>NC_133653.1:207573063-208246891 GCF_009905375.1 Apium graveolens
TCAAGTTGAATCACTTGCCTTGAGATAGACTGGTCTGGTCTGACTGGTAGGAGCAACAACTGGAGCTTCACTCGACTTTTATGGCAAGTTTTCCCTCGTCTCGAGATCCTACATAAATAATAATAATCCTCATTATAATATATTCTTACCATCTTAACCTATTTACAACCCGAAATTAAACATGGATGGCACTTAGGCCTATACGCACTTAATTCATATCCACCATTATATTTTCAAATGTACACACGTAGCCACATAATCACATATCGTATATTAATACCAAATAACATCATATACACCATAATGCCACACTAGGCTTGGATGATCTCGACTCACCACTTAAGTCACTTGGTCGCTAACTAAACAAAGTCTTCAAATTTGGGCTTCCTAACTCAATGTGCCTTTCCTAAATTATCCAAAACCTATTGACCCTCACTTGTGCCTTTTTCTCTACTAACCTTATACTATCTTACAACTATGGTGGTTGACCTAATACTCACTTCTAAGTGTTCTAAAACTATGTGATAAGTGAAAGTGCTCACTGGTGCAAATTTCAGAATGGTAACTAAGGTTTCTTGAGTGCATTAGACACTCTTAAACTACAAGTTTTTCTTCAAAATTTTTACACAAGACTCTCCTGACCTAAGGGCATCTCACAAGCTTGATGTGGCTCAAAGGCCTGGCTTGGGCCTTCTTGGGCCTAAGCTAAAAGTCCAAGGTTCCCCTGTTTTTCTGGGCAGAAAATGCCCTGACTTGAATTAACTTGTGACACATGGTTCTAGCTCATATCCTATGAACTATGGTTGGAAAAACTTCTCTGACATACCCTCTAACTAAGGCCCAATTGGGCCTAATGAGGGCCTACCCATGACATGGCCAAATCTCCCTATTTCTAAGTTGCAACAAAACTGTCCCCTGCTGGACAGATTTTGTTATTCTACTTGTGCACCTAACCAAATGACATGCAAACCTCCAACCAACTCCTAAAACCTATTATATACTCCCCATACTAACTTCTGGTAGCTTGGGCCTCAAAGTGCACATCAATGACATGGTCAAAACTCACTCTAAACCTCAGGGTATTAAACTGATTTTTCTGCAGAAACTATAACTCTCATTTTTTCAAGGTTTTGACTTGACAACTCAACTAACAAAACTCAATACTTAAACCAAGACTTATACATGGTAATCTACTGAACTAACTCCTTTATTCTCAAAATAACATTGGGTGAGATCATCCATGCCTAAAAACAACAACATGCAACTAAATATATAACATGCAACTCATGGAAAGCACATAACAAGATTTTGGCTAGGCATAAAGTTGTAAATGCTTACAAAATCGACTTGCACCTAATACTTATCCTTAATAATTATGAAATATAACTCCTTTTAAGTATTAATAAGAAATTCATCATGGAAACAATCTATTTAAGCACATCTATTTCGAATTTTATAGATAACAACATGATTTCGAAAAGAATTGCATGCAAAACATGGTTGATCATCATTTTAATATCTTAAAACTAGCATGCATGGCTAAACATAAATTTATAATGAGATTTCAGTAGCATGCAAAGGATTTTAAAGCATGATATCTCCATAAAACACTTAGTTAGCACATATACATAATATATCTCATAGAGAGCTCTTGAATTCACAAGAATCAAGAGTTTCTCTTTGGAGATCACACAAAACTACACATGCAACCATGAAACTTCATCTTCCAAATCATAAAACTCTTGGGAAGTATATAAAATAAATGTAGGTGAAAGAATTACACTAGGGAAGATGAGAAATGGAATGAAAAATGGAAGGGAGTGGGGGAAATGGGGTTCGGCCGAGAGCAAAAGGGAGGGAGGGGAAGAGAGAAATTTTTGTGGTGTGTTGGAGTGTGAAATGATGAATGACTTCTCTCCACTTTGATTTGTTTGTTTTATGCTATTTGGTTGACAAGTAATGAGTGGAAGTGAGAACTTACAAAAATGTCCCTTGGCTAAAGTTAGGCCATTTTGCATGCAAGGCTAAGGTAGTAATTTGGTAATAATCAAATGAGTTAATGGGGTTGGAAAAGTCTTATTTGCCCTTTGAGAGAATAGAAAGAGAGTTTGCATGCAAGGTTATTCATGTAATTTGATAATTATAACAAATAAAATTTGTAAAGATTTATTTTTATAAAATAAAATACAAATTCAAAAATTATAAAATTTATACCATAAAATAACTTGTATTTTTAGAGACTTTATAAAATCATTTTCAAAATTTGTAATCAAAATGCCTTTTAAAAGAAGATTTTTCCAAAGCTTAGAATATTCCTTATAAATCAAAAATAAAGAAATTAAATAAACTCTTGCTTTGAAAAATCATATACTACCCAAAGCAAATTTATAATGCAGAAATTTTCACTCACACAAACGTACAATCATTGAATATATTTTCATTTGACTTAATATTATACCAAATTCACAAATAATATTACATAAAATGCCGTTCGTAACACCCTCAAGTTTTGAGCGAGTATTTAAATCCCCTTCGAAAGGAAGATCTTAAATATAAAAATGAGTTTTGGGATCCGCTCTAACTTTTAAAATCATTTTGAAGACTCGAAAACATTTTTAAGAATGTTTGGAGTAATGCTGATTTAATGAAATAAATCAGCCCCGATATATTAGAAAATATCTGAATATTATTATTTAAATAATATTCTCATAAAGATAATCCTTATAAAAATAATCGAAGTAGAAGTTTTAAAACTTATACTTGAAATGGATATTAAATAACCAAAGATATACTTATACGAAAGTATAATCTTTATTTGAATAATCGAAAATAAGTTTGATTATCGAAACATAATTCTTTAATAAAATAAAGAATATTAATAAATAATAAGCGGAGTCATAATACCTCGAATGAATATTATAAATAACATTCATTAAATAAAATAAAGGAGTCATACATCCTCAAATGAATATCCAAGTAATATTCAATAAATAATATAAAGGAGTCATAAGTCCTCGAATGAATATTCAAGATAATATTCATTAATAAAATAAAGGAGTCATAAGTCTTCGAATGAATATTCAAGATAATATTCATTAATTAAATAAAGTTATCGAATAAACCTTATTCGATTAATAGCTTTGAAAACTATAACCATATATATATATAAAATATATATATATATATAAAATCTACTCGGGATCCTCGACTCCCGGTTTTAGAAAATGTTTTCACCTTTTGGGTCCCTATACTAAGGGTATATGCAAATTACCGCTATTCTCTAGCATAGGTATTATCAACCGAACCAACAGATATATATGGCAAGAATACGAAACAGGCATGCATATGTACCATATCACATGCTACAATATATCGCAAGAATTTGCTAATATAACCATCATGCATCTATTACAAGATAATGCATATACAAGTGTATGCATCACAACAACAGTATAACGGGTAGAAAACTTGCCTGAGCGACTGGGGGTTACGAATGGCTCGGGACGAGTCTGGTAACCTATAAACAACAAGTAAGTTGGAATTAAACCAAAGTCACTTATAAATCTATACATTAACCAACTTAGACTCTAACGTTCGCTTTGCGCTTACTGATTCTCTTAAGTCACTCAAGTACCCTCGGCTCCACCATTTTTAATAATTTAACCATTATGAGTTTTAAGGCGATTCCTTCGCGGGTGTCTTACCAACTGCCTATTACACCTTACATAAATGTTTCATACTTCTATTAGTCATTTAAGGTCTTTAACCTATGTTTCAAAGTAAGGCGAGGGGTAAAGGTTCGTTCGCGAAACGTCGTTACTTAAAACGGCCGTTTCTCCTAAACCGTTCATCGGAATCAAACGAACTACATATCCAAACGAAGCTCGTAACATGAACTATCTAAACATGGCAATGGTAAAAACCTAGCAGTGAGTTCAAGGGTTCTGATGTTAAGAACAAAAACAGTCTACGGTAAATCGGGCATTACGACGGCTATGTTTACGCGATTTCCCAAATTTAAACCATTCCAAAACCATCACAATTCAACCCCAATTCACAACCCAATCAAACCTCCATCCAAAATACATTACAACAGCCCCAAACCAACTCATTATAATCCATTTACTTACTCCTAAAACTTGAATTTAAACTATACTTAAGTTCTTTTAATCAAAACAACAAGATTCACCATTCCATTTCACTACCACTCCAACCCAAACTCTAACCACAAGCATTAAGCTACTATATCATCATAACAATCAAAATCATCTTATTATACAAAGGAATCTAGGGTTTGGAGATGATATACCTTCCTTGAAGTGGTGGGAGTAGCTAGGAAGCCTTAGGAAGCCTTGAGGAGTCTTAGGAAAGCTTGGATCTTAAAGGAAAAACAAGAAAATCAAGTTAAAATTCTTGAAGTCACTATTCATTATCTTCTTCATTGATTTCTTGAAGAAGATTGAGAAAGAATTGAAGGCTTAAACTCATAATATAGCCATAACTATGCATAAGGATGACTAGGGAATTATCTTACCAATTTAGGAAGCCTTGATCTTGAGTTTTGAAAATTCTAGCTTCTAGAAAATGAAAAAGCCGAGAGCATGAAGGAAATAAAATGCCTTGTGTTCTTGTTTTGATGAAAAATGAATTTTTTGGCTTGGTTTGTTGAATATTTGATTTGTTTTTGGTTAATTACCAATTTAACCTTGATTTTGTGTGGTTAATATTCCACCACATTTCCTTCCTTCCCATGTCATGCTTATGTCATGCTATGATGTCATCTTTCCCTCCTTGTCCTCTTCTCATTGGTTGGGTGACATCATCCTCTCTAATCCGTTTGATTAACTTCCTAATTGTTTGCCTAATGACCGCTGATCTGTTATACGGTTCGCTTAACTTTCGTTTTCGTTTGAGGGATCATACCCGGGATCTTATTACTTAGGTTCCCTTAACCTTTCTCAATATATTATATTCCTTTTATGATCCTCTCTTATAATCCTTTAATTTAAATCCTTTTTATTCGGTTACCTTATACTCAATTCTTTCCGTATCTAGTGGATTTCTGGGAAAAATCAAAGTGTTCGGAATTGGATTCTGACGATCTTTACATACACTTATATACCATATAGAGTACTAATAAAATCTCAGAATATCCATACCAGAACCCCTACATAGTGTGGCATGAAAAGTTTTCTAATTCAGCATAATCTGCAAAATCACTATTCATAAGGGTTTCAAAAATTTCCAAAATTGGGGTTATTACAGTCTACCCGGGAACTAGAATCAGATATGCTTGACAAATATCCTCACTTATTTAATTAGTAAAGATTCTGAGGATAGAATCTTTTTAGGGGGGAAGGATATAACGACTCGTATATTTCTGTAATATTTAAATATGTAATTATTATGTAGATAATTAATAAAGAAGTTTTTATCACTTATGGTCTCTGTGTTTACTTATCATTGTTTATATGTGATTGTTGGATTGTGTAGTGTGTTTTTATGATTAGCTGGTGCACAACGTTATTTTTGTTTCATTTTTTTTAAAAGTGATTTTATGACAATTTTATTTCCAAAATTATTTGGGTTGTCTCCAAAATTGTTTTTATGATTTTATAATTTTTTATAATTATTTTAGGGATTTTACAAAATTTACAAATCAATATTTTGTTATTTATTTATTCTTCAATGATTTTCTGAATTCATTTAAATGGTAAAATCCATATTTAATTCTCGGATTCTTCAAAAATTATGAAACTCATATTTTATTATGTTTACAATATTTTGAGAATTTTGAAAATATTTTGGTAATTTTCGGGAGTAATTTTACTCGCGCGTTGTTTCGTTTATTTGTTTAATGCGAGTATAAGTTATGTTTGTAAAGTGTTTTAAAAAGTATGGAAATTTTATTTTATTAACTCCCAAATATTTCGAGAATTTTGGTATTAAAATTTTAATTTTTAGATAAATTTTTAAATGCAGTTGGTTCGTCAAACTAGCAAAAACGAACCAGAAACTTTACAGATTAGTATGGCAGACACGTGCTAATCAGAAATGGGGGTGTGGCAATTTGTTGTACACGTGCCCTGTGTATATTTTTTTCCCTTTTTATTTTTTTTTCTCTCCTGGGTTCAACATCAATCTCTCATCTCTCCTCTTGCATCTCTCGATTTCTCTGACTCTTTCTCTCTGTTCTCTCGCGAATCATCTCATTCGTTTTTCTTCCTCTCCCTCCTATTCTTCCGCCTCTCGCGGTTGCTCGCCGTTGTTTTCTGGCTGTCCCTTTTTCCGATTGGTTCTGTGCCTCTTCGTTCAGTTCCGTGTGTATATATGTGTGTGGTGTGTGTGTAATGATGTGTAAGTAAGTGTGTATGATGTGTGCGTGCGTTGGTGTGTGTTAGTGTGTGTGGTGCGGCCGTGTTTCAGCCGTGTTTGTGGTTGTGCTTCACCTCTGTCTTTCCTGTTCTTTGTTGGGCTGTGATGTGAGGCCCGTTATTGGGCCTGGCAGTTGGGCCAGGTCGAGTATTGTACAGCTGGTTTTGATGTGATTTATTTGATTTTATTTGCAGGAATATTCTTGACTGATTTCGTGAAATAGATAATTATGTGCGGGAATTTTAATAAATCAGTGAAATTTACTAGGACACCCGTATATTTTCGGGCACCAATAAATTTTGCCGCCGCGCGCGATGAATTTTTACGAGCGCGCGGTGGACGGTGATGACCCTGTTCTGAGTCCTAAATATTTTAATAAATTAAATGAGTTGTATAAATTATTTTCGGGACTAAAAATTTAGTTATGTGGAGATTTGAATTGTTTGTGTTGGGATTTGACATCGAGTAATGTTTCGATCGGTAGGCCTATAAACAGAAGAGTCGCTGTCCAAATTTTTGTAAAAAAAAATTCCTTAAATTATAACTCGAGTACATATATCACGTGTAATATAAATTAACCCCTGACTGTTATGTGCACTATTATTGCGTATATATTATTGTTATTAATATGCATGCGAGTCGGGAATTATAGAGTTGGATAATTAATTAGTGAGGAAAAGTCAAGCACAATCGGTCATTTAACCTAGGTTGTTTCGATTTCGTAGGTTCGAGTCAAAGGATCCAGTAGTTGAAGTGAATTAGAGTTAAGCCAGAGTTAGTACAAAGCTTCGCAAGGCAAGTACCCCTGAACTAATCTTTTACAGTTCAGTATATATGAATAGTAGTTGATTTAAATTGTGTATTGGAACTGAACGTTTTAAGTTACGTATTCCCCGAATTTAAATATGTTATACTGAATGAGGTTTTGGGGAAAAAGTAACTTCTGAAAATGCCTATATCTAGATTGTGATTAAATTAAAAAGGGATTTTTAGAATGTGTGTTGTAATCGTTTAAACAGAGATAGGTATAAATGGTTTTGGAAATTGGATAAAAATAAATCAGATATTGGATGGTCAGTTGGCGTAATAGTTCCGTTATTAGGTAACGGCCCAGCATGGTTGCGTAAGAGGCTAAGTCGGATGCGCGCACTGGTAGGCCGCTTGGTCCAGCATGACAGAGACCTAGCTAGTCTCTGAGTTCCGGAACGAAATTTGTGGTGGGATAGACTGATCAGTTGTCCCTTGAATTCATCCTTTTTTATATATCTGATAAAGGTTTAATGGTTCCCGAAACGGAACAAATGGTTTATAGTCCCCGTAACGGGATAAGTGATTTATGGGTCCAGCAATGGACAGTGGTTTTGGGAAGGAAATAACATGCTAAAATTGAACTCTGGTATTTTTACACAGCACACTACAGATGATGTTATTTTGCAAAGCATGCTAGTTTTGATATCCAGTTTATACCTATTTTACGGATTTTTCGTATATCAGTTTAATATCCGTTCCTATACTTTTTTATACATCCTGTTAGTGGTTATTCATATAGAGGTACTGTTGGGCAATGAATTGCTCACCCTTGCAGCTTGTTTTGTATTTATTTGTTGCAGATGTCTAGAAGACCAGGTCAATGTAGAGTGTCAGCCTCCGGTCCCGGCTCCTCTGAGGTAGTTTATATCAGGCCCTGAGGTCTGATGACTTGCTGTAATAAGTGTGGGTGTCTGGTTTTGAATAAGTTAGTATGTGTTGTAACCTAAATAATACTTGAACCTGTCTCGGCTCCTGGTTGGGGTCGTGTATTATAATAAAGTATACTTAGTAGTTTTTGTTATAATTTTTCATATTTTGGTGACGTCAGCCCCTGACCCCGGGGTTGAGGCCGTCACAATGAATGAGGAATGGGAGACTCAGACTTCAATCATACAAAATCAGTATGATTTGGAAATAGTCACTCTGGATGAAATCTATGGCATGCTGAGAACTCATGATTTGGAAGTTCAGCAAAGGAAAGAGAGGAAAAGCAACAAGGGAAAATCAGTTGCTTTGAAAGTGAATGCTAAAGCTTCAAAAGACAGGTTTGTTGAAGTTGCAAGGAAAAAGAACAATCTTCCAGAATCAGATACTGATGATTCATCATCAAATCCTGGTGATGACACTGATTCTGAAATTGATGAGAACATGACAGATTCTGATGTCATGCAAATGGCTGCATTGCTAGTTAAGGGCTTCAAGAGGATGTAGTTCAGAATGTCTCAGGAGAAAAGAAGCTTTAGGAAGAAGTTCACTGGAGGAGAAAGGAAGTTGTCTGGAAGAAGAGAAGGAAAGGTCTCTAAAGCTGGAAAAGTCGACAGATCAAAAATCAAGTGCTACAACTGTGATGAACCTGGTCACTTTGCTACAGAGTGCAAAAAGACAAAGCATGATAAAGGGAAGAACAAAGCCTTGATTACATCAAGCAAGGATTGGATGGATTCCACTGATTCTGAAAATGAAGAAACATGATATGCACTGATGGCTAGTTTTGATACTCCTGCTTCCTCTGATTCTAAGGTATCAACTTCCTTCTTCTCTCTTATACTGAAGATATATCTGAATTGAAATCTATTCTTAAGTCTCTCCATGGAAATTTTAAAATAAGATTCTAGAGAACAATAAACTGTTAACTGAAAATGAAATCTTAAAATCTACGAATGATCAGTTGAAGTCTGACTTAGTAAATCAGATTGAAATTCAAAAAGAATGTGAGAAAGCTAAACATACAGCAAAGATACTAGAAGCTAAGTATAGTATGTTAGAGAATGAATTAGAAAATGAGAGGAAAACCCTTAAAGCCTGGACTGTTTCAGGCAAAAAGGTTTATGAGATGATTTCTATGAAAAACTGGAAAAAAATTCTTGGTTATGTAGATGGAGTTAAGGATGTTGACATTGAAAATAAAATTACCCTTAAGACTCCTGTTAAATTTATCTCTTCAGAAGCTGATGAACCCAAATATACCTTTGAGAAGGGTTCAAACTCAGCATCCCAAGAAAAGGTAGTAAATGATAAAACTCAAAGAAAGGAAAACAAGGATACCATTAAGGCTGTTAAAAAAGAAAAGAACCTAAGACTTTTGTCTAAAAGATAATTGAAAAAGAAATTATCTGAGGTTACTGTCAAACCTCAAGTAAAAAGTCCAAAAAGAAACATAAATGGTAATCAAGGTATTTCTAAGGAATCTAACTATAAATTTGTCCCCAATGCTCATAGAAAAACTTGTTTTAATTATGGTAATACTAATCATCTTGCTATTGATTGCAGGAGGAGTAAGAAAATGAAAACTGATATTTCTGAGTCTGATGTTAGGGGTAGATCAGTATTTTACAAACCACAAAATCCTTATTTTTATTATGGTAGTAGTTGGCATTCAATTTACACTTGTAGTTCCTATCATAAGCTGTATCATAACTATTATGAACCTTTGCAAAAATTCAATAAGACTGCTTATGTGCTTAATACTTCTAGTTCTACTAAATCTACTTCTGATAATGTTAGGAATATGTTGTGAACTTGATGATAAATTAAACAAAACACCTTAGTAGATTTAACTTAGTGAATTTTTTAGCACTCGACGGATGATCAAATATAGTCCTGATGGATGATCAAATATAGTCCCGACGGATGATTCAATATAGTCCCTACGGATGATGATTTGACATCCATCGAGTGAGTAGCTTATGTAATAATAAGTATTGTAGCACATTTCTGCAAACAACTTTGTGTAGAATCTGTAGGAGCATGTGAGTCATGATGACTACTAGTAGATATGCAGAATAGGTTGATTAATTGTAAATATGAGATATTTTGTAATTCTGCATAAGTGAAATGGAGTCAAGTGACAAATAGCTACCCGACGGATGATCAACAAAGCCACCCGACGGATGATCAACAAAGCCACCCGACGAATGACAAGCATGTACCCGAAGGATGATCAAATTCAAATATCTGTTGACAGTGATAACACAGTCACATGCGTCGAGTGTTTGTAAAAGGAATGTGGCAGCCTGTTTAGCAGGGATTTGAGAACAAAGAAGCATTACCATTTCTATGCTATTATGAAGATATTCAAAGATGCTGGAATAGAGTAGTGAAGTAGCATGGAGTTAGACTAGATATGTTTTGTTTTATTATCTTGTCTTATTGTCATGTAAACTTGGTGATATATAAACCAAGTGTAGCTAGTAGAGCAAAAAAAGCAAGCAACTAACTAAGCAGACACATTTTCAGAGAAACATTTTCAAGCTGTATTCTGTAGCATTTCTCTGTAAGTTTAGTTGTTCATACTTGTAAGCAGCTGTGAGCTATTCAAGCTTATATATATATATGGTGGATACTTTCAAATCCACCAGAAATTTTTGAAAGCTTGTGTTTTTATTACTTTGTGTTTTGATTCATATAAGTCATTTATTCCGCACTCTGCAAATCAAACACTTATATATTATCAATTAAGAACAGTTTTAAAATCTTGAAAAAGAAGCCAGAATTACATTCAACCCCCCCCTTCTGTAATTCTTGTTATATTATTAGGGAATAACAATTGGTATCAGAGAAAGCTCTTGAAGTACAAAGAGTGTAAAGATCATAACAAAACAGCAAGATGAACAAGAAGGATGTTGGAGTTAAGATTCCATTTATGGACAAAGATAATTATCACCACTAGAAGGTGAAGATTCACCTACATCTTCTTTCCCAAGATGAGGCCTTTGTGGATTGCATAGTGAGAGGTCCTCATGTACCAATGAGAGCTGCAACTGGCAATGAGCCATCTGTTCCAAAACCAAGGCATGAATGGTCAGACCCTGATATTGAGCAAGTCAGGAAAGACAAGAAGGCCATGAATATATTGTTCAATGGAGTTGATGGTGATATGTTTGATAACATCATTAACTGCAAAACAACCAAGGAGTTGGGACACCATCCAGATTATTTGTGATGTACTAAGCAAGTAAGGGAGAATAAGATGCAGCTGCTAATCCAGAAATATGAGCACTTCCATTGTGAAGATAGTGAGTCTCTCACTGATTTTTTTAGTACATTTCAAAAACTACTAAATGCTCTAAAGTTGCATGGAAGAGTCTATCAAACAAAAGAATCTAACCTCAAGTTCCTTAGATCTCTTCCAAAGGAGTGGAAACCAATGACATTCTCATTGAGAAATTCTCAGGATTACAAGGAGTTCACCTTGGAGAGACTGTATGGCATCCTGAAAACTTATGAGCTTAAAATAGAGCATGATGAGAGGATGGAGAAAAGAAGGAAGAAAGGAGGGTCCATAGCACTGGTTGCTGAGTTAGAGAAGGAGAAAGAGATGAAGGTAGAAGCTGTTGAGTCTACATCAAAGGTCTGTGAAAGCAAGGGAAAAGGGCTGGTAGCTGAAAATGAAGATCATTTGAGCCAAGATGATATGGATGATATTGATGAACATTTAGCATTCCTTTCCAGAAGATTTTCCAAGCTCAAGTTTAAAAAGAACTTTGGAGCAGCCAAGCCAAGTAGAAACATGGTGGATAAATCCAAATTCAAATGTGGCTTGGCTGGGCATTTTGCCAGTGAGTGTAGAAAGTCAGACTCTAGCAAGAAGAAGTTTGAGCCTCTTGATTATAAACGGAAATACTTTGAGTTGCTCAAGAAAAAGGAAAGGGCTTTCATTACACAATAAAAAGACTGGGCAACTGATGGATTGGATGAAGATGAAGAAACAAGCTATGTCAACCTAGCCCTGATGGCCAAATTTGATGAAACAGAAACAAGTTCTTCAAGTAATCAGGTAATCACCATTAACCTAGCACATTTATCTAAAGCTAAGTGTAATGATACAATCAATGACATGTCCACAGAATTATATCACTTGTGTGTTACACTTAAGTCCCTCACTAAGGAAAATGTTAAAATTAAAGAAAACAGTTTGTTTTTAAGTGAGAGGAATAATGTGCTAGAGTCTCAGTTCATTAAATTTGAAAAATTGAGAATTGAGTGTAAGATCACTAAGGATGAATTAACTGAGTCCTTGAAGAAAGAAGAGATTTTAAAGAAGCAGCTTAAATGAGAGTAGGAAGTGATTAAAATATGGAAATCATCCAGAGATGTCCATGCTCAAATCACTAAAGTTCAAGGTATTGAGTTCTTTTGTGATGTAGCCTGAAAAAAGAGTAATGAGAAACTAGAATCCAACTTGGTTGAAGGATTGTTGATAGATGTGGACTCGAAGGATGATGAGAATCATCCGTCGGATAATCAAAAGGATTATCCGTCGAGTGACAAAGAGCCACATCCATCGTCTGTGAGTAAAGTTGTGAGCAAAGCTAAGTTTGCCAATCTGAATGAGAAATATGGATCAGTTTCCAAAAACTTTGTTTCAGGAGAATCAAGTCAAGTGAAGAAGGAGAAGAAAGTTAATGTCGGTCATCTGTTCATCAAGCAATTAAATGACAGATTAGAAAAGATTGAGGTTAAAACAGAAACTAAAAAGAAAAACAATAGAAATGGGAAAGTAGGAATTAACAAGCATAACAACTACACACCTGATAAATATGCACCAAGAAAAATCTGTGTTAAGTGTGGTAGTGTTAATCACCTGTCTGTTAATTGCAAACTTGCCTTGCCTACTCCTGTGTCTGTGCCTCCCTATTTTCCTAACATGACTGCTATGCCTACCATGCCTATAAATGCTATGTCTACTCAGAATATGAATGCACAATTTGTTAATATGCCATTTATACCTAATCATTATTATGGTGCATTTAGTATGCCACAAATGCCATTTAACATGCCTTACTGGAATAACATGTTTGCAAACAGCATGCCTTTTCCTGTTAATCAAAATGTGCATGATAATTCTGTTTTAATGACTATTTTCAAAGGTCCAACTCAAATGACTAAGGATGAATCAGAAATTCCCAAGTCAAATGAAATTAAACCTAAGAAACCAAAGAAGAAAGCTAACAAGGCAGGACCCAAGGAAACTTGGGTACCGAAATCAACTTGATTTGGTTTTGATGTGTGCAGGGAAACAGAAAGAATCTTTGGTACCTGGATAGTGGTTGTTCAAGGCACATGACTGGAGATTCTACCCTGCTCACAGAGCTTAAGGAAAGAGATGGCTCAAGTATTACTTTTGGAGATGACAGCAAGCGTTATACTATGGGATATGGCTTGATTTCAAAAGACAATATCATCATTGAAGAGGTTACCCTAGTGGATGGTCTCAAGCACAATTTGTTGAGTATCAGCCAGCTTTGTGATAAGGGCAATTCAGTAACCTTCAATTCAAAAGCCTGTGTTGTGACAAACAAAAGAAGCAACAAATTGGTTCTTACTGGAGTGAGAAAAGGAAATGTGTATCTAGCTGACTTTAACTCATCTAATGCAGAATCTGTCACTTGTCTTCTCAGTAAAGCAAGTGAAGATGAAAGTTGGCTATGGCATAAGAAGCTATCCCAACTAAACTTCAAGACCATGAATGAGCTTGTCAAGAAAAAAACTGGTTAGAAGCATTCCTCAAGTGGAGTTTTCTAAGGATGGATTGTGTGATGCCTGCCAAAAAGAAAAGCAGATCAAAGCATCATTCAGAAAGAAGCTTGATTCAACAATTGAAGAACCTTTGCAATTGCTACACATGGATTTATTTGGACCAGTCAATGTGTTGTCCATTTCAAGGAAAAGATTTTGCCTAGTAATTGTGGATGATTTCTCAAAGTTCTCTTGGACATATTTCCTAAAGTCTAAAGATGAAGCTAGTGAAATCATTATCAATCACATAAGGCAAGTCAACAATCATCCTGATTTTAAAGTAAGAAGAATCAGGAGTGACAATAGAACTGAGTTCAAGAATTCTATGATGAGATCATTTTATGAAGAGAATGGGATTATGCATGAGTTTTCTGCAGCAAAAACTCCATAACAAAATGGAGTAGTGGAAAGAAAGAACATATCTCTTATTGAAGCTGCAAGGACAATGCTTGAAGCATCAAAGTTGCCAACATATTTTTGGGCTGAAGTTGTGAATACTGCATGCTACACTCAGAATATTTCTTTGGTTAATCAAGTAACGTGTATGACACCCTACCAATTGTTCAAGAACAAGAAACCAACTCTAAATTTTCTTCATGTCTTTGGTTGCAAATGTTTTATCTTGAGGAATAAAACTGATCAACATGGGAAGTTTGATGCTAAAGCAAATGAAGGAATTTTTGTTGGATATGTTGTGGGAAAGGCATATAGGGTCTACAATCTAAGAACCAACATTTTTATGGAATCAATACATGTGTGTTTGATGACAAAAAGATTGAAGGACTGCAAGATGGAGATTTCCATGAAAGCCTCAAGTTTGATAATATGGAGATGGTTAGTGATGACAGTGATGACGAAAGTGATCAAGAAACAGTGTATAAGGATAATGCAGAAAAATCTACAACTAATGAAGCACATAATTTAACATCTTTTGAGTTGCAAAATGCTTCATCCATCGGGAGACAATCTTCCTATCGGGAGACAATCAGCTTCATCCGTCGGGACACAAAGTGCATCATCTGTCGGTCATTAAGAGAAGCTGAAAGTCAGAATATATCACTTACAGAAAATTCCCCTTTCTCAAATCAAAGATTCAAAAACTCAGGGGGGAGTTTCTAATAATCAAAACTCAGTCACACATCAAGATAACAATGAGGCCTCTTCATCTAGAGCTAATCTACCTCAACAAAGAAAATGGACTAAAGATCACCTTTTTGAGCTCATTATTGGTGATGCATCTTCTAGAGTTCAAACAAGGAGAACAACTAAAGAAGAATGTCTATACAGTAGCTTCCTATCTAAGGAAGAACCAAAGAAGGTAGAAAAAGCTTTGTTGGATCCTGATTGGATTTTAGCTATGCAGGAGGAGCTAAACCAATTTGAAAGGAACAAGGTATGGAAGATGGTACCCAAACCTAAAGGAAAGAATCCAATTGACACCAAATGGGTATTCAAAAATAAGATGGATGAAAATGGCATATTAATCAGGAACAAAGCTAGATTGGTTGCTAAGGGCTACTGTCAATAAGAAGGAATAGATTTTGATGAAACATTTGCTCCTGTTACAAGACTTGAAGCCATCAGAATCTTCTTAGCCTATGCAGCTCATGCCAATTTCAAGGTCTATCAAATGGATGTCAAAAGTGCTTTTCTGAATGGAGATTTGGAGGAGGAAGTCTATGTTAGTCAGCCTCCTGGTTTTGAAGACCCAATTTTCCAGAATATGTTTACTATCTTTTGAAAGCACTTTATGGACTGAAGCAAGCACCTAGAGCCTGGTATGACACTTTATCAAAGTTTCTTTTGGAAAATCACTTCACAAGAGGTACTATTGATAAAACTTTATTTTTCAGAAATGTTAATGGCTCTAGTATATTTGTTCAAATTTATGTAGATGACATTATATTTGGCTCTACAGATGAAAAACTTTGCAAAAAGTTTGCCAAATTGATGCAGAGTAAGTATGAAATGAGCATGATGGGAGAACTAACTTACTTTCTTGGTTTACAAGTTAAGCAAGTTAGTATTGGAATATTCATTAGTCAAACTAAATATGTTCATGACCTTTTAAAAAAGTTTGATTTAATGGATTGCACATCTGCAAAAACTCCCATGGCCACTGCAACTAAGCTTGAATTAAACACCACTGAAAAGTCTGTGGATATCTCAAGCTATAGGGGCATGGTTGGCTCACTTCTGTACTTAACAGCTAGTAGGCCAGATATAATGTTTGCTACATATCTTTGTTCTAGATTTCAGGCTGATCCTAGAGAATCTCACTTAGTAGCTATCAAGAAAATTTTCAGATATCTCAAGAGAACACCAAAACTTGGAATTGGGTACCTTAGAGTTTCTGGTTTTGATCTAACTGGTTATTCAGATGCAGATTATGCAGGTTGTAAAATAGACAGAAAAAGCACAACAGGAACCTGTCAATTTCTAGGGAACAAGCTTGTGTTATGGTTCAGTAAAAAGCAAAATTCAGTTTCTACTTCTACAGCTGAAGCTGAATATATTGCTGCTAGTAGTTGCTGTGCACATATTTTGTGGATGAAAAACTAATTGTTGAACTATGGTCTACAAGTGGATAGAATTCCCATTTTCTGTGATAACATAATGCAATTTCCATCACTGAAAATCCAGTGTAGCATTCAAGAACAAAGCACATAGACATCAAGTACCACTTCATAAGGGAACATGTGATGAATGGTACTATGGAACTTTATTTTGTTCCAAGTAAAAATCAGCTTGCAGACATATTTACCAAGCCACTTGATGAATCCACCTTATCAAGGTTGGTAATTGAGTTAGGTATGCTCAATTATTCTTGATTCATTTCAGATATTTTTGCAAGTTGTTGTGCAGCCATAAACTTAATTGATTTTTTTGTTTTAGATGAAATTTTGGCTAAGTCGAAATTTACATCCTGACGGATGCTCATTATCCATCGAGTTTGATCATCTATCGGAATACTACTTGTTAATAAAAATCAATTATTTTTCTGGAGTATTTTATAACTCGACGGATAATTGATTTATCCTCATCCGTCGAATTGTCTCAATCTTAGCCGTTAAAACTCTAAATGTTATCCATCGAGTATACTTACAGTTTGTAAGTATGACACTCCGGATAAGTGACAGAATTTTTACAGTTTATTTATTTTTAAACGGCTATTTTGGGCTATTTTGATTGGTCTCTTTATTTTACTTTATTATTTTTGACAGTCTATTTTTGATATAGTATAAAAGCAGAATTCATTTCTATTCTACTCTTTTATCATTCTCAAGAATCAATTGCTTTAACTTCTTTCTTCCTCAAAAGCAAATTCTCTCTCTGCATATTTCAAATCTTTAGCAATGGTCCCTGTAGTAAAAATCATGTCTCAAAATGGATATATCTATGAAAAGAACAACTTCACAGCTGTAGTAAACAAGGAGATTCAACAGTCTGGAGATTATCACGAAATGATGGATTTTGTGAAAGGTTGTAAACTCAACTATGCTATGCTGGAATCTCCCACAATCTATTGTGAGGTTGTAGAAGAGATATGGACAACTGCAGTGTACAACTCAACTGACAAAACCATAACCTTCACTCTCAAAGGTAAGCAGTTTTGCATTAATAGTGACATTGTCAAAGCATGCTTTAGAATTCCTGATAATACTGCTACAGCTCCACACACAGACACTGATATAGTTAACATGCTAAATTCCATGGGCTATGCTCTTTCTACCTCTAAATTAAGTGAAATTAGGAGGTTAGGTCTTAGAAAAGAATGGAGTTATCTGTGTGATGTGGTAACTAAGGTTTTCTCTGGTAAAATTAGCAACTTTGACTCTGTTAACATTTCCATTGTAACGCCCCCAAATCCGGGGTCAGAGGATTTGGTCGTCACTATAAAACTCCAATCCAAATCAACCTGTTTAATCAATAAATAAATTCCAGCGGAAGATATTTAGCATAAATGACCCCAAACTAATCCAAGATCTTTTAAGGTTACAGTTCTAGAAACAAGAATTCCAAATTCCACAAATAAATTTTCACTTTCTTTTAAAACTCTTTTCAATAAATTCCAATTCAAAACTAAACCCACTAGTATAGCTTCGAAATGAAGTATACTAGGCCCAAATAAAATATACAACTATAATATAATATAGTATAAACAACTTTATACAATAAAACTTACACTAGTCCGTAAACCCTGGACCAACCACCTTCCAAAAGCTTCTTCTTTGCTTCCTCGAATTACGCAGCTAAATAGCGCAAGCTAATCCTCACTGGAGGTTAAATTTAAAAACAGGCAAGTATGAGCGAAAGAAATGCTCAGCAAGATCATTATAATATATATGGTTGTTTTGATATAAAACCGACATCGGCAATAGCGCAGAACATTTTTAGAAAAAAATCATAATTGCTAAATCATAAAATTTTAGTTGAGGAATCCCAGAATTGATTCCTTAATTGTATTCAAAACAATTTTGATATTTTTGAGTGAAATGCTTCAGCAATCCTTTGAAACTTGACGAGAATAAAACTCATAAAATAGTGTTTACGGAAATATCGTAAACAACAATAACATGAAATAATGATTATGGATTGAATCATAAACTTTACTCAAAACCAAACTCTTCAAATTAATACTTATTTTGATGTCATATCAAATTAGATATCAATACGAACTTTGATGCTCACAACATTCCATTCTGAAGTCAACATCAATCATCTATACTAATACCACATTTGATAGTTAACAATAACGTAAGTATCAGCATAAATCAGAATCTGAATCAAAACTGCATTTTACCATTATTCCAAAACAGAAACAGTTGATGAATCATTTATTCTATGAATATCAAAATAATAAAGAAATTTAGATATCAATTTAGATTGGAACCAATTATATTTCATGATGTTCCCGATGATCAGTCACGAAACAACACCGGTATCCCGCAACCATATCGTAAATATAGGTACTACCCGTATCCCGAAGACATACGGTACCTATAGGGTGCCAGAAAATGCATAACTAGCCTTGAAAGATATTACAGCTAGACCAATATCTCGATCACCTACGCTGTAACCAGTAACCATTCCAATCTTAAAAACATTTTTATTGAAAAAGGAGCCGAATCCTTCGACATCCTAAATAATTTTTATTTCCCTCATTCACTTGGGCAGGAATACTCGCAACAAAATCATCTTTCTCAAAATCCAAAACATTTATAAATCCAATAGTTTGATAAGTAAAATCACTTTGCTATTCTGAACATAGAATATCAGCAGATGAATATTTGCATAAACATAATTATTTAATTCAGCGATATGTAAAACATTTATCTATCTCGCATTGAATAGGGAAAGCAATACTTGCATGATAAATATTACAACCGGCATTTTTGTGTAATATTAATTGTGAATTTGGTGTAATTATAAAGCCGAATGCAAATATATTCAACTATTGTATACTTGTGTGAATGAGAATTTCTGCGTCTTAAATTTTCATTATGTAGTATATGATTTTTCAAAGCAAGAGTTTATTTAATTGCATTATTTTTGATTTATAAGGAATATTCTAAGCCTTGGAAATTTTTTCCTTTAAAAGGTATTTTGTTCACAAATTTTGAAAATGATTTTATAAAGTCTCTAAAAATCCAAGTTATTTTATGGTATAAATTTTATAATTTTTGAACTTGTATTTTATTTTATAAAAATAAATCTTTACAAATTTTATTTGTTATAATTAGCAAATTACATGGCTACCCTTGCATGCAAATACTCTTCCAATTCAACTAAGGGGCAAGGAAGACATTTCCAACCCCACTCACTTTCATTCTACTAACCAAATTACCACTTTGTCCTTGCATGCAAATCTACCTAACTATGTTGGAAGGTTACTCTTGTAAAATCTCAAATCCACTCATTTTTGGTCAAATAAAAACCAAACTAACATGATTATTACTCCAGTTTCACCCAACCATTTCCACACTCCTCCTTTCCTCCCCCTCCTCTCGGCTCTCCCCTCTCCTCTCGGCTTTTTGGCCGAAGCCATACCCCCCTCCCTTTTCTTTATTCTTCATTCAAGCTCCCACTTTCCAATCAAGTAAATGTTACTTCCTATATCTTGATCATACATAATTCAAAGAGTGTTGAATGAAAAGTTTAAGTTAAAGGTTGCATGTAAAGGTTTTAGTGAAACTCAAAATACAACCTTGATTCTTATGAGTTTAGGGTTGTTTTTGAGAGGACTACAAGGAATGGAGAAGTGCCAAGTTTTGAGAGGAAAACTCCTGATGATTAAATGGACATTCCCATCTATTTCATTCGGCCATGACCATATGGGAGCCGAATGAATGGTCCTTAAGACTATTCTTGTTGCTTAAATCAATTTTTGCATGTTTATGTGATAATGACTTGAATTTTGTGGTGAAAATTTGATAAAACTCTTTTCATGCTAAGTGATCATCTAGGTATAGCTTATGCTAGGCTTGCATGTCAATTTTATGATAGAATATATGTAGAAAATATGTTGTTTTGGTTTGCAAAACCCGAAGATATGCATGCATGTGGATTTCTCTTAGAATGTTATAAGATTTTGATCATTTGGAAAGATTTTGTTAGTGAGCCTTAATTTCAGTAGAAATAATGTGTTAATATTTATTTATGCTTCTTGTTGCATGGTAATAATTCGTGGTTATCTTTTAATAAAAATGCATATCTTTTTGTTTCAAATGCATGAAGATTTGTGAGTTGTGAAGTGTAGTTTCTTTTGTTTTGCCATAATTGTACCTTAGGTAAGGATGATCTCACCCAAGGTTATTTTGAGAATAAGGGAGTTAGTTCAGTAGATTACCATATTTAAGTCTTGGTTTGAGTATTGGGTTGTTGGTAGTTGAGTTTGTCAAGTCAAAACCTTGGAGAAAGGAGAGTTATAGTTTCTGCAGAAAATCAGTTTAGAACTCTGAGGTTTAGAATGAGTTTTGACCATGTCATTGATGTGCACTTTGAGGCCTAAGCCACCAGAAGTTAGTACTGGGAGTATATAAAATGTTTTAGGAGTTGGTTGGAGGTTTGCATATCATTTGGTTAGGTGCACAAGTAGAACAACAAAATCTGTCCAGCAGGGGACAGTTTTGTTGCAACTTAGAAATAGGGAGATTGGACCATGTCATGGGTAGGCCCTCATTAGGCCCTGTTGGGCCTTAGTTAGAGGGAGTGTCAGAGAAGTTATTCCAACCATAGTTCATAGGATATGAGTTAGAACCATGTGTCGCAAGTTAATTCAAGTCAGGGCATTTTCTGCCCAGGAAAACAAGGGAACCTTGAACTTTTAGCTTAGGCCCAAGAAGGCCCAACCAGGCCTGTAACACCCCCAAATCCGGGGTCGGGGATCCGGGTTGTCACGAGATCCATTTCCCTTAATAACACCCAATCTTAATACACAATCAACTACTCTGTACTGTGACCCCACAATAAACACACACACCACAAGTTATAGTCTCAGAGATGAATATTCAAAAATAATCACAAGTCGTTTTATTCCACAATTATATGTCAATACACCTTAAAAAGGTTTCTGAATAGATTTACATTTCTTTGCCATTATTACAATTGATAAAGATACATAAGTCTGGTACATTATTAGTTGAAAACTTAGCCTATTGGTAATTTCTACCTCAGCTACAGCGGCCTCAACGCTTCCAGAAAGCTGCGGAACGTTTCCTATCCGCTTGCGAATTGGGAGCTTGGTCCTGTTCATCTTATCTATCTGATGTTGTGTGATGAAAGAAGAAAGCAAGGGTGAGCAGCAAGCCCACCAAAATAATATGTATAATGATTAACAATATATGAGCCTACTCATAATACTCATGAAAGTCTTGGTCAAAAGAAATGAACCAAGTTGATATCTTAATGCGATGAAGTCGCAAAATATTCAGTATATATATATACATATATACTTTTCAAAATATTGGAAGTCCTCTTCCATGCATAATATACACAAAGTCCCAGTGTATAACTGTATAAAAAAATATCGTTGCAAGGTGATCTCATATATCTAACCTTGTCTCAACGTTTTTCTGAAAATCTCTATCATTCATAAGACAATTATTAATTAGATATAAGTTTAAAAGATGAAGTTACAAGATACCCCAATATACTTATATCTTTCCCAAATACTACTTGAACTACCACCGTTCAAGTTATAATCAGTTTCAAAAGTTCATCACATAGATGAGACTATAAGACAAGATTTGAATAGATTCAACCTTTGAAATATTATTAAAGGAAATGAAGTTATGATATACTTCATTTAGTTCTGATATATATATATATATATATATATATATATATCCACATATACATCTTCTTTATACATTTCCTGAAAACCTCTGTCATGTAAAGTATGAACAGAATTGCAATATCCAATAAATTTGAAAAGGAAAAGAATTTGGCATAAACCAGATATCTTGCTGATCAGGCAAAGATACCCATAAGTAACCTTTTCTACTAGTAGATGGACGAATTCCCCACTGGTCATCACCCTGGTCTCAATAGGACCTTATGCTGGACTGCCACTCAGCCACTTATGCATTTGATGGACTCCCACTGAGCCACTTACACTATCATGGACGCCCACTGAGCCCATGTTGCTTATGCCGACTCAATAGATGGACTTACTTCCCGAACGTTGGGTAAGTAATCAATTCATTTACCAAAACTGCAACCTTGTTGCGAATATAAAATACACCACAGAGCCGGATCCCTCAGGTTTTGAGCGAGTATTTAAATCCCCTTAAAAAGGAAGATCTTAAATATAAAAATGAGTTTTGGGATCCGCTCTAACTTTTAAAAATCATTTTGAAGACTCGAAAATACTTTAAAGAGTGTTTGGAGTAAAGCTCATTTAATGAAGTAAATCAGTCCCCAGTATATTTAGAAAATGTCTGAATATTATTATTTAAATAATATTCCCATAAAGAATAATCTTTATAAAAATAATTGAAGTAGAAGTATTAAAACTTATACTTGAAACGAGTATTAAATAACCAAAGATATACTTATACGAAAGTACTATCTTTATTTGAATAATCGAAAATAAGTTTGATTATTGACACCTTATTCTTTAATAAAATAAAGAATATATTGCAGTAATAAGCGGAGTCATAATACCTCGAATGAATATTATAAATAATATTCATAAAATAAAGGAGTCATACATCCTCAAATGAATATCCAAGTAATATCCAATAATAATATAAAAGAGTCATAAGCCCTCGAATGAATATTCAAATAATATTCATTTAATAAAATAAAGAAGTCATAAGCCCTCGAATGAATATTCATAATAATATTCATTAAATAAAATAAAGAAGTCATAAGCCCTCGAATGAATATTCATAATAATATTCATTAAATAAAATAAAGAAGTCATAAGCCCTCGAATGAATATTCATAATAATATTCATTAAATAAAATAAAGTTATCGAATAAATCTTATTCGATTAATAGTTTTGAAAACTATAACCATATATATATATATATAAATATATATGTATATATATACATATATACAAAATCTACTCGGGATCCTCGACTCCCGGTTTAGAAAATATTTCCACCTTTTGGGTCCATATACTAAGGGTATATGCAAGTTACCGCTATCCTCTAGCATAGGTATTATCAACTGAATCAACAGATATATATAGCAAGAATACGAAACAGGAATGCATATATATATATCATAGCAGCATGCTTCAATATATTGCAACATTTGCTAATTAACCAACATGCATCTATTGCAAGATAATGCAAGTACATATATACATCACAACAATAGTATAACGGGTAGAAAACTTGCCTGAGCAACTTGGGGTGAAAAAGGCTCGGGACGAGTCTGGTAACCTATAAACAACAAGTAAGTTGGAATTAAACCAAAGTCACTTGTAAATCTATACTCTAACCAACTCAGACTCTAACGCTCGTTTTGTGCTTACTGATTCTCTTAAGTCACTCGAGTACCCTCGGCTCCACCATTTTTTAATAATTTAACCTTTACGAGTTTTAAGGTGATTCCTTCGCGAGTGTCTTACCAACTGCCTAACACACTTACCATAAATGTTTCATACATTAATTAACCCTTTTTGGCCTTTAACCTATGTTTCAAAGTAAGGCGAGGGGAAATGTTTCGTTCGCGAAACGCCGTTACTTAAAACGGTCGTTTCTCCTAAACCGTGCATCGGAATCGAACAAACCACATATCAAAACGAAGCTCGTAACACGAGCTATCTAGACATGGCAATGGGCATAATCTAGCAGGGGTTCTCGGGTCCTAATGTTATGCACAAAAACAGTCTAAAGAAAATCGGACGTTACGACGGCTATGTTTACGTGATTTCTCAAATTTAAACCATTCAAAACCAACCACAATTCAACCCCAAATCAATCATACAACCAACATCCATCCAAAACACACTCCAACAGCCCCATCAAATCAATGTTACCAATTCATACTTATTTCTCAATTATGAACTAAGAGTTTTACTTAAGTTCATTGACTAATTAACCAAGATTTCCAACTCCAAAAATATCACAAAATCAACCAATCTCTAAACACACAATAATCATGCCTCTCACCAACTAAAATACTCATAACAAGCTTTAACATGATTACACACCCATTATCCTAACCCTTCATCTAAACATTAGGAAATCTAAACAACAAAACTTAAAGCTAAGATCATGAAGAGTTATACCTTCCTTGAAGCTTTTAATCCATGAAAGATCCTTGGAATGCCCATGGAAGCCTTAATCTAACCTCCTACAAGCTTGTTCTTTCAAAGAAATCAAGAATACAAAAATTAATTTCAAGAAAGTACTATTCACCATCTTCTTTCTTGATTTATAGAAAAAGATTGGCTTGGAATTAGAAGCTTAAACTTATAGGAAGTATGTAACTTAACTAGGAGAAGCTAGGATAATTACCTTGCTAAATAGTAAGTGGAGGAGCTTGGACTTTCATTTTTTAAGAAAGGAGGCCGAGAGCTTGAAGAAGAAAATGGGGGTTTTGTGTTTTTTGATGAAAATGAAATGTTTTGGCTTGGTTGGTTGCTTTTTGTCTTGTTTTTGGTTAATTACTTTTCTAGCCTTGACTTTGTGTGGTTTTAAATCAACCACATCTCCTTCCCCTTATGTCATGCTTATATCACATTGCTATGTCATCATCCCTTCTAATCTCTTTGATTAGCTTCTAATTGTTTGCCTAATGACCGCTGATCTGTTATACGGTTCTCTTAACTTTCATTTTCGTTTATCGTTTGAGGGATCATACCCGGGATCTTATTACTTAGGTTCCCTTAACCTTTCTCAATACATTATATTCCTTTTTATGATCCTCTATTATAATCCTTTAATTTAAATCCTTTTTATCCTGTTACCTTATACTCAATTCTCTCCGTATCTAGTGTATTTCCGGGAAAAATCAAAGTGTTCGGAATTGGATTCTGACGATCTTTGCATACACTTATATACCATATAGAGTACTAATAAAACCTCAGAATATCCATATCAGAACCCCTACATAGTGTGGCATGAAAAATTTTCTCAATCAGCAAAAACACTATTCATAAGGGTTTCAAAAAAAATTCCCAAAAATTGGGGTTATTACAGTCTCCCCTCCTTAAAAGGATTCCGTCCCGGAATCAGATAGAAAATGAATAGGGATACCCTCTTAGCATTGCACTTTCTAACTCTCAAGTAAATTTTCCCACATTGTGGTCCTACCACCAAACTCTGCCTAGTTTGATAATCCTTCTCCTAAGCACTTGTTCCTTTTCACTCTATAACCCTTCCTGGTCACTTCATATAGGTTACGTCGGGTTGCATGTCTATGCGCTCATATGCCCCTATATATCTGGCATCCGAATTACACTTCCTTAACATTGATAGTGAAACACGTTATGACTTACTACCTGTTCGGGGGTAGGGCTAGCTCATATGCTAACTTCCCAAACATCTTAATATATCCAAGGGTCCAACAAATTGTAGACTTAGCTTTCCTTTCTTTCCGAACCTCATCAATCCTTTCCAAGGGATACCTATAACATTACTAGGTCCCCTATTTCATACTCTTTGTCCTTTCGTGTCAAATCAACATACTTATCATGTCCATCTTGGGCTACTACCAGCCGTCCTCTTGATTAGATCTATCATATCCTTGGTCCTTTGGACCACTGCTGGTCCGAGCATCTTACGCTCTACAACTTCATCCTAACATAAGGGAGATCAACATTGTCTTCCCTCAAGGATCTCATAAGGCGATATCTCAATACTGACATATGATCTATTGTCGTAAGAAAACTCAATCCGTGTTAAGTGATCATTCCAATTTCTTTCAAGTCTATTGCACAGACTCTCATTATAGCTTTTAGCATTAGAGCTTTTGCTTCTCAATACCCATTCTTTTCCAGTTCGTAATCGCTACTACCTTCCGTTCCTAATATTATACTGGTTATACTTTTGCTCGCTAGCGTTCTATAACCTTTTAATAACCTCGTCAACCTTAGTATCACGAATGCATTTCCATTCCGAATACCACCGCAACTTTATTACTCCTTTTTCAGCTGTTTCTATTTCCCAAAGTTTGATCAATCATATAGAAGTAAAAGAATTTGTTGAGAGATCACTATGATCATGAACACTTGTTATATCGCATAGTTAGTACAGAAGGTGGCTAGCCTTTAGTACTTGACAAGCAATTAAACAATAGATGGTATCCTACTAGGCTTCTATCACACAGATAGATAGTCATTCGGCAATATCTCCCCTTCTGGAAGGGTTGTTCTTCTCAGCTTACATGAAATGAAAAGAAGAGAAAAGAACGAATTGAAGAGAATTGTATATATGAAAAAAAAATATACTGCCACAAAATATCTGGCTTGGAACCTACCTCTGAACTATAGAGGTTTGTCATAGGAGAACGAAACATATGAGTATTTATATCAACATCAAGTATTATAGCATCGTATTTCACATGCCTAAATATTTGCTATTCCGTCCATCATTCTATGGACCCATGCTCTTCCTCGAGCTTATACACAATTACCTTTGAAACTCCCTCGACATCGAAAATCAAATTTGGGATCTCATTCTATATATCACCGTTACTAGGATTCTATGCTCGCACCACAACCTTCCTCATATAGTAATACGACTCTCTATTACTAAGAAGGAGTAAATATTCAATAGGTAGATACTCTACTTACTTAGTCTATCAATAATAACTTGTACACTACCACGACCCGATTAGTGGTACTCAATCTCAACACCCATTCCAATACAACTCTCACGGTTGTAATCAGCTCATTACTCACAGATTCATTGCTGCCTTACTATGGTCCACCACTGACCTACTGTAGTCATTCATTTTCTATGAAGTCTTAATATCTAACCATACGGAGTCCATACATGTCGTATCAAATCCTTCTAAGGAGGTAACATAATCACCATTCATGATTCATGGAGTACACTCCTGATTCTGACATACATACATGACATGAAGCAGATAAAATTGCAGAAGAGTTTCGCTCAAAGCAACGATAGCAGGTTAATACCATTCTTAATCATATGCCTTCAATAGAAGACTTAACTCAAAGGTTTGTTTAGTCCTTTTTGAAATATGGTCTTGGCTTATCTCAAGATAGGACCTTCTAAGATAGATAGCCCGTTCATGGCGATTACACGAATTATACTTTTACCAACTACTATTACGGTTGGGTATTGCACAGTCATCAGAGGGAATGTCAATCTTCCAAACCATAATACAACCTTCACAGTTTTAACCATCATCACTGTATTCTTTTGGCACACGCGCCTATAATTATCCACTTACCTTTAAAGTGTCGGCCACCTCTTTGGCCTTTCCTGATAGTAAAATTTCCTTACAGTCAATGTCATTTTAACCACCTCCAAATAAATTTTCTACCTTATTTCAATCACAGCTTATGTGAAAATGCTTTTCTTTAATATCTGATGAGTAAATAAAAAAAAATATCACCATTTTTCCATAAGTTATTGCCTCAGTCTTTAGAGGCTAATCACTGTCAAGACTGACTCTCAATCATACTTAGAACATCTTTTATCTTAAGTCCTAATTGCCCTGAACAATTTCGACCATTACTGGTTCGATCCATACTTTCTCGTGGTTTAACACGTGCCCCACTTGGCATCATTATAATTACGTCATATTTCCTTTATCAACATTTCTATTCTTGAGAATTTTGAATATTACCTTTCTCCTTGTAAAACCTCTAAGGTTATCCTTCAATCGTTCCTCCTGTATTCCCTAGATATAGGGCATATCAAGATACCATTTATTAATACCAGAATCATTATCTATATACTTCTGAAAAATTTCTCCACTGATTCTTAAAGGTTGTTATTACCTTAATCTTTTCCAATTCATATGGTCAAAACTCATACTATCCCTATTAAGGGTGAAATTCCAACCTTTATGCATTCCCCGAGGATTCATTTTAAGTTACCGATGTTCTATCCTTAATTCCACCTTTAAAAGGTACATGCATCCTTCCATGGATAAATTAATTCATATATCCCTGATAAGGGTATCTTATTCAATCATTCCCACCTCGATAGTATATGCCTAATTTCACAATAACATCTGTATTCAAAATGAGGTCAATCAATATGGCCTCCAAAAGATAAGAACGGTTATCCGCTTTTCTTGCCTGATTCAGTAATGATAATAGGGATGTTCTAGAAGATGTTTGTCGTGTTCAACGTGAACCTTTTAGTTCTAACTACTCATTTACCTCTTTTATTTATCTCAACAGTCATCTCAATGTTGGGATATCTTTCATACCTGGCGTCTCCCTTTCTGGGTATCATGCCCCCGGTCTTACACTTCACATTCTTGAAGGTCACTTCCTTCATCCAATTTTCCTAATTTCTTACTTTCTTGTCTCCTCAGTCCATCCGTGTTTCCTTATTAATCAATCGATCTATCTCAAATTTTCATCGAATACTGTCAACTTCAAGGGAATTAACTTTACATATCGCTTACGCCTTCAAACCTTGAATTTATCTCATGATCAGTCACCATCGCGCTGATGATGACACACTTCTCTATATTTATTGCAAGGGTTTCTTAGGGTTTCCCATACCTAACTCCCTTATCACTTCTCAACTCTATTTCCTTTATATCCCTTTATACTCCTTCCCTTTTCAGTCTTTTATTTTTGTTTCCATTACAACCATTACATGAACCAACACAACATAAGCATTGATTTCAAACATCCCGTCATTCTGGATTCGTGTCCTCAGAACGAATCTTGACAACTTTTACAACTTAGATTCATAATTCATCATACTCGTCCGCTTTTGTTCTGGCTCTAAAGCTTTTACACTACCTCCATAACCTTGGGAAGTACTTTCCCGAAAACAATTGTCTAAACTTTAATCAGTTTATTATAACCTCTGGCTCCGTGCCTTTCTTGGCCTTTCACCAACGGATGGCCTCTCTCTTACGGGGGTAAGTGACAAAAACAGTCTTTTGTGCTTCGTCAATCATTTAGAATCTCAAATAATTGCTATATTTCCTTTAGCCAGGCTCTTGCCTCGACTGGGTCAAACTGTTCCTTGGAACTCTGAGAGCTTAGCGACTTAAAGGTCATGAAAGGATTTCCTACCGCATTGTTTCCTTAAGGTGGTGGTTGGGAATAAAAGTATAAGTTCTGTTTAGACAGGTCCATGAATTTCCATATAGGAGTACCGTCTCGGGTCTCCTTATCTTGCTCGAATTCTATTTTCTCAGTATGAAATGTTTCATCCTTCTCCCATACTTGGGGTTATCTTATACGTTAAAATCCTCATTTTCCACTTCATTATGTTATGGGTTCCTTCTATCTTGATGGCGTCCTCCCTGACTATCACATTCAGGGTTTGCCCTAAATCTTATTCCTTGAACTATGACTTTCATCTAGGATCTCATCTTTAAGCTCTTAAACATTTGGAACCCAAATTCTATAGGAATACCTCATTATTCCCTTATCATCTTTCTCGGTATTAATCTCATATCTATTTGTTGGCTCTCTGCCTTCATTCATCACTTTTTCTGGCACAATATGTTCTTTTCCAATAATTCGGTCTGCCTTGCAATCTCAAACAGCTTTTCGGTACCGGCTCCGGTTACCTTCACTTCTATTTCCATTTTCTCAAAATCTCTTATAAACTCTCTCAAAGACATTATCATCTTGAGTCTCTCCTTTTTACTAAGGGCATCAGCCACCACATTGGCTTTCCCCGAATGATAAAGAATCTCATAATCGTAATCCTTGATTATCTCTAACCACCTCATTTGGCGCATGTTGAGCTCTTTCTGCGTGAAAAATGCACTAGAGCACTTATGGCTTGTGTAAATCTCGTAATTCTCTCCATACAAGTAGTGCCTCCAATATTTAGGGCAAAACTATTGCCACGAGCCCAAGCTCATGGGTGGGGATATCGAATTTTATATTCCCTTAATTGTCTTGATGCGTACGCGATTACCTTGTTGTGCTGTATAAGAAGCACCCTAATTCCTTATGTGAAGCGTCACTACACATCACAAAATCTCATTTTCCATCCGGAAACGTCATCATAGGGGTCGTCACCAATCTTTGCTTCAGTTCTTGAAAGTTGTTCTCGTATTTCTCTGTCCATTCAAACTTCTCAGTCTTACGAGTAAGCCACGTTAAAGGGGGCTACTATCGTTACAAACTTGAACGAACCTCCGATAGTGACCGACCAATTCTACCTCTGGTAGTCGACCTAACCATGGTCATCAATTCATCAGTGGTCCTTTATTCATTCTTGTCAGGATCCTCCATGGGATCCTCCTCAGCAACTATCCCTTCTAGGACAACATCCTCAACATGAACATCATCCGATCTCGCGTTAGGACGCTCTATCGGATCCATAATATGATCTCCAATAAGTAATAAAACATCATCGCGTTGTTGCTCCTCAACCTCAGGGTTCGGAGTCCCGCTACCATATACGATAACGAACTACGCTTCTATCACGATATTTATAAGGGTTCTCATAAGGGTTTTAACTGTCAGTTTTACGTTAGGTAGCCCGACTAGGAACTTGGCAAGAGTTCTTATTATCTTAGTGAACTTATTATCTTAACGTCACATCATCTCTGAGGTTTATAATGCTTAGCTCTGATACCACTTCTGTAACACCCCCAAATCCGGGGTCGGGGATCCGGGTTGTCACGAGATCCATTTCCCTTAATAACACCCAATCTTAATACACAATCAACTACTCTGTACTGTGACCCCACAATAAACACACACACCACAAGTTATAGTCTCAGAGATGAATATTCAAAAATAATCACAAGTCATTTTATTCCACAATTATATGTCAATACACCTTAAAAAGGTTTCTGAATAGATTTACATTTCTTTGCCATTATTACAATTGATAAAGATACATAAGTCTGGTACATTATTAGTTGAAAACTTAGCCTATTGGTAATTTCTACCTCAGCTACAGCGGCCTCAACGCTTCCAGAAAGCTGCGGAACGTTTCCTATCCGCTTGCGAATTGGGAGCTTGGTCCTGTTCATCTTATCTATCTGATGTTGTGTGATGAAAGAAGAAAGCAAGGGTGAGCAGCAAGCCCACCAAAATAATATGTATAATGATTAACAATATATGAGCCTACTCATAATACTCATGAAAGTCTTGGTCAAAAGAAATGAACCAAGTTGATATCTTAATGCGATGAAGTCGCAAAATATTCAGTATATATATATATATATACATATATATACTTTTCAAAATATTGGAAGTCCTCTTCCATGCATAATATACACAAAGTCCCAGTGTATAACTGTATAAAAAAATATCGTTGCAAGGTGATCTCATATATCTAACCTTGTCTCAAAGTTTTTCTGAAAATCTTTGTCATTCATAAGCCAATTATTAATTAGATATAAGTTTAAAAGATGAAGTTACAAGATACCCCAATATACTTATATCTTTCCCAAATACTACTTGAACTACCACCGTTCAAGTTATAATCAGTTTCAAAAGTTCATCACATAGATGAGACTATAAGACAAGATTTGAATAGATTCAACCTTTGAAATATTATTAAAGGAAATGAAGTTATGATATACTTCATTTAGTTCTGATATATATATATATATATATATATCCACATATACATCTTTTTTATACATTTCCTGAAAACCTCTGTCATGTAAAGTATGAACAGAATTGCAATATCCAATAAATTTGGAAAGGAAAAGAATTTGGCATAAACCAGATATCTTGCTGATCAGGCAAAGATACCCATAAGTAACATTTTCTACTAGTAGATGGACGAATTCCCCACTGGTCATCACCCTGGTCTCAATAGGACCTTATGCTGGACTGCCACTCAGCCACTTATGCATTTGATGGACTCCCACTGAGCCACTTACACTATCATGGACGCCCACTGAGCCCATGTTGCTTATGCCGACTCAATAGATGGACTTACTTCCCGAACGTTGGGTAAGTAATCAATTCATTTACCAAAACTGCAACCTTGTTGCGAATATAAAATACACCACAGAGTCGGATCCCTCAGGTTTTGAGCGAGTATTTAAATCCCCTTAAAAAGGAAGATCTTAAATATAAAAATGAGTTTTGGGATCCGCTCTAACTTTTAAAAATCATTTTGAAGACTCGAAAACACTTTAAAGAGTGTTTGGAGTAAAGCTGATTTAATGAAGTAAATCAGTCCCCAGTATATTTAGAAAATGTCTGAATATTATTATTTAAATAATATTCCCATAAAGAATAATCTTTATAAAAATAATTGAAGTAGAAGTATTAAAACTTATACTTGAAACGAGTATTAAATAACCAAAGATATACTTATACGAAAGTACTATCTTTATTTGAATAATCGAAAATAAGTTTGATTATTGACACCTTATTCTTTAATAAAATAAAGAATATATTGCAGTAATAAGCGGTGTCATAATACCTCGAATGAATATTATAAATAATATTCATAAAATAAAGGAGTCATACATCCTCAAATGAATATCCAAGTAAAATCCAATAATAATATAAAAGAGTCATAAGCCCTCGAATGAATATTCAAATAATATTCATTTAATAAAATAAAGAAGTCATAAGCCCTCGAATGAATATTCATAATAATATTCATTAAATAAAATAAAGAAGTCATAAGCCCTCGAATGAATATTCATAATAATATTCATTAAATAAAATAAAGAAGTCATAAGCCCTCGAATGAATATTCATAATAATATTCATTAAATAAAATAAAGTTATCGAATAAACCTTATTCGATTAATAGTTTTGAAAACTATAACCATATATATATATAAATATATATGTATATATATACATATATACAAAATCTACTCGGGATCCTCGACTCCCGGTTTAGAAAATATTTCCACCTTTTAGGTCCCTATACTAAGGGTATATGCAAGTTACCGCTATCCTCTAGCATAGGTATTATCAACTGAATCAACAGATATATATAGCAAGAATACGAAACAGGCATGCATATATATATATATATCATAGCAGCATGCTTCAATATATTGCAACATTTGCTAATTAACCAACATGCATCTATCGCAAGATAATGCAAGTACATATATACATCACAACAACAGTATAACGGGTAGAAAACTTGCCTGAGCAACTTGGGGTGAAAAAGGCTCGGGACGAGTCTGGTAACCTATAAACAACAAGTAAGTTGGAATTAAACCAAAGTCACTTGTAAATCTATACTCTAACCAACTCAGACTCTAACGCTCGTTTTGTGCTTACTGATTCTCTTAAGTCACTCGAGTACCCTCGGCTCCACCATTTTTTAATAATTTAACCTTTACGAGTTTTAAGGCGATTCCTTCACGAGTGTCTTACCAACTGCCTAACACACTTACCATAAATGTTTCATACATTAATTAACCCTTTTTGGCCTTTAACCTATGTTTCAAAGTAAGGCGAGGGGAAATATTTCGTTTGCGAAACGCCGTTACTTAAAACGGTCGTTTCTCCTAAACCGTGCATCGGAATCGAATGAACCACATATCAAAACGAAGCTCGTAACACGAGCTATCTAGACATGGCAATGGACATAATCTAGGAGGGGGTTCTCGGGTCCTAATGTTATGCACAAAAACAGTCTAAAGAAAATCGGACGTTACGACGGCTATGTTTACTCGATTTCCCAAATTTAAACCATTCAAAATCAACCACAATTCAACCCCAAATCAATCATACAACCAACATCCATCCAAAACACACTCCAACAGCCCCATCAAATCAATGTTACCAATTCATACTTATTTCTCAATTATGAACTAAGAGTTTTACTTAAGTTCATTGACTAATTAACCAAGATTTCCAACTCCAAAAATATCACAAAATCAACCAATCTCTAAACACACAATAATCATGCCTCTCACCAACTAAAATACTCATAACAAGCTTTAACATGATTACACACCCATTACCCTAACCCTTCATCTAAACATTAGGAAATCTAAACAACAAAACTTAAAGCTAAGATCATGAAGAGTTATACCTTCCTTGAAGCTTTTAATCCATGAAAGTAAAGCTGATTTAATGAAGTAAATCAGTCCCCAGTATATTTAGAAAATTTCTGAATATTATTATTTAAATAATATTCCCATAAATAATAATCTTTATAAAAATAATTGAAGTAGAAGTATTAAAACTTATACTTGAAACGAGTATTAAATAACCAAAGATATACTTATACGAAAGTACTATCTTTATTTGAATAATCGAAAATAAGTTTGATTATTGACACCTTATTCTTTAATAAAATAAAGAATATATTGCAGTAATAAGCGGAGTCATAATACCTCGAATGAATATTATAAATAATATTCATAAAATAAAGGAGTCATACATCCTCAAATGAATATCCAAGTAATATCCAATAATAATATAAAAGAGTCATAAGCCCTCGAATGAATATTCAAATAATATTCATTTAATAAAATAAAGAAGTCATAAGCCCTCGAATGAATATTCATAATAATATTCATTAAATAAAATAAAGAAGTCATAAGCCCTCGAATGAATATTCATAATAATATTCATTAAATAAAATAAAGTTATCGAATAAACCTTATTCGATTAATAGTTTTGAAAACTATAACCATATATATATATAAATATATATGTATATATATACATATATACAAAATCTACTCGGGATCCTCGACTCCCGGTTTAGAAAATATTTCCACCTTTTGGGTCCCTATACTAAGGGTATATGCAAGTTACCGCTATACTCTAGCATAGGTATTATCAACTGAATCAACAGATATATATAGCAAGAATACGAAACAGGCATGCATATATATATATATATCATAGCAGCATGCTTCAATATATTGCAACATTTGCTAATTAACCAACATGCATCTATCGCAAGATAATGCAAGTACATATATACATCACAACAACAGTATAACGGGTAGAAAACTTGCCTGAGCAACTTGGGGTGAAAAAGGCTCGGGACGAGTCTGGTAACCTATAAACAACAAGTAAGTTGGAATTAAACCAAAGTCACTTGTAAATCTATACTCTAACCAACTCAGACTCTAACGCTCGTTTTGTGCTTACTGATTCTCTTAAGTCACTCGAGTACCCTCGGCTCCACCATTTTTTAATAATTTAACCTTTACGAGTTTTAAGGCGATTCCTTCGCGAGTGTCTTACCAACTGCCTAACACACTTACCATAAATGTTTCATACATTAATTAACCCTTTTTGGCCTTTAACCTATGTTTCAAAGTAAGGCGAGGGGAAATGTTTCGTTCGCGAAACGCCGTTACTTAAAACGGTCGTTTCCCCTAAACCGTGCATCGGAATCGAATGAACCACATATCAAAACGAAGCTCGTAACACGAGCTATCTAGACATGGCAATGGTCATAATCTAGCAGGGGTTTCTCGGGTCCTAATGTTATGCACAAAAATAGTCTAAAGAAAATCGGATGTTACGACGGCTATGTTTTCGTGATTTTCCAAATTTAAACCATTCAAAACCAACCACAATTCAACCCCAAATCAATCATACAACCAACATCCATCCAAAACACACTCCAATAGCCCCATCAAATCAATATTACCAATTCATACTTATTTCTCAATTATGAACTAAGAGTTTTACTTAAGTTCATTGACTAATTAACCAAGATTTCGAACTCCAAAAATATCACAAAATCAACCAATCTCTAAACACACAATAATCATGCCTCTCACCAACTAAAATACTCATAACAAGCTTTAACATGATTACACACCCATTACCCTAACCCTTCATCTAAACATTAGGAAATCTAAACAACAAAACTTAAAGCTAAGATCATGAAGAGTTATACCTTCCTTGAAGCTTTTAATCCATGAAAGATCCTTGGAATGCCCATGGAAGCCTTAATCTAACCTCCTACAAGCTTGTTCTTTCAAAGAAATCAAGAACACAAAAATTAATTTCAAGAAAGTACTATTCACCATCTTCTTTCTTGATTTATAGAAAAAGATTGGCTTGGAATTAGAAGCTTAAACTTATAGGAAGTATGTAACTTAACTAGGAGAAGCTAGGATAATTACCTTGCTAAATAGTAAGTGGAGGAGCTTGGACTTTCATTTTTTAAGAAAAGAGGCCGAGAGCTTGAAGAAGAAAATGGGGGTTTTGTGTTTTTTGATGAAAATGAAATGTTTTGGCTTGGTTGGTTGCTTTTTGTCTTGTTTTTAGTTAATTACTTTTCTAGCCTTGACTTTGTGTGGTTTTAAATCAACCACATCTCCTTCCCCTTATGTCATGCTTATGTCACATTGCTATGCCATCATCCCTTCTAATCTCTTTGATTAGCTTCTAATTGTTTGCCTAATGACCGCTGATCTGTTATACGGTTCGCTTAACTTTCGTTTTCGTTTATCGTTTGAGGGATCATACCCGGGATCTTATTACTTAGGTTCCCTTAACCTTTCTCAATACATTATATTCCTTTTTATGATCCTCTATTATAATCCTTTAATTTAAATCCTTTTTATCTTGTTACCTTATACTCAATTCTCTCCGTATCTAGTGTATTTCCGGGAAAAATCAAAGTGTTCGGAATTGGATTCTGACGATCTTTGCATACACTTATATACCATATAGAGTACTAATAAAACCTCAGAATATCCATATCAGAACCCCTACATAGTGTGGCATGAAAAATTTTCTCAATCAGCAAAAACACTATTCATAAGGGTTTCAAAAAAAAATTCCCAAAAATTGGGGTTATTACAAGGCCCTTGAGCCACATCAATTTTTGAGATGCCCTTAGGTCAGGAGAGTCTTGTGTAAAAGTTTTGAAGGAAAACTTGTAGTTTAAGAGTGTCTAATGCACTCAAGAAACCATAGTTGTCATTCTGAAATTTGCACCAGTGAGCACTTTCACTTATCACATAATTTTAGAATACTTAGGAGTTAGTATTAGGTCGACCACCATAGTTGTAAAATAGTATAAGGTCAGTAGAGCAAAATGCACAAGTGAGGGTCAATAGGTTTTGGATAGTTTAGTAAAGGCACATCGAGTTAGGAAGCCAAAATTAGAAGACTTTGTCTAGTTTAGCGACCAAGTGACTTAAGTTGTGAGTCGAGATCATCCAAGCCTAGTGTTGCATTATGGTATATATGATGTTATTAATATATGATATGTGATTATGTGGCTATGCGTGAACATTTGTAATTTAAAAGTGAATATAAAATTAAATGTATATAGGCCTAAGTGCCATCCGTGTTGAATTTCGGGTTGTAAATAGGTTAAGATGGTAAGAATATATTATAATAAGGATTATTATTATTTATGTAGGATCTCGAGACGAGGGAAAACTTGCCATAAAGGTCGAGTGAAGCTCCAGTTGTTGCTCCTACCAGTCAGACCAGACCAACCTTTCTCAAGGCAAGTGATTCAACCTGTCTTTCGAATTCACTGTAGATAGTTCATATATATCGATGCAATTATCCTGAGTCATTTTGATATATTTAAATCAAGCGTATCTTTTGTTTATCTTTGAGTTATATAGAGATGTCATGAACCCTCAAGTACGTATTGCAAGTAGTTCAAAAGTCTTTTCAAGATAGTTGAATGCCATGATAAAATGAAGAGTTGTTATATTACTTGATTGATCCTCTTGATTAACATGCTGATGATTCCTAAGTATTGATATCTCATCCTGATACTTGAATCCCTATAGAAACTTACCTTGAATCCTGAAAGCCAAATATTTATCAAAGTGATTCCTCATTGATCGATACCCCTCTTTCTTATCCTAAAGTTTGACAATTCTGATATATCCTGAGCTAAAGATCATTTCTTCATACCTTAACACCCTTAGTATTCATGAAGCTTATCTTCTTGATGATCCAACACCTGTACCTTGACGAGAAACCATTGCTTTAAGCCCAGTTTGGCATTACCCCTTCATATTATCCATTAGCCTCACTAAATTTTCTTGTCCAAGTTTTGACATATGAAAACCTTTTAGTTACCCTAATAGAGTAAAATTTTGTGAATCATGGCCCTCAAAGTTAGTATCATTTTCCCCGTGTTTCGAGTTAATCTATAATCCCTTGATAAAAATGTTTACTGTTAAAAGAGATTTTGTTATATTTCGGCATCAGTTTTTGAAATAAATAAAATGTGGGTTTTCAGTCCCAAAGGGGGATAAATGTTTTCTTTGAATAGTGGATCTGGACTGAGACGCGAGTCCTTTCCACACTTATATTAGGCTTAAAAGTTGCCTAGGGATTCCCATTCATGTTTTAGAACCCAGCGAGGTTCGGGATTACTTCGCGCTTGATCACCGGCTGTAATCCGTAGCGTCATAAAATGATTTTGATTAAGACATGATTTTAAAATTGTTTTGATACAAGCAAAATGATGACATCACGCATAGTTTTATCTCTCGTCATCATTGGTTATGTCTTTCCATTGTCATTCTTTAATGTATATCTCGATTTATGTTTTGTATCGTACTGTTAGCACTTGTTGAGCATTTGGCTCACTCCTTGCTTTACCCTGATATTACAGCTAGCAGCTATGGTTAGATTCAAGCAGACTGCCCGTAAGACCTGTGATGCTGATGCTTATGTTCGAGCTCAGGTAGAATAAGTGATAGTAGTTTATGTGAGGACTCGGTTTTTAAAATCAGATGTAATAGTTGGTAGTGTTGGGCTGTTCCAAACCCTAAACTGTAAGATCTTGGATTTGGTTGTATTATTTCTTTTAAAATTTTGTAATAGCTATATTTATTTTGTTGTTCAAGTTGGGGGCGTGACAGGTTTTGGTATCAGAGCTACGGTTTAGAGTCCCTGGACAGCCCAAATAGGTTATAGATAATATACGAGAGAGTAGGTTAAGTAAATTTATTATTAATACTCCTCTTATTGGTTGTCAGCAAAGGGCGCATTCCTCGTCATCCCCTGGTTCGGACGACACTATTGCTTTCACGGTGTATGCTGAGTTGAGGCGCGAGTTCGACATGCTTCAGGGCAAGTACGACCGACTGATAGACCGACTGAAGAACGTGTATCCGGACAGCCGAAACTACGAAGGGAAGCCCAATGAGCAGATGACTGCGAGACTTGAGACCTTGGTTCAGTATGTCAACACTAAGCTTGAGGAGATGCCAGCGCACCGGGACCGCACCAGCCAGTATGTCATTCAGATGATGGCGGATGAGCTCCAGAGCATTGTGAAGACGCTTCGAGAGGAAAAGACTACCAAGCCCCGTTCAGATGGAGTGGAGCCTTAGTTCTTTCCATTTACCTTTCATGTTGTTGTACCATCAGACTCTGTGGAATCCTCAGTTGTTTCCGTTGTTTCCTTTAAATAAACCTGTTATTCCTAGAATCAGACTTTGTCCTAATCCTATGTATTGTGACCTTTAAAATTTTAATAATTATGTGCTATTGTTCCATTTGCTCTCAACTGTTATTTTACGTTTTTATCATCATATCTACTTAATTTGGAAACTTGACCCCATATGTAAAATAAGAATGCCATGCGATACCCTCGAATCATTTTATCATTCATATCTTTTTTTGACACAACTCTTATTTCAGGATCATGCCTCCCAAAAAGAAGAACCCAACAACCACATCCACCATAGACCCAAATATTCTTCGACTACTGGAAACCTTGCAACAGCAGACCAATGCTATAGCTCAACAATAACTAACTCTTCAACAACGAATTGAAAACCAAGATAACCGTGAGCCACACCAACCACTTGAACCACCAGTACCACCTAGACAGATTGTCACTTTAAAGGCTTTTCAGAATGTGAATCCACCTGCATTTCATGATACCACCGATCCAGTGATAGCTAACACATGGATCAAAGAGATGGAAAGGGCTTTTGCGTTGGTACAGTTAGGAGACGATCAGAAGACGCTGTATGCTACTTATTTCTTGAAGGGAGAAGTCATCTATTGGTGGGAATCAGTAAAAGCTATGGAAGTCACTCAGCAGGTTTCTTGGGAGAGATTTAAGAAGTTATTTCTGGACAAGTATTACCCTAAGTACATGCAGAATCAGATGGAACTTAAATTTCTTGAGTTGAAGCAAGGGAACATGACTGTACAGGAGTATGAGAAGAAGTTTACTGAGTTGTCAAGGTTTGTGACGAAGTATACCAGCACTGAGGAGGAAAAAGCAAAGAAATTTCAACAAGGATTGGAGCCTTGGATCAGAGATAGAGTGGCTATGTTTGAGCTTGAAACTTACGCGGGAGTAGTACAGAAAGCTGCTCTGATTGAGAATAATGGGACGCAGTCAAGGAAGGAAAGGGATAACAAGAAGAGGAAGGTTCCATTTTATGGAGAAAAGTCTGAAGTGGGAAGTTCACAAGATCGGAATATAAAGAGGATCGGATTCCAGAAGGGCGGAAATTTTCAAAAGAAAGGAAATTTGGGTAAAAGGCAAGAATCGAAGGGGAACAATCAGGCAAGCCAAGGGCAAGTTGGAGAAAACAGGTTCCAGAGACCGGAATGCAAGCACTGTGGAAGAAGGCACCCTGGATTATGTAATAAGTTGAGCATGACATGTTATAGGTGCAATCAGAAGGGACATTTGGCAAATGAGTGCAAGATGCCGAAGCCAGGAGTTACGTGTTACAAGTGTGGGAAGATTGGACACATGGCTAGGGAGTGCAAGGCAACTGGACCAGTCAAAGCTTTAATGAATGTGGCAAGTACCAGTGCAAGCGTGCCAGCTGAGGTATTGGCATTACCTCCACCACCTATACCAACCCCGCAAGCAACAACAAGGACATTTGATCTGAAGATGAAGGATGCTGTTCAGAATTCGGAGGTGATAGCAGGTACACTTTTACTCAATAATGTCAAAGCTAAAGTATTGATTGATTCGGGAGCAACAAGATCTTTCATATCAGAATCTTTTGTTGATAAGCTTCAATGTGATAAAATGATTATGAGTGAGGTAGTAAATGTGGTAATTGCGAACCAAGAGAAGATTCCTGTGAATCAATTTTGTCCAAAGTGTGAGATCGATATTTTGGGGTATAAGTTTTCAGCCGACTTGATACTCTTCAAGTTGGGAGAGTTTGACATAATTTTAGGAATGGATTTGTTAGGAGAGAATAACGCTCAGATTAATTGTAAGACCAAGAAAGTGTATTTAAAGACGAAGAGTGGAGAGAAGGTAGTATTTAAGGGGCAGAGGCAAGAGCAACTATTTCTTACAATTGTTCAGGCTAAGAAGCTACTTAGAAAAGGTTGTGAGTCGTTCCTAGCTTATGTAGTGGATTCGGAAAAAGGCAGCCCCAGCATGGAAGATATCCCTGTAGTTAACGAGTTTCCCGATGTTTTTCCCGATGAACTACCAGGCTTACCACCAGATCGACAAATCGAGTTCGAGATCAACCTTGCTCCAGGCACGGGACCAGTTTCAAAGGCCCCATATAGGATGGCACCAGCAGAAATGAAAGAGTTGGCAAGCCAGCTACAAGAATTGTTGGATAAGGGAGTGATACGGCCAAGCACGTCGCTATGGGGAGCACCCGTTCTGTTTGTAAAGAAGAAAGACGGGAGTATGCGATTATACATAGACTATCGGGAGTTTAATAAGGTAACGATCAAGAACCGCTACCCGCTACCAAGGATAGATGACCTTTTTGACCAGTTGAAGGGAGCAAAATGCTTTTCGAAGATTGATTTGAGATCGGGATACCATCAATTAAAGATCAAGGAAGAAGATATTCCCAAGACCGTATTTAGGACCAGATATGGGCATTATGAATTCCTAGTAATGCCGTTTGGATTGACCAACGCTCCGGCCGCATTTATGGATCTGATGAATCGGGTATTTAAGAAATATTTAAACAAATTTGTCGTGGTATTCATTGATGACATCCTTATTTATTCTAAGTCGGAAGAAGAACATAAGCAGCACCTCTGGATAACATTAGAGATACTTCGTCAAGAAAAGTTGTATGCCAAGTTTACCAAATGTGAGCTTTGGTTAAGGGAAGTTCCATTTTTGGGACATGTCATTGGAAATGAAGGAGTTAAAGTGGATCCGGCAAAGATTGAGGCATTTATGAGTTGGGAAAGGCCAAAGACTCCTACGGAAGTGCGAAGTTTTCTAGGATTGGCCGGATACTATAGAAGGTTCGTTAAGGATTTCTCGAAAATCGCCACGCCATTGACCAAGTTAACCAGAAAGAATCAAAAATTTGAATGGAGTGCAGAATTGAGGATAGCTTTCAAGAGTTGAAGCAGAAATTGGTAACAGCTCCGGTGTTAGTACTTCCAGACGATCAAGGGAACTTTGTAATATTCATCGACGCTTCACATAAGGGTTTGGGTTGTGTGTTGATGCAACACAGTCAAATGATCGCATATGCGTCAAGACAGTTGAAACTGCATGAGTTAAAGTACCCGACGCATGACTTGGAACTGGCCGCCATAGTGTTCGCACTTAAGATTTGGAGACATTACCTCTACGGAGAGAAGTGTGAAATCTACACGGATCACAAGAGTTTAAAGTACATTTTTACTCAGAAAGAGCTCAATATGAGGCAGAGGAGATGGCTGGAATTGACCAAGGACTATGACTGTTCGATAAATTACCATCCTGGAAAGGCGAATGTTGTGGCCGATGCTCTGAGTAGGAAGGAGAGATTGAATAAGATGACAACACCAAAGGAGTTATCTGAAGAAATCAAGAGATTTGAACTGGAACTTTGTGATTATGGAAAAGTTGAGGAAGTTTGTCGCGCAATGACTTTTCAGCCAACACTAGTGGAAAAGATAAAGAAATGTCAAGAAGAAGTAATGGAGAAAGAGAAGAATCAGTTATCTGGAGAGGAGATTAATACTCAAAGGGATGAGCAAGGGATACTAAGGTTCTTTTCCAGAATATGGATCCCTCATGTACCTAAATTAAAGAATGAGATCCTCCATGAAGCCCACAATTCAAAATTTTCAATCCACCCGGGAAGTACCAAGATGTATCGAGACTTAAAAAAGAACTTTTGGTGGCCAAATATGAAGCGAGGCGTGGCAGAATGGGTTGCAAAGTGTTATACTTGTCAGAAAGTGAAGGCAGAACATCAATGACCGAGCGGATTAATTCAGCCCCTGAAGATTCCAGAATGGAAGTGGGAAAATATTGCTATGGACTTTATAGTAGGACTACCGCGAACGAAATCTGGGCATGACGCAATATGGGTTATAGTTGATCGCCTTACGAAGTCAGTGCATTTCTTTCCAATTAACGAGAAGTCGTCATTGGACAAGTTGGTTCATCTGTATGTGCGCGAAATCGTACTGAGGCATGGAGTACCCGTATCAATAGTTTCAGACAGAGATCCCCGATTTAACTCGAGATTTTAGAAGCAATTTCAGGAATGTTTGGGCACAAAGTTGAATATGAGCACGGCGTACCACCCGCAGACTGATGGCCAGAGTGAAAGGACAATTCAAACAATCGAAGACATGTTGCGCAGTTGCGCAATCGATTTTGCAGGTAGTTGGGACGATCACTTGCCGTTGATTGAATTCTCTTACAACAACAGTTATCATTCCAGTATCGGCATGCCACCATACGAAGCTTTGTACGGGCGAAAATGTAGATCACCAACAAGTTGGGATGAAGTAGGGGAAGGAAGAATTCTCGGCTCAGAATTGGTACAACAGTTCCATGGTTCAGTCAAGTTAATTCAGAAAAGGTTGCTTGCTGCTCAAGATAGACAGAGGAAGTATGCGGATCCAGCGCGTAAGGATGTTCAATTCCAAATTGGCGAAGCTGTTTTGTTGAAGGTGTCACCTAGAAAAGGATTAATGAGATTTGGCAAGAAAGGGAAGTTAGCACCTAGATATATAGGTCCTTTTGAAATTTTGAATCAAGTAGGGAAGGTGGCCTACGAGTTGGCCTTACCACCTCAGTATCAGCATGTGCATAATGTGTTCCATGTGTCGTTGCTTAAGAAGTATAATCCTGACGCTAGCTATATAATAGAATATGAACCTGTAGAAATTCAGGCAGACCTGTCATTTGTGGAGCAACCGGTTAAAATACTCGACTGGCAAGAGAAGAGCCTTAGAAATAAGTCAGTAAAGCTAGTTAAAGTACTTTGGAGGAACCCTAAGGTCGAAGAATTGACTTGGGAGTTAGAGTCTGATATGCGTTCCCGGTATCCTCATCTGTTCTCTTAGATTCTGGGAACAGAATCCCTTAAGGGGGAGAGGATGTTACAACCAGCATTTTTGTGTAATATTAATTGTGAATTTGGTGTAATTATAAAGCCGAATGCAAATATATTCAACTATTGTATGCTTGTGTGAATGAGAATTTCTGCGTCTTAAATTTTTATTATGTAGTATATGATTTTTCAAAGCAAGAGTTTATTTAATTGCATTATTTTTGATTTATAAGGAATATTCTAAGCCTTGGAAAAATTTTCCTTTAAAAGGTATTTTGTTCACAAATTTTGAAAATGATTTTATAAAGTCTCTAAAAATCCAAGTTATTTTATGGTATAAATTTTATAATTTTTGAACTTGTATTTTATTTTATAAAAATAAATCTTTACAAATTTTATTTATTATAATTAGAAAATTACATGGCTACCCTTGCATGCAAATACTCTTCCAATTCGACTAAGGGGCAAGGAAGACATTTCCAACCCCACTCACTTTCATTCTACTAACCAAATTACCACTTTGTCCTTGCATGCAAATCTACCTAACTATGTTGGAAGGTTACTCTTGTAAAATCTCAAATCCACTCATTTTTGGTCAAATGAAAACCAAACTAACATGATTATTACTCCACTTTCACCCCACCATTTCCACACTCCTCCTTTCCTCCCCCTCCTCTCGGCTCTCCCCTCTCCTCTCGACTTTTTGGCCGAAGCCATACCCCCCTCCCTTTTCTTCATTCTTCATTCAAGCTCCCACTTTCCAATCAAGTAAATGTTACTTCCTATATCTTGATCATACATAATTCAAAGAGTGTTGAGTGAAAAGTTTAAGTTAAAGGTTGCATGTAAAGGTTTTAGTGAAACTCAAAATACAACCTTGATTCTTGTGAGTTTAGGGTTGTTTTTTAGAGGACTACAAGGAATGGAGAAGTGCCAAGTTTTGAGAGGGAAACTCTTGATGATTAAATGGTCATTCCCATCCATTTCATTCGGCCATGACCATATGGGAGCCGAATGAATGGTCCTTAAGACTATTCTTGTTGCTTAAATCAATTTTTGCATGTTTATGTGATAATGACTTGAATTTTGTGGTGAAAATTTGATAAAACTCTTTGCATGCTAAGTGATCATCTAGGTATAGCTTATGCTAGGCTTGCATGTCAATTTTATGATAGAATATATGAAGAAAATATGTTGTTTTGGTTTGCAAAACCCGAAGACATGCATGCATGTGGATTTCTCTTAGAATGTTATAAGATTTTGATCATTTGGAAAGATTTTGTTAGTGATCCTTAATTTCAGTAGGAATAATGTGTTAATATTGATTTATGCTTCTTGTTGCATGGTAATAATTCGTGGTTATCTTTTAATAAAAATGCATATCTTGTTGTTTCAAAAACATGAAGATTTGTGAGTTGTGAAGTGTAGTTTCTTTTGTTTTTCCATAATTGTACCTTAGGTAAGGATGATCTCACCCAAGGTTATTTTGAGAATAAGGGAGTTAGTTTAGTAGATTACCATGTTTAAGTATTGGTTTGAGTATTGGGTTGTTGGTAGTTGAGTTTGTCAAGTCAAAACCTTGGAGAAAGGAGAGTTATAGTTTCTGAGGCCTAAGCCACCAGAAGTTAGTATTGGGAGTATATAAAGGGTTTTAGGAGTTGGTTGGAGGTTTGCATATCATTTGGTTAGGTGCACAAGTAGAACAACAAAATATGTTCAGCATGGGACAATTTTGTTGTAACTTAGAAATAGGGAGATTGGACCATGTCATGGGTAGGCCCTTATTAGGCCCTGTTGGGCCTTAGTTAGAGGGAGTGTCAGAGAAGTTTTTCCAACCATATTTCATAGGATATGAGTTAGAACCATGTGTCGCAAGTTAATTCAAGTCAGGGCGTTTTCTGCCCAGGAAAACAGGGGAACCTTGGACTTTTAGCTTAGGCCCAAGAAGGCCCAAGCCAGGCCCTTGAGCCACATCAAGTTTGTGAGATGCCCTTAGGTCAGGAGAGTCTTGTGTAAAAGTTTTGAAGGAAAATTTGTAGTTTAAGAGTGTCTAATGCACTCAAGAAACCATAGTTGTCATTCTGAAATTTGCACCAGTGAGCACTTTCACTTATCACATAATTTTAGAACACTTAGGAGTGAGTATTAGGTCGACCACCATAGTTGTAAAATAGTATAAGGTCAGTAGAGCAAAAGGCACAAATGAGGGTCAATAGGTTTTGGATAGTTTAGTAAAGGCACATCGAGTTAGGAAGCCAAAATTAGAAGACTTTGTCTAGTTTAGCGACCAAGTGACTTAAGTTGTGAGTCGAGATCATCCAAGCCTAGTGTTGCATTATGTTATATATGATGTTATTAATATATGATATGTGATTATGTGGCTATGCGTGAACATTTGTAATTTAAAAGTGAATATAAAATTAAGTGCACATAGGCCTAAGTGCCATCCATGTTAAATTTTGGGTTGTAAATAGGTTAAGATGGTAAGAATATATTATAATGAGGATTATTATTATTTATGTAGGATCTCGAGACGAGGGAAAACTTTCCATAAAGGTCGAGTGAAGCTCCAGTTGTTGCTTCTACCAGTCAGACTAGACCAGCCTTTCTCAAGGCAAGTGATTCAACCTGTCTTTCGAATTCACTGTAAATAGTTCATATATATCGATGCAATTATCCTGAGTCATTTTGATATATTTATATCAAGCGTATCTTTTGTTTATCTTTGAGTTATATAGAGATGCCATGAACCCTCGAGTACGTATTGCAAGTAGTTCAAAAGTCTTTTCAAGATAGTTGAATGCCATGATAAAATGAAGAGTTGTTATATTACTTAATTGATCCTCTTGATTAACATGCTGATGATTCCTAAGTATTGATATCTCATCCTGATACTTGAATCCCTATAGAAACTTACCTTGAATCCTGAAAGCCAGATATTTATCAAAGTGATTCCTCATTGATTGATACCCCTCTTTCTTATCCTAAAGCTTGACAATTCTGATATATCATGAGCTAAAGATCATTTCTTCATACCTTAACACCCTTAGTATTCATGAAGCTTATCTTCTTGATGATCCAACACCTGTACCTTGACGAGAAACCATTGTTTTAAGCCCAGTTTGGCATTACCCCTTCATATTATCCATTAGTCTCACTAAATTTTCTTGTCCAAGTTTTGACATATGAAAACCTTTTAGTTACCCTAATAGAGTAAAGTTTTGTGAATCATGGCCCTCAGAGTTAGTATCATTTTCCCCGTGTTTCGAGTTAATCTATAATCCCTTGATTAAAATGTTTACTGTTAAAAGAGATTTTGTTATATTTCGGCATCAGTTTTTGAAATAAATAAAATGTGGGTTTTCAGTCCCAAAGGGGGATAAAGGTTTTCTTTGAATAGTGGATCTGGACTGAGACGCGAGTCCTTTCCACACTTATATTAGGCTTAAAAGTTGCCTAGGGATTCCCATTAATGTTTTAGAACCCAGCGAGGTTCGGGATTACTTCGCGGCTGATCACCGGCTGTAATCCGTAGCGTCATAAAATGATTTTGATTAAGACATGATTTTAAAATTGTTTTGATACAAGCAAAATGATGCCATCGCGCATAGTTTTATCTCTCGTCATCATTGGTTATGTCTTTCCATTGTCATTCTTTAATGTATATCTCGATTTATGTTTTGTATCGTACTGTTAGCACTTGTTGAGCATTTGGCTCACTCCTTGCTTTACCCTGATATTACAGCTAGCAGCTATGGTTAGATTCAAGCAGACTGCCCGTAAGACCTGTGATGCTGATGCTTATGTTCGAGCTCAGGTAGAATAAGTGATAGTAGTTTATGTGAGGACTCGGTTTTTAAAATCAGATGTAATAGTTGGTAGTGTTGGGCTGTTCCAAACCCTAAACTGTAAGATCTTGGATTTGGTTGTATTATTTCTTTTAAAATTTTGTAATAGCTATATTTATTTTGCTGTTCAAGTTGGGGGCGTGACAATAAAATTTAAAATAAATATCACTTGAACGATAAGTGAAGTTAGGGGTACTTGCCTTTGGGTTTTTTAGCAGTTAGTCACACTCGTATAAACGCAAGTATCTCATTCTGGCATTCTGTCTCAAAGCATCACCGCCTTTATTCTACTAATCCTTTGGCCTGCTGTTCATGCAGTGCTGCAACCTAATATTCCATACTATTCAACTCTAGCCTTTATCCACTTCATCTGGTCCTGATCGTCTTGAAAGACTCGTATCTATAATTAAAGAAAATAAAATTTTAATCGTCTAAACAATAATTACTCGAGGAACTGCGCGTCAAAATCCTATCGTCTACCCATACGATAGCCCACACATAAAGATAACAGCCAAATACAAGACCTATGACCCACGTATACACGTAATATACATAGCATGTAAACACATAACTCACGTATCACATAATTCATATCACACATGACTCGGTTTGCCAAGAGGTTTGACTCGGTACGTTTAAAACTGAAATTGGGTCAAAATATGATTTATCGATCAATAATCGACTTAGAATGACTTGTAAAACAAGTAACCTTTCGAAACAAAATGATTTGGGTCTCAAAAGTATTTTTAATGAAAGAAGAATATTTTTCTGAGTCTGTACGCGTTCGTTTCGTATTAAACGGACGAACGATTTATTTATTATGAATTTTTGAACATTTTTTTTCCGGAATTAAAACGGGTCTCCGAATCATTTATAACTAAATAATAGTGCTCGAACACTCGAAATAATTTTATAAGAATTATTGAGCCTGGAAAATAATTTAAAATAATATTTTCTTGGAAATCGGACAGCACCTCCTCTATTTCTCGGACTACCAGTCGATATCATATCGACACAACCAACAACAATCAACACAATAATTTATATTTACGCGTATAAACACTCCAGAAATGAATAACACGACCACCTGAACCAAAACTCGGACCAAAAGTGACTTCTCCATCAATTTTTAAAAATTATGAAATAAATATATAAACACTTACATGCTATAATGTACACAAGTACGAAGGCGGAATTTCGGAATCGTTACCCAAAATAAATTCTGATCAACCCGAAGAGAAAATCTGATGTCCGGAAAATATCTCCAGAAAAATTTGAAATTAATGGTCATAGACATATACACGCTGAAATACCATGTGGAGTAATCACCACCGCCAAACTCTTTTTCTACGCCCCGAAAATAAATTAAAACGGAAATATAACGGAAATATGCCCCACAATTTTTCTTCTCAAAACCTTACAATATATATACCTATGCGTAGGTATCGAAGCGCTGATCGTTTATATATATACCAATTGAAATTTGGACGGACGGTTGAGAAGATATGAATTTTTGAAAATTTAAAGTAAATAAATATACGATAGAGAGGAGAGACAGAAGAGGGGAGGGAGTAATCTGTTGAACGGATAAAAGAAATGGGGGAGGGGTATACTCGGGGGGTGCGCGTGGCAGGGGTGGGGTGGGGTGCTGGGTAGATTTAGGATTTGACACGTTTTTCTATTTTTTTTAATAACAGAGCACATCAACATATCCTTATTTATACCTGAAAATTTTATTTTGCCCCGCAATTCTCAACTTATCGAATAAACGCGCCGGTAAATAAAATCAGAAAAATTACCAAACAAATTCTAAAATTCTTAGAATAATTAGAAAACTAGTAAAATAAAATTTTCATAATTTTTAAAATATTTTTGACTTGCGCTCTATACCTGCATTATACGATTTAACGAACCGAGCTGCACTTGAAACAAATTCAGAAAATCACGAAAATAGTCTTAAACTGTTACAAATCTCCCGAAGTTTATAAAAACATAAATTTCGAAATTTTAAAACAATTTTTGAAAGGCAATTTTTACCCGCTTTTAGCAATTAAACGATTCAACGCGCGGATAAAATTAATCCTAAAAATTCCCAAAATAATTTTAAAATTCTCAGAATATTCCAAACTTAAATAAATATGAGTTTCATAATTTTTGAAGAATTTTGGAATTAAATACGTATTTTACAAATAAATGAAATCAGAAAATCATATAGGGCCAAATAATTGATGAAATATTGATTTCTAAATTTTATAAAATCCCAAAAATAATTATTGTAATTATAAAGTTATAAAAATAATTTTAAAGACAATTTAAATATTTATGAAATTAAATTTTTAATAAAATCACTTTTAAAGACAAAACAAAATGATACGACTCAGTAATTAATAATATAATTAATCCTCAATCACAACTGAATCCCACATAATTAATATTACATACAACACATAGCAGACTGAATATCCATCCAATCCCTAATATTACTAAACGAACCCAATTTACCGATATCAATAAAATGATCGGTTTTCAAATAAACTTTTGAAAAAATACATTTAAGTAAACATTTTCAGAAATTAATAAGGATCGATATAACACTTAACAATTAGCACCTTACCATTTATTAATACCAACTCGTCAAACTGGAATAAAATATCCACCATTATATTCCTTCTAAATCATAAAAGCACATATATATATATATTCAAATAATAATTATAATAATTCTAAAAATACGGGATATTACATCCATGCTCAACATACTTTACATGCTAGTTACTGATAAGTACTTTAATTTCAGTGTCTTGGTTGAGTTAGGTTTTAAGTTAGGAGAACTCAATAGGAGAGGTAAAAGTGTCTATTATGCTAGATTCTTATTGAGGAAATTATAATTGAGAACCCAACCAACAAGCTAAATTGTTGGGTTCAAGAAAGGAGAATTATTGTAGATCTTAATAGAGCAAATCACCACAAAGAGGTGCCCCTATTCTATTTTCCAGTAATGGAGGGACCTCAGGTAAGTGAGGTAAGTACTACTGTCTCCACTCTTCCAACCTCTCACATTTCTTTTCCTTCTAGTATAGCTATGGCATCTGTGTCAATGAACCAACAGATGCCTACCCAAGATACTAAACCACAAATTTCAAAATCCAAGTCTAAGAAAGCCCCCTCTGGTTTCTTTCAAAAGAAACCAGTTGCAAACTCCACTAAAACCAAAGAGGGGAGTGTGAAGGAGGGTAAGCAAGGTGAAGGAGGGTAAGCAAGGTGAGGGACAGGGTGAAAATCAAAGAAGCCCTAAGAATAAGGTTGGAGAGGTGAGTGTTTCCCAGCCTAGCCACACTGTAGCCTCTCAACAAACTGCAGTGCTTAAAAAGGACTTAAGCTCATTACTAGTTGCATCCTCCCAAAAGGATATGACTATTGAACAAAGCTCTCAGCCAAGAGCACATGCCAAGAGGGTAAGGGACACTAGCTCAACCCAAACTTATGCCAGAAAGAAAGTAATCTAAACCAACTGGGGATACACAGGGTGCACACACAGTGCAAACTAAAGCAATAGACTCAGTCACTGCACCCTCTCAAAGTCAGTTTGATGTGGCTCCAGTAAATGTGGAGTCACATCCAAAATCTCTAGTGATAGAAGCACCTCAAACACCAAATTCACTTACACACTCACTGGATGTAGATATGATTAATACATCACTTCCAAATTCTCCATCTTTAACTCTTGTGGAGAAGCCAAAAATCCAAGCAAGTGAGCATCATCTTTTAGATGATTTGTTGGCTCACTTGCCATTTCTTTCTGAGTCTGTTGAGACATCTATGCCTAAATTTTGATCAATCTGCACAGAGTCTACAATAGTCTCCACTCTAAACTCATTCGTTTCTTCTATCCCGATGGATATTCATCATCCGTCGATTAGTGATTGTATCCCGATGGATAAGCCTAACAGTAGTCATCCGTCAGATAACCATACTACTGTCCCGATGGATATTCATCAACCGTCGGGTGTCTCTGCACAACCTCAAATTTCTTCAATTCTTACAAGTGCAGCAGACTTAGTGGTAGTGCAATCACTCTTAGGACTCAGGGAAGGGAGTGAACTGAGTGAGAGTCTGGGTTGCTCCCGGGAAAAAGGAGAGAAAATGAGTGAACAAATGCATTCCATTTCTTCAGGACTGGAAAAAGTGAGTGAGAGGAGTCCCACCTTAGATGGTGAAGGTGAGGGTGTGAGGGTGGGTAGCCAAGGGGAGCCCTTGATGCAAGAATAGAGAGATCATGAGAGAAATGCAGGTAGAAGAGAAATAAGGGTGGACATCATTGTTAGTGAGTCAATGAATGTCAATGAAGCAGACAGAGAGGAACTATCTCAGCATAGTCAAGATGTTATAGATTCCACCTCTTTGGATGCTGAGGCATTTACTCATCTGGTTCCAGCATATCAACTTTTGGCTGGACAGGGCAATAAAAATGCGGAAATGATGCTAAATTTGGTGCACACTACTCAATCCATGCAAAGAGCAAAGGATGCTATCACAACTATGCCTTCTAAAGCTAGTGATGACATAGATTATGAGGCTGGTGGGTCAGAAGAATTCTTTGGTGATGATAGTGAAGAGGGATCACTGGACATAGGGGGAGAAGTAGGCCCTAGTTCCAGATCTGGTATGCCAACTTGGGCATTTTCAAAGAAATGTGATGAACATTATTTCAAGACTACCCTCATTCAACTCATCAGTCAGACACAATCTGCTCTTCAATCAATAACAAATGCCAGCACCAAGAAGCTCCTACAAGCACACCTTGCTTCTCTTCAATTACAACAAATCCAAGGCTTTCAACATAGTCAAAATGTCACTTCAATCAAAAGTTGTAATATTCCATATTTTCAGATATTATTATTATTATTATTATTATTATTATTATTATTATTATTTGGAATTGTTTATGTGATTTAATGTAAATTTTAGTGAATTATATGATAAGTGGAATTGATGTTTGGGTGTTTATATATGAGTAAAGTTCTATGGAGTCCACCTTTAATTGGAGTCATCGGAGTCCATATATGTTCTGCAAGTAAAATATAGCTTAAAATATTGCAAAACATATTATTTTTCGACAAACATCACTATTCTATCAAAAATCTTGTAGATTGCATACATTTTACAAGCAGAACATTGCAAAAATATATATTCTACAAAACATGTTTAGTTTGCAGAACATAAATGTTCATGTTGCAGAACATATTGCAGAACATACATATTGTACCGTAAATATATGAGATTTGCATGATTTTGTTGAAGTTATGCTATTTGTGTAACATGTTTTGCAAAATAACACGTTTTACAATATATTTTATTTGCAGAACGTAGATGGACTCCGAGGACTCCGATAAAAAGGTGGACTCCATAGAACTCAACCCGTTTATATATGATATTCTTTGAGTATTTTAATTTTTATATGTCCAGAATAAAATATAGATAATTGTGGTATTTTTCTGGTAATTTTTGGAGTGTTATATGATTTTATAATGATTTATGAATTATTAATTATTTTCTGAATAATTGCAAAATTATTAAATAAAGCCGGGAATCATCCAACTTTAACCGTTTTTGCCTTTTTACAACCCGAAACTCTTCCGAAAGCTCCTTCATAACCTAATCTGGTAATTCCGGACATATTCCGTGTTTTGACTTTTTCAATCCGGATTACGGTTTGACCTGTGCGCGTCCCGGCGTAAAATTTTCGATACGATAAACATTTTAATAGATCAACAAAACCCGTATTATTGAGAGATGGGATATTTTACATTATTTTCGTAGAAAGTGTTTCATAAGAAGTCCGGTTTTGATAGTTATCCAAATATGATATTAAATTGTATCGTTTTATAATTACTTAGCGGTTAAGTAATCTATTTTCGAATCTGATATGATTTAATATGATACTTGTTACGTGTTCAAATTGCATTTATATGAATCGATCCGTAATTTATGCGTGTGTTTCATTGCGTTAATCATTTTATCTCGTTTTATGTGAGTCTGAATGTATTTTATGTATTTTCAGAGTTTTCTATTAGTTTAAGTATTGTTGCTGTTTATCAAAAATCAACGAACCGGGACCACACTGGGACGTCAAAGTCCACAAAATTCGTATTTTTATTTTTGTAGAATCAATCGTATTTCAAAAACCCAGAATTTCTGCATTTTTGAATTATTGCAATTTTTGGGGAATTTTGATACAAACTTTATATTTTATCGTTTTAAAAATTATTCCCCGTAATTATTATTTTGGGGCCTAATTATTTTAATTAGGCTATAAAAACACCCTTAATTAATTTTAGGGGTCAAATTTTCTGTAAAAATTAATAGTGGAAACTGATTTCTTTATTTATTTTATTTTATCAAAAAAATTCAGAAAAATAGAAAGAATTTTGGGGGTGAAATTTCTTGTCCAACCTTTGATTCATGATTTTGATCGATTTATGGAACCAAATCAGACGTTCTACCTATCAAATCAATCCTTGTTTCAAGCTCTACAAATTGATACCAGTTTCAACATCTGAGATTGAGTATTAGTAAAATCCGATTTTTGTGTTCTTGTTTATGAACTTGGAATTCGTTTTTGGATTTTGGGTAGTTGTTGATTGGTTTTGATGTTGTATATAGCTTTAATTTGATCTCTAGAATTGATTTACGTGCTTATTTCGATTGTTGGATCCCCGGAATGATTATTCCGAGTTTTGGTTTTTATATAATTTTCGAATCGATTTTTTGATTTATTCTTGAATTTGTGATTGTGTTTGATGATATGTATAGATTTTAGATGTTCAGGGGTTTAAATTGAGCTATAAATCATCGAGTTTGATGTAGGAATGAAAGAAATCGAACTTGGCCGAACTTGGAGCTCGGTTTGTCGGCGTCCATGGTGTTCGTGGCCGGAAATCACCGGTCCTTGGATCATTTTGCTTCCTGGTGGTGCAGTCTAAGTTTTTGGTGTTAGTTGGATCGAAAAGCTGTTAAAAACGAAGTGAAACAAGGTTGTTTAGGCAAGATCGGGGCTTGCCAGAATCTTGGATTCTCGCCGGATTCTGCAGATTTCCCGGCGAGTTCCTGGGATTCTTGGCGACCCGTTTCTTGACCCACTCGACTTGTTTCTATTTTGGCCCGACCCGGTTTCAATCCATTAAAACCCTAACCCCCAATTCGTAATCTGTTATGCAGATTTTTGTTTTAAAATAAATCAAAATTCAGTTTTTATTCTAAAAATCATTTTTTTATTTCTTTTATTTCTAAAAATTAATTTGGTTAATTATTTCATAATTAACTGAATTATTTTAAAATACCAAAAAAAATGTTTTATTTTATTATTTTCAAAAATCTATATTTGTTTTAATTATTTATAATTTATTTTAATTAATTATTTATAGGTATAATTAATTGGTTAATTCATTTAATCAGTTAATTTTATTTATAAATAGTTAAATAAAACACAATTATTTATAATTAATTCAAATAATTCCTAAAAATTATTTTTAAGCTTTTAAAAAATTATATTTTGGTATTTAAAAATCAGTTAATATTATTATTAATTGATTTATTCATAATTATTCGTATTTTATTCGTAGAAAATAAACCGTTCGTCCGTTTAATACGAAACGAACGCCTCTAGACTTAGAAAAATATTCCTCTTTCATTAAAATTACTTTCGAGACCCAAAATCTTTTTGTTTCGAAAGGTCGCTTGTTTTATAAATCGATTCTTAGTCGCGTAGTAACTGAAAAATCATATTTTTGACCCGATTTCAGATTTAAACGTACCGAGTAGAACCTTTTGACGAACTGAGTTGTATGTGATATGAATTATGTGATACGTGAGTTATGTGTTTACGTGCTATGTGAATTACGTGCGTACGTGGGTCAAGAATCTTGTATTTGACTATCTTCTTTATGTGCGGGCTATCATATGGGTAGACAATAGGATTTTGACGCGTAGTTTGTCGAGTTATTATCGTTTAGGCGATTAAAGTTATATCTTTTAATTATAGATGCGGATCTCTCGAGTTGATCGGGACAAGACGTTGGATAAAGAATGAGATGGAATGGTATTGGATATCTGGCTTCTAGCAATCGCAGAAGCATATCAGTAAAGTGTTGAAAAGCAGGATTAACTACTAAAACCCAAAGGCAAGTATCCCTATCATCACTTATTTTTCAAGTGATATTTATTTTAAATCTTTTCATGCAAGTATTGCTTTCCCTATTCAGTTCGTAATAGATAAATATTTTACATATCGCTGAATTAAATGATTCTGTTTATGCAAGTATTCTTCTGTTATTCTATGTTCAGAATAGCTAAGTGATTTACTTATCAAATTACTGGATTTATAAATCTTTTGGATTTTGAGAGAGATGAATTTGTTGGAGTATTCCTGCCCAAGTGAATGGGGGAATAAAATTATTTAGGATGTCGATTGATTCGGCTCCTTTTCAATAAAAAGATTTTTAAGATTGGAATGGTTACTGGTTATAGCGTAGGTGATCGAGATATCGGTCCAGCTGTAATATCTTTCAAGGCTAGTTATGCTTTTTCTGGCGCCCTATAGGTACCGTATGTCTTCGGGATACGGGTAATACCTATACTTACGGTATGGTTGCGGGATACCGGTGTTGTTTCTTGACTGCTCATCGGAAACAACATGAAATATAATTGGTTCCAATCTAAATTGATATCTAAATTTCTTTATTGTTTTTAATATTCATATAATAAATGATTTATCAACTATTTTTGTTTTGGAATAATGGTAAAATGCAGTTTTGATTCAGATTCTGATTTATGCTGATACTTACATTGTTGTTAAATATCAAATGTGGTATTAGTATAGATGATTGATGTTGACTTCAGTATGGAATGTTGTGAGCATCAAAGTTCGTATTGATATCTAATTTGATATGACAACAAAATAAGTATTAATATCAAGAGTTCGGTTTTGAATAAAGTTTATGATTCATTCCATAATCATTGCTTCTTGTCATTGTTATTTACGATATTTTCCGTAAACACTATTTTATGAGCTTTGTTCTTGTCAAGATTCAAAGTATTGCTGAAGCCTTTCGCTTGAAAATATCAAAAAGAGTTTTCTATTTAAGCAATTATGATTTTAAAGTGATCTGCGCTATTGCAGATGTCAGTTTTATATCAAAACGACCATATATATATTACAATGATCTTGCTGAGCATTTCTTGTTGGATTTTAATTGCAGCGGAAGCATGTAAAAGCACTTTTACACATATAAAATCCAAATAAAAGCATATAAATCGTGGTAAAAACATATGAATCGATTACTAATCTTTAATATACGATCCAAGAGCAACGATCGGAGATCCTTAGCAGCTGCTCCTTAAATGTGAAGCATTCCACCGGTATCCACCAAGAAAACGACGTTAAGGAGGAGGATGAGGTGGAGAGAATTGGGTTTTATAAAATTTTTGGGGTTAGAATAAAAATAGGGTTTATAATAGTATATTTATAGGCAAAATTTGCAGCTGAAATTTTCCCATATATATTATTATTATTATCCCATTTATTATTCTCATTAATAATTAAAACACCTTTTAATTATTAATTCTTTTTTTAAACACTTTAGAAATAATTCTCTCTCTTGATTTAATTTTCAAAAATTAAATCCTTAATTAATAATATTAAGAACTTTTCTTAATTAATTTATAATCAATTAAATCTCATTTAATCAATTATTAAATTTGCCAATTAATTATTTATTTCATAAATAAATAATTATTAGCCATTATTAATTAATTCCTCCACCATTAAATCATTCTCCTTTTATGGTGTGACCCTGTAGGTTCAATATTAAGCCGGTAGTAGAAATAAATAATAATAAAACTATTTTATCATTATTTATATAAATTCTCTAATTTATTAAATATGATTAATTAATTAATCATATTTATTCTACATCGTGAGGGATACTTCTCAGCATATCGCGACTATCCGGATAATACAAATTCACTGCTTAGAATACCAAGAACCTATTCAGTGAACAGTTACCGTACAATAAACTCCTTCTACCCTACAATGTCCCGATTAAATACAAGGCATGGATCTCGTGTCAAGCCTATCTAATTCAATCACTTGCTTACCATTTACTATGCTTAGTTCTATGCAAATTAGAAACTCCTTTCTAATTTCATTTACTCTGGCCAGAGATTCTTGAACTAGCATAAGTGGATCAGCCTTGAACATTCGCTTCCTTCACTGGAAGGGGTAGATCCTTTATTGATCATACACTATCTTCGTGTATAAATTCCTATACCCAGTAGAGCCCTAATAATTTTCCCTGGAGACTAAGAAGTAAACCAAAGCATAGTTCAGTATACACAAGACGACTATGATGACCTCAAGTCTAAGGATACTTATACAACTATCACTATGTGAACAACTGCTGACACGTGAGTGAACTCCATCAGTTGTTCAGCTGTGCGAGTCATGTTTAGCGAACTTATTCTATAATAAGCACCTATATACTAGCTATAGTGTCACCACACAAATGTCTATGAGAACAGACATCCTTCATAATGAAGCAAGCATAGTATGTACCGATCTCTGCGGATTATTAATTACCAGTTAGTAATCCTATGACCAAAAACTATTTAAGTTTAGAGTTATCATCTTTTAGGTCTCACTATTATGATCTCATCATAATCCATAAAAAGCTTTACTCTAAACTATGGTATATCTTATTTAAACACTTAAGTAGATAGAGCCCGTAATAAAAACAAAACAAGTTTTTTATTAATATCAATGAAATCAAAACAGATTACATAAAAAGTTATTCATAAATCCTAATACATGATTGGACTTAGGACATATTCCTTTCAATCTCCCACTTGTACTAAAGCCAATCACTCTGGTATCTAATACCCATCTTGTCTTTATGACGATCAAAGTGACTATGAGAAAGTGGCTTTGTGAGTGGGTCTGCTACGTTGTTATGTGTGTCAACTCTCTCGACGTTGACATCTCCTCTTTCAACAATCTCCCTAATCAGATGAAAGCGCCGCAGGACATGTTTGGAATTTTTATGAGACCTAGGTTCCTTGGCTTGTGCTATTGCTGCGTTGTTATCACAATACACCACAATAGGCTCTTCGACGCTAGGAACAACTCCCAACTCAGAAACAAATTTCCTCATTCAAACAGCTTCTTTTGCAGCCTCACTTGCAGCTATATATTCCGCTTCCGCTGTGGAGTCAGCCGTTGTCAACTGTTTGGAACTTTTTCAACTTATCGCACCACCGTTTAGAGTAAACACGTACCCTGACATGGATTTGCTATCACTCTCTGATTGAAAACTAGAGTCAGTATAACCCTCTATTTTCAACTCAGATTCACCGCCAAAAACAAGAAAAATGTCCTGAGTCCTTCGCAAGTACTTAAGGATGTTTTTCACTGCTTTCCAGTGGTCTTCACCTGGATTGGACTGATATCTGCTCGTCACACTAATTGAATAAGCAACATCAGGCCTTGTACACAACATCGCGTACATGATAGATCCTATTGCTGAAGCATAAGGAATCTTACTCATACGCTCTCTTTCCTCAGGTGTCTTAGGAGACATTTTTTCGGAAAGGGACACTCCATGACTCATCGGTATGAGACCTCTTTTGGAGTTTTCCATGCTAAACCTTTTAAGCACTTTCTGGATGTATGTACCCTGGGTAAGACCTATCATTCTTCTAGATCTATCTCTATAGATCTTCATACCTAGAATGTAGGATGCTTCTCACAAGTCCTTTATGGTGAAGTTCTTTGATAGCCATACTTTGACTGATTGCAGCATCGGTATATCATTTCCTATAAGAAGTATGTCATCCACATACAATACAAGAAATGTTACCGCGCTCCCACTAACCTTCTTGTAGACACATGGTTCATCCATATTTTTGATAAAATCAAACTCTTTGATTGTCTCATCAAAACGGGTGTTCCATCTACGAGAAGCTTGCCTTAAACCATATATGGTTCGCAGCAGCTTACACACTAGGTGTTTATTTCCCTTGGAAAGAAAACCTTCCTGCTGTGTCATATACACTTCCTCCTCAAGTTCCCCATTGAGGAAGGCCGTTTTCACGTTCATTTTCCAGATCTCATAGTCGTAGTAAGCAGCAATCGCAAGCAAAATCCGAATTGATTTTAACAGGGGTACAGGCGAATAGGTTTCATCAAAGTCAATCCCTTGTCTTTGATTAAATCCTTTTACCACTAGCCTAGCCTTATAGGTCTCCACCTGGCCATCTGCTCCAATCTTTCTCTTATATACCCACTTGCACCCAATAGGCTTAACACCTTTAGGCACTACAACCAGAGTCCATACTTGGTTGGTATACATAGATTCCATTTCGGATTTCATGGCACTATGCCATTTCTCTGAGTCAACACTACTCATAGCCTCATTATAGGTCTTAGGGTCGTCTTCATCAATGATTGACAACTCATTGTCATTCTCAATGACAAGGCCATAATACCTCTCAGGTTGGCGAGACACTCTCTCTGACCTACGAATGGGCTGTTCCACAGAAGGTTGTTCAGTCTGAACAGGTGTTTCCACTTGAACCGTATTAGTTTATGCTTCTTGAACTTCATCAAGTTCAATTTTGCTCCCACTGTTTCCTTCAAGGATAAACTCCTTTTCCAAGAAGGTAGCATGTCTGGAGACAAACACCCGATGATCGGTGTAAAAGTAATACCCTAAAGTCTCTTTAGGATATCCCACAAAACTACATTTTATGGATCGAGATTCCAGCTTATCTGGGTCAACTTTCTTGACATAAGCTGGACATCCCCAAATCTTAACGTGTTTAAGACTCGGTTTCCTTTCTTTCCATATCTCATATGGAGTTTGAGGAACAGATTTGGAAGGCACCTTATTCAGTAAATATACTGAGGTTTCCAATGCGTAACCCCATAGGAATACTGGAAGATTTGCATAGCTCATCATGGACCGAACCATGTCTAACAGAGTTCGATTTCTCCTTTCAGATACCCCATTCAACTGTGGAGTATATGGAGGAGTCCACTGAGAGACTATACCATTTTCTTTGAGATAATCTAGAAACTCTCCATTCAAGTATTCACCACCTCGATCTGATCGAAGAGTTATAATACTGTGTTTGGTTTGTTTCTCCACTTCATGTTATATTCCTTGAACTTTTCAAAGGCTTCAGACTTGTGTTTCATCAAGTACACATATCCGAATCTAGATCTATCATCTATGAAAGTAATGAAGTACGAAAATCCTCCCATGGCTTGCGTAGACATTGGTCCACATACATCTGTGTGTACCAATCCTAACAAATCTGCAGCCCTCTCTCCATGTCCACTAAATGGAGATTTGGTCATTTTACCCAATAGACAAGACTCGCACGTAGGATATGATTCAAAATCAAAGGGGTCTAGTAACCCTTCCTTATGCAATGTCCGAAGTCTATTTTCACTAATATGACCTAGCCTACAGTGCCATAAATAGGTCAGATTTTCATCATCTCGTTTTCTTTTATTAGTTTGTTCAATCTGAAGTAAATCATGCTCTACGTCACATACATACAAACCATTATTTAAAATTCCACGTCCATAAAGAACATTATCTCTAAGGATAGAACATTCATTATTCTTAATAATAAATGAAAAACCATCCAAACCCAACATAGGGATAGAAACAATATTCCTCACAATAGAGGGAACGTAATAACAATTATTCAAAATAATAGTCTTGCCCGTAGGCATATGTAAACTAAATGATCCTACAGCTATGGCCGTAACCCTTGCTCCATTGCCCATACGTAGAATCACCTCATCTTTTTCAAGATTCCTACTTCTCTTTAGTCCTCGCAACGAATTGCAAATATGACAACCACAAGCGGTATCTAATACCCAAATAGAAATTTGACCTAGTGACATATTAACTTCGATCATGAACATGCCTGAATCAGAAGCGGTAGTCTTACTACCCTTCCTCTTCTTCAATTCTGCAAGGTAAACCTTGCAGTTTCTCTTCCAGTGCCCTAACTTGTTACAGTGAAAGCATACAACTAAATTAGGATCAGTCAACTTGTGAGCATCTAGTATGTCCTGAGTGATAGTGCAGAAGACATAATATAGTAAATCTGTAAATGATAAACACATAATAACACTCAGCAAATATTCGATTTCATTTTAAAACACTATATGAATCGGGTCTTTATTCATAAGTGGCTCCCACTAGTTTATCTAATTTATTCAACCCCCTACGTGAAAAAATTAAGCATTCATAATGCTAGTGGGAATAGGGATCCTACATTCCGTTACACAACCCCGGCTGTAGCACGAACCGCCATGTAATGTTCAATAGGCAGACAACTCTTGTCAATTACATCTTATGTTATTCCCTAATCAAACTTTAGCCTCTTGAATAATTGAGGCTCGGCTGTGGCACGATAAACTCAATTTTCTAAGTCAAGTCTAACCCAACATTCCGTACAGTTGAATCAGTCCCCAAAGGCCCACGGTTGTGGCACGTACCGGCCTTTAGATTCTTATTCAATGTACACATCTCTATGTAATAGACAAGTATTTCTTATTTCGAAATCAAAGCCATCGGTTGTAGCACGAACCGACAATGATTCAAAAATAAGAACTACTTTTCTATCATATTGGAAGGCTATGACCGACACAAGCCCGTTGTATCATTGGCCAATTACTATTTGATATTATTTAATTTTAGAGGGATTATATTACGTTACAATCATAATCATATTATAAAGAGATTCTTCCTTTTAAATTAAATATTTCAAATCAATAATCGATAATCAGATGATTTCCAGATCGGGTGGAGCATTGTCAAGATGCGTCACTTAATAACCCTTTCTTACAGATAGAAATCTGTTGTTGACAGAATCATCCTTTCTCTCCTATCGAAAATTCATATTCAATTACGTGTTTCATTAACACAAGAATCTCATGATTGTATTCATAATATTGTTATTAAGGTTATGAAACAATTTCACTATACTAGGTTGTCTAACAAACGCCTTATGTGGAAGGAACAATGGTGCGGAGTGGAGCTTCCGTGATCATTATGTTATACAAGGACTCCAAGCTTTATTTGAGATTTAAGAAAAGTTGCGTATGCAAGAGTGGGAAGTTGGTTAGAAGACCCTTAATACTTTCTTCTGCTGATTCCGAGGACGGAACATTTATAAGGGGGTAGATTGTAATATTCCATATTTTCAGATATTATTATTATTATTATTTGAAATTGTTTATGTGATTTTATGTGAATTTTAGTGAATTATATGATAAGTGGAATTGATGTTTGGGTGTTTATATGTGATATTCTTTGAGTATTTTAATTTTTATATGTCCAGAATAAAATATAGATAATTGTGGTATTTTTCTGGTAATTTTTGGAGTGTTATATGATTTTATAATGATTTATGAATTATTAATTATTTTCTGAATAATTACAAAATTATTTTATAAAGCCGGGAATCGTCCAACTTCAACCGTTTTTGCGTTCTTACAACCCGAAACTCTTCCGAAAACTCCTTCCTAACCTAATCTGGTAATTCCAAACATCTTCCGTGTTTTGACTTTTTCAATCCGGATTACGGTTTGACCCATGCGCGTCCCGGCGTAAAATTTTCGATACGATAAATATTTTAATAGATCAACAAAACCCGTATTATTGAGAGATGGAATATTTTACATTATTTTTGTAGAAAGTGTTTCATAAGAAGTACAGTTTTGATAATTATCCAAATATGATATTAAATTGTATCGTTTTATAGTTACTTAGCGGTTAAGTAATCTATTTTCGGATCTGATATGATTCTATATGATACTTGTTACGTGTTCAAACTGCATTTATATGAATCGATCCGTAATTTAGGCGTGTGTTTCATTGCGTTAATCATTTATTCTCGTTTTATGTTAGTCTGAATGTATTTTATGTATTTTCAGATTTTTCTGTTAATTTAAGTATCGTTGCTGTTTTTCAAAAATCAACGGACCGGGACCACACCGGGACGTCAAAGTCCACAAAATTTGTATTTTTATTTTTATGGAATCAATCGTATTTCAAAAACCCAGTATTTCTGCATTTTTGAATTATTGCAATTTTTGGGGAATTTTGATACAAACTTCATATTTTATCATTTTTAAAATTATTCTCCGTAATTATTATTTTGGGGCCTAATTATTTTAATTAGGCAATAAAAACACCCTTAACTAATTTCAGGGGTCAAATTTTGTGTAAATATAAATAGTAGAAACTGATTTCTTTATTTATCTTATTTTATCAAAAAAATTCAGAAAAATAGAAAGAATTTTGGGGGTAAAATTTCTTGTCCAACCTTTGATTCATGTTTTTGATCGATTTATGGAACCAAATCAGATGTTTTACCTATCAAATCAATCCTTGTTTCAAGCTCTACAAATTGATACCAGTTTCAACATCTGAGATTGAGTATTGGTAAAAATCGATTTTTGTGTTCTTGTTCATGAACTTGGAATTCGTTTTTGGATTTTGGGTAGTTGTTGATTGGTTTTGATGTTGTATATAGCTTTTATTTGATCTCTAGAATCAATTTACGTGTTTATTTCGATTGTTGGATCCTGAAATGATTAATCCGAGTTTTGGTTTTTATATAATTTTCGAATCGATTTTTAGAATTATTCTTGAATTGGTGATTGTGTTTGATGATATAGATAAATTGTAGATGTTCAGGGGTTTAAATTGAGCTATAAATCATCGAGTTTGCTGTAGGAATGAACGAAATCCACCTTGGACGGACTTGGAGCTCGGTTCGCCGGCATCCATGGTGTTCGTGGCCGGAAATCACCGGTCCTTGGATCATTTTGCTTCCTGGTGGTGCAGTCTGAGTTTTTGGTGTTAGTTGGATCAAAAAGCTGTTGAAAAAGAAGTGAAACAAGGTTGTTTGGGCAAGATCGGGGCTTGCCGAAATCTCGAATTCTCACTGGATTCTGCAGATTTCCCGGCGAATTCCTGGGATTCTTGGCGACCCGTTTCTTGACCCACTCGACCCGTTTCTGTTTTGGACTGACCCGGTTTAAATCCATTAAAACCCTAACCCCCAATTCATAATCTGTTATGCAGATTTTTGTTTTAAAATAAATCAAAATTCAGTTTTTATTCTAAAAATCATTTTTTTTTATTTTTTTTATTTCTAAAAATTAATTTGGTTAATTATTTAATAATTAACTAAATTATTTTAAAATACCAAAAAATATTTTATTTTATTATTTCCAAAAATCTATATTTGTTTTAATTATTTATTATTTATTTTAGTTAATTATTTATAGGTTTAATTAATTGGTTAATTCATTTAATCAGTTAATTTTATTTATAAATAGTTAAATAAAATACAATTATTTATAATTAATTCAAATAATTCCTAAAAATTGTTTTTAAGCTTTTAAAAAATTATATTTTAATATTTAAAAATCAATTAATATTATTATTAATTGATTTGTTCCTAATTATTCGTATTTTATTCGTAGAAAATAAACCGTTCATCCGTTTAATACGAAACGAACGCTTCTAGACTTAGAAAAATATTCCGCTTTCATTAAAAATACTTTAGAGACCCAAAATCTTTTTGTTTCGAAAGGTCGCTTGTTTTGTAAATCGATTCTGAGTCGCGTAGTAACTGAAAAATCATATTTTTGACCCGATTTCAATTTTAAACGTACCGACTCGAACCTTTTGACGAACTAAGTCGTATGTGATATGAATTATGTGATACGTGAGTTATGTGTTTACGTGCTATGTGAATTACGTGCATACGTGGGTCAAGAGTCTTGTATTTGACTGTCTTCTTTATGTGCGGGCTATCGTATGGGTAGATAATAGGATTTTGACGCGTAGTTTGTCGAGTTATTATCGTTTAGGCGATTAAAGTTATATCTTTTAATTATAGATGTGGATCTCTCGAGTTGATCGGGACAAGACGTTGGATAAAGAATGAGATGGAATGGTATTGGATATCTGGCTTCTAGCAATCGCAGAAGCAACATATCAGTAAAGTGTTGAAAAGCAGGACGGTGATGCTTTGAGATAGAATGTCAGAATAGATGCGTCTTTGCGAGTGTGATTAACTACTAAAACCCAAAGGCAAGTATCCCTATCATCACTTATTGTTCAAGTGATATTTATTTTAAATCTTTTCATGCAAGTATTGCTTTCCCTATTCAGTTCGTAATAGATATATGTTTTACATATCGCTGAATTAAATGATTATGTTTATGCAAGTATTCTTCTGCTATTCTATGTTCAGAATAGCTAGGTGATTTTACTTATCAAATTACTGGATTTATAAATGTTTTGGATTTTGAGAAAGATGATTTTGTTGCGAGTATTCCTGCCCAAGTGAATGGGGAAATAAAATTATTTAGGATGTCGATTGATTCAGCTCCTTTTCAATAAAAAAGTTTTTTAAGATTGGAATGGTTACTGGTTACTGGTTACAGCGTAGGTGATCGAGATATCGGTCCAGCTGTAATATCTTTCAAGGCTAGTTATGCATTTTCTGGCGCCCTATAGGTACCGTATATCTTCGGGATACGGGTAGTACCTATACTTACGGTATGGCTGCGGGATACCGATGTTGTTTCGTGACTGATCATCGAAAATAGCATGAAATATAATTGGTTCCAATATAAATTGATACCTAAATTTCTTTATTTTTTTGATATTCATAGAATAAATGATTTATCAACTGTTTCTGTTTTGGAATAATGGTAAAATGCAGTTTTGATTCAGATTCAGATTTATGTTGATACTTACGTTGTTGTTAAATATCAAATGTGGTATTAGTATAGATGATTGATGTTGACTTCAGTATGGAATGTTGTGAGCATCAAAGTTCGTATTGATATCTAATTTGATATGACAACAAAATAAGTATTAATATCAAGAGTTCGGTTTTGAATAAAGTTTATGATTCATTCCATAATCATTGCTTCTTGTTATTGTTGTTTACGATATTTCCGTAAACACTGTTTTGCGAGCTTTGTTCTCGTCAAGATTCAAAGTATTGCTGAAGCCTTTTGCTTGAAAATATCAAAAAGAGTTTTCTATTTCAGCAATTATGATTTTAAAGTGATATGCGCTATTGCAGATGTCAGTTTTATATCAAAATGACCAGATATATATATTACAATGATCTTGCTGAGCATTTCTTTCGCTCATACTATCCTATTTTTAAATTTAACCTCCACTGAGGATTAACTTGCGCAGCTTAGCCGCGTAATTCGAGGAAGCAAAAAAGAAGCTTTTGGAAGGTGATTAGTCCAGGGTTTGCGGGTTAGTGTAAGTTTTATTGTGTAAGGTTGTTTATATTATATTATAATTATGTTATTATATAGTTGGGCTTTTGGAATTCTTGTTTCTAGAACTGTAACCTTAAAAGATCTTGGATTAGTTTGGGGTCATTTATGATAAATATCTTCCGCTGGCATTTAATTATTGATTAAACAGGTTAATTTGGATTGAAGTTTGATAGTGACGACCAAATCCTCTGACCCTAGATTTGGGGGCGTTACAAAAGTGAGGTTGATCAAATGAAGAAGGACATCTCTGAAAGATTGGATGCTAAACTTCCAGAAGCAACAATGATTGATATTAAGAGACAGCTAAGGAAGAACTCTGATCTTGCCACAAAGGTGGAGTCCTTGGATAAAAGGATGACTGATATGGAAGATTCTCTCACAGCTATACATCTACATCAAGCACAACAAACTCAACTGCTACAACAAATGGTGGCTACACAATCTTCTTCCTCCACTCTACTTGATCATAACAAAAAAGGGGAGAAATCATTATCTCAAGTCAGTCAAGCAGAGCCATCTAGTGAGGGGGAAAATGGTAAATGTACAAATCAGCCAAGTAATTATTCCATAAATTGCTCTGCCAAAGCCACCAATATTGGACAACATTGATCTGATCCACATAGCAGCTGCTAAGCTTGAGTCAAAGTCAATTCCTAAGATACTTGATGTTGCAGTTGTGGAGAAGGAACTAGATGATAAATGAAGAAAGATAGATTCAGAAATTCAATAAAAGTTTGGGCCAATTCAGAAGCCAGGAAAAACATTCATTCATCACTCTCAAGTCAAGAATATTTCTATGAATGAAATGAGTATGAATTATATGGAAAAAGGCCAAACATCTTGTATCAAATCTCCAAAAGAAAATCTGGTCATGAAGCCTAAAAGGAACTACTCAAAGTTCTCAGACAAAAATCCTATGGATATTGAGTATGAGACGCCTAGGCCTGATGAGAAGAAGCTGTTGGCTAGGTCAATTGCATTTTACAAAGATCCAGTAGATTCAGCACTCAAAAGAAGATTAGCCAAGATTTACAGAAATGGTAAGGAAATTTGTGTGGTGGCTAGACACCCTATATTTGTGGAAGCTAACAAGGAAGAGAATGAAAGAATAAGGCAAGAAAAGAAGCAAGCTACTCTGGATGCTAAGAAGCTTAAATAAAAGAAGAAGCAAGCTGCTATCTTAGCCAAACTTCAAGCTGTGAAGACCACAACTGAGATTTCTGCACAACCATCTGTAATTGCTGAACCTCAAGATCAAAAAGTGCAAGATGAACCACAATAGAAAAGAAGATTCAGATACAAGCTCCACTCCAAAGAAAATTGGACTTTAGTGATGAGGAAATGGAAGACTATATTCCCAAAAAGCCTACAACTTCAACTCAGACATCAAAACACTCAGTGGTATTTGAAGAATTCAAGGTGGTGGATCCAACTAGGAACATTCATGGTGAGCCCATTATTACTAAGGATGAGCGAGTAGACTGGGATTATTTGCCAATTCCTGAGCTAAATTTGCCTATCTTCAATAAGCCAAAGAAGAAAAAGACTAGAGCAAGCAAGAAAGTGAAGCCTGTGACTCTCAGATCCAAGACCCTAACCAAATCTCAATCTATAGTCAATAAGGGAGATTTGCTTTACATTTATGACATCAAGGAGTTCTCTGACATAAACCTCTACTTAGATGAATTGGAAGAAGTAAGAGGAATTGATGCTCACAGACATCTTCCTGAAAGGCTGGTGTTTAAATGTAAGGGAGGAAAAGAGATAATATGGCCACTTCACAGGATTCTTCTAGAAAGCCAAGATGTTCTAATAAAGATCTACTCATCTTTCATAAAGAACTTTGGATACAATGTGATAGCAAGGAGATTAGTTCTAAAGAAGATTGAGGAGTTGAGGAGTAATAGAGCTAAAGATGCACTACCAAAAACTCTGTCAATTCCCTTCACAGGAAAGGGAGTGCATTTGAGGCCCTATTGGATGATAGAATTCAGGGATGAAAAGGGAGTAAGAAGATTCTTTATATTGGAGGACCAGTTGAGTATCTCTAGCAATGAGACTCTATTGGAAATGCTAGATCTCTCAAAAGCTGATGAACTTGAGTTCCACAAACAACTCCAAAATCAGGTAGAAGAGAACAACATGAGGCTTGGGAAGAAATCCAAACAGTCAAGGAAATAGACTTATCTGCTCAGACTAGAGGAGCATCTTGATAATAATTGTGAGCAACTTCTTTGTACACTTTGCATTATTCAATTTTCAGTAATTTTTGTAGCACTTGTCAGTTTTATCTACTATTTTTATTTTGTATCTTTTAGATGTTTTGTTATCATCAAGTTTCTCTTAATTTATGGCTACAATTCCAGTAGACATAAATTGGGGAGATTGTTAGGAATATGTTGTGAACTTGATGATAAATTAAACAAAACACCTTAGTAGATTTAACTTAGTGAATTTTGTAGCACTCGACGGATGATCAAATATAGTCCCAACGGATGATTCAATATAGTCCCAACGGATGATAATTTGACATACATCGAGTGAGTAGCTTATGTAATAATAAGTATTGTAGCACATTTCTGCAAACAACTTTGTGTAGAATCTTTAGGAGCATGTGAGTCATGATGACTACTAGTAGATATGCAGAATAGGTTGATTAATTGTAAATATGAGATGTTTTGTAATTCTGCATAAGTGAAATGGAGTCAAGTGATAAATAGCTACCTGACGGATGATCAACAAAGCCACCCGACGGATGATCAACAAAGCCACCCGACGGATGACAAGCATGTACCCGAAGGATGATCAAATTCAAATATTTGTTGACAGTGACAACAGAGTCACATGCGTCGAGTGTTTGCAAAAGGAATGTGGCAGCCTGTTTAGAAGGGATTTGAGAACAAAGAAGTATTACCATTTCTATGCTATTATGAAGATATTCAAAGATGCTGGAATAGAGTAGTGAAGTAGCATGGAGTTAGACTAGATATGTTTTGTTTTATTATCTTGTCTTATTGTCATGTAAACTTGGTGATATATAAACCAAGTGTAGCTAGTAGAGCAAAAAAAAGCAAGCAACTAACTAAGCACACACATTTTCAGAGAAACATTTTCAAGCTGTATTATGTAGCATTTCTCTGTAAGTTTAGTTGTTCATACTTGTAAGCAGCTGTGAGCTATTCAAGCTTCACAGAGTTCTCACTTGATATATATATATATATATGGTGGATACTTTCAAATCCACCAGAATTTTTAAAAGCTTGTGTTTATTACTTTGTGTTTTGATTCATATAAATCATTTATTCCGCACTCTGCAAATCAAACACTTATATATTATCAACTAAGAACAGTTTTAAAATCTTAAAAAAGAAGTCAGAATTACATTCAACCCCCCTTCTGTAATTTTTGTTGCATTGTTAGGGAATAACAGATAAGACAAATCCTGGCAAGGGAAAAACTGTCAGAAGTAAGTCTGAATCACAAAGACTTAAGTTGAAATGAGGGCCCAACAAGTGTGGTCCTTAAAAAAAATTCTAATTAATCAATCCTCTGACTGCAGAGTAACAGGAAAAATACTCTTGTCTTGGATAGTGGATGTTTAGGACACATGACTGGAAATAAATCTCTGTTGTCAGAATTTGAGACAAAGGTTGACCCAGATGTATCTTATGGAGATGGAAATATAGGACACACTCTGGGATATGGCAACTTGGTAATTGGAAATATAGTAATACATAATGTAGCTCTGGTGGAAGGACTGAAGCACAATCTTTTAAGCATCAGTCAAACCACTAAAAGAGGTTATCATGTGGTGTTCTATGACTCTCATTGTGAAGTTGTTTATAACAAGTAAAAGAAAGTTGTCTTGATGAGATACAGACATGGCAACATGTATGAAGCAAGACTGAATGAAAATCTTGAGAAAGAAGCTACTTGCCTTATCTCAAAGGCTTCAGTAGATGAGAGCTGGAATTGGCACAAGAAGCTCTCGCATCTCAACTTCAATTCAATCAATGAACTTGCCAAGAAGGAGGTAGTAAGAGGATTACCAAATATGCTATACGCATCTGATGGTCTTTGTGATTCTTGCCAAAAGTCCAAGAAAAGAGGAGTATCCTTCAAAAGTAAAACATAATCCTCTATCACCGAACCATATCATATGTTACACTTGGATCTCTTTGGACCAGTGAACATAATGTCTATCATATTTTACATAGGAAAGATGAAACTCCAAAAATTCTTCTGGATCATATAAGGTAATTTGAGAATGGATCCAACTTTAAAGTGAATATACTGAGAAGTGATAATGACATTGAGTTGAAGAACTCAAAAATGGAGAAAGTCTGCAAGTACAAAGGCATACAACAACAATTCTCAGCTCCTGGCACATCTCAACAAAATGGTGTTGTTGAGAGAAAGAACAGAACCCTGATTGAAGCTGGCAGGACTCTGCTAAAAGAAGCCAAACTACCCACTTACTTCTGGGATGAAGCAGTAAACACATCCTGTTATACTCAGAATATCTGTAACGACCGAGAAATTACGCTTATATTGTATTATAATAAAGATAAATTATGTGTATTATTATGTGATTAAATTTGTTGAGTCGTAAAACCCTAATTTCTATGTGCTACGTGTTGTCTGTTTTGATCCGAACGTGTTTTGGATATTTATTGAGTGTTTTATCGTAAGTTATATACTTTATATCAAAGTACGTACAGCTCAAACAGTGTTTTAAAAGCCTATATTTTAAACAAAAACATTGGCCCTATTTTGCCAAAAATGACCTATACCATATCGCTATTCTGAACCCCTAGACGTTTTACAAATTTACCTTTTTCGCGAAAAATGATTTTTCCGGACCCCTTCGGGTACCAAAAACCCCACAAAAATCACATTTTTATTTTTATATGATCATGAAATTATCATACATCATTTTTCTTTGCATTTTTGTAATATTCATAATTTTTGGGAATTTTTAGCATTTATTTTGTATTTATTGGATATTTAAAAATTCATTATTAATACCCAAAAATTATTAAAATTGGGGCCCAATATTTTTATTAGATGTGTAATTAGCCCCTTAATTTTATTTAGGGGGTATTATTTTCAGTACTATAAATACATGATTTATTATTAATTAATTAGTTAATTATAATTAAAAATCAGAAAATCAAGAAATAATTTGTGTGGATGAAGAACAACTGCAGAGATTCAATCGCAGATTTCATCGTGTTTCTGTTCACCAAATCGATCATGTGAGTAACCAAAATGATTCTCTCGACCTCTACTTTCTATTCATATCACCAATTTGCTGTGTTGTTGATTTGATTTTTCAATTCGATTTTTTAGGGTTTATGCTTGAATTAGGCATTTATGATTTAAGCATCGTTTGATTGTTTTGATAAGTTATATAGCTTTAAATCGAGTTGAGGAATGATTTTGCAGGGTTAATTGATTCGTATAACCCCGGGAAGGTAGTTCCCGAGTTCTTGGGTTTTAGCAACTTTGAATTGGTTTTTTTGTGATTTTGGTGATGTTTCGATTATTGTTGGGTATTGGGATTGATTGTAGAACTCGGTAGCTTTGATTCCGTGTATAAATCATTGAATTTGGTGAAAGATTTTGGGGAGGGCCGTTTTTCTGACGAAGCTCATCGGGGAGCTTCGGTTTTCGCCGGAGATAGAGGAGGAGCGGAGTTTGGACGGTTCTGTTGTGGCGGAAAGGAGGCTGCAGTCGTAGGGAATCGATTAGCACCGAAAACAGAGCGAAACCGCGTTGATTTAGCCTCGTTTGAGACTCGCCGGAAAGCCGCCGGAACCGGCCACCATCGCCGGGTTCTGGGTTGTTCTTGAGGACCCGGGTTCGACCCGGTTTCAACCCGGAAATCGACCCGGGTTTGATCTTCAAAACCCAAATGCATTAACCTGTTTTCTGTTTCTGGATATTTGATTATTTGATTATATTTTATAAAATCCAAAATCCGATTTTAGTAATTCTAAAAATTAAATAAAAATTAGATTTAAATTCTGAAAATTATTATTAATAATTTCTAAATTATTTTATCAATTTAGAAATTCGAAGTTAGTTATTTAATTAGTTATTTAATTATTTATCTAATTATTAATTAGTTATTTATTAGTTAATAATTAGGTAATTAATTAATAAATAAGGATTTAAAATAAGTGAATAATATCATTAATAACTCGATAATTAGTTGAATATTATGAATAACTCGTACTTATACGAGTATTGGTTCGATAATTAGAATTATTATTCGAGCGATAATTTATTTCTTCGAAGAGTGTCGTAATAATTATTCGTATTGAATAATTAAATATTGATAATTAATTAATCATATAAGTTATAATAATAATAATAATAGTTAGATAATTATACGAGGAATGCGAGTAGCTCGTATTTATACGAGTAGTTATCGTTAAGTTAGAGTATGGTGCGAATAATAATTATTTATTAGATAAATAGTGCATCAATTAGTTGTATCGATTATTTATTTATAAATAATCGATCTAATCGAGCAAGTAATAATAATTTATAATTAATTATGATAAATTGTAATTAATCCTAATAATTAGGGATTAATTATTTTAAAATACAATAATTATTAATTAACTATCTAAAAATATAATTAAGGATTATTTAATTATAATTATAATTATTTATAATTAATTATTAATTAATTGAATCTTGTTTAATTCATAATAATTAAACCGTTAGTCTGATTTAAGTGAAACGAAGACCCTTAGACTCAGAAAAATGAAACGAATCCAATAAAAATAATTGTAGGTCATAATTTCCTCCGAAAGAGAGTGGTCTTGTGATAGTTAATTATTTATAGGCCCTAATATAGGTAGAATCGAGTCAAATAAATCCCGAAAAAAATTATAATAAAATCAAATAAGGTTGGTTAATCCAGGTATGAGTCTGGTAACAATTCTAAAAATATTTATAAGTCCAAAAATTAATTATGTGCTTATGTGCTATGTGCTTTATGTGATTATATGAACCCTATGTGCTAAATAATTAAATATGTATATAGCGAGTCAGATAGAAACGCATGGGTAGATTATTAGGTTACGTAGTATCAATTCGAGATACGCGTATGTAATAAGTTATCTAAACGACTACCTTTCTATGATTGATTCAGTATCAGCAAGGCAGATCAAGCAAGAGACCAAAGGCGGTGAGTTGAACCAGGTTAAGTACGCGCCAGGCAAGTTTTTCCCTTATTCTAAATTCAGAATAATGAATTATACCCATTTCCCATATCAGTTATACTTTGATAATTCTTGTTCATATACACTGATACACAATTATTGATTCTTGTTCCTATTTCATTTCAATTTTTGATTTCTCCCAATTTATTGAATCCTCTATTCATATTCCAATATTTTCACCCTTGTTACATATATTACGATATATCCTGATGTTGGGATACATCGAAAGCATGCCGATTGTTCCGGATGCTCAGCTTTGGACTGGATAGTTACGATACGGACAGGCTTTTACCCAGACCTTTAATTAATAGGCCATATTTGCCTGAGTACTCCTTATGTTGGTTGGGTCTATGCAGTTGGGTATAGATCTGTACTGTATCCTGACTGATCAGCAGGTTATAGTGCATAGTTAGTGCTTGTTTCCGGTCTCATTCATTTGGCACTCACCAGTAATGGAAAATTATTATTTTATACAGAAATAGATGGTTGTTCAAACCAACAGATTATCGGTTCATTTATTCTTCTCTCTTTACCCTACATATATTATTGTAGGCTTGTTGAGCAATTTTGGCTCACTCTCTTTTATTGTTATTCCCATTTTCAGTCAAGGTAGAGAATGAAACCCATCAGAAGCCGCATAGTCAAGAAGCGAGTCAAGCAGCGGGACCCTCTTATACCAAGAGTGTTCATCCCTATTCCAGAAGAGAGCTTTGAGTTACCAGATCAGGTGTAACAGGATAAGTAGTAATGTTGGTTTGAATAAAAGCTGTATGGTGAGAATGTCGATAGAATAAAGTAATCATAATAAAGAGAGTTCTTGAGACAGATTATTTTTATTTGGGTTTGTAATAAAGTTAGTGTGTCGTTCTTGTTTTCAACTCTTAACCTTAAAAGATCCTGAGTAGCAGTAGTTCGGGGTAATTATTATATTTATATTCCACTTGTGCAGGTTTAGTGAGTAGTTGATATTAATAATTCCCCAAATCTATACCCTGGATTTGGAGGGTGTTATAATATCACACAGATAAATAGATATGGTGCTACTCCTTATTAGATGCTGAAGGAAAAGAAGCTCAGTCGCAAACATCTTCATGTATTTGGATGTAAGTGCTTTGTTCTGAAAAATCATACTGATCATCTAGCAAAATTTGAATCAAAAGTTGATGAAAGAATCTTTGTTGGTTACTCACCATCAAGAGCATACAGGGTTTTCAACCTGAGAACAAATACTGTAGTTATCTCCATCAATGTATCTTTTGATGATAAGAAGATTCCTGGTTTTGAAGAAGACTCTCATGAAAGTCTGATCTTTGCAAATGAAAATGCACTATTGGAATCTGCATCAAACTCTAATGGATTATCAATTACTGATGATCCAAATCCTGATACTCCTTCAGATCCTGAAGATGATCACTATACTAATGAACCTGCACATATTGAGGGGGATCAACAACAAGGTTCAACTAATATCACTAACAATGAAGAGTTAACTCAAGGTTCTTCTCAATCTGGTCATTCAGAATCTAATGCTGATTTAATATTAGGTGAACATGAGTCAAGTCCTAATACTTCATCAGGAGATAACAGCACTGATTCATAGGGAGCCTCAAATGCATTTGATGAGGCACATGATTCAGGGGGAGCATTTAGCTCAAGAAGGACATTTCCTAATGCCATAAAATGGACCAAAGACCATACTCCTGATCTGATCATTGGAAATCCTGATGAAAGTGTAAATACAAGGAGTACAACTCAAATGAATGTGTGTATCACAATCTACTTTCAAAGGAAGATCCAAAGAAAATAGAAGATGCACTTAAGGATGCAGATTGGGTCATAACTATGCAAGAAGAGTTGAATGAGTTTGAAAGAAATGAAGTATGGAAGCTGGTGCCTAGAACTAAAAATAGGTCAATTGTAGGCACAAAGTGGGTCTTCAGAAATAAAACTGATTCGGATGGAACCATTGTCAGAAATAAGGAAATATTAGTGGCTACAGGGTATTCCCAACAGGAAGGCATTGAATATGATGAAACATTTGCTCCTGTTGCTAGGTTGGAAGCAATTAGAATTTTCATGGCATATGCTGCACACAAGAAATTCAAAGTCTTTCAGATGGATGTCAAGAGTGCATTTCTCAATGGAAAACTTGAAGAAGAAGTCTATGTTGAACAGCCACCAGTTTTTGTGGATCTTAAACATCCTGACTATATTTATAGACTTGACAAAGCACTCTATGGACTAAAGCAAGCACCTAGAGGATGGTATGAGACTCTTGCTCACTTTCTACTTGAAAGTGGATTCAAAAGAGGTACACTAGATAAAACTTTATTTTATCTGAATAAAGGTAAAGATTTGCTGTTAGTTCAAATTTATGTGGATGATATTATTTTTGGATCAACTAATCAAAAAATGTGTGATAAGTTCTCAAAGTTGTTGCAATCAAGATATCAAATGAGTATGATGGGAGAGATGAGCTATTTCTTGGGGTTGCAAATTAAGCAGACTGATAATGGCATCTACATTAATCAGTCCAAGTACACAAAGAATCTGTTGAAAAGGTTTAATATGCAAGAAAGTGCAACTACTCCTATGGCAACTGCTACAAAGCTTGATCCTCATTAAGGTACAGTAGTTGATGTCACAAACTATAGAGGTATGATTGGTTCTCTTCCGTACCTAACGACTAGTAGGCCAGACATTATGTTTGCCACCTGTTTGTGTACAAGATTTCAGGCAAATCCTAGAGAGCCACATCGTATTACAATGAAGAGAATCTTTAGATACCTCAAGCATACTGTATCACTTGGTCCATGGTATGCAAGGGAAGCTGATTCTGAATTGTGTGGATATTCGGATGCTGACTTTGCTGGCTGCAAGATAGACATGAAGAGTACATCTGGACCTGTCAGTTTTTGGGAGGAAGAATAGTGTTGTGTATATGTTATGTACTTGATGATTTCATGAACAAAACACCTCGGTGGATTTTACTTAGTGAAATAATGTAGCACTCGACGGATAAAACCTTTAGTCCCGACGGATGACTCATTATAATCCGGACGGATGATGACTTATTATCAGTCGAGTGAGCAGCTTGTGTAACAATAAGTCTGTAGCACATTTCTGCATAAACATTATTTAGAATCTGTAGTAGTATTTGAGTCATAATTGACTTTAACTAGATATGCAGAATAGGTTGATTAATTGTACATAGATGATGTCTTGTAATTCTGCATAAGTGAAATGAAGTCAAGTGCCTGATTGCTACCCGACGGATAAAAAATAATGCACTTGATGGATGATTAACAACCCGACGGATGATCATGAACCCGACGGATAAAGAATTCAAATATCTGTTGATAATGATAACACAGTCACATGCGTCGAGTGGATGCAAATGGAATGTGGTAGCCTATTCAACTGGGTTTTCGAGAATAAAGAAGCATTGTCATTTCCATGCTATTATGAAGATATTCAAAGATGCTGGAATAGAGTAATGAAGTAGCGTTGTAATAGACTAGATAGTTTTATTTTATTATCCTTTCTCATTACTTTTGTAATCTTGGTGATATATAAACCAAGAAGTAGCAACTAAGAAATTATCTGAGATAAAAAAACAAGAGAAACATTTGTAAGCAGAATTCTTAGCATTTCTATGTATTCTCAGTAGTTCAATATTTGTAAGCAGCTGTGGGCGTTTTGCACACAGAGTTCTCTCAATATAATATATATCTCTGGTGGAATCATTCAAATCCATCAGAAAGTTTTTAAAGACTCTTGTTTTTAATTACTTGTGTTTTGATTTATTCAGTAATTATTCCGCATTGTGCTAATCAATTCACACTTATATATATATTCGAGTTAGAACATTTTCAATCAAGAAAAAGATTCAAGAATTCCATTCAACCCCCCTTCTGTAATTCTTTTTATATTGTTAAGGGAATAACAGTTGGTATCAGAGTGAGCTCTTAACTTACAAAGAGTTTAAAGATCAAAACAATACAGCAAGATGAACAAGAAGGATGTTGGAGTCAAGATCCCTATTCTAGATAAAGATAATTACCATCATTGGAAGGTAAAGATGCATCTTCATTTGCTTTCTCAAGATGAGGCCTAAGTGGACTGCATAGAAAGAGGCCTCATGCTCCAATGAGAGCTGCAACAGGAAACGAGCCATCAGTCCCCAAGCCAAGGCATGAATGGTCTGATCCTGACATTGAACAAGTCAGGAAGGATAAAAAGGCCATGAACATCCTGTTTAATTGAGTTGATGGAGATATGTTTGACAACATTATCAACTGCAAAACTGCCAAGGATGTTTGGGATACAATATAGATCATCTGTGATGGCACTGAGCAAGTTAGAGAAAACATGATGCAGCTCTTGATTCAGCAATATGAGCATTTTCATAATGAAGAAAGTGAGTCTCTCACTGACATTTTTAGTAGGTTTCAAAAACTACTAAATGCTCTAAAGTTGCATAGAAGGGTCTATCAGACAAAAGACTCCAATCTGAAATTCCTTAGATCTCTTCCAAGGGAATGGAAACCAATGACAGTCTCATTAAGAAACTCACAAGAATATAAGGAGTTTACTTTGGAGAGACTGTATGGCATCCTGAAAACTTATGAGCTTGAAATAGAGCACGATGAGAGGATGGAGAGAGGAAAGAAGAAAGGAGGATCCATTGCACTAGTTGCTGGGTTGGAGAAAGAAAAGGAGATGAAGATGGCAGCTGTTGAATCAACTTCAAGGGTCTGTGAGAACAAGGGCAAGGGGCTTGCAGTAGAGAGTGAAGATTCTTTGAGCCAAGATGACATGGAGGTCATTGATGAAAACCTAGAATTTCTTTCCAGGAGATTTTCCAAGCTCAAGTTCAAGAAGAACTTTGGAGCAGCCAAGCCAAATAGAAATATGGTGGATACATCAAAATTCAAATGTTTCAAATGTGGCTTGGCAGGGCATTTTTCCAGTGAGTGTAGAAAGTCAGATTCCAGCAAAAAAAAGTTTGAGCCTATGGATTATAAGCAAAAATACTTTGAACAGCTCAAACAAAAGGAAAGGGCTTTCATAACACAAGAAAATGACTGGGCAGCAGATGGTCTGGATGAAGATGAAGATGTCAGCTATGTCAATCTAGCCCTAATGGCCAAGTCTGATGAAACAGAAACAAGTTCTTCAAGTAATCAGGTAATTACTACAAACCTTGCACATTTATCTAAAGCTGAGGGTAATGATGCCATAAATGACATGTCTACAGAGTTATGTCATTTGTGTGTTACACTTAAGTCTCTTACTAAAGAAAATGCTAAAATCAAATAAAACAATTTGTTTTTGAGTGAGAGAAATAATGTGCTTGAGTCTCAGTTTATTGATGTAGACTCGACGGATGATGAAGATCATCCGTCGGATAACAAAAAGGGTTATCCGTCGAATGATGAAAATCCTCATCCGTCGGCTGTGAGCAAGCCTATCAGTAAAGCCAAACTTGTTAAGCTGAATGAGAAGTATGGATCTGTTTCCAAGAACATTATTTCAGTAGAATCGAGTTAAGTTAAGAAAGGGAAAAAGGCTAATGTTGGTCACATGACTGTCAAACAGTTAAGTGACAGACTTGAAAAGATTGAGGTAAAAATAGAGACTAAAAAGAAAAACAATAGAAATGGTAAAGTAGGGATTAACAAACACAATAACTACACACCTTATAAATATGCTCCTAGAAAAATTTGTGTCAAGTATGGTAGTGTAAATCGTTTATCTGTTAATTGCAAATCTGTCATGCCTACTTCCATATCTGTGCCACCTCAATTTCCTAACATGAATGCCATGCTTCCTATGCCTATGAATGCTATGTCTACACAGAATATGAATGCACAGTTCGCTAACATGCCATTTGCACCTAATCCTTATTATGCTGCATTCAGTATGCCACACATGCCATTTAACATGCCATACTAGAATAACATGTTTTCTAATAGCATGTCATTTCCTGTTAATAATAATATGCATGATAATTCTATTGCAATGAATGGTTTCAAAGGCTCAACTCAGATGACCAAGGATGAATCTGATGTCCCCAAGTCAAACGAGATGAAGCCTAAGAAACATAAAAAGAAAGCTAACAAGGCAGGACCCAAGAAAACTTGGGTACCAAAATCAACTTGATTTGATTTTGATGTGTGCAGGGAAACAGAAAGAATCTTTGGTACTTGGATAGTGGTTGTTCAAGAAACATGACAGGTGATTCTACCCTGCTCACAGAGTTTAAGGAGAGAGTTGGCCCAAGTATTACTTTTTGAGATGACAGCAAGGGTTATACTGTGGGATATGGCTTGATTTCAAAGGACAATGTCATCATTGAGGAGGTTGCCTTAATGGATGGTCTCAAACACAACTTGTTGAGTATCAGCCAACTTTGTGATAAAGGCAGCTCAGTAACCTTCAATTCAGAAGCCTGTGTTGTGACTAATAAAAGAAGCAACAAAGTGGTTCTCACTGGTGTGAGAAAAGGAAATGTGTACCTAGCTGATTTCAACTCATCTAATGCAGAATCTGTTACTTGTCTTCTCAGTAAAGCAAGTCAGGATGAAAGTTGGCTATCGCACAAGAAGTGTAATATCCGGGATATATCATGTAATTATTTTTGCTAATAAATAATTATTGTATGTGTTCAGTATATATTCTGTAAATTATTTGTTAAGTGTTAAATGTGTTTGGATGTTTAAAAATATTATTAATTGAGTATTTTAATTTTTATATGTCCAAAATAAAATATAGATAATTTTCATATCTTCCTAATTATTTTTATGTTGATTTATGAATTTATAGGAATCATATAGATTTTATAAAATCTTTTTCCGGGTATTTAAAATCTATTTTATAAAAACGGAAACCAACCGACGTCATTCGCTTTTACGTTTTTATAACCAGAAACTCTTCCGAGAATTCCTTCCTAACCTAATTGTAATATTCCGAGCATTTTCCATTTTTCGACTTTTTCGATCCGGCGTACGGTTTGTCCTGCGCGGGTCCCGGCGCAACATTTTCAATACAATATTCATTTCGGTAAATCAATAAAACTCGTATTTTCGATAAACATGAGCTTTTTATTAAACTATCACAATTATCACCTCGTAATATGTGTAACCAGGCGCTGAGACCAAGACCGCAATACAAATTGTACTGATTTGGATAATTATCCCGAAAACCGATACCGTTTGGATCATTTTTTTATAAATAAACGTACCGTTTTATATCCGAATGATCCAACGGGATACTAATTTTCCTTAAATATAAATAGCCTTTTACCGTATTTTATTTCGTATCAAAATCATTTGCAGTCAGCTAAATATATAATTTTCCAGAGGAAAACCCTAAACTCATAAACCTTTCAAAGAATCAAACAGTAAAACGAAGGTGTTATTGATCTCTGTTTTCAAAGCTTGAGTAACCAAAACGAAGGATTTGAGGAGTACTATCAGATTCTGAGCTTCATTTTACTGCAGAAACTAAGGTTATTTTTCTATATTTTTATTTATTTTTGAATTATTTTTATTAAAAATATGAATTTCTGTTCGGATGATTGTTTGTATGATTTGATGATTGCATGTTGTAGAGCTTGTTTTCCTGATGATTTTCATATGTCATACGTCTGATTTGGAGTCCAATAACATGCTCAAAAGTGGGTTTAATTCTCGAATTTTGAAATTAGGGTTTATAACCCGTATGAATGTTTTCAATTGAAATTTGGGCCTTTTTTATTTAGGGGTTATTAGCTGTTGATTTATAGTGGATTATGTTCCTTATGAAATTTGCAATTGATTGGTATATAGCTCATTAACAGAGGATGTCTGAATCGAAGGGAGTTGTGTTTTGAAAATTTTCGAAGTTCGCCGGAAACCAGCGATGTTCTTGGCCAATTTCCGGCCAAGTCTGGGGTTATCTGTCAATTTTAATTGCATGAATAAGTTCCTGGTGTTGTGTAGATTAAATCTGGAGGTGATGGTGGTGGGAGGATGCCAGAAGCGAGTTCTCCCGCCACCCCCGACGTTTTCCGGCGACTGGACTGCAAAATTGCAGTTTAGTCCCTATACTTTTGAAGATGGTGAAGTTCAGTCCCTGAACTTTCCAGAGTTTTCAAAAATAGGATTCTTGTTCTAAAAATATTCAAATATTCATATTTCCTATTTATTTTTATTATAAAAATTCATTTTTAATTTCTGAAAATTCCAAAAATTATTTTTAATTCAAAAATAAATCTGAATTAATTAATTAATTAATTTCAGTTAATTTTTAATTGATTAATTGGTTAATTAATTCGAAAATTAATTGATTAATTGATTTAATTAATTATTAATTGATTTTAATTAATTATTAATTGATTTTAATTAATTATTTAATTAGATTTAATTACTTAAAAATGATTTAAAAATTTTAAAAAATAGTTTCGAGCTTAAAAATATTATTTTAAATTGTTTTCAAGGCTCGATTGGCCAGCTGAACCCTGTTTATTACACCGAAATTGATCCAATCACCCGTTTTAATTCTAAAAAATGTTTTAAAAATCATTTTAAATACCCGGAAGCTTGTTTATGACCCGAGACTTCTTTATAAATATTATATCATTGATTATGTGACGTGTTATGTGCTATATGTGACTTGTTGGTTAACTGTCGGTATATGTATTTGATGTTTGCTTGTTTATTACGTAATTTTCAATCCGTTAATCGGATTTGGGTGAAACGAGGGGTAGATAGAAGTATGTTTCAATTAGAATCGTATGAGTTGAATATTGATAGATGCTTATGATATGTAAGCAGAAGAGGCATAGCGTAGAAAAGGAAAACAGGTAGTCGAGGAGTAAGACAGTGGTGATTGAAAGCGAATACAGTATAATAAGCTAGTACTAGGCAAGTGTTCTGAACTTTCTCGAGATATATTATAGTGGATTGATAGTACTGTTTTATATTGCAAGTGCTTTGATGCACTGATCCCAAACCCTGATTCCAGTTATTGATATTGAACCGTAAACCTTATTCTTTCTAAACCATTGATTGTTTTACATCCAGATACGGACCACAAATTTACGATACTACTCCACAAATACATACAAACTAAATATCAAACACTGAACCAGATTGCTTACACATTCAAACCATTGTATCTTATGCTTTGAAAGACCAAGTTTTTGAAACCCTGAAATATTGATTCCTTTGTTATCCAATTCTTTCATTACCTAACAGCCAAGCTTTGAAAATGCCCTATTGATCCTTACGAAGATTGAAGCCATTTCATTACTGAGCATCCACTGTTGTTAACGATTCTGTTCATTGCTTTACATTGTTTATTCTGTTATTATGTTAGAATTGGATTGTTTTATAAAATTATGGACCAGATTCGTGGTCAGACCATATAATGGTCAAGTTAGGCCAATATGTGGCTTGGATCCAGTAGTTAGAGCAGTGATGTGTGCTTTGCTCGGAGTTAGTGCGTGACTGATAAGCAGCCTAACCTCGGTTTTTAAAATGAAAATATAATATCCAATTCTAAATCATAATCCATTGTTCACTTGATATCATAACCATATTCACCTGATGATCATTATTCTCAGTTTTGTCATTATGACTTGCTGAGCTAGTTAGCTCATTTGTGCGATGTTGTTTATGTTCTTTTCCAGTTAAGAAGGAACCGGTTGGTACCGAGGATCCCCAGTCCAGCGCGAGAGCTAGGGGTTCAGGTTGATCGAGTTGAGCTAGTAGGCTTCTTTTGGTATAATTTAAGTTTGTAAAAGTTTGTAATAATGTTTAATACTCAGTTCTGAGTTGGAATAGTTGGGATTCAAATGTTTGTAATATAAGTAAGTGTGTTTAGCTTGTGTGCATACTTTAACCTGTTGCGGTCGGGTCATGACATATTATTCTTATTATCTATATTATTGTTATAAGCAGGTTATAAATAAGGTGTGTGTGTGTGGACCCCAAACTTCTGACCCGGGTTTGGAGGGCGCCGCATGTTTGGTATCAGAGCTAAGGTTATAAGTCACTGACACAAGCCTAGGTTGACGGGAATGTGTAGAGGGTTAGGATTAGAAGTAAGGAATAGAAAGATAGAACGTTGAGAGGTTGAGTGCTACGGTATCAGCAGATCACTCAGAGCCTTCAGTTGGAGTACTGTCATCAGATCCACGTCCTGTTGTTCCACCAGTGCTGGCTATTTTACCTCCACCTGTGTTGCAACCCGTACCAGCCGCAGGCTATTCCACCTCCAGGCATGAGGCCACCTATTAGAGGACCCCCACCAGCTGATTCAGATTCCACTGGGCATTCAGTTGCAGGTGCCCCATTTCAGTCTACATTACCCCCAGTTCTTTATTACCAGTATGAGGCTCTTCTATTGGAGCGTGATTCCTTGTTGGACCAGATCCGAGAGCTACAACATATTATCAGGACTACAGATGTTGATCGTGGTGTGAGGGAGCTTCGAGAGGAGATCCATGTGACACACAGGATTCTTGAGGCTAGGCTACATGGAGCTACACTACCTGGCAGATGCCCTGATACACTGATGGGCTGGGCTACTGAGGTGATGGAGGACTTTGAGCGGCTGGCAGGACCAGAGTTTCCTTGGAGTTGAGTCAGAGATCCAGAGATGGAGATGCTGAGCATTATTGTGATGGTTGTATAGTATGTACAGTAGTGTGTAGTGTGTACTTGTAGACTTTTGGGTTGTATTTATAGACTAGCTATACTGACTAGTGAGTAGGTTGTTGTACCCTTTTGTTTTTACTTCTGAAGCGTCTTTACGCTTGTACTATCCAAAACTTTTGATCTATATATATATATTAGTACCTTTTCCTTTCCAGTATTGTCATTTACTTTATTGCACCTATTTTACTTTACCTTATTTATTGCACCAGTTATACCCCTGTGACACTATGTACCCGGTTTTACATAACTGTTTATATGTTGTAAAGAAGCAAGAAATTTACTAAGTTCAACTGTTACAACTGTTTTCAAAAAGAGATATTTCTGTTTTACAAAACTTTTCTTTTATGCAAAGAATTTGATTTAAAAGCTAAATAAGTTGTTTGATTCTTTACAGAAAATGCCTCCCAGAAGAAATACCCGCACCAACACCCAGATTGAAGAAACCAACAACAAAAATAATAACAACCAAGATGATACAAACCAGAATGCAAACCCAGGACCCATAAACCCAGCAATAGCCCGGATTCTCCAAATCTTGGCCCAACAAATAGTTCTCCTGGCACAACAACAACAAAGACAGACCAATCCCCAGGTAACTTTCAAAACTTTTCAAGCAGTAAACCCACCAGAATTCAAGGGTTCCTTAGAGCCGATTGAAGCAAATATTTGGTTAAAGGAGATAGAGAAGGCATTTGCCTTAGTGAAAGTAAAGGAAGAACAGAAGGTTGAGTTTGCAAGTTACTATTTAAAGAATGAAGCCACCTATTGGTGGGAGATGGTGAAGACGTTGGAAGGTACAGATGTTATTACTTGGGAGAGGTTTAAGGAATTATTTTTAGAAAAGTATTTTCCTCCGTTTTTCCAGGATCAGATGGAGTTGAAGTTTTTAGAATTAAAGCAAGGAAATATGTCGGTGGCAGATTATGAGAGTAAGTTTGAGGAATTGTCAAGGTATGTGCCGTCGTATGTGGATATTGACAGGTTGAAGGCTAAGAGATTCCAACAAGGTTTGAAGCCATGGATAAGAGGGAAGGTAGCCATTTTTGAATTAGATACTTATGCAGGAGTTGTACAGAAGGCTATGATCGTAGAGACAGAGAGTGAGATGTCACAGAAGGAGAAAGAAAGCAAGAAAAGGAAATTTGAAGGGAATGAAGGTCAGTCACAACCAGGGAAGTTTCCAAATTTTAAGAAGGGCAAGTTTCAGCCAGGGAGGAATTTTAATTTCAAGAGACAAAATGCTAGGGACGGAGGCCAGGGAAACCGTCCAGTTAATGCGAATCAACCGAATCAGTTGAGGTTAACTTTTCCAGATTGTCAGGTATGTGGAAAGAAACATGGATGAGTTTATAACAAGTTGAATGTGGTGTGCTTTAAGTGCAACCAGAAAGGGCACTATTCAAGGGAGTGCCGAAATCAGCCATCAAAAGAACCAGCAAGTAAGGATCAGCCTATCCGAAATCCAGCAGTGAAGGTTCCAGCCATTGGATTTACGTGCTTTAAATATGGAAAGCCAGGACATATAGCAAGAGATTGCAAGACACCATCCCCAATCAGTAATGCATTGAGGATTATGGGATCTACCCCAGCTGTGAATGAGACTTCAAGGGCTAGAGTTTTTGACATATCTATGAAGGATGTTATCTAGGATACTGATGTCGTGGCAGGTACGCATAATGTGAATTCTTTATGTGCCAAAGTGTTAATAGATTCGGGAGCAACTCGATCATTTATTTCACAAGATTTTGTTAGTAAGTTAAATTGTTCAGTTGAGTATTTAAATGAAATAATGACTGTGGAATTAGCAAATCAAGAATGTGTACATGTTAATCAAGTTTTTGGGAATTGTGAGATTGAGATTTCTGGTAGTAAGTTTTGTGTAGATTTTGATACCATTTAAGTAAGGAAAATTTGACATTATCTTAGGAATGGATTGGTTATCTAAGCATGATGCCCAGATAGATTGTCGAAATAAGAAGGTAATGGTGAAGATGCCAGATGAGAGGATAGTAACGTTCAAGGGCTAGAAGCAAGTAAAGAAGTTCTTAACGATGATTCAAACCAAGAAGTTACTACGACAAGGATGCGAGCATTTCATGGCATATGTGATTGACAGAAGTCAGAAGCCAGCAAAACTTAAAGATATTCCAGTAGTGAATGAATTTTCAGACGTGTTTCCGGATGAGTTACCAGGACTTCCTACAGACAGAGAAATTGAGTTTGCAATCGACTTAGCACCTGGAACAGAACCAGTATCCAAGGCCCCGTACAGAATGGCGCCCATTGAGATGAAAGAGCTAGCAAAGCAATTGCAAGAGTTGTTAGAGAAAGGAATAATCAGACCCAGTATATCCACGTGGGGTGCACCGGTGCTATTTGTTAAAAAGAAGGATGGAAGCATGAGACTGTGCATCGACTATAGGGAGCTCAACAAGCTTACAATTAAGAACAAGTACCCGTTACCCAGAATTGATGATCTGTTTGACCAATTGAAAGGAGCCAAGTACTTCTCCAAGATTGACTTAAGATCGGGATATCATCAACTGAAGATCAAGCCAGAAGATATACCAAAGACAGCTTTCAGAACAAGGTATGAACATTACGAATTTTTAGTGATGTCTTTTGGATTGACCAATGCCCCGGCAGCGTTTATGGACTTGATGAACAGAATTTTCAAGGAATACTTGGACAAGTTCGTTATTATGTTTATAGATGATATTTTGATTTATTCAAAGACGGAAGAGGATCATGCGGAACATTTGAGAATAGCTTTGGAGATTTTAAGGAAAAAGAAGTTATATGCTAAATTCTCGAAGTGTGAGTTTTGGCTATAGGAAGTTCAGTTCTTAGGACACATAGTCAGTAATGAAGGGATCAAAATGGACCCAGCAAAGATTGAGGCAATTACAAATTGGGAAAGACCGAGAACACCCACCGAGGTAAGAAGTTTCTTGGGATTAGCGGGATATTATCGTCGATTCGTTCAAAAATTTTCAAGGATTGCCACACCATTGACAAAGCTTACATGGAAGAATGAAAAGTTTATATGGAACGACAAGTGCGAAGAAAGTTTTCAGGAATTGAAGCGAAGATTAATCACGACACCTGTTTTGTCACTTCCAGAAGATCAAGGGAATTTTGTAATTTATAGCGATGCTTCTCATAAAGGACTAGGATGTGTTCTGATACAGCACGATAAAGTGAATGCGTATGCATCAAGGCAACTGAAACCACACGAACAGAAATATCCTACTCATGATTTGGAGCTAGCAGCCATAGTTTTCGCTTCGAAAATTTGGAGACATTATCTGTATGGAGAAAAGTGTGAGATTTACACGGATCACAAAAGTTTGAAGTACATATTCACACAGAAGGAGCTTAATATGAGGCAAAGGAGATGGTTAGAATTGATCAAGGATTACGACTGCTCGATTAATTATCATCCCGATAAAGCAAACATTGTAGCAAACGCGTTGAGTCGGAAGGAAAAGTTAAATGTGTTATCAGTACCTGAAGAGATATATAAGGAATTTCAGAAACTGAAATTGGAGATTAGAGTTTGCAAGCCTGATGAAGCAAAAGTGTATAGTATGACTTTCCAGTCGGAGTTGTTAGAGAAAATAAAGAAGTGTCAGGAAGATGTAATGGATCAAGATATAAATCGTGTGGTAGGTGAAGAATTGTGCACACAAAAAGACGATCAAGGTATTCTTAGGTTTTCTTCAAGAATTTGGATTCCACCGGTGACGGAGCTGAAGAATGAAATTTTACAGGAAACACATAATTCGAGGTATTCAATCCATCCAGGGAGTACCAAAATGTACAGAGATTTAAAGGAAAATTATTGGTGGCCAGACATGAAGAGGGAAATTGCGGAATGGGTTAGCAGATGTTATACATGTCAGAGAGTTAAAGCAGAGCAGCAAAGACCAAGTGGATTACTACAACCATTGGAGATTCTGGAGTGGAAGTGGGAACATATTGCCATGGATTTCATAGTTGGATTACCGAGGACAAGGGCTAATCATGATGCCATCTGGGTCATAGTGGATAGACTTACCAAGTCAGCTCATTTTCTGTATATAAATGAAAGATTTTCGCTCGACAAGTTAGTCCATATGTACCTGAAGGAAATCATAGTTCATCATGGAGTTCCTGTGTCTATTGTATCTAATCGAGATCCAAGATTTAATTCAAGATTTTGGAGGAGTTTTCAAGAATTTTTGGGAACAAGACTGAATATGAGTACAACTTACCACCCACAAAAGGACGGCCAGAGTGAAAGAATGATCCAGATAATCGAGGACATATTACGAGTTTGTGCTATTGATTTCAAAGGAAGTTGGGACGAGCATTTACTTCTGGTAGAATTTGCTTGTAATAACAGTTATCACGCCAGTATTGGGATGCCACCCTATGAAGCCCTTTATGGACGCAAATGTAGATCTCCAGTATATTGGGACGAAGTGGGAGAACGCAAAATACTTGGACTTGAATTAGTACAGCAGGCAAAGGAAGTTGTAGAAGTCATCTAGAAGAGATTGATAGCAGCACAAGATCGTCAAAGCAAATATGCAGATCAATCAAGGAAATATATGGAATTCGAAGAAGGAAGCTTGGTATTACTGAAAGTATCACCGCGGAAAGAACTAATGAGGTTTGGAAAGAAAGGAAAGCTGAGCCCAAGATATGTCGGAGCTTTTGAGATTCTAAAGCGCGTTGGAAAAGTAGCTTACGAATTGGCGTTACCTCCGTACATTGAGCACATTCACAATGTCTTTCACGTATCAATGCTTAAGAAGTATAATCCACACTCCACGCATGTAATAGAATATGACCCAATAGAGCTTCAGACATATTTGTCATATGTAGAGAGTCCGATAGAGATTCTAGAGGAAAGAGAGAAGGTATTAAGAAATAAAGTGGTAAAGCTAGTAAGAGTATTATGGAGAAACCCAAAGGTTGAAGAGTCAACCTGGGAGTTAAAAAGTGATATAAGAGAAAAGTACCCTCGTTTGTTTTCTTAGGAGATTCTGAGGACAGAATCCTTTTAAGGGGGAAGGATGTAATATCCGGGATATATCGTGTAATTATTTTTGCTAATAAATAATTATTGTATGTGTTCAGTATCTATTCTGTGAATTATTTGTTAAGTGTTAAATGTGTTTGGATGTTTAAAAATATTATTAATTGAGTATTTCAATTTTTATATGTCCAAAATAAAATATAGATAATTGTCATATCTTCCTAATTTTTTTTATGTTGATTTATGAATTTATAAGAATCATATGGATTTTATAAAATCTTTTTCCGGGTATTTAAAATCTATTTTATAAAAACGAGAAGCAACCGACGTCATTCGCTTTTATGTTTTTATAACCCGAAAATCTTCCGAGAACTCCTTCCTAATCTAATTGTAATATTCCGAGCATTTTCCATGTTTCGACTTTTTCGATCCAGCATACGGTTTGTCCTGCGCGGGTCCCGGCGCAATATTTTCGATACAATATTCATTTCGGTAAATCAATAAAACTCGTATTTTCGATAAACGAGAACTTTTTATTAAACTTTCACAATTATCACCTCGTAATACGTGTAACCATGTGCTGAGACCAAGACCGCAGTACAAATTATACTGATTTAGATAATTATCCCGAAAATTGATACCGTTTGGATCATTTTTTAGAAATAAATGTACCGTTTTATATCCGGAATGATCCAACGGGATACTAAATTTCCGTAAATATAAATATCCTTTTACCGTATTTTATTTCGTATCAAAATCATTTGCAGTCAGCTAAATATATAATTTTCCAGAGGAAAACCCTAAACTCATAAACCTTTCTAAGAATCAAACAGCAAAATGAAGGTGTTATAGATCTCTGTTTTCAAAGCTTGAGTAACCAAAAGGAAGGATTTGAGGAGTACTATCAGATTCTGAGCTTCGTTTTACTGCAAAAACTAAGGTTATTTTCCTATATTTTTATTTATTTTCGAATTATTTTTATTAAAAATATGAATTTCTGTTCGGATGATTGTTTGTATGATTTGATGATTGCATGTTGTAGAGCTTGTTTTCCTGATGATTTTCATATGTCATACGTCTGATTTGGAGTCCAATAACATGCTCAAAAGTTGGTTTAATTCTCGAATTTTGAAATTAGGGTTTATAACCCGTATGAATGTTTTCAATTGAAATTTGGGCCTTTTTGATTTAGGGGTTATTAGCTGTTGATTTATAGTGGATTATGTTCCTTATGAAATTTGCAATCGATTGGTATATAGCTCGTTAACAGAGGATGTCTGAATCGAAGGGAGTTATGTTTTGAAAATTTTCGAAGTTCGCCGGAAACCGGCGATGTTCTTGGCCAATTTTCGGCCAAGTCTGGGGTTATCTGTCAATTTTGATTGCATGAATAAGTTCCTGGTGTTGTGTAGATTAAATCTGGAGGTGATGGTGATGGGAGGATGCCGAAGGCGAGTTCTCCGGCCACCCCCGACGTTTTCCAGCGACTGGACTGCAAAATTGTAGTTTAGTCCCTGTACTTTTGAAGATGGTGAAGTTCAGTCCCTGAACTTTCCAGAGTTTTCAAAAATAGGATTCCTGTTTTAAAAATATTCAAAAAATCATATTTCTTATTTATTTTTATTATAAAAATTCGTTTTTAATTTCTGAAAATTCCAAAAATTATTATTTTAATTCCAAAAATTATTTTTAATTCAAAAATAAATCTGAATTAATTAGTTAATTAATTTTAGTTAATTTTTAATTGATTAATTGGTCAATTATTTCAAAATTTAATTGATTAATTGATTTAATTAATTATTAATTGATTTTAGTTAATTATTTAATTAGATTTAATTACTTAAAAATGATTTAAAAATTCTGAAAAATAGTTTTGAGCTTTAAAATATTATTTTAAATTATTTTCAAGGCTCGATAATTATTATAAAATTGTTTCGAAGCCAGAATTGGCCAGCCGAACCCTGTTTATTACACCGAAATTGATCCAACGACCCATTTTAATTCCGAAAAATGTTTTAAAAATCATTTTAAATACCCGAAAGCTTGTTTATGACCCGATACTTCTTTATAAATGTTATATCATTGATTATGTGACGTGTTATGTGCTATATATGACTTGTTGGTTAACTGTCGGTATATATATTCGATGTTTACTTGTTTATTGCGTAATTTTCAATCCGTTAATCGGATTTGGGTGAAACGAGGGGTAGATAGAAGTATGTTTCGAATAGAATCATATGAGTTGAATATTGATAGATGCTTATGATATGTGAGCAGAAGAGGCGAGTCGTAGAAAAGGAAAACAGGTAGTCGAGTAGTAAGACAGTGGTGATTGAAAGCGAGTGCAGTATAGTAAGCTAGTACCAGGCAAGTGTTCTGAACTTTCTCGAGATATATTATAGTGGATTGATAGTACTGTTTTATATTGCAAATGCTTTGATGCATTGTTCCCAAACCCTAATTCCAGTTATTGATCTTGAACCGTAAACCTTATTCTTTCTAAACCATTGATTAGTGTACATCCAGATACGAACCACAAATTTACGATACTACTCCACAAATACATACAAACTAAATATCAAACACTGAACCAGATTGCTTACACATTCAAACCATTGTATCTTATGCTTTAAAAGACCAAGTTTTTGAAACCCTGAAACATTGATTCCTTTGTTATCCAATTCTTTCATTACCTAACAGCCAAGCTTTGAAAATGCCCTATTGATCCTTACGAAGATTGAAGCCATTTCATTACTGAGCATCCACTGTTGTTAACGATTCTGTTCATTGCTTTACATTGTTTATTCTATTATTATGTTAGAATTGGATTGTTTTTATAAAATTGTGGACCAGATTCGTGGTCAGACCATATAATGGTCAAGTTAGGCCAATGTGTTCCTTGGATCCAGTAGTTAGAGCAGTGTTGTGTGCTTTGCTCGGGGTTAATGCGTGACTGATCAGCAGCCTAACCTTGGTTTTAAAAATGAAAATATAATATCCAATTCTAAATCATAATCCATTGTTCACTTGATATCATAACCATATTCACCTGATGATCATTATTCTCAGTTTTATCATTATGACTTGCTGAGCTAGTTAGCTCATTTGTGCGATGTTGTTTATGTTCTTTTTCAGTTAAGAAGGAACCAGTTGGCACTGAGGATCCCCAGTCCAGTGCGAGAGCTAGGGGTTCAGGTTGATCGAGTTGAGCTAGTAGGCTTCTTTTGGAATAATTTAAGTTTATAAAAGTTTGTAATAATGTTTAATACTCAGTTCTGAGTTGGAATAGTTGGGATTCGAATGTTTGTAATATAAGTAAGTGTGTTTGGCTTGTGTGCATACTTTAACCTATTGCGGTCCATGGTAGTTGGTAAGTAGGGTCACTGTAACACCCCCAAATCCGGGGTCAGGGATTCGGGTTGTCACGAGTTCCATTTCCCTTATCAATACTTAATCTTAACAGTCAACCAACTACTGCGTACTGTGACCCCACAATATACACACACACACCACAAGTTATAGTCTCAGATATGAATACCAAAAATAACAGAAGTCATTTTATTCCACAATTATAAACCATTTCACCTTAAAAAGGGTTTCTGAATAGTTTACACATTCCTTGCCATTATTATAATTCATAAATATACATAAGTCTGGTACATCAAAAGTTGAAAGCCTAGCCTATTGGTAGATCCTACCTCATCTACAACGGCATCAACGCCTACAGGAAACTGCGGAACGTTTCCTATCCGCTCGCGAATTGGGAGCTTGATCCTGTTCATCTTGTCTATCTGTTGTTGTGTGATGAAAGAAGAAAGCAAGGGTGAGCAACAAACCCACTGAAATAATATATATATAATAACTAACAATATATGAGCATTCTCATCGTACTCATGAAAGTCTTGGTCAAGAAGAAATGAACCAAGCTGATATCTTAACGCGACCAAGTCGCAAAATATTCAGTATATATATATACATATATACTTTTCACAATCTTTGAAATCCTCTAACATGTATAATATACACAGAGTTCCAGTTTATAACTGTATAAAAATATCGTTGCAAGGTGATCTCATATATCTAACCTTGTCTCAACGTTTTTCTGAAAATCTTTGACATGCACAAGATAATCATTTACTAGATATAAGTTTAAAAGATGAAGTTACAAGATACTCCAATATACTTATATCTTTTCCGAATACTACTTGAACTACCACCGTTCAATGTATAAATAGTTCATCCCATAGATTAAGCTACAAGACAAAACTTGTATAGAATCAATCTTTAAAATATTATCAAAATAAAATGAAGTTACGAGATACTTTATTTGATGCAAACATCATTTTGAAAACTCGACCCTGCCAACACTCAACAATCGCCCAACCGTAGCCTTTCTATCGAAGTGCTCTGGGTAGTGTTGCAGAAATATCCAATTGGATGATAAACTCATTACGGGAGTTTGCCACGCCAGGAAGACCACTTACGATGATCAATCGTAGTAGTGCAACCCACCATTTTCTACATGTAGAGGAGAACCTGTCGGATTTACTTGTCAACCAAACACTGGACTCCTAAGGAATGGACCATCTTAGCGGAACTTCCAGGCCATTTGGGCCAATATAATAAGGTTGGGCCGGCGCCACTCGACCACTTATGCCACTCCTAGTTCAGATGAAATCCATGACTCTGAAACGTAAAGCTCGTCCCCCATTTCCCCAAGTAGAAACTTGTTGATACGGCTCCACCAAGATGTTGTATCTAGTTGGAAAGGAGAACTCACCGATATTTCCCAAGCGATGCCTGTTAATGGATTAACTTGTTCCAAGAATTTTACTTCCCGAGTGGTGGGTAAGTAATCAAAAACTCTTTTATCAAAATAGCAACCTTGTTGCGAATATAAAATACACCACAGAGCCGGATCCCTCAGGTTTTGAGCGAGTATTTAAATCCCCTTCGAAAGGAGGATCTTAAATATAAAAATGAGTTTTGGGATCCGCCCTAACCTTTAAAATCATTTTGAAGACTCGAAAACATTTTTAAGAATGGTTGGAGTGATGCTGATTTAACAAAATAAATCAGTCCCAATATATTAGAAAATATCTGAATATTATTATTTAAATAATATTCCCATAAAGAATAATCTTTATAAAAATAATTGAAGTAGAAGTTTTAAAACTTATACTTGAAATGAATATTAAATAACCAAAGATATACTTATACGAAAGTACTATCTTTATTTGAATAATCAAAAGTGAGTTTGATTATCGACACATTATTCTTTAATAAAATAAAAAATAATAATTAGTAAATAATCGGAGTCATAAGTCCTCGAATGAATATTCAAAATAATATTCATTAATAAAATAAACGGAGTCATAAGTCCTCGAATGAATATTCAAATAATATTCATTAATAAAATAAACGGAGTCATAAGTCCTCGAATGAATATTCAAATAATATTCATTAATAAAAATAAAGTTATCGAATAAACCTTATTCGATTCATAGTTTTGAAAACTATAGCTATATATATAAATATATATAATATACTCGGGAACATCGGCTCCCGATTTTAGAAAAATGTTCACCTTTGGGTCCCCTATACTAAGGGTATACGCAACTACTGCTTATCTCTAGCATAGGTATTATGCAACTTATAAGCATTTGAATCAACAATTAGATATCAAGATTACGAAACAGACATGCATATATACCACATCACATGCTCCAATATATCGCAAGATTTGCTAATAACAATCATACACTTATCACAAGATAATGCATATACATATATTTACATCATAACAACAGTATAACGGGTAGAAAACTTGTCTGAGCGACTGGGGGTGATAAAAGGCTCGGGACGAGTCTGGTAACCTATAAACAACATATAAGTTGGAATTAAACCAAAGTCGCTTATGAATCTATACTTTAACCAATTAGACCCTCGTTCGCTTTTGCGCTTAACGATTCACTTAAGTCGCCCGAGTACTCTCGGCTCCACCATTTTTAATAAATTAACCATTAAAGGTTTTAAGGAGATTCTTTCGCGAGTACCCTACCAACTGCCTAATCCACTTTCCATAGTTGTTTTATACTCCAATTAGTCATTTAAGGTCCTTAACCAAGGTTTTAAACTAAGGCGAGGGGTAATGGTTCGTTCGCAAAACGTCGTTACTTAAATCAGTCGTTTCTCCTAAACCGTACATCGGATTCAAGCGAACCACATATCAAAACGAAGCTCGTAACATGAACTATCTAATCATGGCAATGGTCAAAACCTAACAGTGAGTTCATAGGTCCTGATGTTAAGAACAAAACAGTTAAGAAAAATCGGGCATTATGATGACTATGTTTACGCGATTACCAAGTTTTAAACCACTCCAAACAATCACCATTCAACTCACAACCAACAATACAACCAACCCTCATCCAAACCTTACTACATCAGTCCCCAAACCTCAAGATTTTACAATTTATACAACCCCACACATGAACTACTAGCTATACTTAAGTTTCATTAACTATAAACAAGATTTCAACATCCAAATCACTACAAATCCAATCCAAACTCTAAACACACAAGCATCATGCTTCTCATTTACTATAACCATCAAAACCGTCATCATACTCAAAGTTAATTTAGGGTTTGGAGGTGTTATACCTTCCTTGGAGTGATTAGAGTAGCTAGGAAGTCTTAGGGAGCCTCCTACAAGCTTGATCTTTCCAAAGAAATCAAGAACACAAAGTTAGGTTTTGAAGTTTCTAAAAGTCAGATTGAAAGAACTGTCAAAACGAGGGTCTTACCATGCTTATTTGGACGAGACTTGTGAACAAGAGTTGTAAGCCATCTCAATACCTTTCGAAAGAGCTATAGAACATACTATTTGAGTGAGTATTGAAGGAGATATGGTAGTTTGAAGTTGCTGCTCTGGTTTTGGCCGAGAGCTTTTGTTCTTGGAAAGCAAAAGTCAACTTCTAATTTGTGTTTTGTGTTTTTTTGATGTTATGATTTGTTTTTGGCTTGGTTGATCCACTTTGTTTGTTAATTAGATTGCTACCATGGTAAATTTTGTGTGGTTCACAATCAACCAACAACACACTTCTTTTTGTCATGCTTAGGTCATCATTCTTATGTCATCTTCCCATACTTGTCATCTTCTTGTTGGTTTGATGACATCATCATCACTAACCTCTTTGATTAACTCCTAATTACTTGCCTAATGACCGCTGATCTGTTATACGGTTCGCTTAACTTTCGTTCTCGTTTATCGTTTGAGGGATCATACCCGGGATCTTATTACTTGGGTTTCCCTAAACCTTTCTCAATATTTTATATTACTTTTATGATCCTCTCTTATAATCCTTGAATTAAATCCTTTTAATCATGTTACCTTATACTCAATTCTTTCGGTATCTGGTGGATTTTCGGGAAAAATCAAAGTGTTTGAATATGGATTCTGACGATCTTTACATACACTTATTTACTTTATGGAATACTAATACGATCTTAGAATTTCCATAACAGTACTCCTATATAGCGTGGTCTGATAATTTTCCTTAATCAGCATCATCAGCAAAAGTTACTATTCATCCGTGTTTCAAAAATTCCAAAAATTGGGGTTATTACAGTCACTGCATATTATTCTTATTATCTCTATTATTGTTATAAGCAGGTTATAAATCAGGTGTGTGTGTGTGGACCCCAAACTTCTGACCCGGGTTTGGAGGGCGCCACAAGACTATCCCATTTAAACTTCAAGACCATGAATGAGCTAGTAAAGAAAGAACTTATTAGAGGCATTCCTCTAGTGGAGTTTTCTAAGGATGGACTGTGTGATGCCTGCCAAAAAGGGAAGCAGATTAAAGCATCATTCAGGAAGAAACTTGATTTAACAATTGAAGAGCCTTTGCAACTGCTTCACATGGATTTGTTTGGACCAGTCAATGTGTTGTCCATCTCAAGGAAAAGATTTTACCTAGTAATTGTAGATGATTTCTCAAAGTTCTCTTGGACATATTTCCTAAAGTCTAAAGATGAGGCTAGTGAAATCATCATCAATCACATAAGGCAAGTCAATAATCATCCTGATTTCAAGGTTAGAAGAATCAGGAGTGACAATGGAACTGAGTTCAAGAATTCTGTCATGAGAGCATTTTGTGAGGAAAATGGGATTCTGCATGAGTTTTCAGCAGCAAGGACTCCACAACAAAATTGAGTAGTGGAAAGGAAGAACATATCACTTATTGAAGCTGCAAGGACAATGCTTGAAGAATCTAAAATGCCAACCTATTTCTGGGTTGAAGCTGTAAATACTGCATGCTACACTCAGAATATTTCTCTGGTTAATCAAGCAAGATGCATGACTCCCTATCAATTGTTCAAGAACAAGAAGCCAACTCTAAATTTTCTTCATGTCTTTGGCTGTAAATGCTATATTCTGAGAAATCAAACTGATCAAAATGGGAAGTTTGATGCTAAAGCAGATGATGGAATTTTTGTTGGATATGCTGTTGGTAAAGCATACAGAGTCTACAATCTAAGAACCAACATTGTTGTGGAATCAATACATGTTATGTTTGATGATAAAAAGATTGAAGGACTGAAAGATGGAGATTACCATGAGAGCCTCAAATTTGACAATGTGGAGATGGTTAGTGATGACAGTGATGATGAAAGTGATCAAGAAATAGTGTCAAAGGATAATGCAAAAAAATCTACTACCAATGAAGCACAAAACTCAACATCTGTCGAGTTACAAATTGCTTCATCCGTCGGGAGGCAATCTGCGTTATCCGTCGGGAGACAACCAGCTTCATCCGTCGGTACTCAAAATTCACCATCCTTCGGGTTATCAAAAGGAGCAGGAAGTCAAGATAGATCACCTATAGAAGGTTCCCCTTTCTCAAATCAAAGATTCATAAACTCAGGGGGAGTTTCTAACAATCAAAACTCAATCACACATCAAGACAACAATGATGTTTCTTCATCTAGAGCTAATCTACCTCAACAAAGAAAATGGACAAAAGATCACCCCTTTGAGCTTATTATTGGTGATGTTTCTTCTAGAGTTCAAACAAGGAGAGCAACTCAAGAAGAATATCTATACAGTAGCTTTATTTCCAAGGAAGAGCCAAAGAAGGTAGAAGAAGCTTTGTTGGATCCTGATTGGATTTTAGCTATGCAGGAGGAGCTAAACCAGTTTGAAAGGAATAATGTATGGAAGCTGGTGCCTAAGCCTAAAGAAAAGAATTCAATAGACACCAAGTGGGTATTCAGAAACAAGATGGATGAAAATGGCATAGTTGTCAGGAACAAAACTAGATTGGTTGCTAAAGGCTACTGTCAACAAGAAGGAATAGATTTTGATGAAATATTTGCTCCTGTTGCAAGACTTGAAGCCATCAGAATCTTCGTAGCCTATGCAGCCCATGCCAATTTCAGGGTCTATCAAATGGATGTCAAAAGTGCCTTTGTGAATGGAGATTTGAAGGAGGAAGTCTATGTCAGTCAACCTTCTGGTTTTGAAGATCCAAATTTTCCAGATCATGTTTATTATCTTTTGAAAGCACTTTATGGACAGAAGCAAGCACCTAGAGCCTGGTATGACACTTTATCAAAGTTCCTTTTGGAAAATCACTTCACAAGAGGTACTATAGATAAAACTTTGTTTTTCAGAAGTTAATGGCTCTAGTATACTTGTTCAAATTTATGTAGATGATATTATTTTTGGCTCTACAGATGAGAAACTTTGCAAAAAGTTTGCCAAACTGATGCAAAGTAAGTATGAAATGAGTATGATGGGAGAACTGACCTACTTTCTTGGTTTACAAGTTAAGCAAGTTAGTGATGGAATATTCATTAGTCAAACTAAATACATTTTTGATCTTTTAAAAAAGTTTGATCTAGTGGATTGCACATCTGCAAAAACTCCCATGGCCACTGCAACTAAGCTTGAATTAAACACTACTGAAAAGTCTGTGGATATTTCAAGTTATAGAGGCATGGTTGGCTCACTTTTGTACTTAACAGCTAGTAGGCCAGATATAATGTTTGCTACATGTTTATTTTAGGCAATTTCTATTGGTTACTTTATTTTACTTTATTATTTTTATCAGTTATTTTTTGAGATAGTATAAAAGCTTATTTCATTTTAATTGCTTTTCTTTTATCATTATCAATTCAACTGCTCTAATTTCATTCTCTCTCAAAGCACTTACTCTCTTTCTCTTCAAGCTCTTATTCTCTAACAATGGCACCTGTTGTAAAGATTATGTCTCAAACTGGGTTCATTTATGAGAAGAACAATTTCACTGCACTAGTGAACAAGGGTATTCAGCATTCAAGTGACTATCACAAGATGATGGACTTTGTGAAAGATTGCAAGCTCAATTATACCATGTTGGAATCACCCACGATCTTCTGTGATGTTGTTGAAGAGATGTGGACCATTGCTACCTACAACTCTATAGATAAGACCATCACACTAACCATTAAAGGTAAAGAATTCTGTATCAATAGTGATGTGATAAAAGCATATTTCAAAATTCTTGATGACAATGTAACCTCACCACACACTGACACTGATATAATCAATATGCTTAATTCCATGAACTATGCACTTTCTACTTCTAAACTGAGTGACATTAGGAGAATGGGTCTTAGGAAAGAATGGAGTTTCATGTGTGATGTAGTTACAAAGGTTTTCTCAGGAAAGATCAGTAATTTTGATTCAGTGAATATTTCCATGCTTAACATGCTCTACATGCTAGTTACAGATAAGTATTTTAATTTTAGTGACCTTGTTTTATTTGAGTTAGGTTTTAAACTGGGAGAGTTAAATAAAAGAGGTAAGAATGTGTATTATGCTAGATTCCTTATGATATTAGCTAACCACCTTTGTGAAGAGATTGTGCTTGAGAATCCTAATAACAAATTAGATTGTTGGATTCAAGAGAGAAGGCTCATTATAGATTTGAACAGGGCCAATCATCACAAGGATGTGCCATTGTTCTATTTTCCTATAATGCAAGCACCTCAGGTAAGTGAGGTAAGTTCATCTATCCCTACAACTATTCCAACCTCAACAATTTCTTTGAGTTCTAGTATGGCTATGGCAACTGTGTCAATGACCAAACAGTTGTCTACCAAAGCTACCAAACCTACAATTATTTCAAAATCCAAATCAAAGAAAGCCCCCTCTGTTATCTCTCAAAAGATGCCAGTTGCAAAATCCACTAAAGCCAAAGAGGGGAGTGTGAAGGAGGGTAAGTTAGGTAAGGGAAGGGGTGAACATAAAAGAAATCCAAGAATAACGTTGGAGAGTTGAGTGGATCCCAGCCTAGCCACACTACAGTTTCCCAACAAACTGCAGTGCCAGAAAGAAGAAGTCTAAAACCCTTGGGGATGCACAGGGTACACACACAGTGCAAACTGGTGCAACAGACACAGTCACTGCACCTTCATAAACTCAGTTTGATGTGGCTCCAATAAATGTGGAGTCACAGCCAAAATCTCTAATTATAGAAGCACCTCAAACACCCAACTCACCAACAAATTCTCTGGATGTCGATATGATAAACACATCAATTCATGATTCCCCTTCTTTAACTCTATTGGGGAAGCCAAAATCTAGTGCAAGTGAGCATCATCTTTTAGATGATTTGTTGGCTCACTTGCCAATTCTTTCAGCAACTGTTGTATCATCTGTGCCCAAAATATCTTCAATCAGCACAGAGTCACCAATAGTTTCTATTCCCAGCTCATTCATTTCTACCCTCTCGACAGATATTGCTCATCCGTCGAGTAGTGATTGTATCCCGATGGATAAGCTTGACAGCAGTTATCCGTCAGATAGCAAAACCACTCACTCGATGGATATCACTCATCCGTCGAGTATCTCTGCACAGCTTCAAACTTCATTTATTTCAAGTGCAGAAGATTTAGTGGTTGTGTAGTCACTCTTAGGATTCAGAGAGAAGAGTGTTTTGAGTGAGAGTCTGGGTTGCTCCAAGGAAAAAGGAGAGGAAATGAGTGAAACTATGCAATCCATTTCTTCAAGATTGGTAAAAGAGAGTGAGAGGAGTCCCACCTTAGTAGGTGAAGGTGAGGGTGTGAGGGTGGGGAACCAGGGTGAGACCCTGATGCAACAAAAGAGAGAAAATGAGAGAAATGCAGGTATTGGAGCTATAAGGATGGATGTTATTGCTAGTGAGTCAATGAATGTCCAGTATGCAGAAGGGAAGGACTATCTCAGCATCCTAAAGCTGTTATAGATTCCACTTCCCTTGATGCTGAGGCATTTACTCACCCTGTTACAGCTTATCAACTTCTAGCTGAACAGGGCAATGATAATGCAGAAAGGATGCTGAATTTGGTGCATACCACACAGTCTATGATGAGAGCTAAGGATGCCATCATAGCTTTGCCTTCTACAGCTGGTGATGTGGACTATGAGACTGGTGGTTCAGCTGATTTCTTTGGTGATGGGAGTGGGGATAGTGAAGATGAAGCAATGGACATAGGGGGAGAAGTAGGCTCAAGTTCAAGATCAGGTATGCCATCTTGGGCATTCTCAAAGTACTGTGATGAGCATTACTTCAAGACAACCCTGATCCATCTAATCAGTCAGACAAATACTGCTCTTCAAACCACTACTAATGCCAGCACCAAGAAGCTCCTTCAGGCACATCTAGCCTTCCTGCAACTTTAACAAATCCAGGGCTTCTAGCATGCTAGGGATGTAAACACCATGAAGGGTGATATTGGGGAGATGAAGAAAGCTATTTTAGACAAGATAGATTCTAAACTTCCAGAAGCTACAATGCTTGACATCAAGAGGCAATTAAGGAAAAATTATGATCTGTCAACCAAGATAGATGCCTTGGACACAAGAATGTCATCCATGGAAGCCTCTTTAACTGCCATTCATCTTCATCAAGCCCAACAGACAAATTTACTACAAAAACTGGTGGCTGCCCAAACTCCCTCCTCACCTTAACTTGATGATAACAAAAAGGGGGAGAAAGGACCAAGTGAGGGGGGGAGATCAAGTGAGGGGGAGAGACTTCAAATTCAAATCAGTAAAGTAATTTTGCCTTCAATTACTATCTCAAAGCCATCAATTACAGATAGTATAGATCTGATCAATGTAGCAGCAGCCAACATAAGAGCAGCTGATAAGGAGAAGTTGAGTTTAGTCAACTGGGAGAAGATTGATGAGGAAATACAGAAGAAGTTTGAACTTGTCAAGGAGCCAGTTAAGTCAGCCATCCATCACTCTCAAGTCAAGCAAATTAGTATGAATGAGATGAGCATGAACTATCTGGAAAGAGGATAGCCTTCCTGCATCAAATCTCCAAAGGCTGAAACAATTCTGAAACCAAGGGTAAACTACTCAAAATCATCATTGAAGAACCCTTTGGATACTGTGTATGAGACACCTAAGCCCGATGAGAAGAAGCTTCTGTCAAGATCAATTGCTTTCTACAAAGATCCAGCTGATTCAGCTTTAAAAAGAAGAATTGCCAAAATTTTCAGGAATGGGAAAGAAATTTATGTGGTGGCTGGACATCCTCAATTTGCTCAAGCAAAGAGAGAAGAAAAGGCTAGATTGAAGCAGGAAAAGAAGCAAGCTGCTCTGGATGCTAAAAAGACTAAACAAAAGAAAGAGCAAATTGCTATCTTGGCCAAGCTACATGCTATAAATTCATCACAACAAATTCCTGTTCAGCTATCTGAAATTATTGAATCAAAGAAGCAAGTTGAACAACAGAAGAAATCTCCAAGAATTAAGGAATTGGCTAAAAGAACTAAAAGGAAACTGGATATTGTTGACAAGGAATTGGAAGATCAATTTCCTAAGGAATCCACACCATCTACAACTCGAGCATCAAAGCCCTCTGTGGTATTTGAAGATATTAGGGTGGTGGATCCCTACAGGAATATTCATGGTGAACCTATTGTGCCCAAGGATGAGCCAATAGAATGGGAGAACATACCAATTCTTGACTTCAATCTATCAATCTTTAACAAGCCAAAGAGAATAAAGTCAAGAGCAGTCAAGAAAATGAAGCTGTCATATCTCAAATCCAAATTTGTAGTCAAAGCTCAGTCCAAAGTCAATAGGGGAGATTACATGTACTCGTGTGACATCAAAGAATTTTCTGATCTTAACCTCTATCTAGGTGAAGTGAGAGGAATTGATGCATATAGAAACCTACCTGAAAGGTTAGTGTTCAAGTACAAAGGAGGAAAGGAGATTCAGTGGCCACTTCATAGGATCCTTCAAGAAAGCCAAGTTGTACTGATTAAAGTTTATTCATCCTTTAAGAAGAATTTTGGGTTCAATATTACTACAAGAAGATTGGTACTGAAGAAGATTGAAGAGCTAAGGAGTGTTAGAGCTAAAGATGCACTTCCAAAGACTCTAATTATCCCTTACACAGGGAGAAGAGTGAATCTAAGGCCCTACTGGCTGATGGAGTTCATGGATGACAAAGGTGTGAGAAGATTTTTCAGATTATAAGACCAATTGAGCATCTCCAGCAATGAGACTCTTTTGGAAATTCAAGGAAAGCTAAATCTCTCAGAATCTGATGAACTGGAATTCCACAGGCAGCTCCAAAATCAGATTGAAGAAAACAACAGAAAGCTTGGAAAGAGATCCAGACCTTCAAGGAATTAGATAGATCTGCTCAGGCTAGAGGAGCATCTTAAAAATGACTATGAGCAAAAATTTGTACATTTTTGTTATTTGAAGCACTTTTTAGTAATATCTACTTTCTTTTAAAGTTGTATTTTTAGGGTGTTTTGTTATCATCAAGTATCTCTTAATTTATGGCTACAATTCCAGTAGACATAAATTGGGGGAGATTGTTGTGTATATGTTGTGTACTTGATGATTTCATGAACAAAACACCTCGGTAGATTTTACTTAGTGAAATAATGTAGCACTCGACGGATAAAACCTTTAGTCCCGACGGATGACTCATTATAGTCCCGACGGATGATGACTTATTATCAGTCGAGTGAGCAGCTTGTGTAACAATAAGTCTGTAACACCCCCAAATCCGGGGTCGGGAATCCAGGTTGTCACGAGTTCCATTTCCCATATCAATACTTAATCTTAACAGTCAACCAACTACTGCATACTGTGAACCCACAATATACACACACACACCACAAGTTATAGTCTCAGAGATGAATACCAAAAATAACACAAGTCATTTTATTCCACAATTATAAACCATTTCACCTTAAAAAGGGTTTCTGAATAATTTACATATTCCTTTCCATTATTACAATTCATATTATACATAAGTCTGGTACATCAGAAGTTGAAAGTCTAGCGTATTGGTAATTTCTACCTCAGCTACAGCGGCATCAACACTTCCAGAAAACTGCGGAACGTTTCCTAACCGCTTGCGAATTGGAAGCTTGGTCCTGTTCATCTTTTCTATCTGTTGTTGTGTGATGAAAGAAGAAAGCAAGGGTGAGCAACAAGCCCACCGAAATAATATGTATAATAATTAACAATATATGAGCATTCTCATAGTACTCATGAAAGTCTTGGTCAAGAAGAATTGAACCAAGTTTGATATTTTAACGTGACCAAGTCGCAAAATATTCAGTATATATATACATATATACTTTTCACAATCTTTGAAATCCTCTAACATGTATAATATACACAGAGTTCCAGTTTATAACTGTATAAAAATATCGTTGCAAGGTGATCTCATATATCTAACCTTGTCTCAACGTTTTTCTGAAACTCTTTGACATGCATAAGATAATCGTTTACTAGATATAAGTTTAAAAGATGAAGTTACAAGATACTCCAATATACTTATATCTTTTCCAAATACTACTTGAACTACCACCGTTCAAGTTATAATCAGTTTCAAAAGTTCATCACACTGATGAGACTACAAGATAAGACTTAAATATATTCAATCTTTTAAATATCATTTGAAAGAAATGAAGTTACGAAATACTTCATTAAGTCCCGATATATATACACACACCTATATATATATACATTTCATACACTCCTTGAAAACCTCTGTTATGAAAATTATAAACAGAGTTGCAATATCCAATGAATTTGGAAAGGAGAAAACCTTGGCATAAACCTGATATTTTGCTGATCAGGAAAAGATACCAATAAGTAACCTTTTCTACTAGTAGATGGAAGAATTCCCCACTGGTCATCACCCTGGCCGCAATAGGACCTTATGCTGGACTGCCACTCAGCCACTTACGCATTTGATGGACTCCCACTGAGCCACTTACACTTTCATGGACGCCCACTGAGCCCATGTTGCTTATGCCGACTCAAATAGATGAACTTACTTCCCGAATGATGGGCAAGTAATCAAGATGTTTTCTCAAAACAGCAACCTCGTTGCGAATGTAAAATACACCACTGAGCCGGATCCCTCAGGTTTTGAGTGAATATTTAAATCCCCTTCGAAAGTAAGATCTTAAATATAAAAATGAGTTTTAGGATCCGCTCTAACTTTTGAAAATCATTTTGAAGACTCGAAAATATTTTTAAGAATGTTTGGAGTAATGCTGATTTAATGAAATAAATCAGTCCCAATATATTAGAAAATATCTGAATATTATTTAAATAATATTCCCATAAGGATAATCTCCATATAAATAATTTGAAGTAGAAGTTTTAAAACTCATACTTGAAATGAATAATAAATAACCAAAGATATACTTATACGAAAGTATGATCTTTATTTGAATAATCGAAAATAAGTTTGATTATCGAAACATTATTCTTTAATAAAATAAAGAATATTATTTAGTAAATATGCGGAGTCATAAGTCCTCGAATGAATATTCAAAATAATATTCATTAATTAGAATAAATAGAGTCATAAGTCCTCGAATGAATATTCAAAATAATATTCATTTAAATAAAATAAACCGAGTCATAAGTCCTCGAATGAATATTCAAAGTAATATTCATTAATAAAAATAAAGTTATCGAATAAACCTTATTCGATTAATAGTTTTGAAAACTATATCTATCTATATATATATATAAATATATATAATATACTCGGGAACATCGACTCCCAGTTTTAGAAAATGTTCACCTTTGGGTCCCCTATACTAAAGGTATACGCAATTACTGCTTATCTCTAGCATAGGTATTATGCAACTATAAGCATTGGAATCAACAGATAGATATCAAGATTACGAAAATAGACATGCATATAAACCATATCAACATGCTCCAATATATCGCAAAATTTGCTAATTAACCATCATGCATCTATCAAAAGATAATGCATATACATATATACATCACAACAACAGTATAACGGGTAGAAAACTTGCCTGAGTGTTCCCGGATAGACTTAAGCTTAGAGTGGGTCCGATAACCTATAAACAACAATCATAAGTCGGAATTAAACCCCGGTCGCTTAAGAAACTAGACTTTAACCAATTAGACCCCTAACGTTCGCTTTCGCGCTTAACGATTCACTTAAGTCGCTCGAGTACCCTCGGCTCCACCATTTTTAATAAATTAACCATTAAGAATTTTAAAGCGATTCTTTCGCGAGTACCTTACCAACTGCCTAATCCACTTAAAATAATTGTTCCATATCCCAATTAGTCATTTAATGTCCTTAACCAAGGTTTTAAAGTAAGGCGAGGGGAAATGTTTCGTTCGCGAAACGTCGTTACTTAAAACGGTCGTTTCTCCTAAACCGTACATCGGAATCAAACGAACCACATATCAAAACGAAGCTCGTAACATGAACTATCTAAAAATGGAAATGGTTAAAATTAACAGTGAGTTCAAGGGTTCTGATGTTAAGAACAAAAACAGTCTAAGGTAAATCGGGCATTACGACGGCTGTATTTACGCGATTACCCAAATTTATACCACTCCAAATCAACCCACAATCAACATCACAACCAAACTCCATCCATACTTCACCATAACAGCCCCAACAAGTCAATATTATCAACTTATACTACTTCCCAATGATGAACTAAAAGCTTACTTAAGTACTTTAACTAATTATCAAGATTTATAACTCCAAACACATCATAACACCAACCCATCTCTAAATACACAATAACCAAGCATCTTATGAACCATAAAAAACACAAAACTCTAAATATACAAAAGTAGGGCTAGGGTATGAGGTTATACCTTCCTTGGTGAGTAAAAGTAACTAAGGATCTTGGAATCACCCTTGAATGTCCTTACCAAAGCTTAATCTAAACAAAAACTTAAGAACAAAATTTTAAGTTCTTGAAAAACACTATTCACCCTCTTCTTCCATGATTTTTATGAAGAGATTGTGAAGGAAATTGAAGCTTAAACTTATAGGATATCTATATCTATACACAAGGAACCTTAGATAATTACCTTGCTAATTAACAAAGCTTGGATCTAGGATTTTGGCTTTTTCTTTCTTTGAAGAAGAAGAAAGCCGAGAGCTTTGATGAAGAAAGTGAAATAAACTTTGTGTTTTTGTGTTTTGTGATTTGTTTGCTTGGTTGCTAGCTTTTGTTTTTGATTAATTACCTTTTTAACCATGAAAAAATTGTGTGGTTAATAATCAACCACACCTCATTCCCTTATGTCATGCTTAGGTCATCATGTGATGTCACCCTCCCACACTTGTCCTCTTCTTGTTGGTTTGATGACATCGTCATCCCTAACCTCCTTGATTAACTCTTAATTGCTTGCCTAATGACCGCTGATCTGTTATACGGTTCGCTTAACTTTCGTTCTCGTTTATCGTTTGAGGGATCATACCCGGAATCTTATTACTTGGGTTTCCTTAACCTTTCTCAATACATTATATTCCTTTTATGATCCTCTCTTATAATCCTTGAATTTAAATCCTTTTTATCCTGTTACCTTATACTCAATTCTTTCGGTATCTGGTGGATTTTCGGGAAAAATCAAAGTGTTCGAATTTCGATTCTGACGATCTTTACATACACTTATATATCATATAGAGTGCTAATAAGATCTCAGAATAACAATAAAAGAACCCCTACATAGTGTGGTATGAAAAGTTTTCTTATTCAGCATAATCAGCAAAATCACTATTCATAAGGGTTTCAAAATTCCAAAAATTGGGGTTATTACAAAGTCTGTAGCATGTTTCTGCATAAACATTGTTTAGAATCTGTAGTAGTATTTGAGTCATAATTGACTTTAACTAGATATGCAGATTAGGTTGATTAATTATACATAGATGATGTCTTGTAATTCTGCATAAGTGAAATGAAGTCAAGTGCCTGATTGCTACCCGATGAATAAACAACAATGCACTCGATGGATGATTAACAACCCGAAGGATGATCATCAACCCGACGGATGATCATGAACCTGACGGATAAAGAAAATCAAATATCTGTTGACAGTGACAACATAGTCACATGCGTCGAGTGGATGCAAATGGAATGTGGTAGCCTATTCAACTAGGTTTTCGAGAATAAAGAAGCATTGCCATTTCCATGCTATTATGAAGATATTCAAAGATGCTGGAATAGAGTAATGAAGTAGCATTGTAATAGACTAGATAGTTTTGTTTTATTATCTTGTCTCATTACTTTTGTAATCTTGGTGATATATAAACCAATAAGTAGCAACTAAGAAATTATTTGAGATAAAAAAACAAGAGAAACATTTGTAAGCAGAATTCTTAGCATTTCTCTGTATTCTCAGTAGTTCAATATTTGTAAGCAGCTGTGGGCGTTTTGCACACAGAGTTCTCTCGATATAATATATATCTCTGGTGGAATCATTCAAATCCACCAGAAAGTTTTTAAAGACTCTTGTTTTTAATTACTTGTGTTTTGATTTATTCAGTAATTTTTCCACATTGTGGTAATCAATTCACACTTATATATATATATATTCGAGTTAGAACATTTTCAATCAAGAAAAAGATTCAAGAATTCCATTCAACCCCCCTTCTGTAATTCTTGTTATATTGTTAAGGGACTAACAAATAGTCTCATGGTTCAGTAAGAAGTAGAAATCTATTTCTACTTCTAATGTTGAGGCTGAATATATTGCAGCTGGGAGCTGCTGTGCTTAATTATTATGGATAATGAATCAGCTCATGGACTATGGATTATCATTTTCTAAAATTCCTATTTATTGTGATAATCAAAGTGCTATTTTATTGACAGGAAACCCAGTGCAACACTCTCTTACTAAAGATATCTGTATCAGATATCACTTTAAAAGAGAACATGTCATGGAAGAGACAACTGAGCTTCATTTTGTTCCTACTGATCAGCAGCTGGCTGATATCTTCACAAAGCCATTACCTGAATCAACATTTAAAAAGTTTGTCAATGAACTTGGTATGGTTAGTTAGGACAAATAATTTCTTTTATTTTATATTTGATCAAATCCTGATGTATATTGATCAAATCCTGATGTGTCCTAAATACTGTTGAAGATATTAAGTTGGGAATTTTTGACGTATTTTATTATATGGATGTTAAATTAAGTGAATTTATTTGCTAAATGTGCATGTATAAATATATATCATTGTCATCATTGCAAATCAGTCTAAGGAGACGCGCATCAATAAGATATTTTTTAGTTAAATCATTAAGTTAACTCTGCAGTTAATAATTAATCAAACCCCTAGTCCTTTGATATTCCCTATCCCTCTCTCTCGGTTATTTAAACCATCATTCATCATCAAGTTGAATCATATCTTCCACAACACAAATCACTCTCATCACTTTCATTTCTCACATCTCTTTCTTCTCTCAAACAATGGCAAATTTCACTTGGTTCTACAGCTATGGCACTAATATTATGACACTCCTTCGTGATGGGATTCAAACTCAATATCATCTCAACGCCATTCCACATGATGTTTGGATTCAACTTCCAGAAGTCACCAAAAATGACTTTTTGGGATTTCGGAGAGACCTCAATCTCTACATCCTTCGTCAGTAAGAGAGGATCATTCGTCTTGTTGTTCTCTCTGTTGAAAGCAGGAAGAAGTTCTGATCATCCTCTGGTCGTTTCTCTTCACCATCAGCTTTGTCAGGCTTCTTGGACCAAGGCTGTTGTAGCTATTCTTCTCTATTAGACTAGGATTCTCTTGTAATCTCTTATGCATGTAATCAAAATTTCATGAAATGTACTCTCTTGAACTATTAATGAATTTTTTTATTTACAAGACCTAATCTATGTTCTTTAGTTGTGTGTGCATGTGCTTGTTCTTCATTGTAGCCTGTTAATCTCTAAATAATACACTTAATATGTATCTTTTGATGATTATTGAGATTAAAATTGTGGTTTTCTAATAAATTTGCGTTGTTTTGACAAATACTGATGAATTTGAATCGCCAAATCCTGACATTGTCAAATCCTGACAGATAAGAGGTTCCAAATACTGACGACAGGTCAGTATGTTTTAATTTAGAATATTATTGTAAAATGACTTCTGAGTTGTTTAGTGCTGAAAATTCAATATCTTATTTAATTATTGATTAATAGTGGATATTCTGTTGAACAAATTCATCGAGTAATTTCTTGAAAGAGCTATACGTATTTTGTTGCTAATTCCGCACTTTACTCCACTTTTAAATCCTATTACTCAGTAATTGCCATATGTCAGAAGTCTAATTCATTAAGCTTCCTTCTTCGTGTGTGTTATACACAACTCAGCTTTGCAAACTTATATACCCACAAGAACTTCAGTGACACAAATCATCATACACACAGCCTCAGTATCCACATCTCACTGATATTCTTTCTCAACTCCTACAAACATCATGTCATCTTTTAAGGTTTCACCTTTCTTCAGTCAAACCACTATCATTCATGGAAACACCTTTGGCACCGATAACTATTTGGCTCTGCTTACACATCAGCAGTTTCCACAATCTTTTCATGATATTCAGGATTTCTTACTCCAATGTCCAATTGGGTATACTCTCACAAATCCTACTAAGGAGTCATACAGGGCTGTAATGCAGGTATGGAATACAACTCTGGTTAATGAAATAAACACTGCTTTCTCTTTTGAATATAAGGGACGGAGGTATGAGGTTGATGCTGATGTCCTGGTTCAAGCATTGAGATTGCCTGTTGTGATGGTGCTCCTGATAACTATGCAAATGAGCAGCTGTTTAATATGCTCAGAACCCTGAGCTATAAAGGTGAAATAACAACCATTGGCAAATTGATAAGGACAAAATTGAAGAGAGAATAGAATTTCTTCTTTGACTGCATCAACAGGTGTTTCTTGAATAAAACAACAAATTTTGATTGTTACGACCAGTATTTCTAAACCTTATCTATATATAATTGTATGTTTATAATTGAGATTCAAATTATGTGGAATTTTAAATGTGGGTGATCTATATTGTTAGATATATTTGATAATGTCATGTCTAATATGATTTGTGTTTAGTTTTCAGATCTTACTTAAACAGGACAAATCAATACTTAACTGGAAATCAGCACTTATACTGAAGACATAACTTAAGTTATCAGTACTTAAGGTTCAGGAGATATTTATCAGGAGATAATATCAGGACTTAAGGAGACTTTCAGATAAGGAAGGCGGCTGATTGAAAGGAAAGAAGATCAAGACAAACGCAAGAAGAGATGCATGAAAGAGGAATTCTATGAAGAATAGAATACTTGGAAGAAAAGATAACTGATTGATATATTTTAGGAACTAAAATTATATTCCATATTAATTAGTGATTATCTTGTAACTGTGTAGTATATAAACACAGACATAGGGTTTACACTAAAGTGTTATCATTATCGAGAATAATATTCATTGTAACCCTGGAAGCTCTCGTGATATTTGTTCATCACTGAGAGAGGACATTTCCACATTGTAACAGAGTTTAATAAAGTTTGTTTTCTGTTACTTGTGTTCTTTGAATTCGATTTGATTGTGATATACACTGTATTCAACCCCCCTTCTACGGTGTGTGTGACCTAACAAGTGGTATTAGAGCCTATCTGTTAACACACAAACAGTTTAAGATCCAAAAACAATCATGTCCGAAGCTGAAACTCCGACCAAGCCCACCAAAACTGAAGAACCTCCAAAGACTCAAATCCATAGTCGATATGAGGCTATCAGAGTTCCCATACTGAAACCATCTGAATACCCCATATGGAAGGTGAGGATGACTATGTTTCTGGAAGCTATAGATCCAGAATATCTTGACAGAATCAATGAAGGACCTCACAAGCCAACCAAACTCACTGTTGTAGTTGTAGGCGAAGCAGCAAAGTCTGTACCAAAGGAGAAAAATGATTACACTGCTGAAGATATCGCATCAATTGCTAAGGATGCTAAGGTACGACACTTGCTACATAGTGCCATTGATAATGTAATGTCAAACAGGGTAATTAACTGCAAGACTGCAAAGGAGATATGGGATGCCTTGGAGACAAGATGTCAGGGAACGGATTCGATTAAGAAGAATAGGAAGACTATACTCACTCAAGAGTATGAACACTTTGACTCAAAGCCTAATGAGTCATTGACTGATTTATATGACAGATTTGTCAAACTCTTGAATGATTTGTCACTAGTTGATAAGGAGTATGATCTTGAAGATTCAAATCTTAAATTCATGTTAGCTCTTCCTGAAAGTTGGGATTTGAAGGCCACAATTATAAGAGACAACTATAATCTTGAAGAAACAACTCTTGATGAAATTTATGGGATGCTCAAGACTCATGAACTTGAGACTGAACAAAGAAGCAAGAGGAAAGGAGGAAAGTCAAGGATAGTTGCTCTTAAGGCTGAGGAAGAATCCCCCAAAGCAGCTACCTCAAGGAAAAGCAATGGAAAAGCGCTCTTCACAAAGTCTGATACTGAGTCATCAAGTTCTGATAGTGATAATGACTCAGAAACTGAAAGCTTTCTCGAGATGGATGCTGATGAAGAGATGATGAAGCTGTGTGCTCTTATGGTGAAAGGAATCACAAGAATTGTATACAGAAAATTCAGGAAGGGAAAGAAGTTTTCCAGGAAAGGTGCAAGTTCTGATAAGAAGAATTTCAGAAAAACTGAAGGCAAAGGAGGGAAGTGTGACAGAGGAGATTACACAAATGTCAAATGCTACAACTGTGGTGAGAAAGGCCATATATCTCCTGATTGCAAGAAAGTGAAGAGTGACAAAGGCAAGGCTCTTGTCACAAAGAATAAAAGTTGGACAGACACTTCAGATTCTGAAAGAGAGGAGAACTATGCCTTGATGGAAAATGCTGATAGCAGTTCTGAAGCTGCTGAGTTAAAGGTACCTTAAACTACTTATGCCTTTCATACTGATGACATTAATGAGTTGAGAAGATATCTTAAAACCATTTTCATTAGTTATAGAGATCAAACTTTAACATGTGAAAGATTAACTTCTGAAAATCTTGCTTGTAAAAAGAGGAATGATTATTTAGAAAAAGAGTTAGTCATGTTCCATTAAATTCAGAAAGATAGAGATGATGCCTTCTATGTTAGGGATGAAGTACTTAAAATGAATGAATCTCTAAAAACTGAGTTAGAAAAGGAAAGAGAGATTATCAGGACTTGGACTAACTCTGGCAGAACAACTCAGAATTTGTTAAGTAGTGGAAACTGGAAAGAGGGCTTAGGTTATGGAGATGATAAGAATGATAAAGGAACTGTAGAAATTAAGCCTATAGTTGTTAAACAAAAGCCAAAGGTAAAACCTGTTAAGTTTGTAGCTGTAAAGTCTGATACTGAGAAATTAGACGTTAAAGAGGAATTAACTTCTGACAAACTAAAACTGGAAAAGCCAACTGAAGTTAACGTAGGCTTAATGATAAAGAAGCAGCTTAAGCATAAGCTGAAAGATGTTAAAAATGTAAACAAGGTAAAGTCGCCTAGGAAAAATAGGAATGGAAAGGAAGGTGTGAATGAAAGCAATGATTATAAGCCTGTTCCTAATGCTCCTAGGAAAATATGTCATAATTGTGGAAGTTCTAACCATCTGGCTTCTTTTTATAGGAAGAATAAGAACATGCACTCCTTACCTTCAAAGTCAGGAGTTAAGAGTCAGTCTGTTAGATATAGGCCACAAAATCCTTGTTATCATTGTGGTAGTTTATGGCATTCCATTTATACTTGTAAGGAATATCATAGTTTGTACTATGATTATTATCAAATAAAACCCTCTTTAAAGAAAGTTAGCATTGTTCCTTCTAGTGTAAGTACTGATACAAAGTCTGATAGTGTAAATGCTGATAAGAAAAATGTTAACATAAACTCTGATGCTAAATCCGCTGCAAATGTTAACAAACTTAATAAGGCCAAAGGATCCAAGCAAGTCTGGGTCCTTAAAACTAATCATTAGTGGTCTTTGTGATTGTAGGACAAAAGGAAAAATATCCTAGTTCTGGACAGTGGATGTTCAGGACATATGACTGGAAATAAAGCCCTGCTATTAGACTTTGTGGAGAAAGCTGGCCCAAGTGTTTCTTATGGAGATGGCAACATTGGAAAAACACTGGGATATGACAATATCAATCTTGGGAATATCATCATTAAAGAAGTAGCTCTGGTCTCAGGACTTAAACACAATCTGCTGAGTGTTAGTCAAATCTGTGATAGAGGTTATCAAGTGGATTTCTTTGAAGAACACTGTGAAGTTGTAAGCAAATCTACAGGAAAAGTTGTTCTGAAAGGATACAGACATGGTAACATTTATGAAGCCAAGCTTTCAACAAGTACTGATGGTTCTGCAATCTGTCTGTTGAGTAGAGCATCAATTGAAGAAAGCTGGGATTGGCACAAGAAACTCTCTTATTTAAATTTCAACAATATAAATGAACTAGTCAAGAAAGATCTTGTGAGAGGACTGCCTAAATCAGTATTTGCTCCTGATGGCCTTTCTGATTCATGTCAGAAGGCAAAACAAAGAAAATCTTCATTCAAGAGCAAGACTGAATCATCAATTCTTGAGCCTTATCACCTACTACATGTAGATCTATTTGGTCCAGTGAATGTCATGTCAATTGCAAAGAAGAAATATGATATGGTCATAGTGGATGAGTTCACCAGATACACATGGGTGTATTTCTTGCACACAAAAAGTGAAACTACATCTATCTTGATTGATCAGGTCAAGCAACTGGATAAATTGGTCAAAGATTCAGTGAAGATCATAAGAAGTGATAATGGCACTGAGTTCAAGAATTTGATTATGGAAGAGTTCTGCAAAGACCATGGAATCAAGCAGGAATTTTCTGCTCCTGGAACTCCACAGCAAAATGGAGTTGTTGAAAGAAAGAATAGAACTCTTATTGAAGTTGCACGAACAATGCTTGATGAAGCAAAGCTACCAACCTATTTTTGGGCTGAAGCTGTGCAGACTGCTTGTTTTACTCAGAATGCAACACTCATTAACAAGCATGGAAAGACACCATATGAGATGGTGAAGAAAAAGAAGCCAAATCTGAAGTATTTTCATGTATTTGGATGCAAGTGTTTTGTTCTTAAGACTTATCCTGAACAGCTATCCAAATTTGATTTAAAAGTTGATGAAGGAATTTTTGTTGGATATCCACTTTCCACAAAAGCCTTCAGAGTCTACAATTTAAGAACGAGGGTGGTCATGGAATCTATCAATGTCTCCTTTGATGATAAGAAGATTACTGGACTTGAAGATTTCAATGATCATGATCAGCTGAGATTTGAAAATGAAGACTTAAATTCTGATACCGTAAATCCTGAAAGTCTAAATCTTGATATTGCAAACTCTGATGGATTAAACTCTGATGTTATTGAAACTGTGGTGACTACGCCAAATGAAGATGCACCTGTGCAGGGGAGCATACTAAATATACAACCACATCTCAAGAAGCATCAGAACATACAACTGGCTCTTCAAGTTCTGATTCATCAAGTTCTAAAAAGCCGAGTTCTGATAAGTCGAGTTCTGATAAGCCGAGTTCTGATAATTCTGAAAACTTAAATTCTGAAGGATCCAACTCAGAGAGCATAGTTTCAGGGGGAGCATCAGAAAATGTTGATGAAGACAGCATGGATCATGAGGGAGCATCCAGTTCTAGAAAAAACCTTCCATCTGCAAGGAAGTGGACTAAATCACATACACCTGATTTAATAATTGGAAATCCCGATGCAGGTGTCAGAACTAGAACACCTACTTCAAGTGAATGTCTCTATAATTCTTTTCTTTCTCAGACTGAACCAAAGAAAGTGGAAGAAGCTCTTCAAGATGCTGATTAGGTGCAAGCAATGCAGGAAGAGTTAAATGAATTTGAAAGAAATAAAGTCTGGACCCCAGTGCCAAGACCAAAGAACAGATCTGCTGTTGGTACAAAGTGGGTGTTCAGAAACAAAACTGATAGTGATGGCATAATTACAAGGAATAAAGCAAGGCTGGTTGCAAAAGGATATTCTCAATAAGAGGGAATTGAATATGATGAAACATTTACTCCAGTTGCTATATTGGAAGCCATAAGGATATTTTTGGCTTATGCTGCTCACAAAAAGTTTACAGTTTTTCAAATGGATGTGAAAAGTGCTTTTCTCAATGGAGAATTGGAAGAGGAAGTATATGTTGAACAACCTCCAGGCTTTGTAGATTCCAAATTTCCAAATCATGTCTACAGGCTTGATAAAACACTTTATGGCCTTAAGCAATCTCCAAGAGCATGGTATGAGACTTTAGCTCAGTTTCTTCTGGAAAGTGGATTTAACAGAGGGACTATTTACAAAACACTGTTCTACCTCAACCATAGAAATGACTTACTTTTGGTGAAGATATATGTTGATGATATCATTTTTGGTTCTACAAATGACATACTTTGTAAGAAGTTTGTCAAACTGATGCAGTCAAGATATCAAATGAGTATGATGGGGGAACTTAGCTATTTTTTGGGCCTTCAAGTCAAGCAGAATGAAGAAGGCGCTTTTATTTGTCAATCCAAGTACACCATAAATTTGCTAAGGAAATTTGGAATGCAAGATTGTTCAAGTGCATCCACTCCCATGGCCACTGCAACAAAATTAGATAAGGATACTGGTACATCAGTAGATATTACTGATTACAGAGGTATGATTGGCTCATTACTCTATCTAACTGCTAGTAGACCTGATATCATGTATGCTACCTGTCTTTGTGTAAGATTTCAAGCAGATCCAAGCGAACCTCACTTAATAGATGTGAAAAGAATTTTCAAGTACCTTAAAGGTACAGCTGATCTGGGATTATGGTATCCTAGAGAATCAGACTTTAAACTAATAGGTTACTCAGATGCAGATTTTACAGGATGCAAAATTGACAGGAAAAGCACAAGTGGAAGCTACCAATTTCTTGGAGGTAGATTGGTTTCTTGGTTTAGCAAGAAACAAAAGTCAATTTCCACATCAACTGCAGAAGCAGAGTACATTGCTACAGGAAGCTATTGTGCACAGATTCTTTGGATGAAGAATCAGTTACTGGATTATGGGTTAACATATTTTAAAATCCCTATTTACTGTGATAATCAAAGTGCTATTGCTATGACAGGTAATCTAGTTCAACACTTAATGACCAAGCACATCAGTATTAGGTACCACTTCATAAGGGAACATATGGATGAAGGTACAGTGGAATTGCACTTTATTTCAACAGATCAACAACTAGCAGATATTTTCACAAAACCACTGTGTGAAGCTACTTTTACAAGATTGGTAAATAAACTTGGAATGGTTTCAGGTTCTTTCTCTAAGTCTGCTTAGTTTATGATTCTATTTCATCAGACTTTATGATCAGTATTTACAGATATTACTATCTTTATGTATTCTGTGCTTAATTGAAAATTGCTTAAGTACTGATTGTTGTCTGATGTGAATTTCTACACTCTGATAGTGATATGAATGTTTCCGTGACTATTAAATCTAATGAGGATAACTATGTTAGATGCTGACCTAGTAGTCTTTAATATACTAAAGATCCCATGTTTGAAGTAAATGTTTATATGGAAATCTTTTAACACAAGCAAATTCTGATATTGAGCTTAGTTGAAGTTTACTTTGTGTATCTTATTACTAAGTCATAAACTGGAATAGTGCTTCTTATATGTTAAGTTCTGATGTTAGTAAAACTGATGGATGTACTAAGTGCTGATAAACCTCACTTATCAAAAGAAAAAGAAAAAGAAAAGAGAATAAAAATCAGGTACTCCTTTGAGATCTAGAGTAAAAATGTGGAAGGGATGACCTAAGTGCATTGTTGGTATTAAGTAATATGCATCAGAAAAGCACAATAAATATTTTCTTGGTGACTTTTCACACTCTATGATTACTGGAGAAATACTCTGATAATGGCATAAATTCTGATAAGGAGTTGTGACTCACTTACACTGAGAAGCCACTGTAAAATGGAATTTCAAAAGATGCATAAAATGAGCACAAAATAGTTGAGGTGGATTCATGCATGAACTCATTCTAAAGCAGACTTCAGAATCATGACAGATTTTGAGCAAAGTTCTTAGTTATGCCTTATTTCTAAGATGTACTGAAGTGAATCAGACTTTAATCTTTATCTGATATTTAGCTTACTGCACACACATACACTCCATATGAATGATGAAAATTACTGTGGTGATAAATGTTGTTTTAGATGAATGTTTAAGTGTCAGTTGCATAAATTCTGAGGACAAGTAATGATGGAAGTTCTGATGATTAAGTTCTAAAGAAACGAAATCAGAATTTGTGTGAAGAATTACAGGCATTCACTTTTCGAGTTAAGGAATCATGTTCTGATGACTGTTAAGTTCTGATATAAGTCTAAGTTATGATATTAAATTCTAATTCTTTACTTGACTTATTTATGGTTAAAATCTGAAATAGTCTTATTTTAAATCAGAATATGTTTGGGTGAGATATTAATAGTCAACATAATTTGGGTTAGTGGTACTCGTAAATGGATGGTAATTTACGTACTGGTTCAGTGTGCTCATTAACTCCTGTTTAAGCTTCCAATGGTTGTCATAATTACTCATCAGTCTAGGGAGACGAGGTAGAATTATTTCTACCTGTAACCATTTAATTTTCCTTGCGTCTCTTGGTATTCTATTGGTTATATAAACCAACACCTCATTCCAGCCAACACATCTCTCATTTTCTCTCAAACTCATTTTTTTTACTCATCAAAAACATGGTTCGTTTCAACTTAGTTCTGAACTATGACACTTTCACTATCGAGTTGAGGTGTACTGAATGGCAGCAGGAGTGACATGTCACTGCCATTCCTGATGAAATCTGGGACTCAGTTCCCCAAGAGGTTCTCACAGACCTCTTATTCTTCTATATGGATTATCATCGCCATCTTGAGCGTCTAGAAGAGGAAAGGAGAGAAGCTCTCCGACAGCAGGAGAAAATCATTCATCTTGCTGTTCACTTTGTTGAGAGTAGGAAGAATAAATAATTGCAGCTATCTGTTTCTCTTCACCATCAGCTTTGTCAATCTTGTTAGATTAGGACTAAAGTTGTTGATGTTAGGATTCGTAGCTTAGGACAATCTTGTAATTTGATGCATGTAATTTAAGTTTCATGAAATGTATTTGCTTAATATATTAATGAAATTTTCTCTTTTGTGCAAGATTTTGTCTCTGAGTCGTTTCATATTCTGATGATTTTTTTTTAATCCTGAGACTAACCATATTCTGATGACCTTATAAATTCTGATACAAATCAAATTCCGATTCTGAAATGGCCGTATTTGTTTACTTGGTTTATTTTTGGTCATTATCTCCCTGATTATATTTTTACATAATATTGATAAAGTAGTAATAATAATTTATTAAGTGGGAACAATTTTAAAATTTAAAATAAAACTGAACGTCCTTGATTAATGGGATTACTTGGTTAGTGGGACGGTTTTTCTCCTTGAAAAACTGCATGTGATAAGTAATGATTACCGAATACCCGTGCCCATTAATTATCTTTTACTGCTGCATGTCTAACAGGTGTCTCAACGGTCACTTTTTCTACCGTGTATAAGTAAAAGAGAGAAAAGATTGTAAATCTTTTATTTACTTTCATATTTTATCTCTCTCTTTTTACTTTTATTCTCTCTCATCTACTGACGATTTTTCATCCAGACATTTTATCAAACCCCTTACAGGCAATTTTCTTTCTCACATATTTCTAATGGCACCCAAGGACATAAATTTTAATGGAGCTAAGTTTGTTCCTAATAACTTCTCTGCCATTCTCAGCAAGTCAGAAGCCCCATCTGAACTTCACTTCATTCAGGACTTTCTTGCTAGTTCTGATATTGGGTATGCTCTAACCGAACCTGAAGCAGTTTCTGGTACTCAAGTACTGGAGTTCTGGAGAAGCGGTGTATATGATGATGGTGGTGCTCAAGGGTCCCCAAGTATTATTTTTTCATCAGGGGAGGATGAGTATGTTGTGACTTTGTCTACGGTTCGACAAGCACTGCAGCTACCTGAGAACTGTGCTTATTCTACTATTGAAGATTCAGTTCTTCAAAACATGATGGCCAGTCTGGGATATGAGAGGACATTGGCAAAGCTGGGCCAGTTGAAGAGATCTTTCTTAAGGAGGGAATGGAGTTTCTTCTTTGATTGCATAACCAAGGCTTTTGCAAACAAATGTTCCAATTTTGATGCAATTCCCATATTCAGCCAACAAATCGGGTATGCTCTTATAAATCAAACTAATTTTGACTATACATGTACTGTCTTAGGTTTTATTAGGGACAGAATGAATGAAGATAGATCTACTGTTTATTTTTCTAGATTCTGTCAGCTTATCTATAGTTTCTGTTATGATAATAAGCCCCGAAATGCTAGTGAATTAATTTCATCATTCAGAATAGCTAAAAGAGCTTTTACTGACTTATTATCTACTGATAATAAAAAGGATGTCTTAAGACCCCTCTTAATTCCTTTATCTGTCAAACAAGCCTTAACAACCTATGATCCCGTTAAATACATTGCATTATATCCTGATGTCCAACCATCTGAACCTCATCCATCAGCACCTACCACCTCTACTCATCCACCTCAAACTTCTCAACCTCAACCTTTAGATCTTACAGTGCAACCTTCATCTTCCAAACCTCAGAGGACTAAGAAAGTACCTCAGACACAACAGAAGAGAAGGAGATTCATTCTGCGAGATGAATCAGATACTGAGGAACAAGTTCATGTGTCAGAACCTGTTGTTACAGAAGCTGAGAAGGTCTCTTCTTAGAAGGATACTGGAATTGAGGGTTCTAAGCTTCTCAAAAGGCTTAGAATGATGTATTCTGATGAAGCTCCCAAGGTATCTCCACCTTCAAAGAGATACAAGAAACAGAGAGCTCACAAGGACAGGGCTAAGCCAGTTTCAGAGGATGAGGAAGCAGCAACTAAGAAAGGAGATCAGGAATCTCTGATCTCAAAAGAGCCAGAATTTGTTGAAGCTACTGCATCTATACCTCCATTGTCACCCATTCAGGAAACTGCTCAAGATAAAGTATCTACACCACCTGTGTCTCATGTAACTGAACCAATACCTACTGAAGACCCAGGCACAAGTGCTGAGATTGATTATCATAACCTGATTGTGCCTGAGGTTCTGTACTTAGAAGCTCCACCAACTCAAGTCACTCCACCAACAACACCAATTCCTGATGCTGATTTTATTCAAGAATTGCCTACAACATCTTCTCTGCATCTAGATATTGAAGATCAGATTTTAGGTAAGCATTAGAATATGGTTGTTGATCAGAACATAGTTGGAGATCAGCACTTAGAGGATGATGTTGAAGCCTCCATAGCCTCTCATACTGTTCTTTTATCAGAGGATGCTGAAGATGTTGACTCTGTAAGTTCTGATGCTGCAAATGTTGATGATACTGGTAATGCTGCTACAAATATAGATGTTGATGCAGCTGGTCCTTCTGGACATGCACCTCTACAAGCTCCTTCAAAAGCTGAGATAGTCAAGAAGTTTGTTACAAGGGAAGCACCAGTACCTTGGAGTGAAACTCCTAGAGGAAAGGAGTGGACTAAGGAGTGGAACACAGTTACCTTTGTTCCTTCTGAAAAGATTCTTACTGATCACTTGGCAAAAGCTGATGAGATGCTAGTTAATGATGATTTCAAAACACAGCTAAGAGTTACTACACTTAGTACAAGGCACCTTCAAGGTCAACAATCTGTAACTCAGGCCAAGGTGGACAAGATTCAAGAATCCTTAAATCAGCAAGATACAGTTGTCAAGTTGGACAAGAAAAGGTTGATGAAATAGTCTCAGATTGATGAAATTTTGAAAAATCAAGCTTCTCAGCAAAATCAACTCAATGAGATCCAATCCTCAGTGGAATTGCTTGTCTCTCTTCTTTTACCTGCTAATGCCAAGAAGGGGGAGAAAGTAATTAAGTCCAAATGCAAACCTGTTAAGACACTGAAGGGAAAGGATGATGGTAATGACCCGGGAAACTTTGGAATTAGTGGAGGTCATGGTCAAGGTGAAGGTCTCTCATCAAGTAGAACTGGAAGTACAAGTCATAGAACAAGTTCTGATACTGGGAGAAGAATAACTTCTGATACTGGTAAAAGGATGAGTTCTGATGAACTTTTGGAACTTGATGAAGAAATTTCAAGACAGTTATTTCTGAAAGAAAATCCAGGAATGGAATTTGAGAGTCTAAAGGAAGAGGAAGCTAGACTTAAGTTAGAAAAAGTCAACTCCAAATCTGAAGCTTCTGTTGTTAAGAAGAAACTTCCCAAGACCAAAGGCATTGTGATAAAAGAAAGGGTAAATCCTGAGGAAACTAAGGCTAAATCACAATTGCAGGTAGATCCAAGGTCCAAGGGCAAAGAAAAAGTTGGTGAACCTGTAAAAGTTTATGTGCCTCCTATGGATGAAGAAATTTCTGATGAAGATGCTAATCTTACTCTGACTTCAAGGAAGATTTCTAAGACAACCTCTGACATGGCTCAAGTTGTTCAGAGTCAAGATATAGTTAGTTCTGATATAACTATGAAGCAAGCAACCTCTGACATAGCTCAAGTTGGCTTGATATCTGAAGATAAGTCAAAGGAAACCTCTGACATTGCTCATGTTAAATCCTCAAAGTTACTCCTACCAGAATTCACTAAAGCCAAACAGACTCAACATTTGAAGACTGCAGCAAGTGGTTTTGAAGCAAGAGTGGTTACTGGAAAGGAAGCAAGAGATAAATCTGGATTGGGTAGTGCTGATGAAAGAAGAGTGCAAAACACAACCAGTGATCCAACTTCCTTAAGTGAACCAGGTGTTGGAGCAACTCCTGAAAGATTGAATCAGCTTGAATCTGTACAGATGGTTTACCATACCTTCTTGAAAGAACACATCTTGTTATATTTCATGATAGATGGAAGGGTTTACCATATAAGGGAAAATGCTATACCACTTAAGTATTTTGAGGAACTAGAACATGTTTTATTCTTACTTCAAGTGAAGGACATATTAACAGAAAGTGCTGCAAATTATTTGAAGACTCAAATTCAGAGACAGAAGAAGCATTATTCTGTGAAGTCTGACAACACATACTGTCCTAAGTACAGAGATCACAAGGGTGATATTGTTGATATGAAGCCTAATACTGCAAAGATCTGAACATATCTTGGTATTAAGGGACTTGAATTCAATCTAGAGTCTGACAAAGCCTATGTCATCAGACTATATCAGGAGTTGAGAAAAGCAAAAATTAATGATCTCAGATATGCTATCTTCCAAATTGGTGATGATACTGCAGAGCTTAAAGATGCTAAAAGGAGGATGATTGATGAACTCAGATATGTTGAGAGATGTTTGTTAAAGAAATATCTCAAAACAACTCCTGATATTGAAGAGAATAGAAAGTGAAGCCAAGTCAAGCAACTGCTCAAATTTTGATTTGTATACAGACTGAAGTTGTTATCAGAAGTTAAAGTTGGTAAAGCTTTAAGGACTGTAAGTTGTAGTTATCTAGTCAAATTCTCATGCATTTGTACTTAATGTTTTTGACATCATCAAATATCTGTTAAACTTGTATATTATGCTAATTTACAAGTTGGGGGAGATTGTTAGATATATTTGATAATGTCATGTCTAATATGATTTGTGTTTAGTTTTCAGATCTTACTTAAACAGGACAAATCAGTACTTAACTGGAAATCAGCACTTATACTGAAGACAGAACTTAAGTTATCAGTACTTAAGGTTTAGGAGATATTTATCAGGAGATAATATCAGGACTTAAGGAGACTTTCAGATAAGGAAGGCGGATGATTGAAAGGAAAGAAGATCAAGACAAACGCAAGAAGAGATGCATGAAGAAGGAATTCTATGAAGAATAGAATACTTGGAAGAAAAGATAAATGATTGATATATTTTAGGAAGCAGAATTATATTCCATATCAATTAGTGATTATCTTGTAACTGTGTAGTATATAAACACAGACATAGGGTTTACACTAAAAGTGTTATCATTATCGAGAATAATATTCATTGTAACCCTAGCAGCTCTCGTGATATTTGTTCATCACTGAGAGAGGACAGTTCCATATTGTAACAGAGTTTAATAAAGTTTATTTTATGTTACTTGTGTTCTTTGAATTCGATTTGATTGTGATATACACTGTATTCAACCCCCCTTCTACAGTGTGTGTGACCTAGCATATATGTTGAGTGGAATTATAAATTATAAATGAAAAACTTTTTGAAAGGAAAATCTTATTATTTAGTATTTTTAAATGATAATCAAAAGTATTTCATTCTATATGAAAAATCGATTTTTAAAATCTTTCAACAACAAATTTTCAAATCTTATATCATTAAATTTCTAAAATCATAAGCTATTTTATAATATATATTTTATGATTTATGAAAGTGAAAATATATTTATAGAAATTGTTTTACATAGATTAGTTAATTTTTAATTTATAATTTACTTAGTTGCCCATGCATGCATTTTGCTCCCTATTCAAGTTAAAGGCAAACGTGAAAATTTCAACCCCACTAACTACTACTTCACTAACCAAGTTACTTATTTGTCCTTGCATGCAAATTGTCACAAGCTTTCTAGAAGGTCACTTTTGTCAATTCTCAATTCCCTTCACATTTTAGTCATAATAAAACCAAAACCCAAAGGCAAGTGGTGATCATTCTCACCACCACATCACACTCACTTTCCCTCCTCTCCTCTCTTCTCCCTATCTCGGCCCTCTCTCTCGGCTTACTCTCGGCCGAAGCCCCCTCCCCCCTTTTTCCTTCATTTTTCATTCAAACATCCACCCTCCATTAAGTAATCTCACTTCCCATATATTTTTCATTTATAATCCAAAGAGTTTATGATGAAAAACTATGTTTTGATCTTGCATGGTAGTGTTTTGTTAAACTCAAAGTGAACACCCTTGATTCTTGTGAATCTAAGGCTTTCACCATGAGATATATTATTATGGGGTTGAGAATGGCTAGACATGAGTGTGTCACACTTATGTAAATGTTGTTTTCACCCTAATCCATTCGGCCATGACTTGTTAGGAGCCGAATGGATGGTGTTCTTGTTGTCTTGTTAATTTTTGTGTGTTTATGTGATAATAGCTTGGTTTTGGAAATAAAAACTTGATAAAACTCTTTGCATGCTAAGTTATCACTTTAGTTATGATTAATGCTAGGCTTGCATGTTGATTCTATGATGAAATTTATATGGAAACCATATTGTTTTTGGCTTGTAAGTTCGAAAGCATGCATGTATAGGTTCAACTCATGATTTTTTAAAGTTCTTGATTATTTGGTATTGATTGTTTTTAATAATCTCTAATTTCAGTTAAGTTAGGATATTAATTATGATATGTGCTCCTGGTTATTTGTTTTTTATTCGTATATATATGGAGGATTTAAGTTGTTATTTTTGAAATTGAGGTGACTTGTAATTAGTATATTATTTTGACTCTTGTTTTGCTATATTGTACTCTAGGTAAGGATGATCTCCACTAAGCCAATATTGTGCGTGGGAGTGTTAGTTCAGTAGGTTGCCTTGGTTGAGGGTTAGTTTGGGTTTTGGTTGATGTTTGGTTTGGTTTATCAAGTGGGAAATCATAGTGGAAAGGGTACATTAAATTCTGCAGATTTTCAGTTTGATAACATGAGGTTTAGGGTGAGATTTGACCTTTTCATTGTAATGCACTTTGAGGCCCAAGTCACCAGAATCTAGTACTAGGGGTATACTTTAGTTTCCAGATGTTTGTTTGAGGTTTGTAGGTTGTTTGGTTAGGTGCACGAGTGGAAACACTAAATCTGTCCAGCAGGGAACAGTTTTGCTACAACCTAGAAATGAGGAGTTTTGACCATGTCATGGGTAGGCCCTCACTAGGCCTTGATTGGAATTAGTTAGAGGAGTGTCAGAGGTGTTTTACCAGCCATATTTCATAGAAATCGAGTTAGAATCATGTGTCGCGGGTTAGTGCAAAACAGGACATTTTTCTGTCTAGAAAACAGGGGAACCTTGGACTTTAAGCTTAGGCCTAGGTAGGCCCAAGCTAGGCCTTTGAGTCACACCAAGTTTGGGAGTTACCTTATGATCAGAAGAGTCTATTGTAGAATTTTTGGAGGTAAACTTGAGATGTTATGGTGTCAATTGTACTCATAAACCCATTGGTGTCATCCTGAAATCACTATAATGAGCACAATCACTTAATACTTAGTTTTAGAGCACTTATGAGTGAGACCTAGGTTGACCATCATAGTTGTAAGATAGTGTAAGGTTATTAGAGTGTAGGTCCTAGGTCAGGGTCAATAGGAACTTGATAGTTTAGAAAAGGCACTTCGAGTTTCGAGGTCAATATTAGGAGTTTTGACTAGTTTAGCATAACTAAGTGACTTGAGTAAGTGAAGTGAGATCATCCAAGCTTAGTGATGCAATATAGTGTGTTGATGTATTATTATATATTTAAATGTGTTATGTGAGCATATGTGGCTATGTAATCTAGTATGCTTATAAGATAATTGTAAGCATGTATGTGTATATAGGCCTAAGTGCCAATGTGCTTACTTTCGGTTTATAAATAGGTTGAGTTGGTGAGAATATATTATAATGAGGTTATTATTATTTTGTGTAGGCTCTCAAGACGAGGGTAGACTTTCCATTAAAGTCGAGTAAAGCTCCCAGTTGCTTCCACCTACCAGTCAAGTCAAGCCTTTCTCAAGGCAAGTGTTCCAACCTATCTTTTTGTGTTTACACTGCAAGTGTGTCTTAACCTAGCATTTATATATGATGCGAGTATTCTAATTCACCTTGATATACATGACCCAAGTGGTTTCAAATCTATCTTTTGTATTATATACAAATACCATGAACCCTCAAGTATCTATTGCAAGTAGTTTAACTTTACTTGGAGATTGCTATGCAAGTAATTCAAAAGTAATACCATGCTAGTATACCAAAATAATTGTGATGTTGAACCCTGTATAAGTTGTATTTAGTAACCTTATCTTGACACATAATAGTTAGTTATTCCTCAAAGTTGTTCATATAGGCTTGATAACTCCATTCTTATCCTTAAACCATGAGACCCTATTACACTTTGAACTAATACTCACCTTCTTTATTTTTTAAATACCTATGTCTTATCTGGAACCACTACATTGAACCTAGTTTGACTTAGTTCCTTTATACTATCCAATAACCCTGTTAAACCGCAATACCAAATCCCTTGTGAATAGAATCTTTGCAATTCCATTCGATAAGTTATCAGTCTAATTGATCATGGCCTTAAAGTTTATTGAACCTATTCCTTGTGCTTCGAAGTTGATCTAGAACCCTTGATAAAGACATTCACTATTTAAGAAATTAACCGTCACTTGGCATCGGTTTTTAAAATGAAAAGTTAAAAGTGGATTTTCAGTCCCAAAGGGGGACAAGTGTTTTCTTTGGATAGTGGATCTGGACTGAGACGCAAGTCCTTTCCGCTTTTAAATTATAGGCTTAAAGGTTGCCTAGGGATCCCATTAATATTCTAGAACCCAGCGAGGTTCGGGATTACTTCGCGGCCGATCACCGGCTGTAATCTGTAGCGTCATAAAATGGTTTTGATAAAGAAATGGTTTCTAATTGTTTTGCTGCAAATAAAAGATGCCATCACCCTGAAAGTTTATCTCTTGTTACTATATGGTTGAATCTTTCATTTCCATTGTTATTTTATTTTGTTTATGTATATTATAACACTTGTTGAGCATTTGGCTCACTACTTGCTTTCACCCTGATATTTCAACTAGCAGATTTGGTTAGATTCAAGAAGACAGCACGTAAGACTTGTGATGCCGATTCGTATGTTCGAGCTCAGGTAGATTAGTGATCATTTTGTATGAGGACTCGATATTAAAATCAGGTTGTAATAGTTAATAGTGTTGGGCTGCTCCAAACCCTAAACTGTAAGATCTTGGTTTCGGTGTATATATTTCCTTTTGTTAATTATTGTAATTATTCGTATAGTTTGTTTTGTTAAAGTTGGGGTGTGACATTGATGCTCTTCCATCTACTTCTCTGAAAATTGGGTACTCCCTCCTTTACTCTGGTAATTTTGACTATGGTAATACTATTCTTCAATTTATAATTGCTAGGAGAGCATATACATCAGGGGTTATAGGGTATACTAGATTTCTTCAACTGATTTTCAATTTTCTATGCCCTAATGCTGAATTTGATAATGATGAATTGTTTCCTGTGTTTCAAATTTCAAAGAAAGCTATCACTGATCACATTAAAAGGGATGAAAAGAATAATTTTTCAGGACCTCCTTTCCTTCCTAGGGAGGATGTAATTTATGTTGAGAGATAGACCTACTCCTTCACAAGTGCCTGCAAATCCTAATGCTGGCACCTCTGTAACATTTCCTGATGCAGTGGAACAAGACACTACCCATCTTGTTTCTAACCCAAGCATTCTTTCTCCTAAACAGAACTCTAACCCAGCTCCTAAATTAGCCTCCTCTGGTGTCTCCCAAAAGGCATCATTTGTACCAAAGAAAAGGCTAGTTAATAAATCTGTTAGCTCTGAACAGAGAACTCTACAGGCCTTACTGAGTGAGAGTGAGAAGAAAGAAGAATGTTTCCCAGTCAGGAAAAGAAGGCTGATCATGCAAGATAATTCTAACTTTGATGATCAGATGCCCATTGGGTTTAGGTTAAAGATCATGAAATCAACAGTTGCAAATCCTGATGACTCTATTAACATTAATGGTACCAAAGAGCCAACTACTGATGTTAGTGCTCTGCTAAAAAGATTCCATGTCACACCCCCAACTTAACAAACAAAATAAATATAACTATTACAATATTTAGAAGAAAGTAAACATAACCGAATCCAAGATCTTACAGTTTAGGGTTTGGAACAGCCCAACACTACCATCTATTACAACTGATTTTAAATTTGAGTCCTCGCACAAAACTATCTCTTATTCTACCTGAGCTCGGACATACGCATCGGCGTCACAGGTCTTACGTGTTGTCTGCTTGAATCTAACCATAGCTGCTAGCTGTAATATCAGGGTAAAGCAAGGAGTGAGCCAAATGCTCAACAAGTGCTAAACAATACGGTACAAAACATAAATCGAGATATATATTAAAGAATGATAATGCGAAGATATAACTAATAATAACAAGAGATGAAATTTTGGGTGATGGCATCATTTGCTCAAAACATTTTTGAAATCATATCTTAATCAAAATCATTTTATGACGCTACAGATTACAGCCGGTGATCAGCCGCGAAGTAATCCCGAACCTCGCTGGGTTCTAAAACATTAATGGGATCCCTAGGCAACTTTTAAGCCTGCAATATAAGTGTGGAAAGGACTCGCGTCTCAGTCCAGATCCACTATTCAATGAAAACATTTATCCCCCTTTGGGATTGAAAATCCACATTTTAGTCATTTCAAAAACTGATGCCGATTTATAATAAAATATCTTAAGTAGTAAACATTTTTATCAAGGGATTATAGATTAACTTTGAAACACTGGAAATATGTCACCAAATTTCAGGGCCATGATCCACTAGACTTTACTATATTATGGTAATTGAAAGGTTTCCATATACAAGAACTTTGACAAGGAGATTTAGCAAGGATATTGGATAATATGAAAGAGTAATGCCAAACTAGGCTTAAAGCAATGGTTCTCGACAAGGTATAAATACTAGAACATCAAGAAAATAAGCTTCAAGAATACTAGGGGTGTCAAGATATGAAGAAATGATTTTTAGCTCAAGGTATATCAGGATTGTCGAACTTTAGGGTAAGAAAGAGGGGTATCAATCAATTATGGACAACTTTGATGAATATCTGGCTTTTAAATATCAAGGTAAAGTTTCTATAGGGGTTCAAACATCAGGGTGAGATGTCAATCAAGTATTATAACAACTCTTTATTTTATCATGGAATTCCAATTACTTTAATATACTAACGTGATAAGACTTTTGATCTACTTGCAATACGTACTTGAGGGTTCAAGGCATTTTTATATAATTCAAAGATAGACTTAAGAATAGCTTAGTTCAAGTATATCAAAATGACTCAGGATAATCGCATCAATATATATGAACTAATTGTTACACATTTGCAGTGAATACGAAAGACAAGTTGAATCACTTGCCTTGAGAAAGGCTGGTCTGGTCTGGCTGGTAGGAGCAACTAGAAGCTTCACTCGACCTTTATGGCAAGTTTACCCTCATCTCGAGATCATACATAAATAATAATAATCCTCATTATAATATATTCTCACCAACTTAACCTATTTACAACATAAATGGCACTTAGGCCTATATGCACGCAATTTATATTCACCTTATAAATATAATTATACACATAGCCACATATACTCACATATCATATTTTAATACCAAATAATATTACACACACCATAATGCAACACTAGGCTTGGATGATCTCGATCCCCAACTTAAGTCAGTTGGTCGCTAAACTAGACAAAGTTTCCAAATTTTGGCTTCCTTATTCAATGTGCCTTTACTCAACTATCCAAAACCTATTGACCCTCACTTGGGCCTTTTACTCTACTGGATTTATACTATCTTGCAACCATAGTGGTAAACCTAGGTCTCTTTCCTAAGTGTTCTAAAACTATGTGATAAGTGATTTTGCTCACTAAGGAAAATTTCAGAATGACATCTATGGTTTTTTGAGTGCATTAGACACTCTTAAACTACAAGTTTACCTCCAAAACTTCTACACTAGTCTCTTCTGACCTTAAGGCATCTCCCAAACTTGATTTGGCTCAAGGGCCTAGCTTGGGCCTAAGCTTAAAGTCCATGGTTCCCCTGTTTTTCTGGGCAGAAAACGCCCTGACTTAAACTAACTTGTGACACATGGTTCTAAATCAAATCCTATGAACTATGGCTGGAAAAACTCCTCTGACACTCCCTTTAACTAAGGCCCAACAGGGCCTAAAGAGGGCCAACCCATGACATGGTCAAAACATCCTATTTCTAAGTTGCAACAAAACTGTCCCCTGCTGGACAGATTTTGTGATTCCACTCGTGCACCTAATCAAACGACTTATAAACCTCCAACAAACACCTAAAACCTTTTATATACTCCTAGTGCTAGCTTCTGGTGGCTTGGGCCTCAAAGTGCACAACAAATGCTCATTCAAAACTTCCCCATAAACTAGTGCATCAAATGTGGAAAAATGCAAACACTAACTAATCCCTTTCCACCTTAACTCCCACTTAATAACCAAGCATCCAACTCTTTCCAAATCAAATCTAGTGTCTTAATGTCCTAAAATAGTGCCTCAACAGAAGGGGAGATCATCCATGCCCAAGAATCAACAACATGCAACTAAAAATATAACATGCAACTCATGAAAAACACATAACAAGATTTCGGTTAGGCATAAAGTTTAAATGCTTGCAAATTCGACTTGTACCTATTACTCATCCTTAATAATCATGAAATATATCTTCTCTTAACTATTAATAAGAAATTTATCATGGAAACAATCTATTTTAAGCACACATATTTCAAATTTATAGATTTTTAGACATAACAACATGATTTCAAAAGGAGTAGTATGAAAAACATGGTTGATCATAAAGGTAGCATGCATAGCTAAACATAAATATATAATGGAATTTCAGTAGCATGAAAAGGATTTTAAAGCATGACATCTCCATAAAACACTTAGTTAGAACATATATAAAATATATCTCATAGAGAGCTCTTGAATTCACAAGAATCAAGAGTTTCTCTTTAAGATCACATAAGAACTACACATGCATCCAAGGAACTTCAACTTCCAAGCCACAAAACTCTTGAAAAGTATATAAGATGAATGTAGGTAGAAGATTTACTTGGGAAGATGAAGAATGAAATGAAAAATGGAAGGGGGTAGGGGAATGGGGCTTCGGCCGAGAGCAATGGTGGGAGGGGGAGGAGAGAAAAATGTGGGGTGTTGGAGTGTGGAGTGAGTGGAATGACTTCTCCCACTTTGATTTTAGTTTTATGCTTTTTAATTGACAAAATAATGAGTGGAAGTGAGAATGTACAAAAATGTCCTCTAGCTAAAGTTAGGCCATTTTGCATGCAAGGTTAGTGTGGTAATTTGGTAATCAACAAATGAGTTCGTGGGGTTGGAAAGGTCTTATTTGCCCTTTGAGAGAATAGAAGGGTGATTTACATGCAAGGTCTTCTATGTAATTTGCTAATTATAACAAATAAAATTTGTAAAGATTTATTTTTATAAAATAAAATGCGAGTTCAAAAATTATAAAATTTATACCATAAAATAACTTGGATTTTTAGAAATTTTATAAAATCACTTTTGAAATTTGTAAACAAAATAACTTTTAAAAGAAAATTTCTCCAAGGTTTAGAATATTCCTTATAAATCAAAAATAAGGGAAATAAATAAACTCTTGCTTTGAAAAATCATATATTACATAAAGCAAATTTAAAATGCAGAAATTTTCATTCACACAAGGTACAACCATTAAGTATATTTACTTCGGCTTTAATATCAAAAAATCCATAGATAATATTACATAAAATGTCGGTCATAACATCCTCTCCCCCTTAAGGGATTCTGTCCCCAGAATCTAAGAGAACAGACGAGGATACCGGGAACGCATATCAGACTCTAACTCCCAAGTTGATTCTTCGACCTTGGGGTTCCTCCAAAGTACTTTCACTAACTTTACCGACTTATTCCTAAGACTCTTTACTTACCAGTCGAGTAATTTGACAGGTTGCTCCATAAATGACAGGTCTGCCTGAATTTCTACAGGTTCATATTCTATAACATGGCTAGCGTCGGGATTGTACTTCTTAAGCAATGACACATGGAACACATTATGCACATGCTGATACTGAGGTGGTAAGGCTAACTCGTAGGCCACCTTCCCCACTTGACTCAAAATTTCAAAAGGACCTATATATCTAGGTGCTAACTTCCCTTTCTTGCCAAATCTAGACAACCCTTTTCTTGGTGACACCTTCAACAAAACGACTTGGCCTACTTGGAATCTAACATCCTTACACGCTGGATTCGCATACTTCCTCTGTCTATCTTGAGCAGCAAGCAACTTTTTCTGAATTAACTTGACTGTTTCATGCAACTGTTGTACTAATTCCGAGCCTAGAATCCTTCCTTCTCCTACCTCATCCCAACTTGTCGGTGATCTACATTTTTGTCCTTACAAAGCTTCGTATGGTGGCATGCCAATACTGGAGTACTGATAGCTGTTGTTGTAAGAGAATTCAATCAATGGCAAGTGGTCATCCCAACTTCCTGCAAAATCAATTGCACAACTGCGCAATATGTCCTCAATTATTTGAATTGTCCTTTCGCTCTGACCATCAGTCTGCGGGTGGTACGCCGTACTCATGTTCAACTTCGTGCCAAGACTTTCTTGAAATTGCTTCCAGAATCTCGAGTTAAATTGGGGATCTCTATCTGAAACTATTGATACGGGTACTCCATGCCTTAGTACAATTTCACGCATGTATAGATGAACCAATTTGTCCAATAAAGACTTCTTATTAATTGGAAGGAAATGCGCCGACTTCGTAAGGCGATCAACTATAACCCATATAGCGTCATGTCCGGATTTCGTTCGCGGTAGTCCCACTATAAAGTACATAGCAATATTTTCCCATTTCCATTCTGGAATCTTTAGGGGATGAATTAATCCGCTTGGTCGTTGATGTTCTGCCTTCACTTTCTGACAAGTATAACACTTTGCAACCCATTCTGCCACGTCTCGCTTCATATTTGGCCACCAAAAGTTCTGCTTTAAGTCCCGATACATCTTGGTGCTTCCCGGGTGGATTGAAAATCTTGAATTGTGAGCTTCTTGCAGAATCTCATTCTTCAATTCAGGAACATGAGGAGTCCAAATTCTTGAGGAAAACCTTAGTATACCTTGCTCATCCCTTTGAGTGCCAATCTCTTCTCCAGTTAGCTGATTCTTCTCTTTCTCCATTACTTCTTCCTGACATTTCCTTATCTTTTCCACTAGTGTTGGCTGAAAAGTCATTGCACGACAAACTTCTTCAACTATTCCACAATCACAAAATTCTAATCCAAATTTCTTAATCTCTTCAGACAGTTCCTTTGGTGTTGTCATCATATTCAATCTTTCCTTCCTACTCAAAGCATCGGCTATAACGTTCGCCTTTCCAGGATGATAGTTTATCGAGCAATCATAGTCTTTAATCAATTCCAACCATCTTCTTTGCCTCATATTGAGCTCCGTCTGAGTAAAAATGTACTTTAAACTCTTGTGATCTGTGTAGATTTCACACTTCTCTCCGTAGAGGTAATGTCTCCAAATCTTAAGTGCGAACACTATGGCGGCTAGCTCCAAGTCATGCGTCAGGTACTTCAACTCATGCGGTTTCAACTGTCTTGACGCATACGCGATCACCTTACTGTGTTGCATTAACACACAGCCCAATCCTTTATGTGAAGTGTCGCTGAATATCACAAAGTTTCCTTGGTCATCTGGTAGTACTAACACCGGAGCTGTTACCAATCTCTGTTTCAACTATTAAAAGCTATCCTCACATTCTGCACTCCATTTGAACTTCTGATTCTTCCTGGTTAACTTAGTCAATGGCGTGGCGATTTTTGAAAAATCCTTGACAAACCTTCTATAATACCCTGCCAATCCTAGAAAACTTCGCACTTCCGTAGGTGTCTTTGGTCTCTCCCAACTCATAATCGCCTCAATTTTTGCCGGATCTACTTTAACTCCTTCATTTCCAATGACATGTCCCAAAAATTGAACTTCCTTTAGCCAAAACTCATATTTAGAAAACTTGGCATACAACTTCTCTTGTCGAAGTATCTCCAATGCTATCCAGAGGTACTGCTTATGTTCTTCTTCCGACTTAAAATAAATAAGGATGTCATCAATGAATACTACTACGAACTTATCCAAATACTTTTTAAATACCCGATTTATCAGATCCATAAATGCGGCCGGGGCATTAGTCAATCCAAACGGCATTACTAAGAATTCATAATGTCCGTATCTGGTCCTGAACGCTGTCTTGGGAATATCTTCTTCCTTGATCTTTAATTGATTGTATCCTGATCTCAAGTCAATCTTTGAAAAGCACTTTGCTCCCTTCAGCTGATCAAATAGATCATCTATTCTTGGTAGCGATTCTTGATCGTTACCTTATTCAACACCCGATAATCTATATATAGCAGCATACTTCCATCTTTCTTCTTTACAAACAGAACAGGTGCTCCCCATGGTGACGTACTTGGCCGAATCACTCCTTTATCCAACAATTCTTGTAGTTGGCTCGCCAACTCTTTCATTTCTGCTGGTGCCATCCTATATGGGGCCTTTGAAACTGGTTCTGTGCCCGGAGCAAGGTTGATCTTGAACTCGATTTGTCGATCTGGTGGTAAGCCTGGTAGTTCGTCTGGAAACACATCTGGGAACTCGTTAACTCCGGGAATATCTTCTACGCTGGGGTTGCCTTTTTCTGAATCCACTACATAAGCTAGGAACGACTCACATCCTTTTCTAAGTAGCTTCTTAGCCTGAACGATTGTAAGAAACAGTTACTCTTGCCTCTGTCCCTTAAATACTACCTTCTCTCCACTCTTCGTCTTTAAATACACTTTCTTGGTCTTACAATTAATCTGGGCGTTATTCTTCCCTAACCAATCCGTTCCTAAAATTATATCAAACTCTCCCAACTTGAAGATTATCAAGTCGGCTGAAAACTTATGCCCCGAAATATCAATCTCACACTTCGGACAGAATTGATTCACAGGAATCTTCTCATGGTTCGCAATTACCACATTTACTACCTCGCTCATAATCATTTTATCATATTGAAGTTTATCAACAAAAGTTTCTAATATGAAAGATCTTGTTGCTCCCGAATCAATCAATACTTTAACTTTAACATTATTGAGTAAAAGTGTACCTGCTATCACCTCAGAGTTCTGAACAGCGTCCCTCATTTTCAGATCGAATGTCCTTGATGTTGCTTGCGGAGTTGTTGTAGGTGGTGGAGGTAATGCCAATACCTCGGCTGGCACGCTTGCACTGGTACTTGCCACATTTATTAGAGCTTTGACTGGTCCGGTTGCCTTGCACTCCCTAGCTATGTGTCCAGTCTTTCCACACTTGTAACATGTAACTCCTGGCTTCGGCATCTTGCACTCATTTGCCAAATGTCCCTTCTGGTTACACTTATAGCATGTCATGCTCAGCTTATTACACACTCCGGGGTGTCTTCTTCCACAGTGCTTGCATTCCGGTCTCTGGAACCTGTTTTCTCCAACTTGTCCTTGGCTTGCCTGGTTGTTCCCCTTCGATTCTTATCTTTTGCCCAAATTTCCATTCTTTTGAAAATTTCCGCCCTTATGGAATCCAATCCTCTTTACATTCCGATCTTGTGAATTTCCGGCTTCAGACTTCTCTCCATAAAACGGAACCTTTCTCTTCTTGTTATCCCTTTCCTTCCTTGACTACATCCCATTATTCTCAATCAGAGCAGCTTTCTGTACTACTCCCGCATAAGTATCAAGCTCAAACATAGCCACTCTATCTCTGATCCAAGGCTCCAATCCTTGTTAAAATCTCTTCGTTTTTTCCTCCTCAGTGCTGGTATACTTTGTCACAAACCTTGACAACTCAGTGAACTTCTTCTCATACTCCAGTACAGACATATTCCCTTGCTTCAACTCAAGAAATTTAAGCTCTATCTGATTCTGCATGTACTTAGGGTAATACTTTTCCAGAAATAACTTCTTAAATCTTTCCCAAGAAACCTGCTGAGTTGCTTCCATAACTTTTACTGATTCCCACCAATAAATGACTTCGCCCTTAAGGAAGTAAGTAGCATATGGCGTCTTCTGATCGTCTCCTAACTGTACCAACTCAAAAGCCCTTTCAATTTCCTTAATCCATGTGTTAGCTATTATTGGATTAGTGGTATCATGAAATGCAGGTGGATTCACATTCTGAAAAGCCTTGAAAGTGACAACTTGTCGAGGTGGTAATGGTGGGTCAGGTGGTTGGTGTGGTTCACGGTTATCTTGGTTTTCAATTCGTTGTTGAAGAGTTATTTGTTGTTAAGATATAGCATTGGTTTGCTATTGCAAAGTTTCCAATAATCGAAGAATATTTGATCTGTGGTAGTTGTGGTTGTTGGGTTTTTCTTTTTGGGTGGCATGATCCTGAAATAAGAGTTTTGTCGAAACAGGTATGTATGATGAAATAATTCGAGGGTATTGCATGGCATTCTTATTTACATATGAGGTCAAGTTTCAAATTAAACAGATTTGGTGATGCATATGAAGGCGTAAAATAACAGTTGAGAGCAAATGGAATGATAGTGCATAAAATTTAAAATTTAAAGGTCACAATACATAGGATTAGGATAAAGTCTGATTCTAGGAACAACATGCTTATTTAAAGGAAACAACTGGGAATTCTACGAAGTCTGATAGTACAACAACATGAAAAGGTAAATAATGGAAAGAACTAAGGCTCCACTCCATCAGAACGGGGCTTGGTAGTCTTCTCCTCTCGAAGCGTCTTCACAATGCTCTGGAGCTCATCTGCCACCATTTGGATGACATACTGGTTGGTGCGGTCTCGGTGCGATGGCATCTCCTCAAGCTTAGTGTTGACGTACTGAACCAAAGTCTCAAGTCTCGCAGTCATCTGCTCGTTGGGCTTCCCTTCATAGTTTTGGCTGTCCGGGTACACGTTCTTCAGTCGGTCTATTAGTCGGTCGTACTTGCCCTGAAGCATGTCAAACTCGCGCCTCAACTCAGCATACACGGAGAAAGCAATAGTGTCGTCCGACCCAGAGGATGACGAGGAATGCGCCCTTTGCTGATAAACCAATAAGAGGAGTATTAATAATAAATTTACTTAACCTACTCTCTCGCATATTATCTATATCCTATACATATATCCTATAACCAATTTGGGCTGTCCAAGGACTCTAAACCGTAGCTCTGATACCAAAACTTGTCACACCCCCAACTTAACAAACAAAATAAATATAACTATTACAATATTTAGAAGAAAGTAACCATAACCGAATCCAAGATCTTACAGTTTAGGGTTTGGAACAGCCCAACACTACCATCTATTACAACTGATTTTAAATTCGAGTCCTCACACAAAACTATCTTTTATTCTACCTGAGCTCGGACATACGCATCGGCGTCACAGGTCTTACATGTTGTCTGCTTGAATCTAACCATAGCTGCTAGCTGTAATATCAGGGTAAAGCAAGGAGTGAGCTAAATGCTCAACAAGTGCTAAATAATACGGTACAAAACATAAATCGAGATATATATTAAAGAATGACAATGCGAAGATATAACTAATAATAACAAGAGATGAAATTTTGGGTGATGGCATCATTTGCTCAAAATATTTTTAAAATAATATCTTAATCAAAATCATTTTATGACGCTACGGATTACAGCCGGTGATCAGCCGCGAAGTAATCCCGAACCTCGCTGGGTTCTAAAATATTAATGGGATCCCTAGGCAACTTTTAAGCCTGCAATATAAGTGTGAAAAGGACTCGCGTCTCAGTCCAGATCCACTATTCAAAGAAAACATTTGTCCCCCTTGGGACTGAAAATCAACATTTTAATCATTTCAAAAACTGATGCCGATTTATAATAAAATATCTTAAGTAGTAAACATTTTTATCAAGGGATTATAGATCAACTTTGAAACACTGGAAATATGTCACCAAATTTCAGGGCCATGATCCACTAGACTTTACTATATTAAGGTAATTGAAAGGTTTCCATATACAAGAACTTTGACAAGGAGATTTAGCAAGGCTATTGGATAATATGAAAGAGTAATGCCAAATTAGGCTTAAAGCAATGGTTCTCGACAAGGTATAAATACTAGAACATCAAGAAAATAAGCTTCAAGAATACTAGGGGTGTTAAGATATGAAGAAATGATTTTTAGCTCAAGGTATATCAGGATTGTCGAACTTTAGGGTAAGAAAGAGGGGTATCAATCAATTATGGACAACTTTGATGAATATCTGGCTTTTAGGTATCAAGGTAAAGTTTCTATAGGGGTTCAAACATCAGGGTGAGATGTCAATACTTTAGGAATCATTAGCATGTTAATCAAGAGGATCAATCAAGTATTATAACACCTCTTTATTTTATCAGGGCATTCCAATTACTTTAATATACTAACGTGATAAGACTTTTGATCTACTTGTAATACGTACTTGAGGGTTCAAGGCATTTCTATATAATTCAAAGATAGACTTAAGAATCGCTTGGTTCAAGTATATCAAAATGACTCAGGATAATCGCATCAATATATATGAACTAATTGTTACACATTTGCAGTGAATACGAAAGACAGGTTGAATCACTTGCCTTGAGAAAGGCTGGTCTGGTCTGGCTGGTAGGAGCAATTGGAAGCTTCACTCGACCTTTATGGAAAGTTTTCCCTCGTCTCGAGATCCTACATAAATAATAATAATCCTCATTATAATATATTCTCACCAACTTAACCTATTTACAACACAAATGGCACTTAGGCCTATATGCACGCAATTTATATTCACCTTACAAATATAATTGTACACATAACCACATATACTCACATATCATATTTTAATACCAAATAATATCACACACACCATAATGCAACACTAGGCTTGGATGATCTCGATCCAAGCACCTAACCAAACGACTTATAAACCTCCAACAAACACCTAAAACCTTTTATACACTCCTAGTGCTAGCTTCTGGTGGCTTGGGCCTCAAAGTGCACAACAAATGCTCATTCAAAACTTCCCCATAAACTAGTGCATCAAATCTGGAAAAATGCAAACACTAACTAATCCCTTTCCACCTTAACTCCCACTTAATAACCAAGCATCCAACTCTTTCCAAAGAAAACCTAGTGTCTTAATGTCCTAAAGTAGTGCCTCAACAGAAGGGGAGATCATCCATGCCCAAGAATCAACAACATGCAACTAAAAATATAACATGCAACTCATGGAAAATACATAACAAGATTTTGGCTAGGCATAAAGTTTAAATGCTTGCAAATTCGACTTGTACCTATTACTCATCCTTAATAATCATGAAATATATCTTCTATTAACTATTAATAAGAAATTTATCATGGAAACAATCTATTTTAAGCACACATATTTTGAATTTATAGATTTTTAGACATAACAACATGATTTCAAAAAGAGTAGCATGAAAAACATGGTTGATCATCATTTTAATATCTTAAAGCTAGCATGCATGGATAAACATAAATATATAATGAAATTTCAGTAGCATGCAAAGGATTTTAAAGCATGACATCTCCATAAAACACTTAGTTAGCACATATATAAAATATATCTCATAGAGAGCTCTTGAATTCACAAGAATCAAGAGTTTCTCTTTGGAGATCACATAAGAACTACACATGCATCCATGGAACTTCAACTTCCAAGCCACAAAACTCTTGGAAAGTATATAAGATGAATGTAGGTAGAAGATTTACACTTGGGAAGATGAAGAATGAAATGAAAATGGAAGGGGGTAGGGGAATGGGGCTTCGGCCGACATCAATGGTGGGAGGGGGAGGAGAGAAAAATGTGGGGTGTTGGAGTGTGGAGTGAGTGAAATGACTTCTCCCACTTTGATTTTAGTTTTATGGTTTTTGGTTGACAAAATAATGAGTGGAAGTGAGAATGTACAAAAATGTCCTCTAGCTAAAGTTAGGCCATTTTGCATGCAAGGTTAGTGTGGTAATTTGGTAATCAACAAATGAGTTAGTGGGGTTGGAAAGGTCTTATTTTCTGATGTTGATCGCACCACAAATAAAGAAAGAAGAAGAAGAAAATAGATAAGAGAAGAAAATGATATTTTAGAAGAACACGATCAATCCAGAAACGTGAACTTTGAATCTCAAATTGCTTAGATCAATCCAGAAACTAAGTAATTCGAAACTAACCTTCAAAACAATCCAGTAATTGAAGTTTAGAGGAAAGAAAAACTACTCATAGTTTATCTCAAAACAAAAGTTTTATATCATCCATTGTCTCAAAAGATTACATGAGAGGGGTATTTATAGGCTTAGACAATAACCCAAACCCTATAGGATTCCAAGAGAAATCCAATATCAGCTTGAATTAGCCAATATATGAATCCTTCCAGGAAACAAATTTAAAAATCAAACCCGAATAGAAAAAAGACAAAAACCAAATCCAAATAGGAAAATAAAATCCTAAGTGCTTAAAACAAGAAAAACCCTTTCAAGTGAAAGGTAAAAACTTGTAAGCAAAATTCGAATTAATAATTATATAATAATCAGCTACTTGTCCAACTTCATGCATCGCTCCTTGATTCTTTGTTGTCCAAGTAAGCTCTATAACCCATGTTTGCATTCTCTCCAATTGAACATCATAACTAGTACACATAGCCAAATCCCAATTAACATATTCATTCCTTGATCCTCATCATTTTCCCTTTGAGAGAATAGAAGGGTGATTTTCATGCAAGGTCTTCTATGTAATTTGCTAATTATAACAAATAAAATTTGTAATATTTATTTTTATAAAATAAAATACAAGTTCAAAAATTATAAAATTTATACCATAAAATAACTTGGATTTTTAGAAATTTTATAAAATCACTTTTGAAATTTGTGAACAAAATAACTTTTACAAGAAAATTTCTCCAAGGTTTAGAATATTCCTTATAAATCAAAAATAAGGGAAATAAATAAACTCTTGCTTTGAATAATCATATACTACATAAAGCAAATTTAAAATGCAGAAATTTTCATTCACACAAGGTACAACCATTAAGTATATTTACTTTCGGCTTTAATATCACAAAATCCACATATAATATTACATAAAATGTCGGTCGTACAATTCCAGTGATCAAAGAAACTGATGTGATCAAGAAAGCTGAAAAGAGCAGCTTGAAGAGAAAAGGTGGAAAAGTAGTTGGGTACATCAGAAAGAAGAACAAGGCTTAGTCTTCTTCTATGGATGTCAGTCCACAAGAACCTAAGTCTCAAACGGATTTAGCAATTGAGACACATCCAGTCACACAAGAACCATATTCTCAAAGGGAAGATGCAGACAAAGAGGCTGCATAAATCATTGTTGATTTTGCTCAAGGTGATCTCCTTGCTGATTCTGAGCAACTACTAAAGGAAAAGAAAGCTCATCATGATGAACTGTCAAAGGTGGATGCAGTTATTAATGATCTTATGTTTGAGGAGAGTACACTATAACCTTCACCAAAACTTGCTGAAGCAGCTCATATTACTCAGGTCACACAAGAACCATCAGTTCAAAGTACTGCTGCTGTCCTATTTCATTCTCCTAACAAGTCAAATCCTGATGCTACAACAAATCTTGATGTTGTTCAACTTTCCACTGCAGCACCTACTAATGAAGATTCCTTGCTGCTGACTAGCTTGTTAAATCATCCTGATGTTGTTAGGAATATGTTGTGAACTTGATAATAAGTTAAACAAAACACCTTAGTAGATTTAACTTAGTGAATTTTTGTAGCTCTCGATGGATGTTTTATTATAGTCCCGACGGATGATAACTGAACATCCATCGAGAGTGTAGCTTATGTAACAATAAGTATTGTAGCACATTTCTATAAACAACAAAGTTTTAGTCTAGTAGATTCTGTAGGATTCTCTAAGTCATGTTGACTACTAGATTGATATACATAATAGGTTAGCTGATTGTAAATATGAGATGTCTTGTAATTCTGTATAAGTGAAATGGAGTCAAGTGACAGATAGACTCCCGATGGATGATCTACAAGGCTCCCGACAGATGATCAACATAATCCCGACGGATGTTCAACATAATCCTGACGGATGATCATATTCAAAATAGTTGTTGATAGTGACAACATAGTCACATGTGTCGGGTGTTTGTAAAAGGAATGTGGCAGCCTGTTAAGCAGGATTTTGAGAACAAAGAAGCATTACCATTTCCATGCAAATGTGAAGATATTCAAAGATGCTGGATAGAGTAATATTACAGTTTGATATTAGACTAGATTCATTTTGTTTTATTGTCTTGTCTTATTATCATGTAACTTGGTCATATATAAACCAAGTGTAGCAAGTAGAACAAATAACTAAGCAAGCACATTTTTCAGAGAGATAGATAAAGCTGTACTTGTTAAGAATTTCTCTGTAGTTTGTTTGTTCACTTGTAAAGCAGTTGTGTGCTATTCAAAGCATCATAGAGTTCTCAATTTGATATATATATATGGTGGATACATTCAAATCTACCAGAAAGTTTTAAAGCTTTGTGTTTTATTACTTAGTGTTTTGATTTTTATTATTCTTTCATTCCGCATTACTGCAAATCAAACCTTGTTATATGTATAAGTTAGAACATTTTTAAATCTCAAAAAGTAGCCAGAATTATATTCAACCCCCCTCTTATGTAATTCTTGTTATAATGGTTAGTGATGACATCCATCGAGTTACATAATGCTTCATCCGTCGGTAGATAATCAGCTCCATCCATCGAGATACAAAGTACATCATCTGTCGGAACAATAAGAGAAGCTGAGAGTCAAAACAGATCACTTACGGAAAGAACCCCATCTTTAAGTCAAAGATCCACAAACTCAGGGGGAGTTTCTTATAGTCAAAACTCGGTCACACATCAAGACAACAATGAGGCCTCTTCATCTAGAGCTAATCTACCACAATAGAGAAAATGGACTAGAGATCACCCTTTTGAGCTCATTACTGGTGATGCATCTTCTAGAGTTCAGAAAAGGAAAGAAACTCAAGAGGAAGGTCTATATAGTAGCTTTCTTTCTAAGGAAGAACTAAAGAAGGTAGAAGAAGCTCTGTTGGATGCTGATTGGATTTTAGCTATACAGGAAGAGCTAAACCAATTTGAAAGAAACAAGGTATCGAAGCTGGTACCCAAGCCGACTGGAAAGAATCCAATTGACACCAAGTGGGTATTCAAAAACAAGATGGATGAAAATGGCATAGTTGTCAGGAATAAAGTTAGATCGGTTGCTAAGGGCTACTGTCAATAAGAAAGAATAGATTTTGATGAAACTTTTGCTCTTGTTGCAAGATTTGAAGCCATCAGAATTTTCTTAACCTATGCAGCCCATGCCAATTTTAAAGTCTATCAAATGGATGTCAAAAGTGCCTTTCTGAATGGAGATTTGGAGGAGGAAGTCTATGTCAGTCAGCCCCCTGGTTTTAAAGATCCAAATTTTTCAGAATATGTCTACTATCTTTTGAAAGTACTTTATGGATTGAAGCAAGCACCTAGAGCCTGGTATGATACTTTGTCAAAGTTTCTCTTAGAAAATCACTTCACAAGAGGTACTGTTGACAAAACTTTATTCTTTAGAAATATTAATGGCTCTAGTATACTTGTTCAAATTTATGTAGATGATATTATATTTGGCTCTATAGATGAAAAACTTTGCAACAAGTTTGCCAAATTGATTCAAAGTAAGTATGAAATGAGCATGATGGGAGAACTAACTTACTTTCTTGGTTTAAAGGTTAAGCAAGTTAGTGATGAAATATTCATTAGTCAAACCAAATATATTTATGTTATTTTAAAGAAGTTTGATCTAATGGATTGCACATCTGTAAAAACTCCCATGGCCACTACAACTAAACTTGAATTAAACACTACTGAAAATTCTTTGGATATTTTAGACTATAGAGGCATGGTTGGCTCACTTCTGTACTTAACAGCTAGTAGGTCAGATATAATGTTTGCTACTTGTCTTTGTACGAGATTTCAGGCTGATTCTAGAGATTCTCACTTAATAGCTATTAAGAGAATTTTCAGATATCTCAAGGGAACACCAAAACTTGGTATTTGGTACCCTAGAGATTCTAGTTTTGATCTAACTGGTTATTCAGATGCAGATTATGCAGGTTGTAAAATTGATAGAAAAAGTACAACAGGAACCTGTCAATTTCTATGTAACAAACTATTATCTTGGTTCAGTAAAAAGTAAAATTCAATAAAAAGCAAAATTCATTTTCTACTTCTACAGCTGAAGCTGAATATATTGCTGTTGGTAGTTGCTGTGCACAGATTTTATGGATGAAAAACCAACTGTTAGACTATGGTCTACAAGTGGACATAATTCCTATTTTCTATGATAACACAAGTGCAATTGCTATCACTGAAAATCCAGTACATCACTCAAGAACAAAGCACTTAGACATCAAGTACCACTTCATTAGGGAACATGTGATGAATGGTACTGTGGAACTTCATTTTGCTCCAAGTGAGAAGCAGCTTGCAGATATCTTTACCAAACCACTTGATGAATCCACCTTTTCTAGGTTGGTAAGTGAGTTAGGTATGCTTAATTACTCTTAAAATATTTCTGATAATTTTGCAAGTTGTGATGCAGCCAGAAACTTAATTGATTTTTCTGTTTTAGATGAAATTTTGGCCAAGTCAAAATTTATATCTCGACGGATGCTCATTATCCATCGAGTTTGATCATCCGTCGAAATAGAATAGCTTAGTAAAAATCAGTTATTTTTCAGGATTATTTTATACCCGACGGAAATTGCTTTATTCTCATCCGTCAAATTGTCTACATCTTAGCCGGTAAAAGTACTGAACATTATCCATCGGATATACTTACAGTCTATAAGTATGTCACGACAGATAATTGATAGAATTTTGACAGTTTATTTTATTTTTAAAAGGCTATTTTGGGCAATTTTGATTGGTTCTTTAATTTTTAACTTTAATTTTTATTCCTTTTTAATCTGAGAATACATAAAAGCCTCACTTCAAGTTTATTTTAACTTTTATCATTCTCTATTGCAACTAACTGCTATCTTCTTCCTCAAAGCAAAATCCTTTCTCTCTCACTGCAAATTTCCTCACTTTAACAATGGCACTAGTAGTCAAAATCATGTCTCAGTTAGGGTTCATCTATAAGAAGAACAACTTCACTGCTCTTGTGAACAAGGAAATTCCTACATCTGAAGATTTTTACAAAATGATGGACTTTATGAAGGGATGCAAACTCAGTTATGCTATGTTGGAATCACCCACAATTAACGGTGAAGTTGTGGAGGAGATATGGACAACTGTTGTTACCAGTCTACTGACAAAACCATAACTTTTACTCTTAAAGGTAATCAATTCTGTATTAACAGTGATGTAATTTAAGCATGCTTTAAGATTCCTGTGAACATTACTACTAAACCACACAGATGCTAATTTAGTTACCATGCTTAATTCTATTGGATATGCCTATCCTACCACTAAGTTAAGTGAGATTGGAAGGCTAGGTCTTAGAAAAGAGTGGAGTAATTTGTGTGATGCAGTTACCAAGGTGTTTTCTGGTAAGATAAATAATTTTGATTTTATCAACACTGCCATGCTTAACATGCTTAACATGCTTTATATGCTAGTTACTGACAAGTACCATAATTTCAGTGACATGATCATGTTTGAGTTAGGTTACAAGTTAGGGGAAACTAAAAAGAGAACTAAAAATGTCTATTATGCTAGATTCTTTATGATTCTTGCTAATCATTTTGTTGAGGATATTGTGTTAGGTCACACACACTGTAGAGGGGGGTGAATACCGTGTATAACACAATCAAATCGAACTCTAATAACTCAAGTAACAGAAAACAAACTTTATTTAAAACAATAAACTCTGTTATAGTATGGAACTGTCCTCTCTCAGTGATGAACAAATATCACGAGAGCTGCTAGGGTTACAATGAATAATCTTCTCGATAATGATAACACTTATAGTGTAAACCCTATGTCTGTGTTTATATACTACACAGTTACAAGATAATCGCTAATTGATATGGAATATAATTCTGCTTCCTAAAATATATCAATCAGATATCTTTTCTTCCAAGTATTCCATTCTTCACGGAATTCCTTCTTCATGCATATCTCTTTTTACGTTTGTCTAGATCTTCTCTTCTTATAAATCAGCTACCTTCCTTATCTGAATACTTCCTTTAAGTCCTGATATTATCTTCTGATAAATATCTTCTGAACCTTAAGTACTGATGACTTAAGTTCTGACTTCAGTATAAGTGCTGATTTCAGTTAAGTACTGATTTATCATGTTAAAGTAAGATCTGAAAACTAAACATAAATCATATTAGACATGACATTATCAAATATATCTAACACTCTCCCCCAACTTGTAAATTAGCATAATATACAAGTTTAACAGATATTTGATGATGTCAAAAACATTAAGTACAAATGCATGAGAATTTGACTAGATAACTACAACTTACAGTCCTTAAAGCTTTACCAACTTTAACTTCTGATAACAACTTCAGTCTGTATTCATATCAGAATTTGAGCAGTTGTAGATCTTGACTTGGCTTCACTTTCTGATCTCTCTGATGTCAGGAGTTGTTCTGAGATAGTTCTTTAACAAACATCTCTCAGCATATCTGAGTTCATCAATCATCCTCCTCTTAGCATCTTTAAGTTCTGCAGAATCTTCACCAATTTGAAAGATTGCAGCCCTGAGATCATTAATTTTAGCTTTCCTTATGTCCTGATCCATTCTGATCAAATATGCCTTGTCAGACTTAAGATTGAATTCCACAGCCTTGTAACCCAGAAAGGTAGTTATAATCTTAGCAGAGTTAGGCTTCATCTCAACAATATCACCCTTGTGATCTCTGTACTTTAGAAGATATATGCTGTCAGACTTAACAGAATAAAGCCTTTTCTGTTTCTGAATTTGACTCTTCAAATAGTTTGCAACAATTTCTGTTATTTTGTCATTCACTTGAAGTAAGAATAATACATGTTCCAATTCTTCAAAATACTTCAGTGGAATGGCATTTTCCCTTATATGATAAACCCTACCATCTGTCATGAAGTACAACAAGATGTGTTCTCTCAAGTAGGTATGGTAAACCATCTGTACAGATTCTAGTTGATTCAATCTTTCAGGAGTTGCTCCAATACCTAGTTCACTTAAGGAAGTTGGATCATTGGTTGTGTTCTGTATTCTTCTTTCATCAGCACTACCCAATCCAGATTTATCTCTTGCTTCCTTTCCAGTAACCACTCTTGCTTCAAAACCACTTACAGCAGTCTTCAAAGGTTGAGTCTGTTTGGCTTTGGTGAATCCTGGTAGGAGTATCTTTGAAGGTTTAACATGAGCAATGTCAGAGGTTTCCTTTTATTTATCTTCTGATATCAAATTAACTTGAGCTATGTCAGAGGTTACTATCTTCTTTGAGATATCAGAACTAACTATATCTTTACTATGAACAACTTGAGCCATGTCAGAGGTTGTCTTAGAAATTTTTCTTGAGGTCAGAGCAAGATCAACATCTTCAACAGTAATTTCTTCATCCACAGGAGGCACATAAACCTTGATAGGTTCACCAACTTTCTCTTTGCCATTGGACCTTGGATCTATCTGCAATTGTGATTTAGCCTTGGTTGCTTCAGGATTTGTTCTTTCTTTTATCACAATGCGTTTGGCCTTTGGAAGTTTCTTTTTACCAACAGAAGCTTCAGATTTAAAATTGACTTTTTCTGACTTAAGTCTAGCTTCTTCTTCCATCAGACTTTCCAAGTCCATTCCTGGATTTTCTTTCAGAAATAACTGTCTTGATATTTCTTCATCAAGATCCAAAAGTTCATCAGAACTTATCCTTTTACCAGTATCAGAAGTAATTCTTTTTCCAGTATCAGAACTTGTCCTTTGACTTGTAATTTCAGCTCTTCTTGATGAGAAACTTCTACCTTGACCATGACCTCCACCCATTCCAGAGTTTCCCTGGTCATCTTTTTCATCATCCTTCCCCTTCAGTGTCTTAACAGTTTTGCATTTGGACTTAATTACTTTCTCCCCCCCTTTTGGCATCAGCAGGTAAGAGAAGAGATACAAGCAATTCCACTGAGGCTTGGATTTCATAGAGTTGAGATTGCTGAGAAGCTTGATTTTTCAACATATCATCAATCTGAGACTGTTGCTTCTCTTGGGTCTTCTCAATGTAAGCAACTCTGTCAAAGGTAGGTTGGAAGAATTTTTTTTATCAATTTTCTGAGTCATTTCTTGCTTGAGCAATTCTTCCTGAATTTTATGTAACTCTGCATGAGTTGTTGAATGGAGACCTTGAAGATGTCTAGTACTCAATGCAGTGACTCGAAGTTGTGTCTTGAAATCATCATTAATTAACATTTCATCAGCTTTTGCCAAGTGCTCAGCAAGAATCTTTTCAGATGGAACAAAGGTAACTGAGTTCCATTCTTTAGTCCACTCCTGTCCTCTAGGAGTTTCACTCCAAGGTACTGGTGCTGCTCTTGTAACAAACTTCTTAACTAGTTCAGATTTATGAACAGTTTGTTGAGGTGCATGTCCTGAAGGACCAGCTTCATCAGTATCTGCATTAATAGCAGCATCACCAGTACATTTGAAGCATCAGAACTGACAGAATCAGCATCTTCTGATAAAACAACAGTATGAGAAGCAATTGAGGCTTCAACATCATCTTCTAAGTGCTGATCTGTTTCCAAGTTCTGATCAATAGCCATATCCTGATGCTCACCTATATTCTGATCATCAACATCTAGATGCAAAGAAGGTGTTGCAGACAATTCTGGAGTTTCATTAGCATCAGTAAGTGGTGTTGTTGATGGATGAATGGCTGTTGGAGCTTCTAAGTAGAGAACCTCAGGCATAACCAGGTCGTGAATATCAATTTCAGCACTTGTGCCTGGGTCTACAGGAGATACAGTTTCATGTACAGGAGACACAGATGGTGTGTTTGCCTTGTCTGTAGCAGCTTCCTGAGTTGGGGACAATGGAGAGGGAGATGCAGTAGCTTCAGCAAATTCTGGATCTTTTGAGATCAGAGATTCCTGATCTCCTTCCTTAGCTGCTGCTTCCTCATCATCTGAAGCTGGCCTTTTAGCTCTCTATTTCTTGTATCTCTTTGAAGGTGGGGATTTCTTAGGAGGTTCAGCATAAGTCATTCTTCTAAGCCTTTTGAGAAGCTTAGATCCCCCAATTCCAGAATCCTTCTGAGAAAGGACCTTCTCAGCTTCTTTAACAACAGGTTCTGATGCAAAAACCTGTTCCTCACTATCAGACTCATCTCTCAGAACAATCCTCCTTCTCTTCTGTGGTGTCTGAGGGACAGTCTTTGTCCTCTTGGGCTTGGAAGATGAAGGCTTCACAGTATGTGTTGATGATAAAGGTTGAGCTCTCTGTGAAGGTTTGAGATGTGTTCTGATAGAGGATTGAGGTATAGATGTATGAGTGGTATGTTCTGATGGTTGTTGTGGTGTTTGGGATGAGGTGGTAGGTTGTACATCAGGATAAACAGATCTATAGGTTTGAGGATCTACATTTACCAGTATCTGTTTTACAGACTGAGGAATCTGTAAAGGTCTAACCACCATTTTCTTAAGGTCAGCATGTACCAAGTCACTAAAAGCCCGTTTTGCAAGTTTAAAGGGTGGAAATGAGTCAGTGGTAGGTTGGGGTTCATCAGCACAACATAAATTATATATAAGCTGACAGAATCTAGCGAAGTAAACTACATTTCTATCCTCTGTCAGCCTATCCCCAATAAAACCTAGCACAACACTTGCAAAATCAAAATGAGTTTGGTTAATAATAGCATACCCGATGTGCTGACTCATTATTGGAATGGCATCAAAGTTGGAACACTTATTCCCGAAGGCTTTAGTGATGCAATCAAAGAAAAAGCTCCATTCCTTTCTGATATGTGCTCGTTTCAACTGTCCAAGCTTAGCCAAACTCTTCTCATACCCCAAATTGGCCATGAGCTGCTGTAGAACCGGTTCCTCCGGTGTTGAGAAAATGCAGCGTTCGGTGTTGAGAAAATGCAGCGTTCTGGTAAACGTAGAGCCTTGCGAACTGTTCCAGGAGTTACCACATGTTCAAAATCATCCACTTCAAAAACAATGCTGGGAGTACCAGTAGCACCACCATTATCAAAATGCCCAGTCCGCCAAAATGTCAGAACTTGTTGGCTTGAAAAGACTGTTGGCTGGGTTAATGCATACCCAATTTTACTGTGTACAAGAAGATCTTGCACAAAGTGCAACTCAGATGGAGCTTCATCATGATTTAGGATTGCAGCATAGTTGTTAGGAACGAACTTGGCTCCATCTATGATCAAATCCTTAGGTGCCATGAGAAAAAGTTGAGAATTAAGGTTGCCTGTAAGGTATTTGATAAAATGTCTGTATGAAAACCAACGTCAGGAGATGAGAGAGAGTAAAAGTAAAGAAAGAGAGATAAAGTGTAAAAGTAAATAAAAGATTGTAAAATCTTCTCTCTCTCTTACTTATACATGGTTAAAAAAACCGTTGGACACCTGTCAGACATGCAGCAATAATGAATAGTTAATGGGCACGGAAAAACAGTAATCATTACTTATCACATGCAGTTTTTCAAGGAAAAACCGTTCCACTTACCAAGTAATCCCATTAATTAAGGTAAGTCTGTTTTAATTCAAAATTTAAACTGTTCCCACTTATTTAATCATTTTTACTGCAAAACCCATTTTCTGGAAAAATATAAAGTGTGAGAATGACCATAAAAAAAATCAAGTAAATAAGTATTGACATTTCAGAATCAGAACTTAATTTATATCAGCAATTAAAATGGTCATCAGAATATGGATATTTCAGGATTTAAAAATGCAGTAGAATTGCAAAACATCTCAGAGACAAAATTTTGCAAAAATACAAAATTCCATTAATATATTAAGAGAATACATTCATGAAATTTAAATTTACATCAGAACATTACAAGACTGTCCTAAGCTACTAAACCTAACATCAACAGCTTTTGTCCTTGGCTAAGAAGCCGGACAAAGCTGACGATGAAGAAAAACAGGAAGAAGAAAACAAATTATTTCTTCTTCCGACTCTCTACAAAAAGAATAGCGAGTCGAATGATTCCGTCTTGTTGGCGGAGAGCTTCCAGCCTTTCTTCTTCCAATCGCTCCAGATGGCGATGGTAGTCCATGTAAAAGAACAGGAGGTGTGTGAGAACCTCCTGGGGAACCGAGTCCCAAATCTCATCAGGAATGACAATTACGTGCCATTCCTGCTGCCATCCCTCATGGTTCAACTCCATATTGAAGGTTTCATAGTTCAAGAACATGTTGTAGTTAACCATGATTTTGTTGATATAAATGAAAAGAGAGTGAGTGTGTGAGAAAAGGAATGATGTGTAGGCTGATTTGAGTTGATGGTTTATATAGGCAATAGAATGCCAGGAGACGCAAGGATAATTTAATGCGGACAGGTAGAAATAATTCTACCTCGTCTCCCTAGACTGGGAAGAAGAAAAACAGTCATTGGAAGAGTAAAACAGGGTTTAATGCGCACAAGAAATAAGTAAATATTACTGTGCATAGACGTGTATCACTAACCCCAATTGTACTGACTATTAATATCCCACCCGTACATATTCTGATGTAAAATAAGACTGTTTCAGATTTTAACCACAAATAAGTCAAGTAAAGAATCAGAATTTAATATCAGCACTTAGACTTATATCAGAACTTAACAGTCATCAGAACATGATTTCTTAACTCGAAAAATGAATGCCTATCTTTGGGATTCTTCACACAAATTCTGATTTCGGTTCTTCAGAACTTATTTATCAAAACTTCCAGCAGAACTTGTCCTCAGAATTTATGCAATCTGACACATAAACTGTTCATCTAAAACAACATTGAACGCCACAGTAATTTTCATCATTCATATGGAGTGTAAGTGTGTGCATTAAGCAAAATATCAGACAAAGAGTAAAGTCTGATTCACTTCAGTATATCTTAGAAATAAGGCATAACTAAGAACTTTACTAAAAATCTATCTTTATTCTGAAGTTTAATTTTGAATGAGTTTATGCACGAGTCCACCTCAACTATTTTGACCTTATTTTATGCATCTTTTGAAATTCCATTTTACAGTGGCTTCTCAGTGTAGTGAGTCACGACTGCTTATCAGAATTTATGCTTTTATCAGAGTATTTCTCTAGTAATCATAGAGTGTGAAAAGTCACCAAGAAAAATAATTATTTGCTTTTCTGATGCATATTACTTAATACCAGCAATGCACTTGGGTCGTCCCTTCCATATTTTTACTTTAGATCTCAAAGGAGTACCTGATTTTTATTCCTTGTTTCTTTTCCTTTTTCTTTTGATAAGTGAGGTTTATCAGCACTTAGTACATTCAACATACTAACTTCAGAACTTAACGGATGAGAAGCATTATTCTAGTTTTTGACTTAGTAATAAGATAGAGAAAGTAAACTTAACTAAGCTCAATATCAGAATTTTCTTGTGTTAATAGATTTCCACATAAATAATTACTTCTAACATGGGATCTCTAGTATATTTAAAGACTACTAGGTCAACATCTAGCACAGTTATCCTCATAGGATTGAATAGTCACATAAACAGTCATATCACTATCAGAGTTTAGAAATTCACATCAGACAACAATCAGTACTTAAGCAATTTTCAATTAAGCACAGAATACACAAAGAGAATAATTTCTGTAAATACTGATCATAAAGTCTGATGCATCAGAACAAGAACTAAGTAGAATTAGAGAAAGAACCTGAAACCATTCCAAGTTCATTTACCAATCTTGTAAAAGTAGCTTCACATAGTGGTTTTGTGAAGATATCTGCTAGTTGTTGATCTGTTGGAACAAAGTACAATTACACTGTACCTTCATCCACATGTTCCCTTATGAAGTGGTACCTAATGCTGATGTGCTTTGTCATTGAGTGTTGAACTGGATTACCTGTCATAGCAATAACACTTTGATTATCACAGTAAATAGGGATTTTAAAATATGTTAACCCATAATCCAGTAACTGATTCTTCATCCAAAGAATCTGTGCACAACAGCTTCCTGCAGCAATGTACTCTGCTTCTGCAGTTGATGTGGAAATTGACTTTTGTTTCTTGCTAAACCAAGTAACCAATCTGCCTCCAAGAAATTGGCAGCTTCCACTTGTGCTTTTCCTGTCAATTTGCAACCTTCAAAATCTACATCTGAGTAACCTATTAGTTTAAAATCTGATTCTCTGGGATACCACAATCCCAGATCAGTTGTTCACTTAAGATACTTGAAAATTCTTTTCACAGCTGTTAAGTGAGGTTCTCTTGGATCTGCTTGAAATCTTGCACAAAGTCAGGTAGCATACATGATATTAGGTCTACTAGCAGTTAGATAGAGTAGAGAGCCAATCATACCTCTGTAATCAGTAATATCTACTGATTTACCAGTATCCTTATCCAGTTTTATTGTAGTGGCCATGGGAGTGGATGCACTTGAACAATCTTGCATTCCAAATTTCTTCAGCAAATTTCTGGTGTACTTGGTTTGATAAATAAAAGTGCCTTCTTCATTCTGCTTGACTTGAAGGCCCAGAAAATAGCTAAGTTCCCCCATCATACTCATTTGATATCTTGACTGCATCAGTTTGGCAAACTTCTTGCAAAGTCTGTCATTTGTAGAACCAAAGATGATATGATCAACATATATCTGAACCAGAAGTAAGTCCTTTCCATGGTTGAGGTAGAACAGTGTTTTGTCTATAGTTCCTCTATTATATCCACTTTCCAGAAGAAACTAAGCTAAAGTCTCATACCATGCTCTTGGAGCTTGCTTAAGGTCATAAAGTGCTTTATCAAGCCTGTAGACATGTGTTAGGAATATGTGTATTAGTTTGATGATAAGTTCAACAAAACACTTAAATAGAAATCGGGTGTTTGTAGCCTCAACGGATAAGACCATTCCAGCTATCCGTTGAAGGAGTAGCTTTACTTAGAAATAAGTTTAGTATTGTAGCACATTTCATTATCTGTACTTAAGTTGTACATAGGAGGGCTAATTGTAAATATTTCATGCCTTGTAATTTTGTATAAGTGAAGTAGTATCAACTGATATTAAAGGCCTTCAACGGATGAGAAACAAAGCTTCAACGGATGTCTCTAAAGCTTCAACGGATAACATCCATCAACGGATGAGTGCATCAACGGATAAAAGCTTCAACTTCTAATGCTTCAACGGATAAAGCCATCAATGGATAAAAGCTTCAACGGATGCTAAGTTCAATAGCAGTTGATAATGACAATTCATAAGCTGACTATAATAACCCCAATTTTTGGGAAATTTTGAAACCCTTATGAATAGTGTTTTTGCTGAATGAGAAAACTTTTCATGCCACACTATGTAGGGGTTCTGATATGGATATTCTGAGATTTTATTAGTACTTTATATGGGATATAAGTGTATGTAAAGATCGTCAGAATCCAAATCCGAACACTTTGATTTTTCCCGGAAATCCAATAGATACGGAAAGAATTGAGTATAAGGTAACAGGATAAAAAGGATTTAAATTAAAGGATTATAAGAGAGGATCATAAAAGGAATACAATATATTGAGAAAGGTTAAGGGAACCTAAGTAATAAGATCCCGGGTATGATCCCTCAAACGATAAACGAGAACGAAAGATAAGCGAACCGTAAAACAAATAAGTGACCAAGAGACAAGCTTGTACAAGAAGCCAGGGATTGTGACATCATCAAACCACAAGGTGTGGACAAGTGGGAGCATTATGACATGTGCAAGGTGAAACAAGCATGACATGGGAAGGAAGGAGGTGTGGTGGCTTTTTAACCACACAAATTCAAGGGCAACAAGGTAATTAACTAAATCAAACACAAAAACAAGCCAACCAAGCCAAGCAAAATCATTTTCATCAAAATCAAAAAGAAACCAAGGCATGGTTCATCATGCTCTCGGCTTTTTAGTATTGCAAATGGGAACGAATTCAAAAACTCAAGATCCAAGCCTCCTAAATTGGTGAGTTAATTCCCTAATCATCTTCATGCTTAGTTAGGGCTATATCATGAGTTTAAGCCATCAATTCCTTCTCCATCTTCTCCATTTAATCAAAGAAGAAGACTATGAATAGTGTTTTCAAGTTTTTAACTTGAAGTTTTTCTTGTTTTTATTGAAGATCCAAGCATTCTTAAGACTTCTCAAAGCTTCTTAAGGCTTCCTAGCTCCTCCCACCACTCAAAGGAAGGTATACCATCTCCAAACCCTAGATTCCTATATATTATAAGATGATTTTGATTAGTAGGATGATATTGTAGCTTGTTGTTGTGATTAGAGTTTGGGATTTGAAATGGTAGTGAAATGGAATGGTAAATGTTGAGGTTTTGATGAAAAGAACTTAAGTATGATTAAAGTTAAGCTTAGGCATAAGTATGAATGATTAAATTGAATTGGTTGGGGTTGTTATGATGTGATAAGGATGGATGTTGGTTGTATGTTGGATTTGAGGTTGAATTGGGTTGTGATTGTGGGTTGATTGTGAGATGATTTGGAGTTGTTTAAAATTGGGTAATCGCGTAAACATAGCCGTCGTAATGTCCGATTTTCTTTAGACTGTTTTTGTGCATAGCATTAGGACCCGAGAACCCCCTGCTAGATTATGACCATTGCCATGTCTAGATAGCTCATGTTACGAGCTTCGTTTTGATATGTAGTTCGTTTGATTCCGATGCACGGTTTAGGAGAAACGACCGTTTCAAGTAACGGCATTTCGCGAACGAAACTTTTCCCCTCGCCTTACTTTGAAACATAGGTTAAAGACCAAAAAGGGTTAACTAATGTATGAAACATTTATGGTAAGTGTGTTAGGCAGTTGGTAAGACATTCACGAAGGAATCGCCTTAAAACTCGTAAAGGTTAAATTATTAAAAATGGTGGAGCCGAGGGTACTCGAGTGACTTAAGAGAATCAGTAAGCGCAAAACAAGCGTTAGAGTCTAAGTTAGTTAAAGTATAGATTTACAAGTGACTTTGGTTTAATTCCAACTTACTTGTTGTTTATAGGTTACCAGACTCGTCCCGAGCCATTCGTAACCCCCAGTCGCTCAGGCAAGTTTTCTACCAGTTATAACTGTTGTTGTGATGTATATAGGTATTTGCATTATCTTGCGATAGATGCATGTTGGTTAATTAGCAAATGTTACAATATATTGAAGCATGCTGCTATGGTATATATATATGCATGCCTGTTTCATATTCTTTCCATATATAATTGTTGATTCAGTTGATAATACCTATGCTAGAGGATAGCGGTAATTTGCATATACCCTTAGAATAGGGACCCAAAGGTGAAAATATTTTCTAAAACCGGGAGTCGAGGATCCCGAGTAGATTTTGTATATATGGATATAAATATATATAAATATATATATATACTTATTTCTATATATATGGTCATAGTTTTCAAAACTATTAATCGAATAAGGTTTATTCGATAACTTTAGCTTTATTTTATTATTGAATATTATTTCGAATATTATTCGAAGGCGTATGACTCCTTTATATTAAATGAATATTATTTTGAATATTCATTCGAGGGCTTATGACTCAGTTTATATTATTTAATAAATATTTTTGAATATTAATTTGAGGATCTATGACTTCGATTATTTGCTGAGATATATTCTTTATTTTATTAAAGAATAAGATGTAAATAATCAAACTTATTTTCGATTATTCAAATAAAGATAGTACTTTCATATAAGTATATCTTTGGTTATTTAATATTCGTTTCAAGTATAAGTTTTAAAACTTCTACTTCAATTATTTTTATAAAGATTATTCTTTATGGGAATATTATTTAAATAATAATATTCAGTCATTTTCGAAATATTCTGGGGACTGATTTACTTCATTAAATCAGCTTTACTCCAAACACTATATAAAGTGTTTTCGAGTCTTCAAAATGATTTTTAAAAGTTAGAGCGGATCCCAAAACTCATTTTTATATTTAAGATCTTCCTTTTTTAAGGGGATTTAAATACTCGCTCAAAACCTGAGGGATCCGGCTCTGTGGTGTGTTTTATATTCGCAACAAGGTTGCTATTTTGATAAATGAATTGATTACTTACCCAACACTCGGGAAGTAAAATTCTTGGAACAAGTTAATCTATTAACAGGCATCGCCTGGGAAATATCGGTGAGTTCTCCTTTCCAAATGGATACGACTTCTTGGTGGAGCCGTATCAACAAGTTTCTACTTGGGGAAAGTGGGGACGAGCTTTACGTTTCAGAGTCATGGATTTCATCTGAACTAGGAGTGGCGTAAGTGGCCGAGTAGCGCCGGCCCAGCCTTATTATATTGGCCCAAATGGCCTGGAAGTTCCGCTAAGGCGGTCCATTCCTTAGGAGTTCAGTGTTCGGTTGACAAGTAAATCCGACAGGTTCTCCTCTACATGTAGAAAATGGTGGGGTTGTACTACTACGACTGATCATCGTAAGTGGTCTTCCTGGCGCGGCAAACTCTCGTAATGAGTTCATCATCCAATTGGATAATTTCTGCAACACTACCCAGAGCACTTCGATAGAAAGGCTACGGTTGGGCGATTGTTGGGTGTTGGCAGGGTCAAGTTTTCAAAATGATGTTTACATCAAATGAAGTATCTCGTAACTTCATTTTATTTTGATAATATTTTAAAGATTTAATCTATTCAAATCTTGTCTTATAGTCTCATCTATGTGATGAACTTTTGAAATTAATTATAACTTGAACGGTGGTAGTTCAAGTAGTATTTGGAAAAGATATAAGTATATTGGAGTATTTGGTAACTTCATCTTTTAAGCTTATATCTAATTAATAATTGTCTTATGTATGACAAAGATTTTCAGAAAAACGTTGAGACAAGGTTAGATATATGAGATCACCTTGCAACGATATTTTTTTTTATACAGTTATACACTGGGACTTTGTGTATATTATGCATGGAAGAGGACTTCAAATATTTTGAAAAGTATATATGTATATATATATATACTGAATATTTTGCGACTTCATCGCATTAAGATATCAACTTGGTTCATTTCTTTTGACCAAGACTTTCATGAGTACTAAGAGAAGGCTCATATACTATTAATCATTATACATATTATTTTGGTGGGCTTGCTGCTCACCCTTGCTTTCTTCTTTCATCACACAACAACAGATAAAAAGGATGAACAGGACCAAGCTCCCGATTCGCAAGCGATTAGGAGACGTTCCGTAGTTTTCTAGAAGCATTGATGCCGCCGTAGCTGAGGTAGGAACTACCAATAGGCTAGGCTTTCAACTTCTAATGTTCCAGATTTATGTATAATTATGAATTGTAATAATGGCAAAGAAATGTAAAATTTATTCAGAAAACCTTTTAAGGTGTATTGGCAGATAATTGTGGAATAAAATGACTTGTGGTTATTTTTGGATGTTCATCTCTGAGACTATAACGTAGGGTGTGTGTGTTTATTGTGAGGTCACAGTACAGAGTAGTTGAGTAATTATTAAGATTGGGTGTTATTAAGGGAAATGGAACTCGTGACAACCCGGATCCCCGACCCCGGATTTGGGGGTGTTACAAAAATGGTATCAGAGCTAAGCGTTATAAACCTCAGAGATGATGGGACGTTAAGATAATAAGTTCACAAAGATAATAAGAACTCTTGCCAAGTTCATAGTCGGGCTACCTAACGTAGTACTGACATTTAAAACCCTTATGGGAACCCTTATAAATATCGTAATAGGAGCGTAGTTCGTTATCGTATATGGTAGCGGGACTCCGAACCCGGAGGTTGAGGAGCAACAGTGCGATGATGTTTTATTACTAATTGGAGATCGGATTGTGGATCCGATAGAGTGTCCTAATGCAGGACCGGATGATGTTGATATTGAGGATGTAGCGGTTAAGGATGTTGTCCTAGAAGGGATAGTTGTTGAGGAGGATCCCATGGAGGATCCTGATAAGATTGGATAGAGGACCACTGATGAATTGATGACCATGGTTAGGTCGACTACCAGAGGTAGGATTGGCCGGTCACTACCGGAGGTTCGTTCAAGTTGTAAAGATAGTAGCCCCTTTAACGCGGCTTACTCGTAAGACTAAGAAGTTTGAATGGACAGAGAAATGCGAGAACAGCTTTCAAGAACTGAAGCAGAGGTTGGTGATGGCCCCTATGCTGGCGTTGCCGGATGGAAAAAGGAGATTTTGTGATTTGTAAGTGACGCTTCGCATAAGGAATTAGGGTGCTTCTTATATAGCACAGCAAGATAATCGCGTATGCGTCAAGACAATTAAGGGAATTTAAAATTCGATATCCCCACCCATGAGCTTGGGCTCGTGGCAATAGTTTTTCCCTAAAGATTGGAGGCACTACTTGTATGGAGAGAAGTGCAAGATTTACACAAACCATAGGAGCTCTAGTACCTTTTTACGTAGAAAGAGCTCAACATATGCCAGAGGAGGCGGTTAGAGCTAATCAAGAATTATGATTGGGAGATTCTTTATCATTCGGGGAAAGCCAATGTGGTGGCTGATGCCCTTAGTAAAAAGGAGAGACTCAAGATGATAATGTCTTTGGGAGAGTTTATAAGAGATTTTGGAAATAGTAGTGAAGGTAACCGGAGCCGGTACCGAAAAGCTGTTTGAGATTGCAATAGAGACCGAATTATTGGAAAAGAGCATACGGTGCCAGAGAAAGGTGATGAATGAAGGCAGAGAGCCAACAAATAAATATGAGATTAATACCGAGAAAGATGATAAGGGAATAATGAGGTATTCCTATAGAATTTGGGTTCCGAAAAGTTCAAGAGCGTAAGAATGAGAACTTAGATGAGAGCCATAGTTGGAGGAATAAGATTTAGAGCAAACCCTGAACGTGATAGTCAGGGAGGTCGGCATCAAGATAAAAGGAACCCATGACATAATGGAGTGGAAAATGAGGATTTAAAAAAAAAAAAAAATGACCCCAATTATGGGGAGTAGGATGAAACATTTCATACTAAGGAAACAGAAAGTCGAGTAAGGAAAGGAGACCCGAGACGGTACTCCTATACGACAATTCATGGACCTGTCTAGACAGAACTTAGACTATTATCCCCAACCACCACCTTGAGGAAACAATGCGATAGGAAATTCTTTCAGGACCTTTAAGTCTCTAAGCTCTCAGAGTTCCAAGGAACAGGTTGACCTAGTCGAGGCAAGAGCCTGGCTAAAGGAAATAGAGGAATCATTTGAGATTCTGAATGATTGACGAACCACAAAAGACTGTTTTTATCACTTACCCTCCTAAGAGAGAGACCACCCGCTGGTGAAAGGCCAAGGAAGGCACGAAGCAAGAGATTATAATAAACTGATTAAAGTTCAATCAATTGTTTCGAGAAAGTAATTCCCAAGGTTATGAAGATAGCGTAAAAGCTTTAGAGCCAGAACAAAGGCAGACGAGTATGATGAATTAGGAATCTAAGTTGTAAAAGTTATCAAGATTCGTTTTGAGGACACGAATCCGGAATGACGGGATGTTTGAAATCAATGCTTATGTTGTGATTGGTTCGTGAAATAATGATAAGAGAAAGGAAAATAAAAAGAAACTGAAGTGGAAAGGAATATAAAGGCAATAGAGTTCGAGAAATGATAAGGGAGTTGGGTATGAGGAAACCCTAAAGACTCGTAGCAATAGAAATAGGAAAGTATGTAATCATTGGTATGAGGGTGATTCACCATGAGTTAAAGTTGATGGTTGAAGGCATACGAGTTATGTACATTTTATCCCCTGTAAGTTGGGAGGATTTGAGGAAACCTTGAGATAATTCGAAGGATAAATAATGAGACGCGGATAGACTGAGGAGACAAGAAAGTAAGAAATTAAGAAAATTGGATGAAGGAAGTGACCTTCAAGAAGGTGAAGTGTAAGACCGGTGGCTTGATACCCAGGAAGGGAGATGCCAGGTATGAAAGATATCCCAACATTGAGATGACTGATGAGATAAACAACAAAAGTAAATAAGGATTTATTAAGAAGAAGTTCACGTTGAACACGACCAATATCTTCCAGATCATCCATGTGATCATTACCAAATCAGGAAAGAAAAGAGGATGACCATTGTTATCTTTTGGAGGCCATATGGATTGACCTCAATTTGAATAAGGATGCTATTATGAAGTTAGGTATAGACTATCGAGGTGGGGAATGATGAATAAGATAATCTATCAAGGAAATATGACTTGATTTATCCATGGAAGGATGCAGGTACCTTTTAAAGGTGGAATTAAGGATAGAACATTGGTAACTTAAAATGAATCCTAGGGGAATGCATAAAGGTTGGAATTTCACCCTTAATAGGGACAGTGTGAGTTTTGACAGTATGAATTGGAAAGGATTAAGGTAACAACAACCTTTAAAGGATCAGTGGAGAAATTTTTTTTTTCAAAAGTATATAGACAATGATTCTAGTATTAGTATATGGTATTGTGATATGCCCTGTATCTAGGGAATACAGGAGGAACGATTGAAGGATAACCTTAGAGGTTTTACAAGGAGATAGGTAATATTCAAATTTCTCAAGAATAGAAATGTTGATAAAGGAAATATGACGTAATTATATTGATGCCAAGTGAGGCACGTGTTAAACCACGAGAAGGTATGGATCGAACCAGTAATGGTTGAAATTGTTCAGGGCAATTAGGACTTAAGATAAAAGATGCTCTAAGTATAATTGAGAGTCAGTCATGACAGTGATTAACCTCTAAAGACTGAGGCAATAACTTATGGAAAAAAAAATGGTGATTTTTTTTTACTCATCAGATTTTAAGGAAAACATCTTCACATAAGCTGTGATTGAAATGAGGTAGAAAATTATTTGGAGGTGGTTAAAATGACATTGACTGTAAGGAAATTGTACTATCAGGAAAGGCCAAAGAGGTGGCCGACACTTTAAAGGTAAGAGGATAATTATAGGCGCCTGTGCCAAAAGAATACAGTGATGATGGTTAAAGCTGTGAAGGTTGTATTATGGTTTGGAAGATTGACATTCCTTCTGATGACTGTGCAATACCCGACCTTAATAGTAGTTGGTAAAGGTTTAATTCGTGTAATCGCCATGAACGGGCTATCTATCTTAGAAGGTCCTATCTTGAGATAAGCCAGGACCGTGTTTCAAAAAGGACTAGACGAACCTTTGAGTTAAGTCTTCTATTTAAGGCATATGATTAAGAATGGTATTAACCTGCTATCGTTGCTTTGATTGAAACTCTTTTGTAATTTTATCTACTTCATGTCATGAAAGTACGTCAGAGTTTGGAGTGTTCTTCATGAATTGTGATTGGTGGTTATGTTAACTCCTTAGGAGAATTAGATACGAGATGTATGGACTCCGTATGGTTAGCTATTAAGACTTCATGGAAAATGAATGACTACAGTAGGTCAGTGGTGGACCATAGTAAGGCAGCAATGATTCTGCGAGTAATGAGTTGATTACAACCGTGAGAGTTGTATTGGAATGGGTGTTGAGATTGAGTACCACTAATCGGGTCGTGGTAGTGTATAAGTTATCATTGATAGACTAATTAAGTAGAGTATCTACCTAGTGAATTATTATTCTTTCTTATCAATAGAGAGTCGTATTATTATACGAGGAAGGTTGCGGTGTAAGCATAGAATTCTAGTAACGATGATGTATAGAATGAGATCCCAGATTCGATTTTCGATGTCGAGGGATTTTCAAAGGTGATTGTGTATAAGCTCGAGGAAGAGCATGGGTCCATAGAATGATGGACGGGATAGCGAAAATATTTAGGCACGTGAAATGCGATGCTATAATACTTGATGTTGATATAAATACATATATGTTTTGTTCTTCTATGACAAACCTCTATAGTTCAGAGGTAGGTTCCAAGCCAGATATTTTGTGGCAGTATAGTTTTTTTTCATATATACAATTCTCTTCAATTCGTTCTTTTCTCTTCTTTTCATTTCATGTAAGCTGAGAAGAACAACCCTTCCAGAAAGGGGAGGTATTGCCGAATGACTATCTATCTCTGTGATAGAAGCCTAGTAGGATACCAGCTATTATTTAATTGCTTGTCAAGTACTAAAGGCTGGCCACCTTCTGTACTAACTATGCGATATAACAAGTGTTCATGATCATAGTGATCTCTCAACAAATTCCTTTACTTCTATTTGATTGATCAAATTTTGGAAAATAGAAACAACTGAAAAAGGAGTAATAAAGTGGTGGTAGTATGCGGAATGGGAACACATTCGTGATACTAAGGTTGACGTGGTTATTAAAAGGTTATAGAATGCTAACGAGCAAAAGTATAACCAGTATAATATTAGGAACGGAAGGTGATAGCGATTATGAACTGGAAAAGAATGGGTATTGAGAAGCAAAAGCTATAATGATTAGAAGCTATGATGAGAGTCTGTGTAATAGACTTGAAAGAATTTGGAATGATCACTTAACGCGGATTAAGTTATCTTACGACAATAGATCATATGTCATTATCGAGATGTCGCCTTATGAGATCCTTGAGGGAAGATAATGTCGATCTCCCTTAAGTTAGGATGAAGTTGTAGAGCGCAAGATGCTCAGACCAGTAGTGGTCCAAAGGACCAAGGATATAATAGATCTAATCCGAGGATGGCTTGTAGTAGCCCAAGATGGACATAAAAAGTATGTTGATTTGATACGAAAGGACAAGAAATGGGAAGTAGGGGACCTAGTGCTGTTATAGGTATTCCCTCAGAAAGGATTAATGAGATTCGGAAAGAAAGGAAAGCTAAGTCCACAAGGTGTCGGACCCTTGGATATGTTAAGAAGTATTGGGAGGTTAGCATATGAGCTAGCCTTACCCCCGAACGTGTAGCAAGTCGTAACGTGTTTCACTTATCAATGTTAAGGAAGTGTAATTCAGATGCCAGATAAATAGGTGCATATGAGCGCATAGACATGCAACCAGACGTAACCTATATGGAGCAACCATGAAGGGTTATAGAGTGAAAAGGAACAAGTGCTTAGGAGAAGGATTATCAAACTAGGCAGAGTTTGGTGGTAGAACCACAATGTGGGAAAATTACTTGAGAGTTAGAAAGTGCAATGCTAAGAGAGTATCCCTATTAATTTTCTATCTGATTCCGGGACGGAATCCTTTTAAGGAGGGGAGACTATAATAACCCCAATTTTTGGGAAATTTTGAAACCCTTATGAATAGTGTTTTTGCTGAATGAGAAAACTTTTCATGCCACACTATGTAGGGGTTCTGATATGGATATTCTGAGATCTTATTAGTACTTTATATGGGATATAAGTGTATGTAAAGATCGTCAGAATCCAAATCCGAACACTTTGATTTTTCCCGGAAATCCAATAGATACGGAAAGAATTGAGTATAAGGTAACAGGATAAAAAGGATTTAAATTAAAGGATTATAAGAGAGGATCATAAAAGGAATACAATATATTGAGAAAGGTTAAGGGAACCTAAGTAATAAGATCCCGGGTATGATCCCTCAAACGATAAACGAGAACGAAAGATAAGCGAACCGTAAAACAAATAAGTGACCAAGAGACAAGCTTGTACAAACACTCTATAAAGTGTTTTCGAGTCTTCAAAATGATTTTTAAAAGTTAGAGCGGATCCCAAAACTCATTTTTATATTTAAGATCTTCCTTTTTTAAGGGGATTTAAATACTCGCTCAAAACCTGAGGGATCCGGCTCTGTGGTGTGTTTTATATTCGCAACAAGGTTGCTATTTTGATAAATAAATTGATTACTTACCCAACACTCGGGAAGTAAAATTCTTGGAACAAGTTAATCTATTAACAGGCATCGCCTGGGAAATATCGGTGAGTTCTCCTTTCCAAATGGATACGACTTCTTGGTGGAGCCGTATCAACAAGTTTCTACTTGGGGAAAGTGGGGACGAGCTTTACGTTTCAGAGTCATGGATTTTATCTGAACTAGGAGTGGCGTAAGTGGCCGAGTATCAACAAGTATATATGTATATATATATATACTGAATATTTTGCGACTTCATCGCATTAAGATATCAACTTGGTTCATTTCTTTTGACCAAGACTTTCATGAGTACTAAGAGAAGGCTCATATACTATTAATCATTATACATATTATTTTGGTGGGCTTGCTGCTCACCCTTGCTTTCTTCTTTCATCACACAACAACAGATAAAAAGGATGAACAGGACCAAGCTCCCGATTCGCAAGCGATTAGGAGACGTTCCGCAGTTTTCTAGAAGCATTGATGCCGCCGTAGCTGAGGTAGGAACTACCAATAGGCTAGGCTTTCAACTTCTAATGTACCAGATTTATGTATAATTATGAATTGTAATAATGGCAAAGAAATGTAAAATTTATTCAGAAAACCTTTTAAGGTGTATTGGCAGATAATTGTGGAATAAAATGACTTGTGGTTATTTTTGGATGTTCATCTCTGAGACTATAACGTAGGGTGTGTGTGTTTATTGTGAGGTCACAGTACAGAGTAGTTGAGTAATTATTAAGATTGGGTGTTATTAAGGGAAATGGAACTCGTGACAACCCGGATCCCCGACCCCGGATTTGGGGGTGTTACACTGACAGAGGCACATGGGTTGACAGAGACAAACTGGATTGTGGCAGCCTCTAGGAGGAATCAAGAAAAAGCAGCATTTCCATTCTGGTGTAAACAAGGAAGTATTCAAAGATTCACAGCTAAACCTAAATTGCATTGAATAGAGAAATGAAGAAGAAACATGTGAAGAATCTTTTAATTATATTCTACAATTTTGTCTTCACTTGTAAACTTAGTGTTATATAAACCAAGTAGCAGCTAGTAATTAGATGGTGAATTTTTCCAGAGCTGTTTAGAAAAATCCAGAGAGAAAATCATCTAGTTTGTACTAGGACGCAGCTGTGATCAATTCTTTGATTCAAATATTTTCTGAAATAACACATCTCTGGTGGAACAATATATCCACCAGAAAAGTTTTTAAGTTCTTTGTGTTCTTTATATTTATGCTTGAATATATATCTGTCTGTATTAGCTTAAAGCAATTCACACACATTTGTTCATCAAAACACTTAATCTTAGAAACTGCTCAAAACTTGAAAAAGTTTTGAGATTTACATTCAACCCCCTTCTGTAAATCTCATTGTTAGTCCACTGGGAATAACAATTGGTATCAGAGCAAGCTCTTAATATACAAAGATTTTAAAGATCTATTCTGCTAATATCATGAGTAAGAAGGATATTGGTGTAAAGATTCCAATCCTGGAAAGAGATAAATATCATCACTGGAAAGTGAAGATGCATTTACATCTTCTCTCTCAAGATAAAAGCTACATAAACTTCATTAAAAATGGTCCTCACATCCCTCACAAGGTGGCCACAGCTGCTACTGCAACAGTTGCTGTTGGACAGTCTATTCCCAAGCCAAAAGCAGAATGGACTGTTGAAGATATTGAAGAGGTTCACAAGGACAAGAAAGCCATGAACATTCTGTTTAATGGCCTAGATCAAGATATGTTTGATAATGTCATTAACAGCCAAACTGCTAAGGAAATTTGGGATACTGTGCAACTTATCTGTGAAGGTACTGAGCAAGTTAGAGAAAACAAAATGCAGCTTCTCATTCAACAGTATGAATATTTTCATTTTGAAGAAGGAGAATCATTAAATGATACCTTCAACAGATTTCAGAAATTGTTGAATGGATTGAAGCTGTATGGAAGAGTGTACCAAGTCAAGGACTCCAATTTAAAATTTCTGAGGTCTCTACCAAAGGAATGGAAGCCTATGACTGTTTCTCTAAGAAATTCTCAAGATTATAAGGACTTCACACTTGAAAGATTATATGGAATTTTGAAGACCTATGAACTTGAGATGGAGCAAGATGAGCTGTTGGAAAAGGGAAAAAGAAAAGGTGGATCAGTTGCACTTGTAGCTGACAATGAGAAGATTGAAGCCAGGAATAAAGAAAAGACAATGCCAAGTCTTAAAATTGGCACAAGCAAATCAGAATCAAGCAAGGGAAAAGAGCAAGTAGCTGAGGTTGAAGACAATTCTAGTCAAGATGACTCTGATGATGTTGATGAACATCTGGCTTTTCTGTCCAGGAGGTTTGTAAAGATGAAATTCAAGAAAAATGCAAAATTCACTAAGTCAAACAAGAACATGGTGGACAAATCTAAGTTCAAATGTTATAACTGTGGCATAAGTGGACACTTTGCAAATGAGTGCAGAAAGCCATCCTCTGATAAGAAGAAATTTGAGCAAGTTGATTACAAAAAGAAATATTTCGATTTGCTCAAACAAAAGGAAAGAGCTTTTTTGACTCAAGATGATTGGGAAGCAGATGGAGCCAATGAAGATGATGACATGGAATATGTCAACCTAGCCCTGATGGCTAATTCTGATGAAAATGAAACTAGTTCATCAAGCAACCAGGTAATTACTACTGACCTCTCTCAGCTTTCTAATATTGAATGCAATGAAGCCATAAATGATATGTCCAATGAATTATATCATTTGTGTGTTTCCCTTAAATCACTAGCTAAAGAAAACACAAGAATCAAAGAGAATAATGTGTTTTTAAGTGATAGGAATGTTGTGTTAGAGGGTAAGGTAATTGAGCTTGAAAAGATTAAAATCAAATGCTTGACTGTTGAGAGTGAACTAGAAGAATTTGTTAAGAAAGTAGAAATTCTTTCTAAATAATTAGAACATGAGCAAGAGGTAATCAAGGCCTGGAAAACATCTAGGGATGTTAGTGCTCAAATTGTCAAGGTTCAGGGAATTGAATCACTCTGTGAGAATGCCTGGAAGAAAACCAAAAAGGAAGTTGAATTAATTGATGGATTGTCAACGGATGTGGAATCAACGGATGATGAAAGTTATCCGTTGAAGGAAGAAAAAGAGCATCCGTTGAAGGCTCATCAATTAAAACAGGCAAGTGATTTTAAAAAGAATAATTTAAAAAATCTCAATAAGAAGTTTGGTTCAACTTCCAAGAACTTTGTCAAGGAAGAAGCTAGCACATCCAAAGATTCCACTAAGGTGAATATAGGACACATGACCTTAGATCAGTTGAAAAATAGGCTTAAGTTGGTTGAGGATAAAAGGGAAACTAAAAGAAAATCTAATAGAAATGGGAAGGTAGGGATTAACAAACACAACAATTACACACCTGATAAGTATGCTCCTAGAAAAAGCTGTGTGTATTGTAAAAGTGTTAATCATCTATCCGATAACTGCAAATCTGTTAAGAATTGTAATAACCCCAATTTTTGGAAATTTTTAAAACCCTTATGAATAGTATTTTTGCTGAATGAGAAAACTTTTCATGCCCCACTATGTAGGGATTCTGTTATGGATATTCTGAGATTTTATTAGTACTCTATATGGTATATAAGTGTATGTAAAGATCGTCAGAATCCAATTCCGAATACTTTGACTTTTCCCGGAAATCCACTAGATACGAAAAGAATTGAGTATAAGGTAACAAGATAAGAAGGATTTAAATTAAAGGATTATAAGAGAGGATCATAAAAGAAATATAATATATTGAGAAAGGTTAAGGGAACCTAAGTAATAAGATCCCGGGTATGATCCCTCAAACGATAAACGAAAACGAAAGTTAAGCGAACCGTATAACAGATCGGCGGTCATTAGGCAAACAATTAGGAAGTTAATCAAAGAGATTAGTGGAGATGATGTCACCCAACCAATGAGAAGAGGACAAAGAGGGGAAGATGACATAATAGCATGACATAAGCATGACATGGGAAGGAAGGAGGTGTGGTTGAATGAGAAACACACAAAGTCCAAGGCTAAAAAGGTAATTAACTAAATCAAAAACAAAACCAAATCAACCAAGCCAAGCAAATCATTTTCATCAAAACACAAAATCATTTCTTTCTCTTCAACAAAAGCTTGCTCTCGGCTTTTTACTATTTCAAAGGCAAGAATTTTCAAAATCCAAGATCCAAGCCTCCTAAATTGGTAAGATAATTCCCTAATCATCCTTATGCATAGTTATGGCTATATCATGAGTTTAAGCACCCCATTCATTCTAAATCTTCTTCAATAAATCAATGAAGAAGACAATGAATAGTGACTTCAAGAATTTTAACTTGATTTTCTTGTTTTTCCTTTAAGATCCAAGCTTTCCTAAGACTCCTCAAGGCTTCTTAAGGCTTCCTAGCTACTCCCACCACTTCAAGGAAGGTATATCATCTCCAAACCCTAGATTCCTTTGTATTATAAGATGATTTTGATTATTATGGTGATGTAGTAGCTTAATGCTTGTGGTTTAGAGTGTGGGTTGGAGTGGTAGTGAAATGGAATGGTGAATCTTGTTGTTTTGGTTAAACGAACTTAAGTATAGTTAAATTCAAGCTTAGGCATAAGTATAAATGTTAATATTGAATTGATTGGGGCTGTTATGATGTGATAAGGATGGACTTTGGTTGTATGAATGGGTTGAGGTTGAATTGTGATGGTTTTTGAATGGTTTAAAATTGGGAAATCGCGTAAACATAGCCGTCGTAATGTCCGATTTACTTTAGTCTGCTTTTGTTCATAACATTTGGATCCGAGAACTCCCTTCTAGATTATGACCATTGCCATGCTTAGATAGTTCATGTTACGAGCTTCGTTTTGATATGTAGTTTGTTTGATTCCGATGTACGGTTTAGGAGAAACGACCGTTTTAAGTAACGGCGTTTCGCGAACGAAACTTTTCCCCTCGCCTTACTTTGAAACATAGGTTAAAGACCAAAAAGGGTTAATTAGTGTATGAAACAATTATGGTAAGAGTGTTAGGCAGTTGGTAAGATACTCGCGAAGGAATTGCCTTAAAACTCGTAATGGTTAAATTAATAAAAATGGTGGAGCCGAGGGTACTCGAGTGACTTAAGAGAATCAGTAAGCGCAAAACGAGCGTTAGAGTCTGAGTTGGTTAGAGTATAGATTTACAAGTGACTTTGGTTTAATTCCAACTTACTTGTTGTTTATAGGTTACCAGACTCGTCCCGAGCCATTGTAACCCCCAGTCGCTCAGGCAAGTTTTCTACCCGTTATACTGTTGTTGTGATGTATATATGTATATGCATTATCTTGCGATAGATGCATGTTGGTTAATTAGCAAATGTTGCGATATATTCAAGCATGCTGATATGGTATATATATGCAGGCCTGTTTCGTATTCTTGCCATATATATCTGTTGGTTCAGTTGATAATACCTATGCTAGAGAATAGCGGTAATTTGCATATACCCTTACTATAGGGACCTAAAGGTGAAAACATTTTCTAAAACCGGGAGTCGAGGATCCCGAGTAGATTATATATATATATATATATTTATATATATATGGTTATAGTTTTCAAAACTATTAATCGAATAAGGTTTATTTGATAACTTTATTTTATTATTGAATATTATTTCAAATATTCATTCGAGGGGTTATGACTCCTTTTATTTTATTTATTGAATATTATTTGAATATTTATTCGAGGGCTTATGACTCAGTTATATTGTTTATTGAATATTACTTGGATATTCATTTGAGGATGTATGACTCCTTTATTTTATTTAATGAATATTATTTATAATATTCATTCGAGGTATTATGACTCCGCTTATTACTGAAATATATTCCTTATTTTATTAAAGAATAAGGTGTCAATAATCAAACTTATTTTTGATTATTCAAATAAAGATAGTACTTTCATATAAGTATATCTTTGGTTATTTAATATCCATTTCAAGTATAAGTTTTAAAACTTCTACTTCGATTATTTTTATAAGGATTATCTTTATGAGAATATTATTTAAATAATAATATTCAGATATTTTCTAATATATCGGGACTGATTTATTTTAATAAATCAGCAGTACTCCAAACATTCTTAAAAATGTTTTCGAGTCTTCAAAATGATTTTTAAAGTTAGAGTGGACCCCAAAACTCATTTTTTTATATTTAAGATCTTCCTTTCAAAGGGGATTTAAATACTCGCTCAAAACCTGGGGGATCCAGCTCTGTGGTGCATTTTACATTCGCAACGTGGTTGCTATTTTAAGAAAACAAATGAATTGATTACTTACCCAACGTTCGGGAAGTAAGCCCATCTAATTGAGTCAGAATAAGCGACAGGCCGGGGTACGGTCTATCAAAGTGTAAGTGACTGGGTGGCAGTCCATCAACGCGTAAGAGGCCGAGTGGCGGTCTAGCACAAGGTCCTTATGTGGCCAGGGTGATGACCGGTGGGGGATTCATCCATCTACTAGTAGAAAAGGTTACTTATTGGTATCTTTGCCTGATCAGCAAGATATAAAATTTCTTTTCTTTCCAAATTCATTGGATATTGCAACTCTGTTCATACTTTACATGACAGAGGTTTTCAGGAAATGTATGAGAGATATATATAGGTGTATATATATATCGGGACTTAATGAAGTATCTCGTAACTTCATTTCATTCAATAATATTTCAAAGATTGAATCTATTCAAGTATTATCTTGTAATCTCATCTATGTGATGAACTTTTGAACTAATTATAACTTGAACGGTGGTAGTTCAAGTAGTATTTGGAAAAGATATAAGTATATTGGAGTATCTTGTAACTTCATCTTTTAAACTTATATCTAGTAAATGATTATCTTATGCATGACAAAGATTTTCAGAAAAACGTTGAGACAAGGTTAGATATATGAGATCACCTTGCAACGATATTTTTTTATACAGTTATACACTGGAACTCTGTGTGTATTATGCATGGAAGAGGACTTCCCATATTTTGAAAAGTATATATGTATATATACTGAATATTTTGCGACTTCATCGCATTAAGATATCAAACTTGGTACATTTCTTTTGACCAAGACTTTCATGAGTACTATGAGAAGGCTCATATATTGTTAATCATTATACATATTATTTTGGTGGGCTTGCTGCTCACCCTTGCTTTCTTCTTTCATCACACAACATCAGATAGGCAAAATGAACGGGACCAAGCTCCCAATTCGCGAGCGGATAGGAAACGTTCCGCAGTTTCCTTTAGGCGTTGATGCCATTGTAGCTGAGGTAGGATCTACCAATAGGCTAGGCTTCAACTTTTGATGTACCAGATTTATGTATATTTATGAATTGTAATAATGGCAAAGAAATGTAAATTTATTCAGAAACCCTTTTAAGGTGTATTGGCATATAATTGTGGAATAAAACGACTTGGGATTATTTTTGGATATTCATCTCTGAGACTATAACTTGTGGTGTGCGTGTTTATTGTGGGGTCACAGTACAGAGTAGTTGATTATTTATTAAGATTGGGTGTTATTAAGGGAAATGGAACTCGTGACAACCCGGATCCCCGACCCCGGATTTGGGGGTGTTACAGAAGTGGTATCAGAGCTAAGCGTTATAAACCTCAGAGATGATGTGACGTAAAGATAATAAGTTCACTAAGATAATAAGAACTCTTGCCAAGTTCATAGTCGGGCTACCTAACGTAGTACTGACAGTTAAAACCCTTATGGGAACCCTTATAAATATCATGATAGAAGCGTAATTCGTTATCGTATATGGTAGCAGGACTCCGAACCCTGAGGTTGAGGAGCAACAACGCGATGATGTTTTATTACTTATTGGAGATCAGATTATGGATCCGATAGAGCGTCCTAACGCGGGATCGGATGATGTTCATATTGAGGATATAGCGGTTGAGGATGTTGTCCTAGAAGGGACAGTTGCTGAGGAGGATCCCATGGAGGATCCTGACAAGAATGAATAAAGGACCACTGATGAATTGATGACCATGGTTAGGTCGACTACCAGAGGTAGGATTGGTCGATCACTACCGGAGGTTCGTTCAAGTTTGTAAAGATAGTAGCCCCCTTTAACGCGGCTTACTTGTAAGACTGAGAAGTTTGAATGGACAAAGAAATACGAGAACAACTTTCAAGAACTGAAGCAAAGATTGGTGACGACCCTTATGATGGCGTTGCCGGATGGAAAAGGAGATTTTGTGATGTGTAGTGACGCTTCGCATAAGGAATTAGGGTGCTTCTTATACAGCACAACAAGGTAATCGCGTACGCATTAAGACAATTAAGGGAATATAAAATTCGATATCCCCACCCATGAGCTTGGGCTCGTGGCAATAGTTTTGCCCTAAATATTGGAGGCACTACTTGTATGGAGAGAAGTACGAGATTTACACAAGCCATAAGTGCTCTAGTGCATTTTCACGTAGAAAGAGCTCAACATACGCCAGAAGAGGCGGTTAGAGCTAATCAAGAATTATGATTGGGAGATTCTTGATCATTCGGGGAAAGCCAATATGGTGGCTGATACCCTTAGTAAAAAGGAGAGACTCAAGATGATAATGTCTTTTGGAGAGTTTATAAGAGATTTTGGAGAAAATGGAAATAGAAGTGAAGGTAACCGGAGCCGGTACCAAAAAGCTGTTTGAGATTGCAATACAGTTCAAACTATTGGAAAAGAACATATTGTGCCAGAAAAAGTGATGAAGGAAGGCAAAGAGCCAACAATTAGATAAAAGATTAATACCGAGAAAGATGAGAAAGGAATAATGAGGTATTCCTATAGAAATTGGGTTCCAAATGTTCAAGAGCTTAAAGATGAGATCTTAAATGAAAGCTAGTTTGAGGAATAAGATTTAGAGCAAACCCTGAACGTGATAGTCAGGGAGGTCGCCATCAAGATAGAAGGAACCCATAACATAATGGAGTGGAAAATGAGGATTTAAAACATGTAGGATGACCCCGATTATGGGGAGAATGAGGGAACATTCAGACTATGGAAACGGGAGTCGAGTAAGGAAAGGGGACCCGAGACAGTACTCCTATACGACAATTCATGGACCTGTCTAAACAGAACTTATACTTTTATTCCCAACCACCACCTTGAGGAAACAATGCGGTGAGAAATTCTTTCAGGTTCTTTAAGTCGCTAAGCTCTTAGAGTTCCAAGGAACAAGCTGAACCAGTCGAGGCAAGAACCTCGCTAAAGGAAATATAGGAATCATTTGAGATTCTAAATGATGGACGAATCACAAAAGACTGTTTTGTCACTTACCCTCCTAAGAGAGAGGCCACTCGCTAGTCAACGGCCAAGGAAGGCACGGAGCAAGAGATTATAATAAACTGATTTAAGTTCAGTCAATTGTTTTTGGGAAAGTAATTCCCAAAGATAAGGAGATAGTGTAAAAGCTTTGAAGCTAGAACAAAAGCGGATAAGTATGATGAATTGTGAATCTAAGTTGTAAAAGTTGTCAAGATTCGTTCTAAGGGCACGAATCCAGAATGACGGGATGTTTGAAATCAATGCTTATGTTGTGTTAGTTCATGAATTAACGATAAGAGAAAGGAAAATAAAAAGAAACTGAAGTGGAAAGGAATATAAAGGCAATAGAGTTTGAGGAATGATAAGGGAGTTGGGTATGAGGAAACCCTAAAGACTCGTAGCAATAGAAATAGAAAAGTATGTAATCGTCAGGATGAGGGTGATTCACCATGAGTTAAAGTTGATGATTGAAGGAATAAGAGATACATATATTTTATCCCCTGTAAGTTGGGAGGATTTGAGGAAACCTTGAAATAGTTCGAAGGATAAATAATGAGACGCGGATAGATTGAGGAGACAAGGAAGTAAGAAATTAGGAAAATTGGATGAAGGAAGTGACCTTCAATAATGTGAAGTGTAAGACCGGTGGCTTGATACCCAGAAAGGGGGATGCCAGGTATGAAAGATATCCCAACATTGAGATGACTGTTGAGATAAACAACAAAAGAAAATGAGGAATTATTAAGAAGAGGTTCACATTGAACACGACCAATATTTTCCAGAACATCCTTGTTATCGTTACCAAATTAGGCAAGAAAAGCGGATAACCGTTGTTATCTTTTTGGAGGCCATACTGATTGACCTCATTTTGAATACAGATGTTATTGTGAAATTAGGCATGTACTATCAAGGTGGGAATGATTGAATGAGACACCCTTATCAGGGATATATGACTTGATTTATCCATGGAAGGATGCATGTACCTTTTTAAAGGTGGAATTAAGGATATAACTTCGATAACTTGAGATGAACCATAGGGGAATGCATGAAGGTTGGCATTTCACCCTTAATAGGGATAGTATGAGTTTTGACAGTATGAATTGGAAAGGATTAAGGTAATGATGACCTTTAAGTATCAGTGGGGAAATTTTTCAGAAGTATATAGACAATGGTTCTAGTAGTAGTAAATGGTATTTTGATATGCCCTGTATCTAGGGAATACAGGAGGAACGATTGAAGGATAACCTTAGAGGTTTTACAAGGAGAAAGGTAATATTCAAAATTCTCAAGAATAGAAATGTTGATAAAGGAAATATGACATAATTATAATGATGCCAAGTGGGGCACGTGTTAAACCACGAGAAAGTATAGATCGAACCAGTAGAGGTCGAAATTGTTCAGGGCAATTAGGACCTAAGATAAAAGATGTTCTAAGTATGATTAAAAGTCAGTCGTGACAGTGATTAACCTCTAAAGACTGAGGTAATAACTTATGGAAAAATGGTGATAATTTTTTTTATTTTTACTCATCAGACTTTAAAGAAAACATCTTCACATAAGCTGTGATTGAAATGAGATAGAAAATTATTTGGAGGTGGTTAAAATGATATTGACTATAAGGAAATTTTACTATCAGGAAAGGCCAAAGAGGTGGCCGACACTTTAAATGTAAGAGGATAATTATAGGCGCTCGTGCGAGAGGAATACGGTGATGATGGTTGAAGCCGGGAAGGTTGTATTACAGTTCGGAAGATTGACATTCCTTCTGATGACTGTGCAATACTCAACTGTAATAGTAGTTGGGTAAAGGTTTAATTCGTGTAATCGCCATTAGCGGGCTATCTATCTTAGAAGATCCTATCTTGAGAATAAGCCAGGACCATATTTCAAAAAGGACCAAACAAACCTTTGAGTTAAGTCTTCTATTGAAGGCATATGATTAAGAATGGTATTAACCTGCTATCATTGCTTTGATTGAAACTCTTCTGCAATTTTATCTACTTCATGTCATGAAAGTACGTCAAGTTTAGGAGTGTTCTTCATGAATCATGAACGGTGATCATGTTACCTCCTTAGAAGAATTAGATACGAGATGTATGGACTCCGTATGGTTATCTATTAAGATTTCATGGAACTTGAATGACGACAGTAGGTCAGTAGTGGACCATAGTAATGCAGCAATGATTCTGCGAGTAATGAGCTGATTACAACCGTGAGAGTTGTATTGGAATGGAGGTTGAGATTAAGTACCACTAATCGGGTCACGTTGACGTATAAGTTATCTTTGATAGAAAAACTAGGTCGATTATTTACCTATTGAGTATCCATTCCTTCTTATCAATAGGGAGTCGTGTTACTATACGAGGAAGGTTGCAGTGCAAGCATAGAATTCTAGTAACGATGATGTCTAGAATGAGATTCCAGATTCGATTTTCGATGTCGAGGGAGTTTCAAAGGTGATTGAGTATAAGCTCGAGGAAGAGCATGGGTTCATAGAATGATGGACGGAATAGCAAAAATATTTAGGCATGCGAAATGCGATGCGATAATACTTGATGTTGATATATATATACACATATATTTTGTTCTCCTATGACAAACCTCTATAGTTCAGAGGTAGATTCCAAGCCAGATATTTTGTGGCAGAATATTTTTTATATATATATACAATTCTCTTCAATTCGTTCTTTTCTCTCATTTTCATTTCATGTAAGTTGAGAAGAACAACCCTTCCAGAAGGGGAGGTATTGCCGAATGACTATCTATCTGTGTGATAGAAGCCTAGTAGGATACCACATGTTGTTTAATTGCTTGTCAAGTACTAAATGTTGGCCACCTTCTGTACTAACTATGCGATATAACAAGTGTTCATGATCATAGTGATCTCTCAATAAATTCTTTTACTTTTATATGAAGGATTAAGCTTTCGAAGATAGAAGCAGCTGAAAAAGGAGTAGTAAAGTTGTGGTGGTATTCGGAATGGAAACACATTCGTGATACTAAGGTTGACGAGGTTATTAAAAGGTTATAGAACGCTAATGAGCAAAAGTATAACCAGTATAATATTAGGAACGGAAGGTAGTAGCGATTACGAACTAGAAAAGAATAGGTATTGAGAAGCAAAAGCTCTAATGCTAAAAGCTATAATGAGAGTCTGTGCAATAGACTTGAAAGAAATTGGAATGATCACTTAACACGGATTGAGTTTTCTTACGACAATAGATCATATGTCATTATCGAGTTGTCGCCTTATGAGATCCTTGAGGGAAGACAATGTCGATCTCCTTTATGTTAGGATGAAGTTGTAGAGCGCAAGATGCTCGGACCCGCAGTAGTCCAAAGGACCAAGGATATACTAGATCTAATCAGAGGACGGCTGGTAGTAACCCAAGATGGACATAAGAAGTATGTTGATTTGACACGAAAGGACAAATAATAGGAAGTAGGGGACCTAGTGTTGTTAAAGGTATCCCCTTGGAAACCCTTGGAAAGGATTGATGAGATTCGGAAAGAAAGGAAAGCTAAGTCCACAATTTGTCGGACCCTTGGATATATTAAGAAGTATTGGGAAGTTAGCATATGAGCTAGCCTTACCCCAGAACATGTAGCAAGTCATAACGTGTTTCACGTATCAATGTTAAGGAAGTGTAATTCGGATGCCAGATAAATAGGGGCATATGAGCGCATATACATGCAACCCGACGTAACATATATGGAGCAACCAGGAAGGGTTATCAAACTAGGCAGAGTTTGGTGGTAGGACCACAATGTGGGAAAATTTACTCAAGAATTAGAAAGTGCAATGCTAAGAGAGTATCCCTATTCATTTTCTATCTGATTCCGGGACGGAATCCTTTTAAGGAGGGGAGACTGTAATAACCCCAATTTTTGGAAATTTTTGAAACTCTTATGAATAGTGTTTTTGCTGAATGAGAAAACTTTTCATGCCCCACTATGTAGGGATTCTGTTATGGATATTCTGAGATTTTATTAGTACTCTATATGGTATATAAGTGTATGTAAAGATCGTCAGAATCCAATTCCGAATACTTTGACTTTTCCCGGAAATCCACTAGATACGAAAAGAATTGAGTATAAGGTAACAAGATAAGAAGGATTTAAATTAAAGGATTATAAGAGAGGATCATAAAAGAAATATAATATATTGAGAAAGGTTAAGGGAACCTAAGTAATAAGATCCCGGGTATGATCCCTCAAACGATAAACAAAAATGAAAGTTAAGCGAACCGTATAACAGATCGGCGGTCATTAGGCAAACAATTAGGAAGTTAATCAAAGAGATTAGTGGAGATGATGTCACCCAACCAATGAGAAGAGGACAAAGAGGGGAAGATGACATAATAGCATGACATAAGCATGACATGGGAAGGAAGGAGGTGTGGTTGAATGAGAAACACACAAAGTCCAAGGCTAAAAAGGTAATTAACTAAATCAAAAACAAAACCAAATCAACCAAGCCAAGCAAATCATTTTCATCAAAACACAAAATCATTTCTTTCTCTTCAACAAAAGCTTGCTCTCGGCTTTTTACTATTTCAAAGGCAAGAATTTTCAAAATCCAAGATCCAAGCCTCCTAAATTGGTAAGATAATTCCCTAATCATCCTTATGCATAGTTATGGCTATATCATGAGTTTAAGCACCCCATTCATTCTAAATCTTCTTCAATAAATCAATGAAGAAGACAATGAATAGTGACTTCAAGAATTTTAACTTGATTTTCTTGTTTTTCCTTTAAGATCCAAGCTTTCCTAAGACTCCTCAAGGCTTCTTAAGGCTTCCTAGCTACTCCCACCACTTCAAGGAAGGTATATCATCTCCAAACCCTAGATTCCTTTGTATTATAAGATGATTTTGATTATTATGGTGATGTAGTAGCTTAATGCTTGTGGTTTAGAGTGTGGGTTGGAGTGGTAGTGAAATGGAATGGTGAATCTTGTTGTTTTGGTTAAACAAACTTAAGTATAGTTAAATTCAAGCTTAGGCATAAGTATAAATGTTAATATTGAATTGATTGGGGCTGTTATGATGTGATAAGGATGGACTTTGGTTGTATGAATGGGTTGAGGTTGAATTGTGATGGTTTTTGAATGGTTTAAAATTGGGAAATCGCGTAAACATAGCCGTCGTAATGTCCGATTTACTTTAGACTGTTTTTGTTTATAACATTTGGACCCGAGAACTCCCTGCTAGATTATTACCATTGCCATTCTTAGATAGTTCATGTTACGAGCTTCGTTTTGATATGTAGTTCGTTTGATTCTGATGTACGGTTTAGGAGAAACGACCGTTTTAAGTAACGGCGTTTCGCGAACGAAACTTTTCCCCTCGCCTTACTTTGAAACATAGGTTAAAGACCAAAAAGGGTTAATTAGTGTATGAAACAATTATGGTAAGAGTGTTAGGCAGTTGGTAAGACACTCGCGAAGGATTCGCCTTAAAACTCGTAATGGTTAAATTATTAAAAATGGTGGAGCCGAGGGTACTCGAGTGACTTAAGAGAATCAGTAAGCGCAAAACGAGCGTTAGAGTCTGAGTTGGTTAGAGTATAGATTTACAAGTGACTTTGGTTTAATTCCAACTTACTTGTTGTTTATAGGTTACCAGACTCGTCCCGAGCCATTATAACCCCCAGTCGCTCAGGCAAGTTTTCTACCCGTTATACTGTTGTTGTGATGTATATATGTATATGCATTATCTTGCGATAGATGCATGTTGGTTAATTAGCAAATGTTGCGATATATTGAAGCATGCTGATATGGTATATATATGCAGGCCTGTTTCGTATTCTTGCCATATATATCTGTTGGTTCAGTTGATAATACCTATGCTAGAGAATAGCGGTAATTTGCATATACCCTTAGTATAGGGACCTAAAGGTGAAAACATTTTCTAAAACCGGGAGTCGAGGATCCCGAGTAGATTTTATATATATATATATATATATATATATTTATATATATATATGGTTATAGTTTTCAAAACTATTAATCGAATAAGGTTTATTTGATAACTTTATTTTATTATTGAATATTATTTCGAATATTCATTCGAGGGCTTATGACTCTTTTTATTTTATTTATTGAATATTATTTGAATATTCATTCGAGGGCTTATGACTCAGTTATATTATTTATTGAATATTACTTGGATATTCATTTGAGGATGTATGACTCCTTTATTTTATTTAATGAATATTATTTATAATATTCATTCGAGGTATTATGACTCCGCTTATTACTGAAATATATTCCTTATTTTATTAAAGAATAAGGTGTCAATAATCAAACTTATTTTCGATTATTCAAATAAAGATATACTTTCATATAAGTATATCTTTGGTTATTTAATATCCATTTCAAGTATAAGTTTTAAAACTTCTACTTCGATTATTTTTATAAGGATTATCTTTATGAGAATATTATTTAAATAATAATATTCAGATATTTTCTAATATATCGGGACTGATTTATTTTAATAAATCAGCAGTACTCCAAACATTCTTAAAAATGTTTTCGAGTCTTCAAAATAATTTTTAAAGTTAGAGTGGACCCCAAAACTCATTTTTTTATATTTAAGATCTTTCTTTCAAAGGGGATTTAAATACTCGCTCAAAATCTGGGGGATCCAGCTCTGTGGTGCATTTTACATTCGCAACGTGGTTGCTGTTTTAAGAAAACAAATGAATTGATTACTTACCCAACGTTCGGGAAGTAAGCCCATCTAATTGAGTCAGCATAAGCGACAGGCCGGGGTACGGTCTATCAAAGTGTAAGTGGCTGGGTGGCAGTCCATCAATGCGTAAGAGGCCGAGTGGCGGTCCAGCACAAGGTCCTTATGTGGCCAGGGTGATGACCGGTGGGGGATTCATCCATCTACTAGTAGAAAAGGTTACTTATTGGTATCTTTGCCTGATCAGCAAGATATAAAATTTCTTTTCTTTCCAAATTTATTGGATATTGCAACTCTGTTCATACTTTACATGACAGAGGTTTTCAGGAAATGTATGAGAGATATATATAGGTGTATATATATATCGGGACTTAATGAAGTATCTCGTAACTTCATTTCATTCAATAATATTTCAAAGATTGAATCTATTCAAGTATTATCTTGTAGTCTCATCTATGTGATGAACTTTTGAACTAATTATAACTTGAACGGTGGTAGTTCAAGTAGTATTTGGAAAAGATATAAGTATATTGGAGTATCTTGTAACTTCATCTTTTAAACTTATATCTAGTAAATGATTATCTTATGCATGACAAAGATTATCAGAAAAACGTTGAGACAAGGTTAGATATATGAGATCACCTTGCAACGATATTTTTTTATACAGTTATACACTGGAACTCTGTGTGTATTATGCATGGAAGAGGACTTCCCATATTTTGAAAAGTATATATGTATATATACTGAATATTTTGCGACTTCATCGCATTAAGATATCAAACTTGGTTCATTTCTTTTGACCAAGACTTTCATGAGTACTATGAGAAGGCTCATATATTGTTAATCATTATACATATTATTTTGGTGGGCTTGCTGCTCACCCTTGCTTTCTTCTTTCATCACACAACATCAGATAGGCAAGATGAACAGGACCAAGCTCCCAATTCGCGAGCGGATAGGAAACGTTCCGCAGTTTCCTGTAGGCGTTGATGCCATTGTAGCTGAGGTAGGATCTACCAATAGGCTAGGCTTCAACTTTTGATGTACCAGATTTATGTATATTTATGAATTGTAATAATGGCAAAGAAATGTAAATTTATTCAGAAACCCTTTTAAGGTGTATTGGCATATAATTGTGGAATAAAATGACTTGTGATTATTTTTGGATATTCATCTCTGAGACTATAACTTGTGGTGTGTGTGTTTATTGTGGGGTCACAGTACAGAGTAGTTGATTATTTATTAAGATTGGGTGTTATTAAGGGAAATGGAACTCGTGACAACCCGGATCCCCGACCCCGGATTTGGGGGTGTTACAAGAATGCTCCCATGCCTTTAACTCCTTCCATGCCTAACATGTCTATGTCACCTCTACATGTTATGCCTGTTATGTCTCATCAGAATCCTCATGCACATTTTGCAAACATGCCATATGTTAATAACCCTTATTTTACTGCATTCAGTATGCCTCAAATGCCATACAACATGCCTATGTGGAATAATATGTTAGCACAATCTATGCCTTATCAAATTCAACCATATGTGCTAAATGATTCTGTGACTAATCCTACACTTCAACCAACTGCATCTGAGATCAAGGTTGACCCAAAGTTGCCTAAGTCAAAAGATGCAGGAGGAATGAAGTCTAGGAAAAAGACTAACAAGGCTGGACCCAAGAAAACTTGGGTACCAAAATCAACTTGTTTGATTTTGTTGTGTGCAGGGAAAAAGAAGGAATCTATGGTACTTGGACAGTGGTTGTTCAAGGCACATGACAGGAGATTTCACCCTGCTCATAGAGTTCAAGGAGAGAGCTGGCCCTAGCATAACCTTTGGAGATGACAGCAAAGGGTTCACTATGGGATATGGCTTGATTTCAAAGGAAAATGTCATCACTGATGAAGTTGCATTAATTGATGGTCTCAAACATAATCTATTGAGCATCAGTCAACTATGTGACAGAGGGAATACTGTTTCCTTCAATTCTGAAGCCTGCATTGTCACAAATAAGAAGGACAAGAAAGTGGTTCTAACTGGAGTTAGAAAAGGGAATGTATACTTGGCTGACTTCAACTCTACAGATGCAGAATCAATTACTTATCTTTTCAGCAAAGCAAGTCCAGTTGAAAGTTGGCTATGGCACAAGAAGCTGTCCCATTTGAATTTCAAGACAATGAATGATCTAGTCAAAAAGGACTTAGTTAGAGGAATGCCTCTAGTGGAATTCACAAGGGATGGACTGTGTGGTGCTTGTCAGAAAGGAAAGCAAAAGAAAGTATCATTCAGTAAGAAGCTTGAATCAGCAATTGATGAACCATTACAACTGCTACACATGGATCGTTTTGGACCAGTCAATGTATTGTCAATTTCAAGGAAAAGACATTATCTAGTGATTGTAGATGATTTCTCAAAGTTTTCATGGACTTATTTTCTTGGATCAAAGGATGAAGCTAGTGAGATCATTATCAATCATATCAAGCAAGTCAACAATCATCCAGATTTCAAAGTAAGGAATATCAGGAGTGACAATGGAACTGAGTTCAAGAATTCAACCATAAAGTTGTTATATGAAGAAAATGGGATCATGCATGAGTTCTCAGCTCCAAGGACTCCACAACAGAATGGTGTGGTGGAAAGGAAGAACAGGTCACTAATTGAAGCTGCAAGAACAATGCTTGAAGAGTCAAAACTCCCAACATACTTTTGGGCTGAGGCTGTTAACTGTGCATGTTACACTCAGAATATTTCTCTAATCAATCAAGCAAAAGGCATGACTTCCTATCAATTGTTCAAGAGAAGAAAACCAACCTTAAACTTTCTTCATGTCTTTGGTTGCAAATGCTAGACTTTTTTTTAGAAATGTTAATGGCTCTACAATACTTGTTCAAATTTATGTAGATGATATTATATTTGGTTCTACAGATGATAAGCTTTGTAAAAAGTTTGCTAAGTTAATGCAAAGTAAATATGAAATGAGCATGATGGGAGAGCTAACTTATTTTCTTGGTTTACAAGTTAAACAAGTTAGTGGTGGAATTTACATTAGTCAAACTAAATATATTTATGATCTTTTAAATAAGTTTGACTTAATGGATTGTTCATCTGCAAAAACTCCTATGGCCACTGCCACCAAGCTTGAATTAAACAAGGCTGAAAAGTCTGTGGACATTTCAAGTTATAGAGGCATGGTTGGCTCACTTTTATATTTAACTGCTAGTAGACCTGATATAATGTTTTCTACATGTCTCTGTGCTAGATTTCAAGCTGACCCTAAAGAGTCTCACTTAGTGGCTATTAAAAAAAATTTCAGATATCTCAAAGGGACTCCAAATCTAGGAATTTGGTACCCTAGAGAGTCTGGTTTTAATCTAATTGGCTACTCAGATGCAGATTATGCAGGTTGCAAAATAGACAGGAAAAGCACAACTGGCACCTGTCAATTTCTAGGGAATAAGCTTGTGTCATGGTTCAGCAAGAAGCAAAATTCTGTTTCTACGTCAACAACTGAAGTTGAGTACATTGCTGCTGGTAGTTGCTGTGCACAGATATTGTGGATGAGGAATCAACTATTTGACTATGGACTAAGTGTTGACAAAATTCCTATATTTTGTGACAATACAAGTGCCATTGCCATTACTGAAAATTCAGTGCAGCACTCAAGAACCAAACACGTTAACATCAAGTACCACTTCATAAGGGAACATGTGATGAAAGGTACAGTGGAATTTCATTTTATTCCAAGTGAAAACCAGATTGCAGACATATTTACCAAGCCACTTGATGAATCAACATTCACAAGATTAGTAAGTGAGCTAGGTATGCTTAATTATTCATAATTTCATGGTCCTATTGCAATTTGTATTGTAGCCTGAAATGAATTTGTTGCAAGAACAAAGTTGGCTTTGCATATAGTTTATTTCATCAATGGATATTCCCTATCCGTTGAAAGCCAAAATTGTTCTATCAACGGATGTTCATTATCCATTGAAAGATAAATACATTTCTGGTAGTTTTATCCTTCAACGGATAAAACTGTGTTAATCTTCAATGGATAACCATTTACCTCATCCGTTGAAGTGTCACATCAGTCATTTTACATGAGTCACGGCCGTTGATTCTTTAACTTAACCGTCGATACATATACAGTTGTATGTATTTGTATTAAAGGCAGTTTTAAGAATTTCTACCATTTATTTTATGCTCAAACGGCTGTAATTTTCTTAAAAGAACTATTTAATTCAAGAAAGTATATAAGCCCCCTTGAATTCTTATTTTCACTTTACGCTTTCTTGCTATTTTTCAAAAGCTTTTATTCTCTTTCTCTCCCAAAACTCTCAATCTTTCTCTGCAACTTCTACTCACAACAATGGCACCAGTAGTCAAGATTATGTCTCAGTCTGGATTTGTTTATGAAAAGAACAATTGCGTAGCCTTGGTGGAAAAGAATGAAGCCCACTCAGATTATCACAAGATGATGGACTTCATCAAAAACTGCAAACTAAGCTATGCAATGCTGGAAGCCCCAACTATCTATTGTGAGGTAATCGAGGAGATTTGGACAACAGCAGAGTTCAACTCCACAGACATGACCATTGCTTTCTCTCTCAAAGGTAAGGATTACTGTATTAACTATGATGATATACAGTCTTGCTTTAAGCTACCTGAGAATAATGCCATGACACCACACACTGATAATGATGTATCTGCTATGTTAGATTCCATAGGCTATTCTTTTGATTCTGCTAGCTTAGGGAGCATTAGAAGAAAGGGCCTTGGGAAAGAATGGAGTTTTCTTGGAGATGCCTTTATCAAGGTTTTCTCTGGGAAGATTAACAATTTTGATGCCATAACTTCATCTCTTGTTAATATGCTCTATATGCTAGTTTCTGATAGGTATTTTAATTTTAGCAACTATGTCATGCTAGAATTAGGTTCCAGATTAGGTAACAAAGCTAATAGACCTCATAACGTCTACTATGCTAGATTCTTTATCTTATTGGCTAACCATGTTGCTGAAGGTTTGGTCATAACTAATGAGAGCAATAAACTCAAATGTTGGGCACAAGAGAAAAGGGTCCTTGCAGACCTTTTGAGAATTAACCTCAACAGCCAGGTGCCATTGGTATATTTACCAATAATGAATGCACCTCAGGTAAGTGAGGTAAATACTTCTGCAACTCCTACTTCTTCTAACCCCATTATTTCTTTGCCTTCTAGTGTGGCAATGGAATCTGTGTCTTTGTTCCAACAGATTCCTACCAAAGCCATCAAAACTAAAATTCCAAAACACAAGTCAAAGAAAACCATCTCTGTTGTTTCTTAAAAGACAACAGTTGTAACAACTACCATAAACCCTGAAGGGAGTGAACAGGGTGTGAGTGGTGAGGGGAGGGGTGAACATCAAGAAAACCCCCTGGATAAGGTGGGAGAGGTGAGTGGTACCCTAGCCAGCCAAGCCACAGTCTCTCAAAAGACTGTGGTGGTTCAAAAGGATTCAAACACATCCCTAGTTGTATCCTCCCAAAAGGATGCAGCTATTGAAAATAGTCCCCAACCAGGGACACAAAACAAAAGAGGGAGGGACACTGAAGCCACACATTCACCTATCAAAGCCTTTTCAAGAAGAAAGAAGGCTAAAACCATAGTTTCAACACAGGGGGCACACACTGCATAGATACATCCACCTGTATCTCTGCCTTCTCAAATTCAGCTTTATGTGGCTCCAGCAAATGTGGAGTCACAGCCCCATTCTCTCATAATAGACACACATCAATCACCAAATTCTCCATCACCATCTCTGGATGTGGATATGATATTCACATCAATTCATGATTCTCCCTCTTTAAAACTAAGGGAGGAGCCCCACTCAAATCCTGGTTATCATCATCTTTTAGATGATTTGTTGGATCATCAGCCAATTCTTTCAGACTTAGTTGAAGAATCTATGTCACCTCACTTAAAATCAATCCACACAGATTCAACAATTATGTCACTTTCAATATCTACTTCTTTTCCTTCTTCAACGGATATTTCTCATCTGTTGATAAGTGGTTGTTTTTCGATGGATAAGCTTAATAGCAGTTATCCGTTGATACCATCAGTTCCTACTTCAATGGATACTCCCTATCCGTTGATAGTCTCTACACATATATCTGAATCAATTCCAAGTGTAGAAGATATGGTTAATGTACAATCACTTCTAGGATTGAGGGAAGGGAGTGATAATTTGAGTGAGAGGCTGGGTTGCTCCCAGGCAAAAGGAGAGGTTGAGAGTCAAAATATGCATGTTATTTCTTCCAGCATGGCAAAAGTGAGTGAGAGGAGTGCCACCTTAGTAGGTGAGGGTGAGGGTGTGAGGGTGTGTGTGAGCCAGGGGGAGCCCTTGATGCAAGAATATAGAGAAAATGAGAGAAAAGCAGGTACAGAAGCTATAAGCGTGGATCCAGCCATTGCTAGTGAGTCAATGATTGTGGATGATGCTGAAAAGGGAAGACAATTTCAGCAACATTACAAAGCTGTAATTGATAACATTTCCTTGGATGCTGACACTTTTACTCATCCTGTTTCAGCCTATCAAATGTTGGCTGCTCAGGGCAATGTGGAGGCAGAGCAGACTTTGAACATAATGAACACTTCAGAATCTCTTCAAAGAGATTAAGCTGCTGTTAATAGGATGCCTTCTCAAGCTGGTGAGCCATCTGAAGAATTTGAAGTAAATTCTCATGATGATGACTCTGTTTCTTTGGATGGAAGCATGAACTTAGGGGGAGATGAAGGCCCAAAGTTTGTTCCAAATTTACCTGAATGGGCATGGACAAAGAAATCTACACCAGGACAGTTTGGTGTAGCTTTGGTCAAGCAGGTCATGGCTATTCAAAAGACCCTTCAGGAAACTTCAGATGCTGGTACCAAGGCTATTCTTCAAGCTCATCTAGATTCTCTGCATCTCCTGCAGTTGCAGCACATCAGACAGAATTTGAGTGTGGATGAACTCAAAAAGGATATTGCTGACTTGAAATCCTACAATTCTGAGAAGTTGGATTCAGTCATGCCTTATGGTACAATGCAAGATTTGTTGCTGAGACTGAGGACATAATCTGATCTAATAAGAGGCTGGCCAAGTTGGAAGACAGAGTTCAAGTCATTGAAAACTCTGTGGTCACCATTCTTCAAAATTAACAATCTAAGACAAGTCTACTATTGCAGCTGGCAAAAGCACAAGGCTTGATCCCTATCCTTGATGATAACAAAAAGGGGGAGAATAAAATAGAAGGGGAAGGAGAGCCATCAACAAAAGTTCAAATATCTAAAGTGCTAGTTCCTGCCATCACCACTTCTCCAACACCTCAAATTAAAGGAAAGATTGATGGAATTGATCTAATCCAGATAGCAGCAGCTGAGATGAAAGTCAAAGAGCAAAAGAGGAGAATTGATGAAAGGATGCAACAAGTGTTTGGCTCTACAACCTCAAAATCACAATCTGTGAAACATAGCACAAAGGTGGAGCCAATCATTATGGAGCTCAAGCCAGTAAGGAGGAATAAGGGTGGAGAGACTTCTTCAAAGAATCTGAAACCTATGGTTCTCAAGCCCAACAACAGATCCAACAAGGACTCTACAAATAACCCTCTAAGCCTTGCTCAGTTGAAAGGAGTGGATTTTCCTCTTCCAAAGCCTGATGAAGACAAGGTTTTAGGTGGTAATATCATAAAGCACAAGGAGACCAAGGATGTGGTTGAAAGAATGAACATGGCTATTATCTTCAGAGAGGGAAAGAGTATCTGTATGTTACAAGGACATCCCAAATTCTCAATAGCCAAGAGGGAAGAAACCAGAAGGTTGAAGGAAGAAGCTGAAAAGCTAAAGGCTGACAAAAGAGCACAAGCAAAGCTTGCAAAACAGCTAAAGTCAAGTCAAGCTGAAGAAAAGAAAGAAATTTAAGATAAGGGTGAAGATGTAGGTATGGGGGACATGTTTAGTGATGATGTGGAAGAAAGAAGTGAGGAAAGAAAGGAATGGAAGAAAGGGAACAGAAAGAAGGTCAATGCAAAAAGGAAGATTATAGATGAAACTGAAGAAACCCAATCGAAATCCAAACCACTACCTTCTATTCCTGAACCCATTGTGCCTGACCCCTTCATAAACATCCATGGTGAAACAATCACTCCTAAGGAGGAAGCAATTGATTGGGACACCATCAAATTGCCCACCTTCTTAACCACTTCTCCACCATCAAAGAAACAGAAAAGAAAAATCAAATCAACACCTCCCCTAACCTCAATCAAATTCACTCAGAAACTCAAGCCTAAGCCACAAGCCTCAAAGGATGATTATGTTCACATTTGTGACATAAAGGAATTTACAGACATTGAACTCTATCTGGATGAGCTGGAGGAAGTAAGGGGAATAGATGCCTACAGACAGCTTCCAGAAAGACTAGTGTTCAAATATAAAGGAAGTGGGGAAAGTACTTGGCCTCTTTACAGAATTCTGGATGAAGGCTATTCTACCTTGATTAGAGTTTACTCAGCTATCAAAAGGGATTCTGGCTTTACCAGAACTTCCAAAACTGAGATTCTCAACAAGATTGCCAGGATAAGGAAAACTTGGTGGGAGTCCAATGTCTTGCCTAGAACATTACTCATCCCAGAGCATGGAGTTACGGTTCATAAATCACCTCATTGGTTGATAGAGTTTAGAGACAATAAAGGAGTCAGAAGATTTTTCAGACTTGAACATCAGCTCAAGATTTCCAGTAATGAAACTCTCAAGGATATGCAATCTAAGTTGGACATCAATGAAGAAGATGAAGCTGAATTCTACAGACAACTCCAACTCTAAATAGAGGAGAATGACATGAGGCTAGGGAAGAAAATAAGGGATCAAAGGAAAAGGAATTAATCTGCTCAGGCTAAAGGAGCACCCTTGGAAATAATGTAATTCTTCAATTCTATCTCAGTATATACACTTTTGCAGCACTTTTGAATTTCTACTTTATTTCAGTTCATATATTTATTAAGTATTTTGTTATCATCAAGTTAAACCCAAATTTATGCCTACAGTTCTAGTAGACATAAATAGGGGGAGATTGTTAGGAATATGTGTATTAGTTTGATGATAAGTTCAACAAAACACTTAAGTAGAAATCTGGTGTTTGTAGCCTCAACGGATAAGACCATTCCGGCTATCCGTTGAATGAGTAGCTTTACTTAGAAATTAGTTTAGTATTGTAGCACATTCTATTCTCTGTACTTAAGTTGTAATTCATAGATGTTGTGGGAAATTATAAGTCATGTTGACTACTAGTGGATATGCAAATAGGAGGGCTAATTGTAAATATTTCATGCCTTGTAATTTTGTATAAGTGAAGTAGTATCAACTGATATTAAAGGCCTTCAACGGATGAGAAACAAAGCTTCAACGGATGTCTCTAAAGCTTCAATGGATAACATCCATCAACGGATGAGTGCATCAACGGATAAAAGCTTCAAGTGCTAATGCTTCAACGGATAAAGCCATCAACGGATAAAAGCTTCAACGGATGCTAAGTTCAATAGCAGTTGATAGTGACAATTCATAAGCTGACAGAGGCACATGGGTTGACAGACACAAACTGGAATGTGGCAGCCTCTAGGAGGAATCAAGAAAAATCAGCATTTCCATTCTGGTGCAAACAAGGAAGTATTCAAAGATTCACAGCTAAACCTAAATTGCATTAAAAAGAGAAATAAAGAAGAAACATGTGAAGAATCTTTTAATTGTATTCTACAGTTTTGTCTTCACTTGTAAACTTGGTGTTATATAAACCAAGTAGCAGCTAGTAATTAGATGGTGAATTTTTCCAAAGCTGTTTAGAAAAATCCAGAGAGAAAAGCATCTAGTTTGTACTAGGACGCAGCTGTGATCAATTCTTTAAATCACAGATTTTCTGAAATAAAGGGCAAATAAGACTTTTCCAACCCCACTAACTCATTTGATTATTACCAAATTACTACCTTAGCCTTGCATGCAAAATGGCCTAACTTTAGCCAAGGGACATTTTTGTAAGTTCTCACTTCCACTCATTACTTGTCAACCAAATAGCATAAAACAAACAAATCAAAGTGGAGAGAAGTCATTCATCATTTCACACTCCAACACATCACAAAAATTTCTCTCTTCCCCTCCCTCCCTTTTGCTCTCGGCCGAACCCCATTTCCCCCACTCCCTTCCATTTTTCATTCCATTTCTCATCTTCCCTAGTGTAATTCTTTCACCTACATTTATTTTATATACTTCCCAAGAGTTTTGTGATTTGGAAGATGAAGTTTCATGGTTGCATGTGTAGTTTTGTGTGATCTCCAAAGAGAAACTCTTGATTCTTGTGAATTCAAGAGCTCTCTATGAGATATATTATGTATATGTGCTAACTAAGTGTTTTATGGAGATATCATGCTTTAAAATCCTTTGCATGCTACTGAAATCTCATTATAAATTTATGTTTAGCCATGCATGCTAGTTTTAAGACATTAAAATGATGATCAACCATGTTTTGCATGCTATTCTTTTCGAAATCATGTTGTTATCTATAAAATTTGAAATAGATGTGCTTAAATAGATTGTTTCCATGATGAATTTCTTATTAATACTTAAAAGGAGTTATATTTCATAATTATTAAGGATAAGTATTAGGTGCAAGTCGATTTTGCAAGCATTTACAACTTTATGCCTAGCCGAAATCTTGTTATGTGCATGGATGATCTCACCCAATGTTATTTTGAGAATAAAGGAGTTAGTTCAGTAGATTACCATGTATAAGTCTTGGTTTAAGTATTGAGTTTTTGTTAGTTGAGTTGTCAAGTCAAAACCTTGGAAAATGAGAGTTATAGTTTCTGCAGAAAAATCAGTTTAATACCCTGAGGTTTAGAGTGAGTTTTGACCATGTCATTGATGTGAAATTTGAGGCCCAAGCTACCAGAAGTTAGTATGGGGAGTATATAATAGGTTTTAGAAGTTGGTTGGAGGTTTGCATGTCATTTGGTTAGGTGCACAAGTAGAATAACAAAATCTGTCCAGCAGGGGACAGTTTTGTTGCAACTTAGAAATAGGGAGATTTGGCCATGTCATGGGTAGGCCCTCATTAGGCCCAATTGGGCCTTAGTTAGAGGGTATGTCAGAGAAGTTTTTCCAACCATAGTTCATAGGATATGAGCTAGAATCATGTGTCACAAGTTAATTCAAGTCAGGGCATTTTCTGCCCAGAAAAACAGGGGAACCTTGGACTTTTAGCTTAGGCCCAAGAAGGCCCAAGCCAGGCCTTTGAGCCACATCAAGCTTGTGAGATGCCCTTAGGTCAGGAGAGTCTTGTGTAAAAATTTTGAAGAAAAACTTGTAGTTTAAGAGTGTCTAATGCACTCAAGAAACCTTAGTTACCATTCTGAAATTTGCACCAGTGAGCACTTTCACTTATCACATAGTTTTAGAACTCTTAGAAGTGAGTATTAGGTCAACCACCATAGTTATAAGATAGTATAAGGTCAGTAGAGAAAAAGGCACAAGTGAGGGTCAATAGGTTTTGGATAATTTAGGAAAGGCACATTGAGTTAGGAAGCCCAAATTTGAAGACTTTGTTTAGTTAGCGACCAAGTGACTTAAGTGGTGAGTCGAGATCATCCAAGCCTAGTGTGGCATTATGGTGTATATGATGTTATTTGGTATTAATATACGATATGTGATTATGTGGCTACGTGTGTACATTTGAAAATATAATGGTGGATATGAATTAAGTGCGTATAGGCCTAAGTGTCATCCATGTTTAATTTCGGGTTGTAAATAGGTTAAGATGGTAAGAATATATTATAATGAGGATTATTATTATTTATGTAGGATCTCGAGACGAGGGAAAACTTGCCATAAAAGTCGAGTGAAGCTCCAGTTGTTGCTCCTACCAGTCAGACCAGACCAGTCTATCTCAAGGCAAGTGATTCAACTTGACCTTCGTATTTACTGTAAACAGTTCATATATATATCGATGCAATTATCCTGAGTCATTTTGATATATTTAAATCAAGCGTATCTTTTGTTTATCTTTGAGTTACATAGAGATGCCATGAACCATCGAGTACGTATTGCAAGTAGTTCAAAAGTCTTTCATGATAGTTTAATGCCATGATAAAATAGAGATTTGTTATAATACCTTATTGATCCTTTCGATTATCATGCTATTGATCCCTGAGAAATCTTGATATTGCACCCTGATGCTTTGATCCAACTCTTGAAATAACCTCGATAGAAACTTTATCTTGATACCTAAAAGCCAATCATTTCTTAAATTCATTCATGATTGTTTGATAATCCTATCCTTACCCTAAAAGCTTGATACCTTGTTATATCTTGAGCTGATGATCACTTTCTTTATATTTTAACACCTCTATCCTATTGGAACTAGTGATGCTTATCTTCTTGATGTTCTAATACCTATACCTTGTCTACAACCATTGCTTTAAGCCTATTTTGGCATTACTCTTTCATATTATCCAATAGCCTTGCTCAATTTCCTTGTCAAAGTTCTTGTTTATGGAAACCTCTCAATTACCCTAATATAGTAAAGTCTAGTGGATCATGGCCCTGAGATTTAGTGTCATATTTCCAGTGTTTCAAGTTGATCTATAATCCCTTGATAAAAATGATTACAGTCGAAAGAGATTTTGTCATAAATCGGCATCAGTTTTTTTAAAATGATTAAAATGTGGATTTTTCAGTCCCAAAGGGGGATAAATGTTTTCTTTGAATGGTGGATCTGGACTGAGACGCGAGTCCTTTCCACACTTATATTAGGCTTAAAAGTTGCCTAGGGATTCCCAATAATGTTTTAGAACCCAGCGAGGTTCGGGATTACTTCGCGGCTGATCACCGGCTGTAATCCGTAGCGTCATAAAATGATTTTGATTAAGAATGATTTTTAAAATTTGTTTTGATGCAAGCAAAATGATGCCAACTCACATAAGTTTTATCTCTCGTTATCATTGATTATGTCTTTCCATTGTCATTCCTAAAGGTATATCTCGATTTATGTTTTGCGTTGTACTATTAGCACTTGTTGAGCTTTTGGCTCACTTCTTGCTTTACCCTTATATTACAGCTAGCAGCTATGGTTAGATTCAAGCAGACTGCCCATAAGACCTGTGATGCTGATGCTTATGTTCGAGCTCAGGTACAATAAGTAATAATAGTTGTGTGAGGACTCGGTATTTGTAATCAGATGTAATAGTTGGTAGTGTTGGGCTGTTCCAAACCCTAAACTGTAAGATCTTGGATTTTGGTTGTGTATTCTTCATTAAAAAGATGTCATAGCTATATATATTTCGCTATTTAAGTTGGGGGTGTGACAGGTTTTGGTATCAGAGCTACGGTTTAGAGTCCCTGGACAGCCCAAATAGGTTATAGGATTTGTGTGTAGGTTATAGATATTATGCGAGAGAGTAGGTTAAGTAAATTATTATTAATACTCCTCTTATTGGTTGTCAGCAAAGGGCGCATTCCTCGTCATCCTCTGGGTCGGACGACACTATTGCTTTCTCCGTGTATGCTGAGTTGAGGCGCGAGTTCGACATGCTTCAGGGCAAGTACGACCAACTGATAGACCAACTGAAGAACGTGTATCCGGACAGCCGAAACTACGAAGGGAAGCCCAAGGAGCAGATGATTGCGAGACTTGAGACCTTGGTTCAGTACGTCAACACTAAGCTTGAGGAGATGCCAGCACACCGGGACCGTACCAGCCAGTATGTCATTCAGATGGTGGCGGATGAGCTCCAGAGTATTGTGAAGACGCTTCGAGAGGAAAAGACTACCAAGCCCCGTTCAGATGGAGTGGAGCCTTAGTTCTTTCCATTTACCTTTCATGTTGTTGTACTATCAGACTCTATGGAATCCCCAGTTGTTTCCGTCTTTCCTTTAAATAAGCCTGTTATTCCTAGAATCAGACTATGTCCCAATCCTATGTAATGTGACCTTTAAAAATTTCAATAATTATGTGCTATTGTTCCATTTGCTCTCAACTGTTATTTTATGTTTTTATCATCATATTTGCTTAATTTGGAAACTTGACCCCATATGTAAATGAGAATGCCATGCGATACCCTCGAATCATTTTATCATTCATATTTGTTATGACACAACTCTTATTTCAGGATCATGCCTCCCAAAAAGAAGAACCCAACAACCACCTTCACCACAGACCCAAATATTCTTCGACTACTGGAAACCTTGCAACAGCAAACCAATGCTATAGCTCAACAACAACTAACCCTTCAACAACGAATTGAAAACCAAGATAACCGTGAGCCACACCAACCACCTGAACCACCAGTACCACCTAGACAAATTGTCACTTTCAAAGCTTTTCAGAATGTGAATCCACCTGTATTTCATGATACCACTGATCCAGTGATAGCAAATACCTGGATCAAGGAGATGGAAAGGGCTTTTGAGTTGGTACAGTTAGGAGACGATCAGGAGACGCCGTATGCCACTTACTTCTTAAAGGGAGAAGTCATCTATTGGTGGGAATCAGTAAAAGCTATGGAAGTCACTCAGCAGGTTTCTTGGGAGAGATTTAAAAAGTTATTTCTGGACAAGTATTACCCTAAGTACATGCAGAATCAGATGGAGCTAAAATTTCTTGAGTTGAAGCAAGGGAACATGACTGTATTGGAGTATGAGAAGAAGTTCACTGAGTTGTCAAGGTTTGTGACAAAGTATACCAGCACTGAGGAGGAAAAAGCAAAGAAATTTCAGCAAGGATTGAAGCCTTGGATCAGAAATAGGGTGGCTATGTTTGAGCTTGAAACTTATGCGGGAGTAGTACAGAAAGCTGCTCTGATTGAGAATAATGGGATGCAGTCAAGGAAAGAGAGGGATAATAAGAAGAGGAAGGTTCCATTTTATGGAGAAAAGTCTGAAGCTGGAAGTTCGCAAGATCGGAATGTAAAGAGGATTGGTTTCCAGAAGGGCGGAAATTTTCAAAGGAAGGGAAATTTGGGCAAAAGGCAAGAATCAAAAGGGAACAATCAGGCAAGCCAAGGGCAAGTTGGAGAAAACAGGTTCCAGAGGCCAGAATGCAAGCACTGTGGAAGAAGGCACCCCGGAATATGCAATAAGCTGAGTATGACCTGTTATAGGTGCAATCAGAAGGGACATTTGGCAAACGAGTGCAAGATGCCGAAGCCAGGAGTTACGTGTTACAAGTGTGGGAAGACTGGACACATGGCTAGGGAGTGTAAGGCAACAGGACCAGTCAGAGCTCTGATGAACATGGCAAGTACCAGTGCAAGCGTGCCAGCTGAGGTATTGGCGTTACCTCCACCACCCGCACCAACCCCGCAAGCAACAGCAAGGACATTTGATCTAAAGATGAAAGATGCTGTTCAGAATTCTGAGGTGATAGCAGGTACACTTTTACTCAATAATGTCAAAGCTAAAGTATTGATTGATTCGGGAGCAACAAGATCTTTCATATCAGAATCTTTTGTTGATAAGCTCCAATGTGATAAAACGGTTATGAGTGAGGTAGTAAATGTGGTAATTGCGAACCAAGAGAAGATTCCTGTGAATCAATTTTGTCCAAAATGTGAGATTGATATTTCGGGATATAAGTTCTCAGCCGACTTGATACTCTTCAAGCTGGGAGAGTTTGATATAATTTTAGGAATGGATTGGTTAGGAGAGAATAGCGCTCAGATAAATTGTAAGACCAGGAGAGTGTATTTAAAGACGAAGAGTGGAGAGAAGGTAGTATTTAAGGGGCAGAGGCAAGGGCAACTATTTCTTACAATTATTCAGGCTAAGAAGTTACTTAGAAAAGGTTGTGAGTCGTTCCTAGCATATGTAGTGGATTCAGAGAGAGGCAGCCCCAGCATGGAAGATATTCCTGTAGTTAATGAGTTCCCCGATGTGTTTCCCGACGAACTACCAGGCTTACCACCAGATCGACAAATTGAGTTCGAGATCAACCTTGCTCCAGGCACGGAACCAGTTTCAAAGGCTCCGTATAGGATGGCACCAGCAGAAATGAAAGAGTTGGCGAGCCAGCTACAAGAATTATTGGATAAGGGAGTGATACGACCAAGTACGTCGCCATGGGGAGCACCTGTTCTCTTTGTGAAGAAGAAAGATGGGAGTATGCGTCTATGCATAGATTACCGGGAGTTGAATAAAGTAACGATCAAGAACCGCTACCCGCTACCAAGGATAGATGACCTTTTTGATCAGTTAAAGGGAGCAAAATGCTTTTCGAAGATTGATTTGAGATCGGGATACCATCAATTAAAGATCAAGGAAGAAGATATTCCCAAGACCGCATTTAGGACCAGATATGGGCATTATAAATTCCTAGTAATGCCGTTTGGATTGACCAACGCTCCGGCCGCATTTATGGATCTGATGAATCGAGTATTTAAGAAGTATTTGGATAAATTTGTCGTGGTATTTATTGATGACATCCTTATTTATTCTAAGTCGGAAGAAGAACATATGCAGCACCTCTGGATAGCATTGGAGATACTCCGACAAGAGAAGTTGTATGCCAAGTTTACCAAATGTGAGTTTTGGTTAAAGGAAGTTCAATTTTTGGGGCATGTTATTGGAAATGAGGGAGTTAAAGTGGATCCGGCGAAGATTGAGGCAGTTATGAGTTGGGAGAGGCCAAAGACTCCTACGGAAGTGCGAAGTTTTCTAGGATTGGCCGGATACTATAGAAGATTCGTCAAGGATTTCTCGAAGATCGCCACGCCATTGACCAAGTTAACCAGAAAGAATCAAAAGTTTGAATGGAGTGCAGAATGTGAAAATAGCTTTCAAGAGTTAAAACAGAAGTTGGTAACAGCTCCGGTGTTGGTACTTCCAGATGATCAGGGGAATTTTGTAATATTCAGCGACGCTTCACATAAGGGTTTGGGGTTGTGTGTTGATGCAACACAGTAAGGTAATAGCATATGCGTCAAGACAGTTGAAGCCGCACGAGTTAAAGTATCCGACGCATGACTTGGAACTAGCCGCCATAGTGTTCGCACTCAAGATTTGGAGACACTATCTCTATGGAGAGAAGTGTGAAATCTACACGGATCACAAGAGTTTAAAGTACATTTTTACTCAGAAAGAGCTCAATATGAGGCAGAGGAGATGGCTGGAATTGATCAAGGACTATGACTGTTCGATAAATTACCATCCTGGAAAGGCGAACGTAGTGGCCGATGCGCTGAGTCGGAAGGAGAGATTGAATATGATGATAACATCAAAAGAGTTATCTGAAGAAATCGGAAAATTTGAATTGGAACTTTGTGCTTATGGGAAAGTCAAAGAAGTTTGTCGTGCAATGACCTTTCAGCCAACACTAATGGAAAAGATAAAGAAGTGTCAAGAGGAAGTAATGGAAAAAGAGAAAAATCAGTTATCTGGAGAAGAGATTAATACTAAAAGGGATGAGCAAGGAATACTAAGGTTTTCATCCAGAATATGGATTCCTCATGTACCTGAATTAAAGAATAAGATCCTCCATGAAGCCCACCATTCGAAATTTTCAATCCACCCGGGAAGCACCAAGATGTATCAAGACTTAAAGAAGAACTTTTGGTGGCCAAATATGAAGCGAGACGTGGCAGAATGGGTTGCGAAGTGCTATACTTGTCAGAAAGTAAAGGCAGAACATCAATGACCAAGCGGATTAATTCAGCCCCTGAAGATTCCAGAATGGAAATGGGAAAATATCGCTATGGACTTTATAGTAGGACTACCGCGAACAAAATCCGGACATGACGCAATATGGGTTATAATTGATCGTCTTACGAAGTCGGCGCATTTCCTTCCAATAAATGAGAAGTCGTCACTGGACAAGTTGGTTCATCTGTATGTGCACGAAATCGTATTAAGGCATGGAGTACCCGTATCAATAGTTTCAGACAGAGATCCCCGATTTAACTCGAGATTCTGGAAGCAATTCCAGGAATGTCTTGGCACGAAGTTGAATATGAGCACGGCGTATCACCCGCAGACTGATGGTCAGAGCGAAAGGACGATTCAAACAATCGAAGACATGTTGCGCAGTTGTGCAATCGATTTTGCAGGAAGTTGGGACGACCACCTGCCATTGATTGAATTCTCATATAACAACAGCTATTATTCCAGTATCGGCATGCCACCATATGAAGCTTTGTACGGGCGAAAATGTAGATCACCAACAAGTTGGGATGAAGTAGGAGAAGGAAGAATTCTCGGCTCAGAATTGGTACAACAGTTGCATGACTCAGTCAAGTTAATTCAGAAAAGGTTGCTTGCTGCTCAAGATAGACAGAGGAAGTATGCGGATCCAGCGCGTAAGGATGTTCAATTCCAAATTGGCGAAGCTGTGTTGCTAAAGGTGTCACCTAGGAAAGGGTTGATGAGATATGGCAAGAAAGGAAAGTTAGCACCTAGATACATAGGTCCTTTTGAGATTTTGAGTCAAGCAGGAAAGGTGGCCTACGAGTTGGCCTTACCACCTCAGTATCGGCATGTACATAACGTGTTCCATGTGTCGTTACTTAAGAAATATAATCCTGACACTAGCCATGTGATAGAATATGAACCCGTAGAAATTCAGGCAGACCTGTCATTTGTGGAGCAACCGGTTAAAATACTCGACTGGCAAGTAAAGAGTCATAGAAATAAGTCAGTAAAGTTAGTAAAAGTACTTTGGAAGAACCCTAAGGTCGAAGAGTCGACTTGGGAGTTAGAGTCTGATATGCGTTCCCGGTATCCTCATCTGTTCTCTTAGATTCTGGGGACAGAATCCCTTAAGGGGGAGAGGATGTTACGACCGGCATTTTATGTAATATTATTTGTGAATTTGGTATAATATTAAGTCAAATGAAAATATATTCAATGATTGTACGTTTGTGTGAGTGAAAATTTCTGCATTATAAATTTGCTTTGGGTAGTATATGATTTTTCAAAGCAAGAGTTTATTTAATTTCTTTATTTTTGATTTATAAGGAATATTCTAAGCTTTGGAAAAATCTTCTTTTAAAAGGCATTTTGATCACAAATTTTGAAAATGATTTTATAAAGTCTCTAAAAATACAAGTTATTTTATGGTATAAATTTTATAATTTTTGAACTTGTATTTTATTTTATAAAAATAAATCTTTACAAATTTTATTTGTTATAATTATCAAATTACATGAATAACCTTGCATGCAAACTCTCTTTCTATTCTCTCAAAGGGCAAATAAGACTTTTCCAACCCCACTAACTCATTTGATTATTACCAAATTACTACCTTAGCCTTGCATGCAAAATGGCCTAACTTTAGCCAAGGGACATTTTTGTAAGTTCTCACTTCCACTCATTACTTGTCAACCAAATAGCATAAAACAAACAAATCAAAGTGGAGAGAAGTCATTCATCATTTCACACTCCAACACACCAAAAAAATTTCTCTCTTCCCCTCCCTCCCTTTTGCTCTCGGCCGAACCCCATTTCCCCCACTCCCTTCCATTTTTCATTCCATTTCTCATCTTCCCTAGTGTAATTCTTTCACCTACATTTATTTTATATACTTCCCAAGAGTTTTGTGATTTGGAAGATGAAGTTTCATGGTTGCATGTGTAGTTTTGTGTGATCTCCAAAGAGAAACTCTTGATTCTTGTGAATTCAAGAGCTCTCTATGAGATATATTATGTATATGTGCTAACTAAGTGTTTTATGGAGATATCATGCTTTAAAATCCTTTGCATGCTACTGAAATCTCATTATAAATTTATGTTTAGCCATGCATGCTATTTTTAAGACATTAAAATGATGATCAACCATGTTTTGCATGCTATTCTTTTCGAAATCATGTGTTATCTATAAAATTCGAAATAGATGTGCTTAAATAGATTGTTTCCATGATGAATTTTTTATTAATACTTAAAAGGAGTTATATTTCATAATTATTAAGGATAAGTATTAGGTGCAAGTCGATTTTGCAAGCATTTACAACTTTATGCCTAGCCGAAATCTTGTTATGTGCTTTCCATGAGTTGCATGTTATATATTTAGTTGCATGTTGTTGTTTTTAGGCATGGATGATCTCACCCAATGTTATTTTGAGAATAAAGGAGTTAGTTCAGTAGATTACCATGTATAAGTCTTGGTTTAAGTATTGAGTTTTTGTTAGTTGAGTTGTCAAGTCAAAACCTTGGAAAAATGAGAGTTATAGTTTCTGCAGAAAAATCAGTTTAATACCCTGAGGTTTAGAGTGAGTTTTGACCATGTCATTGATGTGAACTTTGAGGCCCAAGCTACCAGAAGTTAGTATGGGGAGTATATAATAGGTTTTAGGAGTTGGTTGGAGGTTTGCATGTCATTTGGTTAGGTGCACAAGTAGAATAACAAAATCTGTCCAGCAGGGGACAGTTTTGTTGCAACTTAGAAATAGGGAGATTTGGCCATGTCATGGGTAGGCCCTCATTAGGCCCAATTGGGCCTTAGTTAGAGGGTATGTCAGAGAAGTTTTTCCAACCATAGTTCATAGGATATGAGCTAGAATCATGTGTCACAAGTTAATTCAAGTCAGGGCATTTTCTGCCCAGAAAAACAGGGGAACCTTGGACTTTTAGTTTAGGCCCAAGAAGGCCCAAGCCAGGCCTTTGAGCCACATCAAGCTTGTGAGATGCCCTTAGGTCAGGAGAGTCTTGTGTAAAAATTTTGAAGAAAAACTTGTAGTTTAAGAGTGTCTAATGCACTCAAGAAACCTTAGTTACCATTCTGAAATTTGCACCAGTGAGCACTTTCACTTATCACATAGTTTTAGAACACTTAGAAGTGAGTATTAGGTCAACCACCATAGTTGTAAGATAGTATAAGGTCAGTAGAGAAAAAGGCACAAGTGAGGGTCAATAGGTTTTGGGTAATTTAGGAAAGGCACATTGAGTTAGGAAGCCCAAATTTGAAGACTTTGTTTAGTTAGCGACCAAGTGACTTAAGTGGTGAGTCGAGATCATCCAAGCCTAGTGTGGCATTATGGTGTATATGATGTTATTTGGTATTAATATACGATATGTGATTATGTGGCTACGTGTGTACATTTGAAAATATAATGGTGGATATGAATTAAGTGCGTATAGGCCTAAGTGCCATCCATGTTTAATTTCGGGTTGTAAATAGGTTAAGATGGTAAGAATATATTATAATGAGGATTATTATTATTTATGTAGGATCTCGAGATGAGGGAAAACTTGCCATAAAAGTCAAGTGAAGCTCCAGTTGTTGCTCCTACCAGTCAGACCAGACCAGTCTATCTCAAGGCAAGTGATTCAACTTGACCTTCATATTTACTGTAAACAGTTCATATATATATCGATGCAATTATCCTGAGTCATTTTGATATATTTAAATCAAGCGTATCTTTTGTTTATCTTTGAGTTACATAGAGATGCCATGAACCCTCGAGTACGTATTGCAAGTAGTTCAAAAGTCTTTCATGATAGTTTAATGCCATGATAAAATAGAGATTTGTTATAATACCTTATTGATCCTTTCGATTATCATGCTATTGATCCCTGAGAAATCTTGATATTGCACCCTGATGCTTTGATTCAACTCTTGAAATAACCTCGATAGAAACTTTATCTTGATACCTAAAAGCCAATCATTTCTTAAATTCATTCATGATTGTTTGATAATCCTATCCTTACCCTAAAAGCTTGATACCCTGTTATATCTTGAGCTGATGATCACTTTCTTTATATTTTAACACCTCTATCCTATTGGAACCAGTGATGCTTATCTTCTTGATGTTCTAATACCTATACCTTGTCTACAACCATTGCTTTAAGCCTAGTTTGGCATTACTCTTTCATATTATCCAATAGCCTTGCTCAATTTCCTTGTCAAAGTTCTTGTTTATGGAAACCTCTCAATTACCCTAATATAGTAAAGTCTAGTGGATCATGGCCTTGAGATTTAGTGTCATATTTCCAGTGTTTCAAGTTGATCTATAATCCCTTGATAAAAATGATTACAGTCGAAAGAGATTTTGTCATAAATCGGCATCAGTTTTTTTAAAATGATTAAAATGTGGATTTTTCAGTCCCAAAGGGGGATAAATGTTTTCTTTGAATGGTGGATCTGGACTGAGACGCGAGTCCTTTCCACACTTATATTAGGCTTAAAAGTTGCCTAGGGATTCCCAATAATGTTTTAGAACCCAGCGAGGTTCGGGATTACTTCGCGGCTGATCACCGGCTGTAATCCGTAGCGTCATAAAATGATTTTGATTAAGAATGATTTTTAAAATTTGTTTTGATGGAAGCAAAATGATGCCAACTCACATAAGTTTTATCTCTCGTTATCATTGATTATGTCTTTCCATTGTCATTCCTAAAGGTATATCTCGATTTATGTTTTGCGTTGTACTATTAGCACTTGTTGAGCTTTTGGCTCACTTCTTGCTTTACCCTTATATTACAGCTAGCAGCTATGGTTAGATTCAAGCAGACTGCCCGTAAGACCTGTGATGCTGATGCTTATGTTCGAGCTCAGGTAGAATAAGTAATAATAGTTGTGTGAGGACTCGGTATTTGTAATCAGATGTAATAGTTGGTAGTGTTGGGCTGTTCCAAACCCTAAACTGTAAGATCTTGGATTTTAGTTGTGTATTCTTCATTAAAAAGATGTAATAGCTATATATATTTCGCTATTTAAGTTGGGGGTGTGACACAACAAAGATTCCTTCATCAACTTTTAGATCAAATTTGGATAGCTGTTCAGGGTGAGTCTTAAGAACAAAGCATTTGCATCCAAATACATGAAAATACTTTAGATTTGGCTTCTTTTTCTTCACCATCTCATATGGTGTCTTTCCTTGCTTGTTAATGAGTGTTGCATTCTGAGTAAAACAAGCAGTCTGCACAGCTTCAGCCCAGAAATAGGTTGGAAGATTTGCTTCATCAAGCATTGTACGTGCAGCTTCAATGAGAGTTCTATTCTTTCTTTCAACAACTCCATTTTGATGTGGAGTTCCAGGAGCAGAAAATTCCTGCTTGATTCCATGGTCTTTGCAGAACTCTTCCATTATCAAATTCTTGAACTCAGTACCATTATCACTTCTTATTATCTTCACTGAATCTTTGACCAATTTATCCAGTTGCTTGACATGATCAATCAAGAGAGATGCAGTTTCACTTTTTGTGTGCAAGAAATACACCCATGTGTATCTGGTGAACTCATCGACTATGACCATATCATATTTCTTATTTGCAATAGACATGACATTTACTGGACCAAATAGATCAACATGTAGTAGGTGATAAGGCTCAAGAATTGATGATTTAGTCTTGCTCTTGAATGAGGATTTCCTTTGTTTAGCCTTCTGACAAGAATAACAAAGGCCATCAGGAGCAAATATTGACTTTGGAAGTCCTCTCACAAGATCTTTCTTGACTAATTCATTTATATTGTTGATATTTAAATGAGAGAGTTTCTTGTGCCAGTTCTAGCTTTCTTCAATTGATGCTCTACTAATCAGACAGACTGCAGAACCATCAGTACTTGTTGAAAGCTTGGCTTCATAGATGTTACCATGCCTGTATCCTTTCAGAACAGCTTTGCCTGTAGATTTACTAATAACTTCACAGTGTTCTTCAAAGAAATCCACATGATAACCTCTGTCACAGATTTGACTAACACTCAGCAGATTGTGTTTAAGTCCTGAGACCAAAGCTACTTCTTTAATGATGACATTCCCAAGATTGATATTGCCATATCCCAACATTTTTCCAATATTTCCATCTCCATAAGAAACACGTGGGCCAGCCTTCTCCGCAAAGTCTGATAGCAGGGCTTTATTTCCAGTCATATGTCCTGAAGCATCCACTGTCCAGAACTAGGATGTTTTTCCTGTTGCCCTGCAATCACAAAGACCACTAATGATTAGTTTTAAGGACCTAGACTTGCTTGGATCCTTTGGCCTTATTAAGTTTGTTAACATTTGCAGCGGATTTAGCATCAGAGTTTATGTTAAACATTTTTCTTATCAGAATTTACACTATCAGACTTTGAATCAGAACTTACACTAGAAGTAACAAAGCTAACTTTCTTTAAAGAAGGTTTTATTTGATAATAATCATAGTACAAACTATGATATTCCTTACAAGTATAAATGGAATGCCATAAACTACCACAATGAAAACAAGGATTTTGTGGCTTATATCTAACAGACTGACTGTTAACTCTTGACTTTGAAGGTAAGAAGTTATATTCTTATTCTTCCTGCAAAAAGAAGCCAGATGGTTAGAACTTCCACAGTTATGACATGTTTTTCTAGGAGCATCAGGAACAGGTTTATAATCATTGCTTTTATTCACACCTTCATTTTCATTCCTATTTTTCTTAGGTGATTTTACCTTGTTTGCATTCTTAACATCTTTCAGCTTATATTTAAGCTACTTCTTTGTCATTAAGCCTACGTTTACTTCAGTTGTCTTTTCATGTTTTAGTTTGTCAGAAGTTAATTCCTTTTTAACTTCTGATTTCTCAGTATCAGAATTTACACCTACAAACTTAACAGGTTTTAACTTTGGCTTTTGTTTAACAACTATAGGCTTAATATCTACAGTTCCTTTATCATTCTTATCCTCTCCATAACCTGAGCCCTCTTTCCAGTTTTCACTACTTAACAAATTCTGAGTTGTTCTGCCAGAGTTAGTCCAAGTCCTGATAATCTCTCTTTCCTTTTCTAACTCGGCTTTTAGAGATTCATTCATTTTAAGTAATTCATCCCTAACATAGAAAGCATCATCTTTATCTTTCTGAGTTTGATGGAACATGACTAACTCTTTTTCTAAAAAATCATTCCTCTTTTTGCAAGCAAGATTTTCAGAAGTTAATCTTTCACATGTTAAAGTTTGATCTCTATAGCTAATGAACATGGTTTTAAGATATCTTCTCAACTCATTAATATCATCAGTATAAAAGGCATAAGTAGTCTGAGGTACCTTTAACTCAGCAGTTTCGAAACTGCTTTCAGCACTTGCCATATCAGCATTTGCCATCAAGGCATAATTCTCCTCACTTTCAGAATCTGAGGTGTTTGTCCAGCTTTTGTTCTTTGTGATAAGAGCCTTGCCATTGTCACTCTTCACTTTCTTGCAATCAGGAGATATGTGGCCTTTCTCACCACAGTTGTAACATTTGACATTTGTATAATCTCCTCTGTCAGACTTTCCTCCTTTGCCCTCAGATTTTCTGAAATTCTTCTTATCAGAACTTGCACCTTTCCTGAAAAACTTCTTTCCCTTCCTGAACTTCCTGTATGCAATCTTTGTGATTCCTTTCACCATAAGGGCATACAGCTTCATCATCTCTTCATCAGCATCTGTCTCAGGCAAGCTTTCAGATTCTGAGTCATCATCACTATCAGAACTTGATGACTCAGTATCAGACTTTGTGAAGAGAGCTTTACCCTTTCCTTTCCTTGAGGTAGCCGCCTTGGGGGATTCTTCTTCAGCCTTAAGAGCAACTGTTCTTGACTTTCCTCCTTTCCTCTTGCTTCTTTGTTCCATCTCAAGTTCATGAGTCTTGAGCATCCCATAAATTTCATCAAGAGTTGTTTCATCAAGATTATAGTTGTCTCTTATTTTTGTTGCCTTCAAATCCCATCTTTCAGGAAGAGCCAACAGGAATTTAAGGTTTGAATCTTCAAGATCATACTCCTTATCAACCAGTGACAAATCATTCAAGAGTTTGACAAATCTATCATATAAATCAGTCAATGACTCATTAGCTTTTGAGTCAAAGTGTTCATACTCTTGAGTGAGTATTGTCTTCCTGTTTTTCTTAATCGTATCAGTTCCCTGACATCTTATTTCCAAGGCATCCCATATCTCCTTTACAGTCTTGCAGTTTATTACCCTGTTTGATATTACATTATCAATGGCACTATGCAGTAAGTGTCGTACCTTAGCATCCTTAGCAATTGATGCGATATCTTCAGTAGTGTAGTCACTCTTCTCCTTTGGTACTGACTTTACTGCTTCACCTGCAACTGCAACAGCGAGCTTGGTTGGTTTGTGAGGCCCTTCCTTGATTCTATCAAGATATTCTGGATCTGTAGCTTCAAGAAACATAGTCATCCTCACCTTCCATATGGGATATTCAGATGGTCTCAATATAGGAACTCTAATAGCCTCATATCGGCTATGGATTTGTGTCTTTGGAGGTTCTTCAGTTTTGGTGGGCTTAGTTGGAGTTTCTACTTCAGACATGATTTTTTTTGGATCTTAAACTGTTTGTGTGTTAACAGACAGGCTCTGATACCACTTGTTAGGTCACACACACTGTAGAGGGGGGTGAATACAGTATATAGCACAATCAAATCGAACTCTAATAACTCAAGTAACAGAAAACAAACTTTATTTAAAACAATAAACTCTGTTACAGTATGGAACTGTCCTCTCTCAGTGATGAACAAATATCATGAGAGCTGCTAGGGTTACAATGAATAATCTTCTCGATAATGATAACACTTATAGTGTAAACCCTATGTCTATGTTTATATACTACACAGTTACAAGATAATCGCTAATTGATATGGAATATAATTCTGCTTCCTAAAATATATCAATCAGATATCTTTTCTTCCAAGTATTCCATTCTTCACGGAATTCCTTTTTCATGCATATCTCTTTTTACGTTTGTCTAGATCTTCTCTTCTTGTAAATCAGCTGCCTTCTTTATCTGAATATTTCCTTTAAGTCCTGATATTATCTTCTGATAAATATCTTCTGAACCTTAAGTACTGATGACTTAAGTTCTGACTTCAGTATAAGTGCTGATTTAAGTTAAGTACTGATTTGTCCTGTTTAAGTAAGATCTGAAAACTAAACATAAATCATATTAGACATGACCTTATCAAATATATCTAACATATTGTTATTGAGAACCCAACCAACAAACTGGATTGTTGGGTTCAAGAAAGGAGAGTGCTTGCAGATCTTAACAGAGCAAATCATCACAATGAGGTGACCTTTTTCTATTTTCCAATCATGGAGGGCCCTCAGGTAAGTGAGGTAAGCACCAATGTCTCTAATATTCCAACCTCCAAAATTTCTTTACCTTTGAGTGTGGCTATGACATCTGTGTCAATGACCCAACAGATGCCTACCCAAGCCACCAAAACAAAAACTTCAAAATCCAAAACAAAGAAAACCCCTTCTGGTTTCTCTCAAAAGAAACCAGTTGCAAAATCTACCAAAACTAGAGAGGGGAGTGTGAAGGGTGGTAAGGTAGGTGAGGGATAGGGTGAACATCAAAGAAACCCCAAGAATAAGGATGGAGAGGTAAGTGTGCCCAAGCCTAGCCACACCACAATTTCCCAACAAAATGTGGTGATTAATAAGGAAATAAGCACAACTCTAGTTTTATCCTCCCAAAAGGATGTTACTATTGAAACAAGCTCCCAACCAGGAGCACAGGCCAAGAAGGTAAGGGACACAAGCTCACCTCAAACTTATGCCAGAAAGAAGAGATCCAAAACCATTGGGGATGCACAGGGAACACACACAGTGTAAACTGAAGCTAAAGACTCAGTCACTGCAACATCTCAAATTCAGATTGATGTGACTCCAATAAATATGGAGTCACAACCAAAATCTTTAATCATAGAAGCACCACAAACACCAAACTCTCCCACAAATTCTCTGGATGTGGATATGATAAACACATCAATTACTGATTCCCCTTCTTTAACTCTGTTGGGGAAGCCAAAATCTAGTGTAAGTGAGCATCATCTTTTAGATGATTTGTTGGATCACTTGCCAATTCTTTCAGGAACTGTTGAGACATCTGTGCCCAAATTATCATCAATCTTCACAGAGTCCACAATAGTTTCCACTTCAAAATCTATCATTTCTTCTATTCCGGTGGATATTGTTCATCCGTCGGTTAGTGATTGTATCCCGACGGATGTGCCTAACAGCAGTCATCCGTCGGCTATCTTATTTACTACCCCGACGGATGTTCCTCATCCTTCGGTAATCTCTACACACACTGAGATTTCAACAATTTTTACAAGTGTAGACGAGTTAGTAGTTGTACAATCACTCTTAGGACTGAGAGAAGGGAGTGAACTGAGTGAGAGGCTGAGTTGCACTCAGGCAAAAGGAGAGAAAAGGAGTGAACCAATGCAGGCTATTTCTTCCAGCCTGACAAAAGAAAGTGAGAGGAGTTCCACCTTAGTAGGTGAAGGTGAGGGTGTGAGGGTGGTGAGCCAAGGGGAGCCCTTAATCCAAGAACAGAGAGAAAATGAGAGAAAAATAGGTACAACTGAATAGGAAGAGCCCATTGTAATTGAGTTAATGGATGTCAATGAGGCTGACAAGAGACAACTAATTCAGCAAGAATATCAAGTTGTTTTAGACTCTATTTCTTTTGAAGCTGAGGCATTTACTCACCCTGTGTCAGCATATTAAGTTCTAGCTGAACAGGACAATGAGGCTACAGAAAAGATGCTTAACTTGGTGCATACAACTGCTTCAATGCAAAGAGCAAAGGATGTCATCACAGCCATGCCATCTAAAGCTGGCGATGATGTTGACTATGGAACTGGGGAGTCTGAAGAGTTCTTTGGATATGAAGATGGTGATGAAGAAGAGTTCATGGACATAGGGGGAGAAGCAGGCCCTAGCTCTAGATCAAACATTCCACCTTGGATGTTTTCTAAAGAGTGTGATGAGCAACATTTCAAGACAACTCTTTTTCACATCATTCAACAGACACAAACTGCTCTTCAAGACATCACTAATGCTAGCACCAAGGAGCTTCTACAAGCACACCTCAACTCTCTACAACTACATCAAATACAAGCTCTTCAACACAATCAAGATGTCATTTCAATCAAAACTGAGATTGACCAAGTCAAAAAGGATGTCTCTGAAAGATTGGATGCTAAATTCCCAGATAAAATAGTACTTGACATCAACATACAGTTGAGGAAGAATTATACTCTTGCAACTAAAGTCGATTCCCTAGAAAAAAGACTGAAAGCAGTAGAAGCCTCTCTCAAAGCTATTCATCTACATCAAAAACAACAAACTCAGTTGCTTCAAAAGCTAGTGGCTGCAGAAACTTCTTCCTCCACTCTACTTGATGATAACTAAAAGGGGGAGAAAGATTTAACCATCCCAGTCAGTCAAGGATGGAAAACCAGTGAGGGGGAGCATGTGTTAAATGTTCAAATCATCCAACTAATAGTTCCAGAAATTACATTACCAAAGCCATCAGTATTGGACATCATTGATCTGATCCAAATAGCAGCTACTAAGCTTGATTCAAAGTCAAATCTCAAGATGCTTGATGTTGCAGCTGTTGAGAATGAATTGGATGACAAGTGGAAGAAAATAGATGAAGAAATTCAGAAGATATTTGGTCAGATACAGAAACCAGACAAGATCTTTCATCACTACTCACAAGTCAAGCAAATCTCTGTGAATGAAATGAGTCTAGGTAGCTTGGAAAAGGGCCAAACTTCATGCATAAAGTCTTCAAAGGCCAATTTGGTTCTGAAGCCTAAAAAGAACTAACCAAAGTTCTCAGACAAAAATCCTATGGATTTTATGTTTAAGACACCAAGGCCAGATGAAAAGAAGCTGTTGGCAAGATCAATTGCATTCTTCAAAGATCCAACTGATTCAGTGCTGAAAAGAAGAATTGCCAAGTTCTACAGGAATGGTAAGGAAATCTGTGTGGTGGCTAGACACCCTCAGTTTGTAGAAGCCAAGAAGGAAGAAAAAGAAAGAATTAACCAAGAAAAGAAGCAGGCTGCTTTAAATGCTAAAAAGCTCAAACAGAAGAAGAAACAAGCTGCTATCTTGGCCAAACTTCAAGCTGTGAAAACTACAACTGAGATTTATGAGAAACACTTGTGATTACTGAAGCTCAAGATCAGAAAATGCTCAATGAACCCCAACAGACAAAGAAACCAAGATACAAGAAAAGAATCAAGAGAAAATTGGACTTCAATGATGAGGAATTGGAAGACTACATTCCCAAACAATCTACTTCTACAACTCAAACATCCAAACCCTCAGTGGTGCATGAGGAATTCAAGGTGGATCCAACAAAGAACTTTCATGATGAGCCTATAATTCCCAAGGATGAGCCAATAGACTGGGAAAGTTTGCCAATTCCTGAACTCAGTTTACCTATCTTCAACAAGCCAAAGAGAAAAAAGTCTAGAGCAATCAAGAAGGTCAAGCATGTGACTCTCAGAACCAAAACCTTAGCCAAAACTCAAGCAACTATCAAAAAGGGATATCTATTCTACATCTGTGACATCAAGGAATTTTGAGATATAAATATCTACTTGGATGAATTGGAAGAGGTAAGAGGAATTGATGCTCACAGACATCTTCCTGAGAGACTGGTGTTCAAGTACAAGGGAGGGAGAGAAATCACATGGCCTCTTCACAGGTTCTTCAAGAAAGCTACTCTGTACTGATAAAGGTCTTCTCATCCTTCAAGAAAAACTTTGGATTTAATGTAAATGCAATGAAATAGTCTTAAAGAAGATAGAAGATCTAAGGAGCAATAAATCCAAGGAAGCACTCCCAAAGACTCTATCAATTCCCTTCATAGGAAATATAGTGCATTTGAGGCCTTATTAGCTGATGGAATTCATGGATGATAAGGGTATTAGAAGATTCTTCAGACTGGATGACCAACTGAGTATCTCTAGTAATGAGACTCTATTGGAAATGCAAGAAAAGCTGGATCTATCATATGCTGAAGAACTTGAATTCCACAAACAACTCCAAAATCAAATAGAAGAAAATAACAGGAAGCTTGGGAAGAAATCCAGACAATCAAGGAAATAGAAAACATCAGCTCAGACTAGAGGAGCACCTTGATAATGATTTTGAGAACCCTTGTACATTTTGTTTTATTCAATTTTCAATAAACTGTAGCCTTATTAGTTTTATCTACTATATTTCAATCTGTACATTTAGGGTGTTTTGCTATCATCAAGTTTCTCTTAATTTATGGCAACAATTCCAGTAGACATAAATTGGGGGAGATTGTTAGGAATATGTTGTGAACTTGATGATAAGTTAAACAAAACACCTTAGTAGATTTAACTTAGTGAATTTTTGTAGCTCTCAACGGATGTTTTATTATAGTCCCGACGGATGATCTTTATAGTCCCGACGGATGATAACTGAACATCCATCGAGAGTGTAGCTTATGTAACAATAAGTATTGTAGCAAATTTCTGTAAACAACAAAGTTTTAGTCTAGTAGATTCTGTATGATTCTCTAATCATGTTGACTATAAGATTGATATACAGAATAGGTTGGCTAATTGTAAATATGAGATGTCTTGTAATTCTGTATAAGTGAAATGGAGTCAAGTAACAGATAGACTCCCGACGAATGATCTACAAGGCTCCCGACAGATGATCAACATAATCCCGACGGATGTTCTATATAATTTTGACGGATGAGCATATTCAAAATAGCTGTTGATAGTGACAACACAGTCACATGCGTCGGGTGTTTGCAAAAGGAATGTGGCAGCCTGTTAAGTAAGATTTTGAGAACAAAGAAGCATTATCATTTCCATGCAAATATGAAATATTCAAAGATGCTGGATTAAGTAATGTTGCAGCTTGATAGTAGACTAGATTCATTTTGTTTTATTGTCTTGTCTTATTATCATGTAACTTGGTGATATATAAACCAAGTGTAGCAAGTAGAACAAATAACTAAGCAAGCACATTTTTCAGAGAGATAGATAAAGCTGTACTTGTTAAGAATTTCTCTATAGTTTGTTTGTTCACTTGTAAAGCATATTTGTGCTATTCAATGCATCACAGAGTTTTCAATTTGATATATATATATATATCTGGTGGATACTTTCAAATCCACTAGAAAGTTTTAAAGCTTTGTGTTTTATTACTTAGTGTTTTGATTTCTATTATTCTTTCATTCCGCATTACTCCAAATCAAACACTGTTATATGTATTATGTTAGAACATTTTTAAAATCTCAAAAAGTAGCTAGAATTACATTCAACCCCCTTTCTGTAATTTTTGTTGTATTGTTTGGGAATAACAGATGCGTTATTTGTTCCTCCACTATCATCACTTCTATTTGAGGACTCACCTTCAGGTATTGCCTGTTTTCTTCTATTGTTCCCCATGTTTGTATAATTATAAATAGTCTCTTGTTTGAGGTTACCTCTATTTATATGACATGCATACTACTCCTCTCAGCCATCTCTTATTTCTTTGTAAAATGTGTGACTGTGCTTTTCTGTTAGACTGTGTGAAAATATTATGAAAGAAAATAAATTTTTGAGTGGCAGTCTCCTGTACTGGAAAAAGGAGAGGTAGCTTTGAGAAAAGAATTTTATAAGTGTTTCTTTACTTATAAACTTTCTTCTGTGAGGAAAATATTACTCTCAAAAGTAATATATAATGTGAGAAGTGATGAGATTACTTGAAAAGAAAAGAGTGATTTAGGTGTTACCTTGTTTATATTTCAGGATCTCATCAGGAACAGACACATATTGTTAAGAATCCTTATAAAGGCAAAGCAATACTGCCTAGGTCTGCAAATTTTTCTGAGGGTTTGTCTAGTTCTGAATCTGATGATGATAGTGACACTGTTGATTCTGACACAGCTCAGCTTAAGACTGTTATTGATACATCTAAGAAGTCCAATATTGGTTCTTCTTCACATTTCAATACAAATCCTTCTTATTACAATGCTGATCTTGAGCACTTTCGGAAGACTGAATGGGATTTTGCATGGAGAGATGCACATACTTCTATCTCCTCTACTGTTGGTATGCAACATGTTTACAGGGCCTATGATGAACTTCAAAATCCTGATTGAAATTACATCTTAAGGCCTCCACCATTTCTGTGAAAGGAATTCATTCTGAACTTGCTGATATGAAGAAATCTCATGCTAGTTTAAAGAACAAGATTGATGCATTCATGATTAATCCACTTTCTTCAGCTGAACTCATAAGTGGGAAAAATGCTGTTAAAGTTGTGGTTCAATCCCAACAAAGTATGGATTCTCGATTTTCTTCCTTGGAAGATAAAGTATCTTCTATGGTTGATAAACTGGATGTTATGTTTTCTCTTCTTTCAAATACTGATGCCAAAAAGGGGGAGAAGATAGTTGTCACAAAATGTACACATGACTCTATTCAGTTGAAAGATAAAGATACTGATGGTGATGGTGATAAAAATCCGGTTTCCAATGTTCTAATTGTTCCTACTGCTCAACAACCTCAACATTCTAAAAGATCTGTTTCTTCAGGACAAGGAAAGTCTACTGATGCTCATGAAGCTAAGCACATGACTACTGATGATGCTCCTGAGACTGGTGATGTTACAATCTCTAACTTAGCAGATGCTAAAGGGTTATTCTTTCCTTCCATACAGAAGAAAATAGGTGAAGAGATTATTATGTACTACAAAGATAAAAGGTTTGAGCAAAAAAATGCTAGGAGTGCTCTTGGATTGATAACTAAAGAATTTCTTGATCTAACAACTAAAGAAGCAGTTATGCAACAGAAGGAGTTAATGCCTCAAATTGAAGCTGAAGCCAACACCTCTAAGGAAGAGGAAAAAGAGGTGGAAGATCTACAAGAGCTAGAGGAAGAGGAGGAGGAGAAAGGATTTCTAAACCAAATCAAATGGTTGCAATTGATTCTGCATTTCTGAATGTCCTATCCAGAGAAGGTTATGTTCATGTACAAGGACATGAATTAGAAGAAGAAGTTCAGAATACTGAAGAGATGATTGTTCAAAGGAAGAAGAAATCAACCACTGACATTGCTCAAGTTGATATAAATAATGCAAATGTAACTCTTGAGGCAGATAAAAGTCCTGAGGATAAAATAAATCTTGATACTGAAAATCTGATAGCTGATTTTGACACTGATAAAAAGGTGGTCAAAGGATTGTATCAGTTGGTTCTTACTACAGTAGTCAATTCTCATAATTTAGAGGTTGATGAACAAGAAAGAATTGATAGAATGAAAGCTGATCAAGCATTTGGTGATTATATGCGGAGAATTCTAAATTCAGAGAGAAAGCTATGGCATAAAGAAAAGGGAAGATTTATGATCTACCTAAAAGTTATGCTCCTATCAGAAAACATGATAAAAAGATGGAAAAATGTTGGTTCATTCAGTTATCCTAAAGGGTTCCAACATATTAAATATGTGTCTACAGGACTAGAAGTTCTGGTTCAGAATAGAAAGATGTTGACAAGTCCATCAAGAAACCTTCTTGGGTGGAACATAATGGAAAGCTGAAGCTTGTCAAAACTGGAACCAGAGGATGTATTGTCCATTCTGGAATGGAAATTCTGAGGTCTGATTTACTGGACACAAATATTTAGACTGACAATCTTGGTGAAAGAGTTACTTCCTCACATATTGAAAAAGTTGAAGCCGTGAAGATTGTATATAGGAAGATAAACTTTGATGATGTCAGAGAGGAGATTCTGTACTTTCTGAGAGATGGTAAAGTAAAAAGTTTTACCTTGCAGCGACTCTTGATGAAGACTGTGACAGAGTTGAAATACATTCACTATCTTCTTAGAGTTGAGAACAATATCACCAGAAACTGGTCTTCTTTGATACTTGAAAGTATCAAAAGAAGAGTCATGAACAAAGAAGATAAATACAATGGTGATTATGTTCCTATGTACAGAACTTATACTGGTCAAGAAATGAAGATGCAAAAGGGAGCTGCAGTCCTAAAAGTTTTTCTCAACAATCCTCAGTTATCCTTCAGTCTTGATCATGAAGATGTCAGTATGAGCTTTATACTGATTGGTGATCTGGAATTGAATAAAATCTTGATTTCTAAAATGAGATCAACCATCTACCAGCTTGGAGAAGATACTGAAGAGAAGAGAGAATTGAAGAAAAAGCTTGTTAAATTCCTTCAAGACAAGGAGGAAGAAAGGTTGAACAACTTTCTGGAAACAACTGTTAGTTATCTTAGGATACTGAAGTAAGCTTTACTCCTTGTACATTTTGTAATTGGTTTTGTCATTATTGAGGATGGATTTTGTGCTTCATTATATTAAGCATAAATTGGGGGAGATTGTTACGTGATGATTCTCAATAATCAGAAGAAGCTCAAAATCTGATTACATTTTAGATGTCATCAGTATTTTATGTTTTGTCAGGATTTGATGCATCATCGGTATTTGCATGTCATCAGCATCTGAAGGTAGTCTGTTATGAAGATTGATTATGTTCCTTATTTTGAGGGATGGATATCTGTTACGTTCTGAGTGATATGACTTTAGGTATTCAGTTAAAGATATGTATCATTTTCTGCTGGTAATTGATAATGTATATCTTAGATTGATTTATAGCACCTGTGTATTATATAAATCACATTTTAGGTCATCACTTAGTGATTAACTCGAGCATTGTACGACCTAGAAGCTCTCAAGAACATCAGTATTTCTGGAAAGAATTTGTAACAGTTTTTATTAGAAATATAAAGAACTATTATATTTTTATACTTGTTCAAAACATCTATACAATTATATCCAACCCCCCTTAAATAATTGTATTACTACTGGGCAACAATGTCTATTTAGCGCAAACTACCTTATGCATGATGATGTCTTGCATGTGTTTTCAAAGAATTTCAAAACTTGAATGTACGTAGGTCTCAATTTTTACGAGTATAGGATGCTATTACTTGTGAGATCTTGAGCCTAATTTACGATTGAAGCATTCTTTTATCAATCTATTTTTTTTGTGAGTTATTCGTCATTGTGCATGCTGCTCTAGAACTTGCTTTAAACCAGGTCATCCGTATATTGATATTGTGTATGTGTAAAAATGATAAAGGCATTAGGATTAACCATAGTGTCCCATACAGTATCCTGAAAAATAATCCTTAGTGAGCCCCCTTGAACCTATATCCTTTTTTTCGGATGTCACCAATTAAATCTTGAGCTTAATTCTTCATTCTGTCTTGACTGACTATTAGAACATTGTGATGTATGTTTGAGATTGGTAAAAATTTAAGTGTGGGGATTTCTTTGTTCAAGTTGGATATTTGGTGGGAATCAATTACTTGATCTTCTAAAAAAATTATACATTGCAACAAAGTATCAAGTACTCTTTTGAGGTCAATGGGTGGCAAGTGCAATGTCATATGAAGGGGATGATCCATGTACATGTTATGGTCTTAAGTGCAATGTATTGGTGACTTTTCATTACCCTTGGTTATTGGAGAATGACCTGACTTTGATAAAAAAAATTGAACAAGAATATCAAGTAGAGTCAGTGTTCATTCGTTTGTACAATGTGAAAGTGGGAAAGTACATTGTCATATGTGCTTTGGTGTTTAATGCTTGTGAGAGTTAGACCAACTTTTACATGATTAATTTTCATGTTAGGTGCTTAAATTAAAAGTGACCACTATAATCTGCTAGTTATTAAGTTTAGCCACTTGTTAGCCTATTTCTTTGATATCCTCCCGATTTCCTAAGCCCCGTTACAATTCTTGACAAAGACTTTTTGATTTATACATGCACAAAGTCTAAAGATTTTGGTGGACAGGCAATCTTATGGTAGCACATGTGTATTTGACTGAACTTGAGTGATACAATTACATGTTACGTGGTATTTATGTCTACTTAGAATGCTCTATAAAGGCTTAGATTGGTGTTTTGTACTCAAGTATTTTGTGTATTTGATGTGTTTTATAGTATTTTTGCATTTCAGGCATATATACGGGATCGAGGAGGTTTAGCATTGATTTGATGCTAAAATAGTGTTAGGAAGTTGTCGCAAAGATTGCTCGTGGAAAGCAATCAAGAACCAGCAAATAAAGAAAGCAATTTCAATTTTTCCAAAAGGACGGCGCGCCCGCGCTATGCTAGCCCGTGCCCGCGCTAGAAAAGCAGAATTTCAGCGCGCCCGTACTGGTGAAGCGCGCTGCCGCACCAGGTCGGGATTCCAGATTCCTGTTTTAATTAGAAGACTGTTTTTCTGGGCTTTTGGATTAATTGGGATGCTATTTAAAGACAACTTAAAAACATTTTTCATAACAGAGCTTAAGGAGAAGGCAGCAAGAAGACCTATAGCACAATACAACAAAGGCGAAGAAGATCTAGTTTATTCTTGTGATTCTTTGTTCTAAGTTGTAATCTTGGATGCTCATTTTTTGTTTTGTTGAACCTAATACTCTGGATTACGTACTTTTTTTGTTATTTGTTTTATAAAGACCTAGTTTATTATACCATGCTTTCATCGGGACCCACGGTGATGATGAGTTCGGTTATGGGCTAATCGTTATCGTGGGGTTCTAGCGAATTTACTTATGGATTTCAATAGTTAATATATTTTGATACCTTAATATATGGTGATTGTATGATGTCCTAGTATTGGTTGTGCTTATTCGTCTTATGAGCGTCGTGAACTTATAAGATAGCGTGTTAATCCCTAATACAATGATAGTGAATTTAGGGGTTTAGAACTTGCCATGCTAGCATAGGTTCATGTATTATTATGCATGATTCATAGGTAATTTTAACCATCTTACTTGCCCTATGTAATCATGATAAATAACTTGTTCATTAAACCATTATGTTGTCAAATTCTATAGACATATAGGGTCTCAATATAATTGGTGTCTATTCAGCTTCTATCTCTTTTGTGGATGTCTTGTAGTAGGGTATTCGTACAACAAAAGTTGGCGTTTACTAGTTTCACGTTATCTGATTAGTGTCATCACCATTGCATGCTAAGGATAAGAACAAAAAGGCTATTGAATGAAGTAGTAATGAAGTTAGAATCCTATGTGTGTCTCATACAAGTAATTCAAACTCAATTCTCTTAGTTAATTGCATGTTAGTTAGTAATCTTAGTTATAAACAATCTCAATTTGTTATTCGTCTTAGCATTGAATAATAACCATACCATTGTTGCATAAGTACATTGATTGAAATTAACCTAAACCAGTCTCGGTGGGAATAAACTAGAAATAATTCTATATTATTTGCAATCGCTTATACTTGCGTGAATATTAGCGCGTGTTTTCTTCCTAAAATTACACCTAAACACTTATATGATTTGAGTGTTTGTGAGGTTATTTTCTATCCAAAGCATGCTATTTTCTTGTTGATTAATACTTTGATGTTATTCATGATTATTTTAGTCTTGTGAAACTATGTGTGCGTGCTTGAATAGTTGTGTTGGTGTGTAAAGTTGAGGAACTGAATTATATGACATCTAGGTGCTATTACATCTCTATGTTTGCATGTGTGGAGTGCTATGATATATTTCATGCTTGAGACTTGGCAGTCTGAACAAAATTTGGGAATTTTGTGGGTACATTCGCTATAGGCCCTCACGAGACCTTACTCGTCCACTAGGGTTACCTTAGGGTTTAAAGGGCTTGTTTCATATGTCAAATGCAACTGTGATCACCTACGGCAGAGGTACTACTAGTTTAGGGCTTAGACTTTTTCTTTTATTCTTTTCCTGAGGACGTGCAAGATGCTAAGTGTGGGGATGTTATGAGCGTGCAATTTATCCTAATATTTTCCCTATATTTGGTTATATTGTATTGATTTGGATTTGTATTTAATAATATTAATGTTTTATTATAGGTATCAAAGAGATATAATAAAGAAAGGATTGGAGTTAAAAAAAATCAGATTTAGAGTTTAATTTGATTTAAAATCGGATTTTCATGGGCTAGCTTCGCATCTACACTATTTGGGCCATATCTGTAGTTCAAGAAGTTCGATTCTGACGATTCAGCAGCCCACGGAAAGCTTATGAGAAGATCTTTATTTCAGAAGTGGTCTTGAATTCAAGGTCCAGCCGAATCAGCCCTGAATTAGAGGCCAAAAGTCAACTATGAATTTCCACTTTCTCGGAATTCAATTCTAATTACGAAATCTCCATAAATTTGCTTTAATTCATTAAAAAGATTATTATTAGGGAATTAATTAGATTAGAACAGACCTAATACATAGAGAGGAGGCAAGAGAGAAGGAGCCGCACAAGGGAGGAGGAGAAGAAGCCATCAACTGAGAAGAATTCAACAACTAAAGACATTCAGTTGGCTTTATTTTCTCTTATCTTTTTATATCTCTTATTATGAATATGTGTTGGTTATCTTGGGATTGTTTTAATACTTTGATTATGAACTAAAATTGTATGGGTTATATTTTTATGAAACCCTAGTATGGGATTATTGGTGTTTTGATAAGAATTACTATATGTAGTTTACAGTTTATTTATTTAAGTGGATATCATGATACATACTTGTTATTGTTTGATCAACTCTAGTAGGTTAATGAGTTTATTTTAATATTGAGAGAGATATATTTAATTGACACAGTACTTGAATGATGCATGCTTATATCTTTTGATTAATATTGTTATGGTATAAACATATTTTGTGACCATGCATAGCTTTGTGAATTGGTGCTTAAATAAATTATGAAGAGTAAATTGGCATAGACATATGTTATTTTATTTTATAGGAATTATACCGTAGTGATTTCAAGAGGAACCTACGACCATAAAATTCTAACTAGTGAGCTGTGATCTTGCTATAATATTACATTGCTTCATTACCGACATGAACATATTGGGGGGAAGTAATATCCTGACTCAGCTTTTCGTATCTGAAACATATCCAAACCTCTTCGCTAGTATATTATTTGTTAGTTAATTTATTTATTAATTAGTTTAATTAGATAAATCAAAAACTCATTCTTGTGTTCGATAACTTAATTGTTAGATATTACTTATTATTTGTAATATCCAGGATATATCGTGTAATTATCTTTGCTAATAAATAATTAATATATGTGTTCAGTATCTATTCTGTGAATTAATTGTTAAGTGTTAAATGTGCTTGGATGTTTAAAAATATTATTAATTTAGAATTTTAATTTTTATATGTCCAAAATAAAATATAGATAATTGTCATATCTTCCTAATTATTTTTATGTTGATTTATGGATGTATAAGGATCATAAGAAATTTATAAAATATTTTTCCGAGTATTTAAAATCTATTTTATAAAAACGGGAACCAACGGACGTTATCCGTTGTTACGTTTTTGGAACCTGAAACTCTTTCGAGAACTCCTTCCTAACCTAATTGTAATATTCCGAGCATATTCCATATTTCGACTTTTTCGATCCGGCGTACGATTTGTCCTGCGCGGGTCCCGGCGTAACATTTTCGATACAATATTCGTTTCGTTAAATCAATAAAACTCGTATTTTCGATAAACGGGAGCTTTTTATTAAACTATCCCAATTATCACCTCGTAGTACGTGTAACCAGGCGCTGAGACCAAGACCGCAATACAAATTGTACTGGTTTGGATAATTATCCCGAAAACCAATACCGTTTGGATCAGTTTTTATAAATAAACGTACCATTTTATATCCGGAATGATCCAACGGGATACTAATTTTCCGTAATTATAAATAGCCTTTACCGTATTTTTTTTCGTATCAAAAATCATTTGCAGTCAGTAATTATATAAATTTCCAGAGAAAATTCATATATTCATAAACCTTTCTGAGAATCAAACCAACAATCGGAGGTGTTACCGGAGCCTGTTTGAAAAGCTCGAGTACTCAATCCAAAGGTCTTGAGGTGTTCTATCAGATTCTGAACATATTGGGGGGAAGTAATATCCTGACTCAGCTTTTCGTATCTGAAACATATCCATACCTCTTTGCTAGTATATTATTTGTTAGTTAATTTATTTATTAATTAGTTTAATTAGATATATCAAAAACTCATTCCTGTGTTCGATAACTTAATTGTTAGATATTACTTATGATTTGTAAAATCCGGGATATATCGTGTAATTATCTTTGCTAATAAATAATTAATATATGTGTTCAGTATCTATTCTGTGAATTAATTGTTAAGTGTTAAATGTGCTTGGATGTTTAAAAATATTATTAATTGAGTATTTTAATTTTTATATGTCCAAAATAAAATATAGATAATTTTCATATCTTCCTAATTATTTTTATGTTGATTTATGGATTTATAAGGATCATAAGAAATTTATAAAATCTTTTCCGAGTATTTAAAATCTATTTTATTAAAACGGGAACCAACCGACGTCATCCGTTGTTACGTTTTTGGAACCCGAAACTCTTCCGAGAACTCCTTCCTAACCTAATTGTAATATTCCTAGCATATTCCATGTTTCGACTTTTTCGATCCGGCGTACGGTTTGTCCTGCGCGGGTCTCGGCGCAACATTTTCGATACAATATTCGTTTCAGTAAATCAATAAAACTCGTATTTTCGATAAAAGGGAGCTTTTTATTAAACTATCCCAATTATCACCTCGTAGTACGTGTAACCAGGCGCTGAGACCAAGACCGCAGTACAAATTGTACTGGTTTGGATAATTATCCTAAAAACCGATACCGTTTTGATCAGTTTTTGTAAATAAACGTACCGTTTTATATCCGGAATGATCCAACGGGATACTAATTTGCCGTAATTATAAATAGCCTTTACCGTATTTTATTTCGTTTCAAAAATCATTTGCAGTCAGTAATTATATAAATTTCCAGAGAAAATTCATATATTCATAAACCTTTCTGAGAATCAAACCAACAATCGGAGGTGTTACCGGAGTCCGTTTGAAAAGCTCGAGTACTCAATCCAAAGGTCTTGAGGTGTTCTATCAAATTCTGTGTTCCAAGTCACTGCAGAAATCAAGGTTTATTTTTTGAAAAATTATTTATTTTCGAATTAATATTATTAAAAATATGAATTTTTGTTCAGATGATTATTTGTATGATTTCATGCTTGCATGTTGTAGAGCTTGTTTTCCTGATGATTTTCATATGTCATACGTCTGATTTGGAGTTCAATAACATGCTCAAAAGTGGGTTTAATTCTCGAATTTTAAAATTAGGATTTATAACCCGTATGAATGTTTTCAATTGAAATTTGGGGCTTTTTGATTTAGGGGTTATTAGCTGTTGATTTATAGTGGATTATGTTCCTTATGAAATTTGCAATTGATTGGTATATAGCTCGTTAATAGAGGATGTCTGAATCGAAGGGAGTTGTGCTTTAAAAATTCCCGTTATTCGCCGGAAATCGGCGATTTTCTTGGCCATTTTCCGGCCAGAACAGGGATGATTGTTGTGTTTTGATTGCATGAATCAATTCCTGGTTGCCTGAAGATCATATCTAGAGCTTGTGGTGGGGTGAGGATGCCGGGAATGTATTCTCCGGCCATCCCCGAAGTTTTTCCGGCGACCCCTGTAAAATTACAGTTTAGTACCTGAATTATTGGGGAAGAAACAGTTAGGTCCCTGAACTTTCCAGTATTTGCAAAAATAGGATTCATGTTTTAAAAATATTGAAAAATCATATTTCCTATTTATTTTAATTATAAAAATTCGATTTTAATTTTTGAAAATTCCAAAAATTATTATTTTAATTCTAAAAATTATATTTAGTTCAAAAATAAATCTGAATTAATTAGTTAATTAATTTCAGTTAATTTTTAATTGATTAATTAGTCAATTAATTCGAAAATTAATTGACTAATTGATTTAATTAAGTACTAATTGAATTTAATTAAATATTTAATTAGATTTAATTATTTAAAAATGATTTAAAAATTCCAAAAAATAGTTTCGAGCTTTAAAATATTATTTTAAATTGTTTTCAAGGCTCGATAATTATTATGAAATTGTTTTGAAGCCAGAATTGGCCAACCGAACCCTATTTATTACTCCAAAATTGATTCAACGGTCTGTTTTAATTCCGAAAAATGTCTTAAAAATCATTTTAAATATCCGAAAGCCTATTTATGACCCGAGACTTCTTTATAAATGATATACCATTGAATATGTGACGTGTTATGTGTTATATGTGACTTGTTGGTTAAGTGTCGGTCTGTATCTTGTTTATTTCGTAACTTTCAATCCGTTAATCGGATTTGGGTGAAATGAAGGGTAGAGAGAAGTATGTGTCGAATAGAATCGTATGAGTTAAATATTGATAGATGCTTATGATATGTGAGCAGAAGAGGCAAGGCGTAGGAAAGGGAAACAGATAGTCAAGGAGTAAGACAGTGGTGATTGAGAGCAAATGCAGTGTAGTAAGCTAGTACCAGGCAAGTGTTGTAAACTTTCTCGAGATATTGTAGCAATTGATATTCCTGTTTTATATTGCAAGTGCTTTGAAGCACTGAACCCTAAACCTTGATTCCAGTTATTGATCTTGAGCCGTAAACATGATTCTTTCTAGACCATTGATTGTTGTGTACCCAAATACAAACCTCAAACATACGATATTACTCCACAAATATATTCAAACTAACTATTACACTGAACCAAATTGCTTACACATTTAAACCATTGTATCTTATGCTTTGAAAGATCAAATCCTTGGAACCCTGAAATGTTGATTCCTTTGTTATCCAATTCTTTCATTACCTAACAGCCAAGCTTTGGAAATGCCATATTGATCTTTATACAGATTGAAACCATTTTCATTATTGAAAGTCCAATGTTGTTAATGATCCTGTTTATTATTTATTACAGCTTATTCTGTTATTATGGTAGAATTGGATTGTTTTTATAAAATTGTGGACCAGATTCGTGGTCAGACCATATAATGGTCAAGTTAGGCCAATGTGTGCCTTGGATCCAGTAGTTAGAGCAGTGTTGTGTGCTTTGCTCGGGGTTAGTGTGTGACTGATCAGCAGCCTAACCTTGGTTTTAACTTGAAAACATAATATCCAATTCTAAATCATAGTCCATTGTTCACTTGATATCGTATCCATATTTCCCTGATGATCATTATTCTCAGTTTTGTCATTGTGACTTGCTGAGCTAGGTAGCTCATTTGTGCGATGTTGTTTATGTTCTTTCCAGTTAAAAAGGAACCGGTTGGTACGGAGGATCCCCAGTCCAGCGCGAGAGCTAGGGGTTCAGGTTGATCGAGTTGAGCTAGTAGGCTTCTTTTGGAAAAATTTTAAGTTTGTAAAACTTTTATAATAATGTTTAATACTCAGTTCTGAGTTGGATAGTTGGGATTTGAACGGTTTGTAATATAAGTAAGTGTGGTTGGCTTGTGTGCATACTTTAACCTGTTGCGATCCGTGGTAGTTGGTAAGTAGGGTCACTGCATATTATTATTATTATCTTTATTATGGTTATAAGCAGGTTATAAATAGTGTGTGTGTGGACCCCAAACTTCTGACCCGGGTTTGGGGAGCGCCACAGGTTTGGTATCAGAGCTAGAGGTTATAAGTCACTGACACAAGCCTAGGATTGACGGGAATTGGTAGAGGGTTAGGATTAGAAGTAAGGAATAGAAAGATAGAACGTCGAGAGGTTGAGTGCTATGGTATAACAGGTATTAGTGTAATTCGCATCATGGTTCGAGATTCTTATATTGCGATATGATTTCAGATAGCAGCGATGGCCGAGTCTTTTATCCCCGTATCAGCTGATCACTCAGAGCCTTCTGTTGGAGTACTGTCCTTGGATCCACGTCCTGTTGTTCCACCAGTGTTGGCTATACTACCTCCACATGTGTTGCAGCCCGTACCATTACAGGCTATTCCACCTCCAGGCATGAGGCCACCTATCAGAGGACCCCCACCTGCTGATTCAGGCTTTACTAGTCACTCAGTTACAGGAGTACCTTTCCAGTTCTCTTCCTATCCTGTCCCATATCATCAGTTTGAGGCTTGCCTTATGGAGCAGCGATTCCTACAGGGTCAGATTCAGGAGTTACTACATATTATGCATACCAGAGAGGTTGGGAGTGGTGAGAGGCGATTCAGAGAGAGGCTCCAGGCATTTCGTAGAGCAGCTGCAGTGAGAATTACTGAGGCTACACATGAGGACATCACCCCCGATTTCCTAGTGGAGTGGGCTAAGTGGGTTCTAGAGGAGCTTGAGGAGATTGGAGGTCTAGACTTGCCATGAGTTAGAAATCCAGAGATGCTGAGCAGTATTGTGATGGCTATGTAGTATGTATAGTAGTGTGTAGGGTGTATCAGAAGACTTTTGGGTTGTATTTATAGACTAGCTATGCTGACTAGTGAGTAGGTTGTTATACCCTTTTGCTCTTACTTTCGAAGCGTCTTTACGCTTGTACTACCCAAAACTTTTGATCTATATATATAAGCATCTTTCCTTTCCAGTATTGTCATTCATTTTACTGCACCTGTTTTACTTTACCTTATTTATTGTACCAGTTATACCCCTCTGATACCATGTACCCTGTTTTCCATAACTGTTTATATTCTGTAAAAAAGCATGCAATTTACTTAGTTATAACTGTTTTCAAAAAGAAATATTTCTGTTTTACAAAACTTTTCTTTTCTGCAAAGAATTTGGTTTAAAAGCTAAATAAGTTGTTTGATTCTTTACAGAAAATGCCTCCCAGAAGAAATACCCGCACCAACACCCAGAATGAAGAAACCAACAACAACAACAATAATAACAACCAAGATGATACAAACCAGAATGCAAACCCAGGACCCATAGACCCAGTAATAGCCCAGATTCTTCAAATCTTGGCCCAACAAACAGTTCACCTGGCACAACAACAACAAAGACAGACCAATCCCCAGGTAACTTTCAAAACTTTTTAGGCAATAAACCCACCAGAATTCAAGGGTTCTTTAGAGCCGATTGAAGCAAATGTTTGGTTAAAGGAGATAGAGAAGGCATTTGCCTTAGTAAAAGTCAAGGAAGAACATAAGGTTGAGTTTGCAAGTTACTATTTGAAGAATAAGGCCACCTATTGGTGGGAGATGGTGAAGACGTTGGAAGTTACAGATGTTATTACTTGGGAGAGATTTAAGGAATTATTTTTAGAAAAGTATTTTCCTCAGTTTGTCCAGGATCAGATGGAGTTGAAGTTTTTAGAACTAAAGCAAGGAAACATGTCGGTGACAGATTATGAGAGTAAGTTTGAGGAATTGTCAAGATATGTGCCGTCGTATGTGGATACTGACAGGAAGAAGGCTAAAAGATTCCAGCAAGGTTTGAAACCATGGATCAGAGGGAAGGTAGCCATTTTTGAATTGGATACTTATGCAGGAGTTGTACAGAAGGCTATGATCGCAGAGACAGAGAGTGAGATGTCACAGACGGAGAAAGAAAGCAAGAAAAGGAAATTTGAAGGGAATGAAGGTCAGTCATAACCAGGGAAGTTTCCAAATTTTAAGAAGGGCAAGTTTCAGCCAGGGAGAAATTCAAATTTCAGGAGACAAAATGCAAGCGACGGAAGCCAGGGCAATCGTCCAGTTAATGCAAATCAGCCGAATCAGTTGAGATTAACTTTTCCAGATTGTCAAGTATGTGGGAAGAAGCATGGGGGAGTTTGTAATAAGTTGAATGTAGTTTGTTTCAAGTGCAATCAGAAAGGGCACTATTCAAGGGAGTGCCGAAATCAGCCAGCAAGAGAACCAGCAAATAAGGATCAGCCTATCCGAAATCCAGCAGTGAAGGTTCCAGCCATTGGATTTACGTGCTTTAAATGTGGGAAGCCAGGACATATAGCCAGGGATTGCAAGACACCAGCCCCAGTCAGTAATGCATTGAGGATTATGGGGTCTACCCCATCAGTGAATGAGACTCCAAGAGCTAGAGTTTTTGACATGTCTGTGAAGGATGCTATCCAGGATACGGATGTCATGGCAGGTACGCTTAATGTGAATTTTTTATATTCCAAAGTGTTAATAGATTCGGGAGCAACTCGATCGTTTGTTTCACAAGATTTTGTTAGTAAGTTAAATTGTCCAGTTGAGTATTTAAATGAAATAATGACTGTGGAATTGGCAAATCAAGAACGAGTATATGTTAATCAAGTTTGTGGGAGTTGTGAGATTGAGATTTCTGGTAGTGAATTTTGTGTAGATTTGATACCATTTAAGTTAGGAGAATTTGACGTTATCTTAGGAATGGATTGGTTATCTAAGCATGATGCCCAGATAGATTATCGAAATAAGAAGGTAATAGTGAAAACGCCAGACGAAAGAATAGTAACGTTCAAGGGTCAGAAACAAGTAAAGAAGTTTTTAACGATGATTCAAGCCAAGAAGTTGTTACGACAAGGATGCGAGCATTTCATGGCATATGTGATTGACAGGAGTCAGGAGCCAGCGAAACTTGAAGATATTCCAGTAGTGAATGAATTTCCAGATGTGTTTCCCGACGAGTTACCAGGACTTCCTCCAGATAGAGAAATTGAGTTTGCAATCGATTTAACACCTGGAACAGAACCGGTATCCAAGGCCCCGTATAGAATGGCGCCCGTTGAAATGAAGGAGCTAGCGAAACAATTGCAAGAACTATTAGAGAAAGGAGAAATCAGAAGTAGTGTATCCCCGTGGGGAGCCCCGGTATTATTTGTCAAAAAGAAAGATGGAAACATGAGACTGTGCATCGACTATAGGGAGCTCAACAAGCTTATAATCAAGAACAAGTATCTGTTACCCAGAATTAATGATCTGTTTGATCAACTGAAGGGAGCCAAGTACTTCTCCAAGATTGATTTAAGATCGGCATATCATCAACTGAAGATTAAGCCAGAAGATATACCGAAGACAGCTTTCAGAAAAAGGTATGGACATTACGAATTTTTAGTGATATCTTTTGGATTGACCAATGCCCCGACAACGTTTATGGACCTGATGAACAGAATTTTCAAGGAATACTTGGACAAGTTCGTTATTGTGTTTATAGACGATATTTTGATTTATTCAAAGGTGGAAGGGGATCATGCGGAACATCTGAGAACAGCTTTGGAGATTTTAAGGAAAAAGAAGTTATATGCTAAATTCTCGAAGTGTGAGTTTTGGCTACAGAAAGTTCAGTTCTTAGGACACATAGTCAGTAATGAAGGGATCAAAGTGGACCAAGAAAAGATCGAGGAAATTACAAACTGGGAAAGACCGAGAACACCTACCGAGGTAAGAAGTTTCTTGGGATTAGCGGGATATTATCGTCGATTCGTTCAAAAATTTTCAAGGATTGCAACACCATTGACAAAGCTTACACGGAAGAATGAAAAGTTTATATGGAACGACAAGTGCGAAGAAAGTTTTCAGAAATTGAAGCAACGATTAATCACAGCACCTGTTTTGTCACTTCCAGACGATCAAGGGAATTTCGTAATTTATAGCGATGCTTCTCATAAAGGAGTAGGATGCGTTCTTATGCAGCACGATAAGGTGATTGCGTATGCGTCAAGGAAATTGAAACCACACGAACAAAAATATCCTACTCATGATTTGGAGCTAGCAGCCATAGTTTTTGCTTTGAAAATTTGGAGACATTATCTGTATGGAGAAAAGTGCGAGATTTTCACGGATCATAAAACCTTAAAGTACATATTCACACAAAAGGAACTGAATATGAGGCAAAGAAGATGGTTAGAATTGATCAAGGATTACGACTGCTCAATTAATTATCATCCCGGTAAAGCGAACGTTGTAGCAAACGCGTTAAGTCGGAAGGAAAAGTTAAATGTGTTAGCAGTACCTGAAGAGATATATAAGGAGTTTCAGAAACTAGAATTGGAGATTAAAGTTTGCAGGCCTAATGAAGCAAAAGTGTACAGTATGACTTTTCAGCCGGAGTTGCTAGAGAAAATAAAGAAATGTCAGGGAGATGTAATGGATCAAGATATAAATCGTTTGGTAGATGAGGAATTGTGCACGCAGAAGGATGATCAAGGTATTCTGAGGTTTTCTTCTAGAATTTGGATTCCACCGGTGACGGAGCTGAAGAATGAAATTTTACAGGAAGCACATAATTCAAGATATTCCATCCATCCAAGGAGTACCAAAATGTACAGAGATTTAAAAGAAAGTTATTGGTGGCCAGATATGAAGAGGGAAATTGCGGAATGGGTTAGCAGATGTTATACATGTCAGAGAGTTAAAACCGAACATCAAAGACCAGGTGGATTGCTACAACCATTGGAGATTCCAGAGTGGAAGTGGGAACATATTGCCATGGATTTCATAGTTGGATTACCAAGGACAAGGGCTAATCATGATGCCATTTGGGTTATAGTGGATAGACTTACCAAGTCAGCTCATTTTTTTCCTATAAATGAAAGATTTTCACTCGACAAGTTGGTCCATATGTACCTGAAGGAAATTGTAGTTCGTCATGGAGTTCCTGTGTCTATTGTATCTGATCGAGATCCAAGATTTAATTCAAGGTTTTGGAAAAGTTTTCAAGAATGTTTGGGAACGAGATTGAATATGAGTACGGATTATCACCCCTAGACGAACGACCAAAGTGAAAGAACGATTCAAACGATTGAAGACATGTTATGTGTTTGTGCTATTGATTTCAAAGGAAGTTGGGACGAGCATTTACCTCTGGTAGAATTTGCTTATAACAACAGTTATCATGCCAGTATTGGGATGCCACCCTATGAAGCCCTTTATGGACGCAAATGCAGATCTCCAGTGCATTGGGACGAAGTAGGAGAATGCAAAATACTTGGACCTGAATTGGTGCAGCAGACAAAGGAAGTGGTTAAAATTATCCAGAAGAGATTAATAGCCGCACAGGACCGTCAAAGGAAATATGCAAACCAGTCCAGGAAAGATATGGAATTCGAAGAAGGAAACTTGGTATTACGGAAAGTATCACCGTGGAAGGGACTAACAAGGTTTAGAAAGAAAGGAAAGCTGAGCCCAAGGTATGTCGGACCTTTTGAGATTCTAAAGCGCGTTCGCAAAGTAGCTTACGAATTGGCGTTACCTCCGCACATGGAGCACATTCACAATATTTTTCATGTATAAATGCTTAAGAAATATAATCCAGACTCCAGGCATGTAATAGAATATGAGCCAATAGAGCTTCAGGCAGATTTGTCATGTGTAGAGAGTCCAATAGAGATTCTAGAAGAAAGAAAGAAGGTATTGAGGAATAAAGTGGTAAAGCTAGTAAGAGTGTTATGGAGAATCCCAAAGGTTGAAGAGTGAACCTGGGAGTTAGAAAGTGATATGAGAGAAAAGTACCCTCATTTGTTTTCTTAGAAGATTCCGAGGACAGAATCCTTTTAAGGGGGGAAAGATGTAATATCCAAGATATATCGTGTAATTATCTTTGCTAATAAATAATTAATATATGTGTTTAGTATCTATTCTGTGAATTAATTGTTAAGTGTTAAATGTGCTTGGATGTTTAAAAATATTATTAATTGAGTATTTTAATTTTTATATATCCAAAATAAAATATAGATAATTGTCATATCTTCCTAATTATTTTTATGTTCATTTATGGATTTATAAGGATCATAAGAAATTTATAAAATCTTTTCCGAGTATTTAAAATCTATTTTATAAACACGGAAACCAACCGACGTCATCCGCTGTTACGTTTTTGGAACCCGAAACTCTTCCGAGAACTCCTTCCTAACCTAATTGTAATATTCCGAGCATATTCTATGTTTCGACTTTTTCGATCCGGCGTACGGTTTGTCCTGCGCGGGTCCCGGCGCAACATTTTCGATACAATATTCGTTTCGGTAAATCAATAAAACTCGTATTTTCGATAAACGGGAGCTTTTTATTAAACTATCCCAATTATCACCTCGTAGTACGTGTAACTAGGCGCTGAGACCAAGACCGCAGTACAAATTGTACTGGTTTGGATAATTATCCCGAAAACCGATACCGTTTGGATCAGTTTTTATACATAAACGTACCGTTTTATATCCGGAATGATCCAACGGGATACTAAATTTCGGTAATTATAAATAGCCTTTACCGTATTTTATTTCGTATCAAAAATTATTTGCAGTCAGTAATTATATAAATTTCCAGAGAAAATTCATATATTCATAAACCTTTCTGAGAATCAAACCAACAATCGGAGGTGTTACCGGAGTCCGTTTGAAAAGCTTGAGTACTCAATCCAAAGGTCTTGAGGTGTTTTATTAGATTCTGTGTTCCAAATCACTACAGAAATCAAGGTTTATTTTCTGAAAAATTATTTATTTTCCAATTAATTTTATAAAAAATATGAATTTTTGTTCGAGTGATTGTTTGTATGATTTGATGCTTGCATGTTGTAGAGCTTGTTTTCCTGATGATTTTCATATGTCATACGTCTGATTTGGAGTTCAATAACATGCTCAAAAGTGGGTTTAATTCTCGAATTTTAAAATTAGGGTTTATAACCCCTATGAATGTTTTCAATTGAAATTCGGGGCTTTTTGATTTAAGGGTTATTAGCAATTGATTTATAGTGGATTATGTTCCTTATGAAATTTGCAATCGTTTGGTATATAGCTCGTTAACAGAGGATGTCTGAATCGAAGAGAGTTGTGTTTTGAAAATTCCCGATATTCGCTGGAAACCGGCGATGTTCTTGGCCATTTTCCGGCCAGAACAGGGATGATTGTTGTGTTTTGATTGCATGAATCAATTCGTGGTTGCCTGAAGATCATATCTGGAGCTTGTGGTGGGGTGAGGATGCCGGGAATGTATTCTCGGGCCATCCTCGAAGTTTTTCCGGCGACCCCTGTAAAATTACAGTTTAGTACCTGAATTATTGGAGAAGAAACAGTTAGGTCCCTGAACTTTCAAGTATTTGCAAAAATAGGATTCCTGTTTTAAAAATATTCAAAAATCATATTTCCTATTTATTTTAATTATAAAAATTCGATTTTAATTTCTGGAAATTCCAAAAATTATTATTTTAATTCCAAAAATTATATTTAATTCAAAAATAAATCTGAATTAATTAGTTAATTAATTTCAGTTAATTTTTAATTGATTAATTAGTCAATTAATTCGAAAATTAATTGATTTAATTAATTATTAATTGATTTTAATTAATTATTTAATTAGATTTTATTATTTAAAAATGATTTAAAAAAATTCGAAAAACAGTTTCGAGCTTTAAAATATTATTTTAAATTGTTTTCAAGGCTCGATAATTATTATGAAATTGTTTTGAAGACCGAACCCTATTTATTACTCCAAAATTGATTCAACGGTCTGTTTTAATTCCGAAAAATGGCATAAAAATCATTTTAAATATCCGAAAGCCTATTTATGACCCGAGACTTCTTTATAAATGATATACCATTGAATATGTGATGTGTTATGTGTTATATGTGACTTGTTGGTTAACTGTCGGTCTGTATATTCGATATTTACTTGTTTATTTCGTAACTTTCAATCCGTTAATCGGATTTGGGTGAAACGAAGGGTAGATAGAAGTATGTGTCGAATAGAATCGTATGAGTTAAATATTGATAGATGCTTATGATATGTGAGCAGAAGAGGCAAGGAGTAGGAAAGGGAAACAGATAGTCAAGGAGTAAGACATTGGTGATTGAGAGCAAGTGCAGTGTAGTAAGCTAGTACCAGGCAAGTGTTCTGAACTTTCTCGAGATATAGTAGTAATTGATATTCCTGTTTATATTGCAAGTGCTTTGAAGCACTGAACCCTAAACCTTGATTCCAGTTATTGATCTTGAGTCGTAAACCTGATTCTTTCTAGACCATTGATTGTTGTGTACCCAAATACAAACCTCAAACATACGATACTACTCCACAAATACATACAAACTAACTATTACACACTGAACCAAATTGCTTACACATTCAAACCATTGTATCTTATGCTTTGAAAGATCAAATCCTTGGAACCCTGAAATGTTGATTGCTTTGTTATCCAATTCTTTTATTACCTAACAGCCAAGCTTTGGAAATGCCATATTGATCTTTATACAGATTGAAACCATTTTCATTATTGAACGTCCAATGTTGTTAATGATCCTGTTTATTGTTTATTACTGCTTATTTTGTTATTATGGTATAATTGGATTGTTTTTATAAAATTATGGACCAGATTCGTGGTCAGACCATATAATGGTCAAGTTAGGCCAATGTGTGCCTTGGATCCAGTAGTTAGAGCAGTGATGTGTGCTTTGCTCGGGGTTAGTGCATGACTGATCAGCAGCCTAACCTTGGTTTTTAACATGAAAACATAATATCCAATTCTAAATCATAATCCATTGTTCACTTGATATCGTATCCATATTTCCCTGATGATCATTATTCTCAGTTTTGTCATTGTGACTTGCTAAGCTAGTTAGCTCATTTGTGCGATGTTGTTTATATTCTTTCCAGTTAAAAAGGAACCAGTTGGTACTGAGGATCCCCAGTCCAGCGCGAGAGCTATGAGTTCAGGTTGATCGAGTTGAGCTAGTAGGCTTCTTTTGGAAAAATTTTAAGTTTGTAAAAAGTTTGTAATAATGTTTAATACTCAGTTCTGAGTTGGATAGTTGGGATTTGAACGGTTTGTAATATAAGTAAGTGTGGTTGGCTTGTGTGCATACTTTAACCTGTTGCGATCCGTGGTAGTTGGTAAGTAAGGTCACTGCATATTATTATTATTAACTTTATTATTGTTATAAGCAGGTTATAAATAGTGTGTGTGTGGACCCCAAACTTCTGACCCGGGTTTGGAGAGCGCCACATGATTAATACAAATAGACAGTCTTTGAGGATCGATATATGGTATTTACTACTATATTACTTGTTTGTGATTGTGTACACTTGCATATATAGATTTTACGCAACACTTATGATCAATGAGATGTGATCATCAGTCAATAAACACACTAGTCTTAATGCCATATTGTTGTCCCTTAATAATAATACTCGACCAGGGACTTTTAAGAATATTGATACTATTATCATGATCTCATTTCTAAGTCACATACTTAGAGATATAGAATTCATATCATATTTCGAAGGATATTTATTAATCTAACATTTATATCACGTTAAATTAAGACATAATAAATTATATAGGAAATTGTTAGGAATTTGTTGTATATTTGATGATAAGTTAAACAAAACACCTTAGTAGATTTAATTTAGTGATTTTGTAGCTGTCAATGGATGATCACTTTAATAATTTTAGTAGCACATTTCTGCATATTATAATGCTTTAGAGAACTAGATGTTGTAGAATGTTTTAAGTCATGTTGACTACTAGATTGATATGCAAGATATGTTGGCTAATTATAAATATTAGATGCCTTGTGATCTTGTATAAGTGAAATAGAGTTAACTGCTATAAAGATGCTCTCAACGGATGTTCTACAAGGTCTCAACGGATGATCAACTAGAATCTCAATGGATGATCAACCAGACTCTCAACAGATGATCCAACAAAATCTCAACGGATGATCCCACAGAGTTTTAACGGATGATCAAATTCAAAAGCAGTTGATAGTGACTTGACTGTCACATGCGTTGATTGTATGAAAATGGAATGTGGCAGCCTATTTACAGGTTTTAGATAACAAAGAATCATTTCCATTTCCATGCTAACTTAAAGACATTAAAAGATGCTAGATAGAGAAATAAAGAAGCATGTAATTAGACTATAAACATTTTGTATTATTTGTTTGTCTTTTTATCATGCAACTTAGTGATATATAAACCAAGAGTAGCAAGTAGAACATCATCTAAGTAAGTAAGCAATTACCATAGAAATAGATAAATCTATATGTGTAAAGAATTTCTTTGTTCTTGAATAGTTCAACTTGTAAGCAGTTGTGTGTAAATCTTGCATCACAGAGTTCTCAAATTAATATATATCTATGGTGGAAAAGTTCAATCCACCAGAAAGTTTTTAAATACTTGTATTTGATCACTTTGTGTTTAATTTTTTCAATACTTTCATTTCGCACCTTAGCTAAATCAAACACAGTTATATATTCAAATTAGAACATTTCTTAAAATTCAAAAAGTAGCCAGAATTACATTCAACCCCCCTTTTGTAATTCTTTATTAGATTGTTTGGGAATAACAATTGGTATCAGAGCAAGCTCTTGAAGTACAAAGAGTTTAAAGATCACAACAATTAACAAGATGAGCAGAAAAGATGTTGGAGTAAAAATTCCATTTCTGGACAAAGACAACTATCACCATTGGAAGGTGAAAATACACCTGCATCTCCTTTCTCAAGATGAAGAATACATGGACTGTATTGAGAAAGGTCCTCATGTCCCCATGAGAGCTGCTACAAGAAATAAAGTATCTATCCCAAAACCTAGAGCAAAATTATCTGATCCAGATGTTGAACAAGTTCATAAGGTTAAGAAGGCCATGAACATTTTGTATAATGGTGTTGATGGTGACATGTTTGACAACATCATCAATTACAAAACTGCTAAAGATGTTTGGGATACAATTCAAGTTATATGTGATGGAACTGAGCAAGTAAGGGAAAATAAAATGCAACTCTTGATTCAGCAATATGAGCATTTTCATAGTGAAGAAAGTGAGTCACTCACTGACATATTCAGTAGGTTGCAAAAACTACTAAATGCTCTAAAGCTACATGGAAGAGTCTATCAGACAAAAGAGTCAAACCTCAAATTCATTAGATCTTTGCCAAAAGAATGGAAGCCCATGACAGTCTCATTAAGAAACTCTCAAGATTATAAAGAATATACCATTGACAAACTGTATAGGATTCTAAAAACCTATGAGCTTGAAATACAGCAAGATGAGAAGCTAGAGAAAGGAAGAAAGAAAGGAGGGTCCATTGTATTGGTTGCGGAGCAAGAGAAAGAGATAAAGGTTGAAGTTGTGGAATCTACACCAAACTCTAGGGTTTGTGAAGGCAAAGGAAAAGGGCTAGTAGCTGAAAATGAAGACCATCTTAGTCAAGATGATATGGATGACATAGATGAGCATCTGGCTTTTCTATCCAGAAGGTTTTCCAAGCTCAAATTCAAGAAGAATTTTGGAGCATCCAAGCCTAACAGAAACATGGTTGACAAGTCAAAGTTTAAATGTTTCAAGTGTGGCTTGAGTGGTCACTTTGCAAATGAGTGCAGAAAGTCTGATTCTGAAAGAAAGAAGTTTGAGTTCATGGATTACAAAAAGAAATACTTTGAGTTTCTCAAACAGAAAGAAAAGGCCTTTATAACTCAGGAAAATGACTGGGTTGCTGATGGATTAGAAGAGCAGGAGGATACAAGCTATGTCAATCTAGAACTTATGGCCAAATCAGATGAAGCAGAGGTCAGTTCTTCCAGTAATCAGGTAATCACTACTAATCTAGTTTATCTATCTAAAACTGAGTGTAATGATGCCATAAATGACATGTCTACTGAATTATATCATCTGCATATTACACTAAAATCTTTCACTAAAGAAAATACTAAAATTAAAGAGAACAATTTGTTTTTAAGTGAAAGAAATAATGTGTTAGTGTAACACCCCCAAATCCGGGGTCGGGGATTTGGGTTGTCACGAGTTCCATTTCCCTTATCAATACTTAATCTTAACAGTCAACCAACTACTGAGTACTGTGACCCCACAATATACACACACACATACCACAAGTTATAGTCTCAGAGATGAATACCAAAAATAACACAAGTCATTTTATTCCACAATTATAAACCGTTACACCTTAAAAGGGTTTCTGAATAATTTACATATTCCTTGTCATTATTACAATTCATATTATACATAAGTCTGGTTCATCAATAGTTGGAAACCTAGCCTATTGGTAGCTCTCACCTCAGCTACGGCGGCATCTACGCTTCCAGAAAACTACGGAACGTTTCCTAAACCGCTTGCGAATTGGAAGCTTGGTCCTGTTCATCTTTTCTATCTGTTGTTTTGTGATGAAAGAAGAAAGCAAGGGTGAGCAACAAGCCCACCGAAATAATATGTATAATAATTAACAATATATGAGCATTCTCATAGTACTCATGAAAGTTTTGGTCAAGAAGAAATGAACCAAGTTGATATCTTAACGCGACCAAGTCGCAAAATATTCAGTATATAAGTATATATACTTTTCATAATCTTTGAAATCCTCTGACATGTATAATATACACAGAGTTCCAGTTTATAACTGTATAAAAATATCGTTGCAAGGTGATATCATATATCTAGCCTTGTCTCAACATTTTTGTGAAAATCTTTGTCATGCATAAGATAATCATTAACCAGATATAAGTTGAAAAGATGAAGTTACAAGATAATCCAATATACTTATATCTTTTCCGGATACTACTTGAACTACCACCGTTCAAGGTATCATCAGTTTCAAAAGTTCATCACACTGATGAGACTACAAGATAAGACTTGAATAGATTCAATCTTTGAAATATCATTGAATGAAATGAAGTTACGAGATACTTCATTAAGTCCCGATATATATATATATATATATATATATATATATATATATATTCATATATTGTTAGGTCACACACACTGTAGAGGGGGTGAATATAGTGTATAATACAATCAAATCGAACTCTAATATCTTAAGTAACAGAAAACAAACTTTATTGAAATAATAAACTCTGTTACAGTATGGAACTGTTACCTCTCAGTGATGAACAAATATCACGAGAGCTGTTAGGGTTACAATAAATAATCTTCTCGAATATGATAACACTTATAGTGTAAACCCTATGTCTGTGTTTATATACTACACAGTTACAAGATAATCACTAATTGATATGGAATATAATTCTGCTTCCTAAAATATTCAATCAGATATCTTTTCTTCCAAGTATTCCATTCTTCACGGAACTCCTTCTTCATGCATATCTCTTCTTATGTTTATCTCGATCTTCTTTCCTTTAATCAGCTACTGTCCTTATCTGAACGTCCTTCAGCACTTAAGTTCTGATATCTAACTTCTGATGATTATCTCCTGATAATATAAGTACTGATATCCTTAAGTCCTGACTTCCAGTATAAGTACTTATTAATGGTTAAGTACTGACTTGTCCTGTTAAGTAAGATCTAAACATAAATCATATTAGCCATGACATTATCAAATATATCTAACAATCTCCCCCAACTTGTAAATTAGCATAATATACAAGTTTAACAGATATTTGATGATGTCAAAAACATCAAGTACAAATGTATGAGAATTAGACTAGATAACTACAACTTACAGTCCTTAAAGCTTTACCAATATTTAACTTCTGATAACAACTTCAGTCTGTACAAATATCAGAATTTAAGCAGTTGTAGATCTTTGACTTGGCTTCATTATCTGATCTCTCTGATGTCAGGAGTTGTTCTGAGATAGTTCTTCAACAAATATCTCTCAGCATATCTAAGTTCATCAATCATTCTCCTTTTGGCATCTTTAAGCTCTGCAGTATCTTCACCAATTTGAAAGATTGCAGCTCTGAGATCATTGATCTTTGTTTTTCTTATATCCTGATCCAGTCTGATCAAATAAGCTTTATCAGACTCAAGATTGAATTCCACAGCCATGTACCCTAGAAAGGTAGTTATAATTTGAGCAGAATTGGGATTCATTTCCACTATATCACCCTTGTGATCTTTGTACTTTGGAACGTATGTGATGTCAAACATAACAGAATAAAGCCTTTTCTGTCTCTGAATCTGATCCTTCAAATAGTTTGCAGCAGTCCCTGTCAATCTGTCATCCACTTGAAGTAAGAATAGTAAATGCTCCAATTCTTCAAAATACTTCAACGGAATGGCATTTTGCCTTATATGATAAACCCTACCATCTGTCATGAAATACAACAAGATGTATTCTTTCAAGTAGGTATGGTAAACCATTTGTACAGATTCCAATTGATTCAATCTCTCAGGAGTTGCTCCAATACCTGGTTCACTCAAGGAAGTTGGATCATTGGTAGTGTTCTGTATTCTCCTTTCATCAGCACTTCCCAATCCAGTTTTATCTCTTGCTTCCTTTCCAGTAACTACTCTAGCTTCAAAACCACTTGCAGTAGTCTTCAAAGGTTGAGTCTGTTTTGCTTTAGTAAATCCTGGTAGGAGTGTCTTTGGTCTATCTTCTGATATCAAGTTAACTTGAGCTATGTCAGAGGTTACTTGCTTCTTCTGAATATCAGAACTTACAATTTCTTGACTCTGAACAACTTGAGCCATGTCAGAGGTTGTTTTAAGAACTTTTCTTGAAGTCAGAGCAAGATCATCCTTTTCATCAGTAATTTCTTCATCCTCAGGAGGTACATAAACCTTGATAGGTTCACCAACCTTTTCTTTACCCTTGGATCTTGGATCTATCTGCGGTTGTGATTTAGCCAATGTTGCTTCAGTATGTGTCCTTTCTTTGATCAGAATGCCTTTGAGTTTTGGAAGTGGCTTTTTACTAGAAGCTTCAGATTTAGATGCAACTTTCTCTGATTTAAGTCTGGCTTCTTCTTCCATTAAACTCTCCAAGTCCATTCCTGGATTTTCCTGAAGAAATAACTGTCTTGACATTTCCTCATCAAGATCTAAAAGTTCATCAGAACTTATCCTTTTACCAGTAGCAGAACTTATTCTTTTCCCAGTATCAGAACTTGTCCTGTGACTAGCATGTCTTGATGTGAATCCTCTACCTTGACTATGACCTCTACCCATTCCAGAGCTTCCTCGATCATCTTTTCCATCATCCATACCTTTCAGTGTCTTGTCAGTCTTGCATTTGGACTTAATTACTTTATCCCCCTTTTTGGCATCAGCAGGTAATAGAAGAGAGACAAGCAATTCCACTGAAGATTGGATTTCATTAAGTTGTGATTGCTGAGAAGCTTGATTTTTCAGAATATCATCAATCTGAGCTTGTTGATTATCTTGAGTCTTCTCAATATAAGCAATCCTGTCAAAGGTAGGTTGGAAGAACTTTTTCTTATCAATCTTGTGAACTTGTTCTTGCTTCATTAGTTCTTCCCTTAAGAGATGTAACTCTGCATGAGTATTTGAATGAAGACCTTGTAAATGTTTAGTACTCAATGCAGTGACTCTAAGCTGTGTTTTGAAATCATCAGTATTTAACATCTCATCAGCTTTTGTCAATTGCTCAGCCAGATTCTGTGCAGTTGGAACACAGGTGACTGAGTTCCATTCCTTAGTCCACTCCTGTCCTACAAGAGTTTCACTCCAAGGCACTGGTGCTTCTCTGGTAACAAACTTCTTAACAAATTCAGACTTAAGAGTAGTTTGTTGTGGAGCATGTCCTGAAGGACCTGCTGCATCAGCATCTGCATTTGTAGTAGCATCATCAGTATCTCCAGCATTTGCAGCATCAGAACTTACAGAATCAGTATCTTCTGATAAAACAACATTGTGAGTAGCAATGGAGGCTTCAACATCCTCTAGTTGCTGATCTGGTTCTAAGTTCTGATCAACAGCCATATCCTGATGCTCACCTAAAGTCTGAGCATCAACATCTTGATGCAGAGAAGGTGTTGTAGATAACTCTGGAGTTTGAACAACATCAGTAACAGGTGTTGTTGAAGGATTAGTTGCTGTTGGAGCTTCTAAGAGAATTACTTCAGGCACAACCAAGTTTTGAACATCAATATCAGCACTTGTGCCTGGATCAACAGGAGACACAGATGGTGTGGTAGCCTTTTCAGAACCAGCTTCCTTAGATGGAGTTGATGGAGAAGAAGTGACTGTAGCAAATTCCTTGTCTTGTGAGATCAGAGATTCCTAATCCCTTTCCTTAGCTGCTTCCTCTTCATCATCTGAAACTGGCCTTTTTGCCCTCTGTTTCTTGTATCTCGTTGTTGATTTGGATTCCTTGGGATTTTCAGGAACTGTCATTCTTCTAAGCCTTTTGAGAAGCCTAGATCCCCCAATTCCAGAATCCTTCTGAGAAGTCTTTTTCTCAGCTTCACCTACAACAGGTTCTGAAGAAGGAACCTGGTCCTCAGTATCAGATTCATCTCTCAAGGCAATCTTCCTTTTCTTCTGAAGAGTTTTAGGAACAGTCTTTGTCTTCTTAGATTTAGAAGATGAAGGCTTCACAGTAGGTGTTGAGGGATGAGGTTCTGATGGTTGAACATCAGGAAAAAGTGCAGTGTACTTAACAGGGTCATAGGTGATTAAGGCTTGTTTGACAGATAAAGGTATTAAGAGGGGTCTTAACACAGCCTTCTTATTATCAATAGATAATAAGTCAGTGAAAGCTCTTTTAGCAATTCTGAAGGATGGAATTAAATCACCAAAATTTTGGGGCTGATTACAACAGAACTTATAAATAAGCTGACAAAATCTGGAAAAATATACAGTATTGCGATCTTCTGTCATCCTATCCCCAATAAAACCTAAGACAACACTTGCATAATCAAAATCAGTTTGATTTATAAGAGCATACCCGATTTGTTGGCTGAATATGGGAATTGCATCGAAATTTGAGCATTTATTGGCGAAAGCCTTGGTAATGCAATCAAAGAAGAAACTCCATTCCCTCCTCATGAAATATCTCTTCAACTTTCCAAATTTTGCCAATGTTCCCTCATATCCTAGACTGGCCATCATGTCTTGAAGAACTGGTTTGTCAACCGTAGAATAAACACAGTTCTCAGGTATCTGTAGTGCTTGTCGAACCGTAGACAAAGTCACAACATACTCATTTTCCCTGATGAAAATATAATACTCGGGGACCCTTGAGTACCACCATCATCATATACTCCACTCCTCCAGAACTTCAGTACTTGAACTCCGGAGACTGATTCAGGCTCAGTTAAAGCGTACCCAATATCAGAATTAGTGAGAAAGTCCTGAATGAAATGAAGTTCAGAGGGTGCCTCCGACGTGTTGAGTATAACAGAGAAGTTATTAGGAACAAACTTTGCTCCATGGAAGATTATGTCCTTGGGTGCCATTAAAATTTGAGAGAAATACGGTTGCCTGTATTGTGTTTGAAAAAATGTCTATTTGAAAAATTGTCAGTAGATGAGAAAGGATGAAAGTAAAGAGAGAGAGAGATAAAAGAGAAAAGTAAATAAAAGATTTGACAATCTTTTCTCTCTGTTACTTATACACAAAAAGTAACCGTTGGGACACCTGTCAGACATACAGTAATAACGGATAGTTACTGGGCTCGAGAAAACAGTAATCATTACTTACCCACTTTCCTGTTTTCAAGGAAAAACCGTTCCATTTACCCAGATATTTCATTAATCAAGGTGAAACAGTTTTAATTCAAAATTGAAACCGTTCCCACTCATTTACTTAATTTTCACTGCAACATTAATATTCTGAAAAGAAATCAAGTGAAAATGACCAAGATAAATTATATGAGTAAGTAATGATAAAGGAAAATCAGAACTTAAATTAAAACATAATTTATATGGTCGTCAGAATATGAATAATTATCAGGATTTATCAATGCATTATAAAAGAACTTAGAGACAAAATCTTGAAACAAAAACAAATTTCATTAATATATCAAGAGAATACATTCATGAAATTGAAATTACATCAGTACTTATACAAGATTTCCTTAAGCTACTAAACCTAACATCAACAGCGTTAGTCCTAGCTCAAGAAGCAGGGCAAGGCTGATGATGAAGAAAAACAGGAAGAAGAAAATAAATAATTTCTTCTTCCTACTCTCGACAAACAGAATGGCGAGTCGGATGATTCGCTCTTGCTGGCGGAGAGCTTCCAGCCTTTCCTCCTCCAATCGCTCCAGATGGCGATGGTAATCCATATAGAAGAACAGGAGGTGGGTCAGTACCTCCTGTGGGACAGAGTCCCATATCTCCTCAGGAATGGCCGTGACGTGCCATTCCTGCTGCCAATCAGCACAGCTTAGCTCCATATTAAATGTTTGGTAATTCAAAAACATGTTGTATCTGACCATTGTGTTTTTGAAAGAAAAAGTATGAAGGTAAGTTTGTGAGAAAGAATTTGATGGGAAAGCTGATGTGAAGTGGTTGCTTATATAGGCAAGTGAATGCCAGGAGACGCAAAAGAATTTAATGCTGACAGGTAGAATTAATTCTACTTCGTCTCCCCAGACTTGGAAAAAGAATAACATTCATTGGAAAGAGAAAACATGGTTTAATGCGCACAAGTAACAAGTAAAAGTAGACTGTTCAAGTACGAATACCATTAACCCTAACCATAGTGACTATTAATCTTCCACTTCAACATATTCTAGTTTGAACCGAGACTGTTATCAAATTTTATCCACAGATAAGTCAAGTAAAGAATTTAGACTGTAATATCAGAACTTAGACTTATATCATAACTTAACAGTCATCAGAACATAATTTCTTAACTCAAAAAAGGAATGCTTATCTGAGTAAATCCTCATACAAGTTCTGAGTTATACTCTTCAGAACTTAATCTTCAGAATATGCAACCAGAACTTGTCCTCAGAATTAGTGCAAGGAGACACAATGACTGTTTATCTAAAACAACATAGATCACCACAGTATTTTTCATCATTCAGATGGAGTGATTAGTGTGTGCATCAAGCTAAATATCAGACAAAGAGTAAAGTCTGATTCACTTCAGTACATCTTAGAAATAATGCATAATTAAAATTTTGCTAAAGAGCTGTCATTATCCTGAAACCTACTGATGAATGAGTTCATGCTTGAGTCCACCTCAACTGTTTTGTGCTAATTTATGCATCTTTTTAAATTCTATTTTACAGTGGCTTCTCAGTGTAAGTGAGTTACGACTACTTATCAGAATTTATGCTATTATCAGAGTATTTCTCCAGCAATCATAGAGTGTGAAAAGTCACCAAGAAAATATTTTGCTTTTCTAATGCATATTTACTTAATACCAGCAATGCACTTGGGTCTTCCCTTCCACATTTTTACTCTAGATCTCAAAGGAGTACCTGATTTTATTCTTTGATCCTTTTGTTTTTTTTTCTTTTGATAAGTGAGGTTTATCAGCACTTAGAACATTCAGCAGTTTTACTAGTATCAGAACTTAACAGATGAGTAGCATTATTCTAATTTGTGACTTAGTAATAAGATACACAGAGTAAACTCAACTAAGCTCAATTATCAGAATTTGCTTGTGTCATAAGATTTCCACAGAAATAATTACTTCTTACATGGGATCATTTGTTTATTGAAGACTACTAGGTCAGTATCTAACACAATTATCCTCATAGGATTGAATGGTTACTTAGAAAGACATACCACTTATCAGAGTTTAGAAACATATATCAGACAACAGTCAGTACTTAAAAACATTTATCAATTAATCACAGAATACACAAAGAGATTAAATTCTGTAAATACTGATCATAAAGTCTGATAACACAGAATAAGACTAAGCAGATTTAGAGAAAGAACCTGAAATCATTCCAAGTTCATTTACCAATCTTGTAAAAGTGGCTTCACACAGTGGTTTTATGAAGATATCTGCTAGTTGTTGATCTGTTGGAACAAAGTGCAATTCCACTGTACCTTCATCCATATGTTCCCTTATGAAGTGGTACCTGATGCTGATGTGCTTTTTCATAGAGTGTTGAACTGGATTACCAGTCATAGCAATAGCACTTTGATTATCACAGTAAATAGGGATTTTGAAATATGTTAACCCATAATCCAGTAACTGATTTTTCATCCAAAGAATCTGTGCATAACAGCTTCCTGCAACAATATACTCTGCTTCTGTAGTTGATGTGGAAATTGACTTTTGTTTCTTGCTGAACCAAGAAACCAATCTACCTCCAAGGAATTGGCAGCTTCCACTTGTGCTTTTCCTGTCAATTTTGCAACCTGCAAAATCTGTATCTGAGTAACCTATTAGTTTAAAATCTGATTCTCTAGGATACCACAATCCCAGATCAAAGACAGCTGTTCCTTTAAGATACTTAAAAATTCTTTTCACAGCTGTTAAGTGAGGATCTCTTGGATCTGCTTGAAATCTTTCACAAAGACAGGTAGCATACATGATATCAGGTCTACTAGCAGTTAGATAGAGTAGAGAGCCAATCATACCTCTGTAATCAGTAATATCTACTGATTTACCAATATCCTTATCCAGTTTTGTTGTAGTGGCCATGAGAGTGGATGCACTTGAACAATCTTGCATTCCAAATTTCTTCAGCAAGTTTCTGGTGTACTTAGTTTGACAAATAAAAGTGCCTTCTTCATTCTACTTGACTTGAAGACCCAGAAAATAGCTAAGTTCCCCCATCATACTCATCTGATATCTTGACTGCATCAGTTTGGCAAACTTCTTGCAAAGTCTGTCATTTGTGAACCCAAAAATGATATCATCAACATAAATCTGGACCAGAAGTAAGTCCTTTCCATGGTTGAGGTAGAATAGTGTTTTGTCTATTGTTACTCTGTTGAATCCACTTTCCAGAAGAAACTGAGCTAAAGTCTCATACCATGCTCTAGGAGCTTGCTTAAGTCCATAAAGTGCTTTATCAAGCCTGTAGACATAATCTGGATGTTTGGAATCTACAAAGCCTGGAGGTTGTTCAACATATACTTCCTCCTCCAATTCTCCATTGAGAAAAGCACTTTTCACATCCATTTGAAAGACAGTAAACTTTTTGTGAGCAGCATAAGCCAAAAATATTTTTATGGCTTCTAACCTAGCAACTGGTGCAAATGTTTCATCATAATCAATTCCCTCCTGTTGAGAATATCCTTTTGTAACCAGCCTTGCCTTATTCCTTGTAATTATGCCATCACTGTCAGTTTTGTTTCCGAATACCCATTTTGTACCAACAACAGATCTATTCTTTGGTCTTGGCACTAGGGTCCAGACTTTATTTCTTTCAAATTCATTTAACTCTTCCTGCATTGCTTGCACCCAATCAGCATCTTGAAGAGCTTCTTCCACTTTCTTTGGCTCAGTCTGAGAGAGAAAAGAATTGTAAAGACATTCATTTGAAGTACCTGTTCTAGTTCTGACACCTGCATCAGGATTTCCAATTATCAAATCAGGTGTATGTGATTTTGTCCACTTCCTTACAGATGGAAGGTTTTCTATGGAACTGGATGCTCCCCCATGATCCATGCTGTCTTCATTTTCATTTTCTGATGCTCCCCCTGAAACTATGCTCTCTGAGTTGGATTCTTCAGTATTTAGATTTTCTGCACTATCAGAACTTGGCTTATCAGAACTTGACGAATCAGAACTTGAAGAGCCAGATGTATGTTCTGATGTTTCTTGAGATGTGGTAAGATCTTGAAAATGCTCCCCCTGCATAGGTGCATCTTCCTTTGACGTAGTCACCACAGTTTCAATAACATCAGAGTTTAATCCATCAGAATTTACAGTATCAGGACTTAGATTGTCAGGATTTTCAGTATCAGAATTTGAGTCTTCATTTTCAAATCTCAGCTGATCATGGTCAATGAAATCTTCAAGACCAGTAATCTTCTTATCATCAAAAGAGACATTGATAGATTCCATGACCACTTTTGTTCTTAAATTATAGACTCTGAAGGCTTTTGTGGAAAGTGGATATCCAACAAAGATTCCTTCATCAGCTTTTAGATCAAACTTGGATAGCTGTTCAGGATGAGTCTTGAGAACAAAACACTTGCATCCAAATACATGAAACTATTTCAGATTTGGCTTCTTTTTCTTCACCATCTCATATGGTGTTTTTCCATGCTTGTTAATGAGTGTTGCATTTTGAGTAAAACAAGCAGTCTGCACGGCTTCAGCCCAGAAATAGGTTGGAAGTTTTGCTTTTTCAAGCATTGTACGTGCAGCTTCAATGAGAGTTCTATTCTTCCTTTCAACAACTCCATTTTGCTGTGGAGTTCCAGGAGCAGAAAATTCCTGCTTTATTCCATGGTTTTTGTAGAACTCTTCCATTATCAAATTCTTGAACTCAGTGCCATTATCACTCCTTAAGATTTTCACAGAATCTTTGACCAATTTATCCAGATATTTGACATGATCAATCAAGATAGATGTAGTTTCACTTTTTGTGTGCAAGAAATACACCCATGTGTATCTGGTGAACTCATCCACTATGACCAACGCATATTTCTTCTTTGCAATAGACATGACATTCACTGGACCAAATAGATCAACATGTAGTAGATGATAAGGCTCAAGAATTGATGATTCAGTCTTGCTCTTAAATGAAGATTTTCTTTGTTTGGTTTTCTGACAAGAATCACAAAGGCCATCAGGAGCAAATACTGACTTTAGCAGTCCTCTCACAAGATTTTTCTTGACCAGTTCATTTATATTGTTGAAATTTAAATGAGAGAGTTTCTTGTGCCAATTCCAGCTTTCTTCAATTGATGCTCTACTCATCAGACAAATTGCAGAACCATCAGTACTTGTTGAAAGCTTAGCTTCATAAATGTTACCACGCCTGTATCCTTTCAGAACAACTTTGCCTTTAGATTTACTCACAATTTCACAGTGTTCTTCAAAGAAATCAACATGATAACCTCTGTCACAGATTTGACTTATACTCAGCAGATTGTGTTTAAGTCCTGAGACCAGAGCTACTTCTTTAATTTTGACATTTCCAAGATTGATATTGCCATATCCCAATGTTTTTCCAATATTGCCATCTCCATAAGAAACACTTGGGCCAGCTTTCTCCACAAAGTCTGATAGTAGGGCCTTATTTCCAGTCATATGTCATGAACATCCACTGTCCAGAACTAGAATATTTTTCCTGTTGCCCTGCAATCACAAAGACCACTAATTATTAGTTTTAAGGACCCAGACTTGCTTGGATCCTTTGGTCTTATTAAGTTTGTTAACATTTGCAGCGGATTTAGCATCAGAGTTTATGTTAACATTTTTCTTATCAGAACTTACACTATCAGACTTTGAATCAGAATTTATACTAGAAGGAACAATGGAAACTTTCTTCAAAGAAGGTTTTATTTGATAATAATCATAGTACAAACTATGATATTCCTTACAAGTATAAATGGAATGCCATAAACTACCACAATGAAAACAAGGATTTTGTGGTTTGTATCTAACAGACTGACTCTTAACTCCTGATTTTGAAGGTAAGGAGTTGATATTCTTATTCTTCCTGCAAAAAGAAGCCAGATGGTTAGAACTTCCACAGTTATGCCATGTTTTCCTAGGAGCATCAGGAATAGGTTTATAATCATTGCTTTTATTCACACCTACATTTCCATTCCTATTTTTCCTAGGTGATTTTACCTTGTTTGCATTCTTAACATCTTTCAGCTTATGCTTAAGCTGCTTCTTTGTCATTAAGCCTATGTTTACTTCAGCTGTCTTTTCCTGTTTTAGTTTGTCAGAAGTTAATTCCTCTTTAACTTCTGATTTCTCATTTTCAGACTTTACAGTTACAAACTTAACAGGTTTTAACTTTGGCTTTTGCTTAACAACAGGCTTAATTTCTTCAGTTCCTTTATTATTCTTATTTTCTCCATAACCTAAGCCCTCTTTCCATTTTCCACTACTTAGCAAGTTTTGAGTTTTTTGCCAAAGTTAGTCCAAGTCCTGATAATCTCTCTTTCCTTTTCTAACTCAGTTTTTAGAGATTCATTCATTTTTAGCACTTCATCCCTAACATAAAAAGCATCATCTCTATCCTTCTGAGTTTGATGGAACATGACTAACTCTTTTTCTAAGAAATCATTTCTTTTCTTAAAAGCAAGATTTTCAGAAGTTAATCTTTCACATGTTAAAGTTTGATCTCTATAACTAACAAACATGGTTTTAAGATATCTTCTCAACTCATTAATATCATCAGTATGAAAAGTATAAGTAGTCTGAGGTACCTTTGTTTCAGCAGCTTCAGAACTGCTCTCAGCACTTTCTTTATCAGCATTTGCCATCAATGCATAGTTCTCCTCACTTTCAGAGTCTGAGGCGTCTGTCCAGCTTTTCTGCTTTGTGACAAGAGCCTTGCCTTTGTCACCCTTTGCCTTCTTGCAATCAGGAGATATGTGGCCTTTCTCACCACAGTTATAGCATTTAACATTTGTATAATCTCCTCTGTCAGACTTTCCTCCTCTGCCTTCAGATCTTCTGAAATTCTTCTTATCAGAACTTATGCCTTTCCTGGAAAACTTCTTTCTCTTCCTGAACTTCCTGTATGCAATCTTTGTGATACCTTTCACCATAAGGGCACACAGCTTCATCATCTCCTGATCAGCATCAGTCTCAGGCAAGCTTTCAGAATCTGAGTCATCATCACTCTCAGAACTTGATGACTCAGTATCAGACTCTATGAAAAGAGCTTTACCCTTGTCTTTCCTTGAGGAAGCTGCTTTGGGGGATTCTTCTTCAGCCTTAAGAGCAACTGTCCTTGACTTTCCTCCTTTCCTCTTGCTTCTTTGTTCCATCTCAAGTTCATGAGTCTTGAGCATTCCATAGATTTCATCAAGAGTTGTTTCATCAAGATTGTAGTTGTCTTTTATTGTCGTTGCCTTCAAATCCCAGCATTCAGGAAGAGCTAACAGGAATTTAAGGTTTGAATCTTTAAGATCATACTCTTTATCAACCAATGACAAATCATTCAAAAGTTTGACAAATCTATCATATAAATCATTCAATGACTCATTAGTCTCTGAGTCAAAATGTTCATACTCTTGAGTGAGTATTGTCTTCCTGTTCTTCTTAATTGTGTCAGTTCCCTGACACCTTGTTTCCAGAGCATCCCATATCTCCTTAGCAGTCTTGCAGTTGATTACCCTGTTTGACATTACATTATCAATGGCACTATGCAGTAAGTGTCGTACCTTAGCATCCTTAGCAATTGATGCTATATCTTCAGCAGTATAATCACTTTTCTCCTTTGGTACGGTCTTTGCTGCTTCACCTGCAACTGCAACAGCGAGCTTGGTTGGTTTGTGAGGCCCTTCCTTGATTCTATCAAGATATTCTGGATCTGTTGCTTCCAGGAACATGGTCATCCTTACCTTCCATATGGGATATTCAGATGGTCTCAGTATGGGAACTCTGATAGTCTCATACCGACTTTGAATTTGTGTCTTTGGAGGTTCTTCAGTTTTGGTAGACTTAGTTGGAGTTTCTGTGTCAGACATGATTGTGTTTGGATCTTTAACTGTATGTGTGTTAACATATTAGCTCTGATACCACTTGTTAGGTCACACACACTGTAGAGGGGGTGAATACAGTGTATAATACAATCAAATCGAACTCTAATATCTTAAGTAACAGAATACAAACTTTATTGAAATAATAAACTTTATTACAGTATGGAACTGTTACCTCTCAGTGATGAACAAATATCACGAGAGCTGCTAGGGTTACAATAAATAATCTTCTCGAATATGATAACACTTATAGTGTAAACCCTATGTCTGTGTTTATTTACTACACAGTTACAAGATAATCGCTAATTGATATGGAATATAATTATGCTTCCTAAAATATATCAATCAGATATCTTTTCTTCCAAGTATTCCATTCTTCACGGAACTCCTTCTTCATGCATATCTCTTCTTATGTTTATCTCGATCTTCTTTCCTTTAATCAGCTATTGTCCTTATCTGAACGTCCTTTAGCACTTAAGTTCTGATATCTAACTTCTGATGATTATCTCCTGATAATATAAGTACTGATATCCTTAAGTCCTGACTTCCAGTATAAGTACTGATTAATGGTTAAGTACTGACTTGTCCTGTTAAGTAAGATCTGAAATCTAAACATAAATCATATTAGCCATGACATTATCAAATATATCTAACATATATATCTCCAATACATTTCCTGAAAACCTTTGTCATGTAAAGTATGAACAGAGTTGCAATATCCAATGAATTTGGAAAGAAAAGAATTTTGGCATAAACCCGATATCTTGCTGATCAGGCAAAGATACCAATAAGTAACCTTTTCTACTAGTAGATGGATGAATCCCCCACTGGTCATCACCCTGGCCTCATTAGGACCTTGTGCTGGACCGCCACCCCGCCTCTTACGCGTTGATGGGCTGCCACCCAGCCACTTACACTTTCATGGAGCCGGATCCCTAAGGCTTTGAGGGAGTATTTAAATCCCCTTCGAAAGGAAGATCTTAAATATAAAAATGAGTTTTGGGATCCGCTCTAACTTTTAAAAATCATTTTGAAGACTCGAAAACATTTTTAAGAATGTTTGGAGTAATGCTGATTTTATGAAATAAATCAGTCCCGATATATTAGAAAATATCTGAATATTATTATTTAAATAATATTCCCAAAAGGATAATCCTTATAAAAATAATTGAAGTAGAAGTTTGAAAACTTATACTTGAAATGAATAATAAATAACCAAAGATATACGACCTTTATTTAAATAATCAAAAATAAGTTTGATTATCGAAACATTATTCTTTAATAAAATAAAGAATATTATTTAATAAAATAAGCGGAGTCATAAGTCCTCGAATGAAAATTCAAAATAATATTCATTAAATAAAATAAAGCGAGTCATAAGTCCTCGAATGAATATTCAAAGTAATATTCATTAAATAAAATAAAGGGAGTCATAAGTCCTCGAATGAATATTCAAAGTAATATTCATTAATAAAAATAAAGTTATTGAATAAACCTTATTCGATTAATAGTTTTGAAAACTATATCTATATATATATATATAATATACTCGGGAACATCGACTCCCAGTTTTAGGAAATGTTCACCTTTGGGTCCCCTATACTAAGGGTATACGCAACTACTGCTTATCTCTAGCATAGGTATTATGCAACTTATAAGTATTTGAATCAACAGATATATATATCAAGATTATGAAACAGACATGCATATATACCATATCACATGCTCCAATATATCGCAAGATTTGCTAATTAACCATCATGCATCTATCAGAAGATAATGCATATACGTATATATACATTACAACAACAGTATAATGGGTAGAAAACTTGCCTGAGTGTTCCCGGATAGACTTAAGCTTAGAGTGGGACCGATAACCTATGAACAACAACATAAGTTGGAATTAATCCCCGGTCGCTTAAGAAACTAGACTTTAACCAATTAGACCCCTAACGTTCGCTTTCGCGCTTAACGATTCACTTAAGTCGCTCGAGTACCCTCGGCTCCACCATTTTTAATAAATTAACCATTAAGAGTTTTAAGGCGATTCTTTCGCGAGTACCTTACCAACTGCCTAATCCACTTAACATAATTGCTTCATACCCCAATTAGTCATTTAAAGTCCTTAACCAAGGTTTCAAAGTAAGGCGAGGGGTAATGGTTTGGTCGCGAAGCACCGTTACTTAAAACGGTCGTTTCTCCTAAACCGTACATCGGATTCAAACGAACCACATATCAAAATGAAGCTCGTAACATGAACTATCTAATAATGGCAATGGTCAAAACCTAACAGTGAATTCACGGGTCCTGATGTTAAGAACAAAAACAGTCTAAAGTAAATCGGGCATTACGACGGCTATGTTTACGCGATTACCAAGTTTTAAACCAGCCCAAACAACCACCATTCAACTCACAACCAACAATACAACCAACCCTCATCCAAACCTTACTACATCAGTCCCCAAACCTCAAGATTTTCCAATTTATACAACCCCACACATGAACTACTAGCTATACTTAAGTTTCATTAACTATAAACAAGATTTCAACATCCAAATCACTACAAATCCAATCCAAACTCTAAACACACAAGCATCATGCTTCTCATTTACTATAACCATCAAAACCATCTTAATACTCAAAGTAAAGTTAGGGTTGGAGGTGTTATACCTTCCTTGGAGTGATTAGAGTAGCTAGGAAGCCTTAAGAAGCCTTGAGAAGCCTTGAGAAGCCTTGAGATAGCTTAGGAATGCTTGGATCTTAAAGGAAATCAAAGAAAATAAAGTTAGTAATCTTGAAAACACTATTCATCATCTTCTTCCTTGATTTATTGGAAGAGATTAATGAAGAAATAGAAGCTTAAACTCCTAGGATATGCTTATCTAATCATAAGGGACCTTGGGTAATTACCTTGCAAATTAACAAAGCTAGAAACTTGATTTTTGGAATTTTTCTCCTTGAAAAAATGAAAAAGCCGTGAGCTATGTGTTCTTGGGAGAGTATTTGCTTTGTTGAATGTTTTTGTGGTGGAAAATGAAGTGAATGGGATATTTGGATGATTTGTTGGTTGTTTAAAGTGAGTGGAGTATGACTAAGCATGACATCATCTTGGTGACTTCATCTCTTGCCACTTGTCATCACTTGGTGGTGGAAGCATCTTCTTATGCTAATCCTTGCTTAATTGTTTGGTTAATGACCGCTTATCTCTTATACAGTTCGCTTAATTTTCGTTCTCGTTTATCGTTTGAAGGATCATACCCGGGATCTTATTACTTGGTTCCCCTAAACCTTTCTCAATATATTATATTTCTTATATGATCCTCTCTTATAATCCTTGAATTTAAATCCTTTTTATCCTGTTACCTTATACTCAATTCTTTCGGTATCTGGTGGATTTTCGGGAAAAATCAAAGTGTTCGAATTTGGATTCTGACGATCTTTACATACACTTATATACCATACAGAGTACTAATAAGATCTCAGAATAACAATAAAAGAACCTCTACAAAGTGTGGTTTGAAAAGTTTTCTTATTCAGCATAATCAGCAAAATCACTATTCATAAGGGTTTCAAAAAAATTCCAAAAATTGGGGTTATTACAGTCTCCCCTCCTTAAAAGGATTCCATCCCGGAATCAGATAGAAAATGAATAGGGATACTCTCTTAGCATTGCACTTTCTAACTCTCGAGTAAATTTTCCCACATTGTGGTCCTACCACCAAACTCTGCCTAGTTTGATAACCTTTCTCCTAAGCACTTGTTCCTTTTCAATCTATAACCCTTCCTGGTTGCTCCATATAAGTTACGTCGGGTTGCATGTCTATGCGCTCATATGCCCCTATTTGTCTGGCATCCGAATTATACTTCCTTAATATTGATACGTGGAACACGTTATGAACTTGCTACATGTTCGGGGGTAGGGCTAGCTCATATGCTAACTTCCCAATACGTCTTAATACCTCAAAGGGTCCAATAATTTGTGGGCTTAGCTTTCCTTTCTTTCCGAACCTCATCCATCCTTTCCAAGGGAATACCTATAACAGCACTAGGTTCCCTACTTCCTATTCCTTGTCCTTTCGTGTCAAATCAACATACTTCGTGTGCCCATCTTTGGCTACTACCAGCCATCCTCTGATTAAATATATTATATCCTTGGTCCTTTGGACCACTACTGGTCTAAGCATCTTGCGCTCTGCAACATCATCATATCATAAGGGAGATCGACATTGTCTTCCCTCAAGGATCTTATAAGGCGACATCTCGATAATGACATATGATCTATTGTCGTAAGAAAACTCAATCCGTGTTAAGTGACCATTTCAAATTCTTTCAAGTCTATTGCACAGACTCTCATCATAGCTTCTAGCATTATAGCTTTTGCTTCTCAATACCCATTCTTTTCCAGTTCGTAGTCATTACTATCTTCCGTACATAATACTATACTGGTTACACTTTTGCTCGTTAGCATTCTATAACCTTTTAATAACTGCGTCAACCTTAGTATTACGAACGCGTTAGATTCGGAATACCACCGCACTGATACTACTCCTTTCTAGCTGCTTCTATCTTTGAAAGCTTGATCCATCGTATAGAAGTAAAAGAATTTATTGAGAGATCACTATGATCGTGAACACTTGTTATATCGCATAGTTAGTACAGAAGGTGGCAAGCCTTTAGTACTTGACAAGCAATTAAACAACATGTGGTATCCTACAAGGCTTCTATCACACAGATAGATAGTCATTCGGCAATACCTCCCCTTCTGTAAGGGTTGTTCTTCTCAGCTTACATGAAATGAAAAGAAGAGAAAAGAACGAACTGAAGAGAATTGTATATATGTAAAAAATATTGCCATAAAATATGTGGCTTGGAATCTACCTCTGAACTATAGAGGTTTGTCATAAGAGAACAAAATATATACGTATTTATATCAACATCAAGTATTATAGCATCGTATTTCACATGCCTAAATATTTTTGCTATTCCGTCCATCATTCTATGGACCCATGCTCTTCCTCGAGCTTATACACAATCACCTTTGAAACTCCCTCGATATCGAAAATCGAATCTGGGATCTAATTTTAGACATCATCGTTACTAGAATTCTATGCTTGCATCGCAACCTTCCTCGTATAGTCATACGACCCTCTATTGATAAGGAGGAATAAATATTCAATAGGTAAATAGTCTACTTAATTAGTCTATTCAATGATAACTTATACATCACCACGACCCGATTAGTGGTACTCAATCTCAACATTCATTACAATACAACTCTCACAGTTGTCATTGTCTCATTATTCATAGACTCATTGGAGCATTACTATGGCCCACCACTGACCTACTGTAGTCATTCGCTTTCCATGAAATCTTAATAGCTAACCATACGGAGTCCATACATATCATATCGAATCCTTCTAAGGAGGTAACATAATCACCATTCATGATCCATGAAGAACACTCCTGATCCTGACGTATATACATGACATGAAGCAGATAAAATTGCAGAAGAGTTTCAATGAAAGCAACGATAGCAGGTTAATACCATTATGTCTTTATTAGAAGACATGAAGCTCAAAGGTTCATTTAGTCCTTTCGTAACATGGTCCTGGCTTATCTCAAGATATGACCTTATAAGATAGATAGCCCGCTCACGGCGATTTCATAAATTAAATCTTTACCAAACTACTATCACGGTTGAGTATCGCACAATCATCAGAAGGAATGTCAATCTTTCAAACCATAATACAATCTTCACAGCTTTAACCATCATCACTGTATTCCTCTAGCACGAGCTCCTATAATTATCCTCTTACATTTAAAGTGTTGGCCACCTCTTTGGCCTTTCCTGATAGTAAAATTTCCTTACAATCAATGTCATTTTAACCACCTCCAACAAAATTTTCTACCTCATTTCAAATCACTGCTTATGTGAAAATGCTTTTCTTAAGTCCTTGTGATAAAAAAAATCACCATTTTTCCATAAGTCACTGCCTTAGTCTTTAAATGTAAACATTATCATGGCTGACTCTCGATCGTACTTAGGACGTCTTTTATCTTGGGCCCTTCTTGCTTTAACAATTCTAACCTTCATTGGTTCAATCTATACTTCTTATGGTTTAACACGTGCCCACCTGGCATTATTATAAATTACCCCATTTTTCCTTTATCAAAATTCTATTCTTGAGAACTTCAAATATTACCTTTCTCCTTATAAAACCTCTAAGGTTATCCTTAAACCGTTCCTCCTGTATTCCCTAGATACAGGGCATATCAAAATATCATTTACTAATACTAGAATCCATTGTTTATACATTTCTGAAAAATTTCTTCACTGATCCTCAAAGGTTGTTGTTACCTTAATCCTTTCCAATTCATACTGTCAAAACTCATACTGTCCCTATTAAGGGTGAAATTCCAACCTTCATGCATTCCCCTATGGTTCATCTCAAGTTATCGAAGTTATATCCTTAATTCCACCTTTAAAAAGGTACTTGCATCCTTCCATGGATAAATCAAGTCATATATCCTTGATAGATTATCTTATTCAATCATTCCCGCCCAGATAGTCTATACCAATTTCACAATAGCATCCTTATTCAAACTGAGGTCAACACATATGGCCTTCAAAAGATAACAATGGTTACCCGCTTTTCTTTCTTAATTTGGTAATGACAACAGGGATGTTCTGGAAGATATTGGACGTGTTCAACGTGAACTTCTTCTTAATAATTCCTTATTTACTTTTGTTGTTTATCTCAACAGTCATCTCAATGTTGGGATATCTTTCATACCTGGCATCTCCCTTTCTGGGTATCAAGCCACCGGTCTTACACTTCACATTCTTGAAGGTCACTTCCTTCATCCAATTTTCCTAATTTCTTACTTCCTTGTCTCCTCAGTCTATCCGCGTCTCATTATTTATCCTTCGAACTATCTCAAGGTTTCCTCGAATCCTCCCAACTTACAGGGGATAAATATATGTATCTCTTATGCCTTCAACCATCAATTTTAACTCATGGTGAATCACCCTCATCCTGACGATTACATACTTTTCTATTTCTATTGCTACGAGTCTTTAGGGTTTCCTCATACCCAACTCCCTTATCATTCCTCAAACTCTATTGCCTTTATATTCCTGTCCACTTCAGTTTCTTTTTATCTACCTCTCTCTTGCAATCATTTCACGAACCCACTAATCATTGACTTCAAACATCACGTCATTCTGGGATTCTAGTCCTCAGGACAAATCTTGACAACTTTTACAATCTTAGATTCATAATTTATCATACTCGTCCGCCTTTGTTTCGGCTCTAAAGCTTCTACACTATTTCCATAACCTTGGGAAGTACTTTCTCAAAACAATTGACTGAACTTTAATCAGTTTATTATAACCTCTGGCTCCGTGCCTTTCTTGGTCTTTCACCAGCGGGTGGCCTCTCTCTTAGGAGGGTAAGTGACAAAAACAGTCTTTTGTGATTCGTCCATCATTTAGAATCTCAAATGATTCCTATATTTCCTTTAGCCAGGCTCTCGCCTCTACTGGGTTTGCTTGTTCCTTGGAACTCTGAGAGCTTAGCGACTTAAAGGTCCTGAAAGAATTTCACACCATATTGTTTCCTCAGGGTGGTGTTTGGGGGGTAAAAGTATTAGTTTTGTTTAGACAGGTCCATGAACAGCCTCATAGGAGTACCATCCTGGTGCTCCCTTCCTTGCTCGAGTTATGTTTTCTTAGTCTAAATATTTCTTCCTACTCCCCATAATCGGGGTCATCTTACATGTTTTAAATCCTCATTTTCCACTTTATTATGTTATGGGTTCCTTCTATCTTGATGGCGACCTCCCTGACTATCACGTTCAGGGTTTGCTCTAAATCTTATTCCTCAAACTAGCTTTAATCTAAGATCTCATCTTTATACTAAGGGCATTAGCCACCATTTTGGCTTTCCCTGGATGATAAAGAATCTCATAATCGTAATCCTTGATTAGCTCTAACCACCTCCTCTAGCGCATGTTGAGCTTTTTCTACCTGAAAATGCACTAGAGCACTTATGGCTTGTGTATATCTCGCACTTCTCTCCATACAAGTAGTGCCTCCAATCTTTAGGGCAAAACTATTGCCACGAGCCCAAGCTCATGGGTGGGGATATCGAATTTTATATTCCCTTAATTGTCTTGACACGTACGCGATTACCTTGTTGTGCTGTATAAGAAGCACCCTAATTCCTTATGCGAAGCGTCACTACAAATCACAAAATCTCTTTTTCCATTCGGCAACGCCAACATAGGAGCCGTCACCAACCTTTGCTTCAGTTCTTGAAAGCTGTTCTCGCATTTCTCTGTCCATTCGAACTTCTCAGTCTTATGAGTAAGCCGCGTTAAAGGGGCTACTATCTTTATGAACTTGAACGAACCTTCGGTAGTGACCAACCAATCCTACCTCTGGTAGTTTCCCTAACCATGGTTATCAATTCCTCAATGGTCCTTCATTCATTCTTTTCAGGATCCCCCACGGGATCCTCCTCAGCAACAATCCCTTCTAGGACAACATCCTCAACCGCTACATCCTCAATATGAACATCATCCGGTCCTGCGTTAGGACGTTCTATCGGATCCACAATCTGATCTCCAATAAGTAATAAAACATCATCGCGTTGTTGCTCCTCAACCTCAGGGTTTGGAGTCCCGCTGCCATATACGATAACGAACTATGCTTCTATCACGATATTTATAAGGGTTCCCATAAGGGTTTTAACTGTCAGTACTACGTTAGGTAGTCCGACTATGAACTTGGCAAGTGTCCTTATTATCTTAGTGAACTTATTATTTTAACGTCACATCATCTCTGAGGTTTATAACGCTTCGCTCTGATACCATTTCTGTAACACCCCCAAATCCGGGGTCGGGGATTCGGGTTGTCATGAGTTCCATTTCCCTTATCAATACTTAATCTTAACAGTCAACCAACTACTGAGTACTGTGACCCCACAATATACACATACACACACCACAAGTTATAGTCTCAGAGATGAATACCAAAAATAACACAAGTCATTTTATTCCACAATTATAAACCGTTACACCTTAAAAGGGTTTCTGAATAATTTACATATACCTTGCCATTATTACAATTCATATTATACATAAGTCTGGTTCATCAATAGTTGGAAACCTAGCCTATTGGTAGCTCCTACCTCAGCTACGGCGGCATCAACGCTTCCAGAAAACTGTGCAACGTTTCCTAACCGCTTGCGAATTGGGAGCTTGGTCCTGTTCATCTTTTCTATCTGTTGTTGTGTGATGAAAGAAGAAAGCAAGGGTGAGCAACAAGCCCACCGAAATAATATGTATAATAATTAACAATATATGAGCATTCTTATAGTACTCATGAAAGTCTTGGTCAAGAAGAAATGAACCAAGTTAATATCTTAACGCGACCAAGTCGCAAAATATTCAGTATATAAGTATATATACTTTTCATAATCTTTGAAATCCTCTGACATGTATAATATACACAGAGTTCCAGTTTATAACTGTATAAAAATATCATTGCAAGGTGATCTCATATATCTAGCCTTGTCTCAACGTTTTTGTGAAAATCTTTGTCATGCATAAGATAATCATTAACCAGATATAAGTTGAAAAGATGAAGTTACAAGATACTCCAATATACTTATATCTTTTCCGGATACTACTTGAACTACCACCGTTCAAGGTATCATCAGTTTCAAAAGTTCATCACACTGATGAGACTACAAGATAAGACTTGAATATATTCAATCTTTGAAATATCATTGAATGAAATGAAGTTACGAGATACTTCATTAAGTCCCGATATATATATATATATTCATATATATCTCCCATACATTTCCTGAAAACCTCTGTCATGTAAAGTATGAACAGATTTGCAATATCCAATGAATTTGGAAAGAAAAGAATTTTGGCATAAACCCGATATCTTGCTGATCAGGCAAAGATACCAATAAGTAACCTTTTCTACTAGTAGATGGATGAATCCCCCACCGGTCATCACCCTGGCCTCATTAGGACCTTGTGCTGGACCGCCACCCGGCCTCTTACGCGTTGATGGGCTGCCACCCAGCCACTTACACTTTCATGGACGCCCGCTGAGCCCATGTTGCTTATGCCGACTCAAATAGATGAACTTACTTCCCGAACGATGGGCAAGTAATCAAGATGTTTTCTCAAAACAGCAACCTCGTTACGAATGTAAAATACACCACTGAGCCGGATCCCTCAGGCTTTGAGCGAGTATTAAAATCCCCTTCGAAAGGAAGATCTTAAATATAAAAATGAGTTTTGGGATCCCCTCTAACTTTTAAAAATCATTTTGAAGACTCGAAAACATTTTTAAGAATGTTTGGAGTAATGCTGATTTTATGAAATAAATCAGTCCCGATATATTAGAAAATATCTGAATATTATTATTTAAATAATATTACCAAAAGGATAATCCTTATAAAAATAATTGAAGTAGAAGTTTGAAAACTTATACTTGAAATGAATAATAAATAACCAAAGATATACGATCTTTAATTAAATAATCAAAAATAAGTTTGATTATCGAAACATTATTCTTTAATAAAATAAAGAATATTATTTAATAAAATAAGCGGAGTCATAAGTCCTCGAATGAATATTCAAAATAATATTCATTAAATAAAATAAAGCGAGTCATAAGTCCTCGAATGAATATTCAAAGTAATATTCATTAAATAAAATAAAGCGAGTCATAAGTCCTCGAATGAATATTCAAAGTAATATTCATTAATAAAAATAAAGTTATCGAATAAACCTTATTCGATTAATAGTTTTGAAAACTATATCTATATATATATATAAATATATATAATATACTCGGGAACATCGACTCCCGGTTTTAGGAAATGTTCACCTTTGGGTCCCCTATACTAAGGGTATACGCAACTACTGCTTATCTCTAATATAGGTATTATGCAACTTATAAGCATTTGAATCAACAGATATATATCAAGATTACGAAACAGACATGCATATATACCATATCACATGCTCCAATATATCGCAAGATTTGCTAATTAACCATCATGCATCTATCACAAGATAATGCATATACATCAGAACAACAGTATAACGGGTAGAAAACTTTCCTGAGTGTTCCCGGATAGACTTAAGCTTAGAGTGGGTCCGATAACCTATGAACAACAACATAAGTCGGAATTAATCCCCGGTCGCTTAAGAAACTAGACTTTAACCAATTAGACCCCTAGCGTTCGCTTTCGCGCTTAACGATTCACTTAAGTCACTCGAGTACCCTCGGCTCCACCATTTTTAATAAATTAACCATTAAGAGTTTTAAGGCGATTCTTTTGCGAGTACCTTACCAACTGCCTAATCCACTTAACATAATTGCTTCATACCCCAATTAGTCATTTAAAGTCCTTAACTAAGGTTTCAAAGTAAGGCGAGGGGTAATGGTTCGGTCGCGAAGCGCCGTGTCGTTTCTCCTAAACCGTACATCAGATTCAAACGAACCACATATCAAAACGAAGCTCGTAACATGAACTATCTAATCATGGCAATGGTCAAAACCTAACAGTGAGTTCATGGGTCCTGATGTTAAGAACAAAAATAGTCTAAAGTAAATCGGGCATTACGACGGCTATGTTTACGCGATTACCAAGTTTTAAACCAGCCCAAACAACCACCATTCAACTCACAACCAACAATACAACCAACCCTCATCCAAACCTTACTACATCAGTCCCCAAACCTCAAGATTTTCCAATTTATACAACCCCACACATGAACTACTAGCTATACTTAAGTTTCATTAACTATAAACAAGATTTCAACATCCAAATCACTACAAATCCAATCCAAACTCTAAACACACAAGCATCATGCTTCTCATTTACTAAAACCATCAAAACCATCTTAATACTCAAAGTAAAGTTAAGGTTTGGAGGTGTTATACCTTCCTTGGAGTGATTAGAGTAGCTAGGAAGCCTTAAGAAGCCTTGAGAAGCCTTGAGATAGCTTATGAATGCTTGGATCTTAAAGGAAATTAAAGAAAATAAAGTTAGTAATCTTGAAAACACTATTCATCATCTTCTTTCTTGATTTATTAGAAGAGATTCATGAATAAATAGAAGCTTAAACTCCTAGGATATGCTTATCTAATCATAAGGGACCTTGGGTAATTACCTTACAAATTAACAAAGCTAGAAACTTGATTTTTGGAATTTTTCTCCTTGAAAAAATGAAAAAGCCGTGAGCTATGTGTTCTTGGGAGAGTATTTGCTTTGTTGAATGTTTTTGTGGTGGAAAATGAAGTGAATGGGATATTTGGATGATTTGTTGGTTGTTTAAAGTGAGTGGAGTATGACTAAGCATGACATCATCTTGGTGACTTCATCTCTTGCCACTTGTCATCACTTGGTGGTGGAAGCATCTTCTTATGCTAATCCTTGCTTAATTGTTTGGTTAATGACCGCTTATCTCTTATACGGTTCGCTTAATTTTCGTTCTCGTTTATCGTTTGAGGGATCAAACCCGGGATCTTATTACTTGGTTCCCCTAAACCTTTCTCAATATATTATATTTCTTATATGATCCTCTCTTATAATCCTTGAATTTAAATCCTTTTTATCCTGTTACCTTATACTCAATTCTTTCGGTATCTGGTGGATTTTCGGAAAAAATCAAAGTGTTCGAATTTGGATTCTGAGGATCTTTACATACACTTATATACCATACAGAGTACTAATAAGATCTCAGAATAACAATAAAAGAACCTCTACAAAGTGTGGTATGAAAAGTTTTCTTATTCAGCATAATCAGCAAAATCACTATTCATAAGGGTTTCAAAAAATTCCAAAAATTGGGGTTATTACAGTTAGAATCTCAATTTGTGGAGTTCGAAAAACTGAAGATGGAGTGCAAGATTGCCAAAGATGAACTGACTGAATCCTTAAAGAAAGAGGATATTTTAAGAAAGCAACTTGAACGAGAATAGGAAGTAAATAAGGCATAGAAATCATCTAGAGATGTCCCTGCTCAAATTACTAAAGTTCAAGGTATAGAATCATTTTATGATGAAGCCTGGAAAAAGAGCAAAGAGAAACTAAATTCCAACTTGGAAGAAGGACTTTCAATGAATGTGGATTAAACAGATGATGAATGTTACCCGTCGAATGATCAAAAGAATTATCCGTCGAAAGACAAGGAACCACATTCGTTGAGTGAAAGAAAGTCAGTTAGCAAATCCCAGCTAGCTAAGTTAAATGAGAAATATGGATCAGTTTTCAAGAACTTTATTCCAGGAGAAACAAGTCAAGTGAAAAAGAACAAGAGAGTCAATGTAGGGCATCTGTCAGTCAAGCAATTGAATGACAGATTGGAGAAAATTGAGGTTAAAGCAGAATCAAAAAGGAAAAATAATAAAAATGAGAAAGTAGGAATTAACAAACATAACAACTACACACCTGATAAATATGCACCTAGAAAAACCAGTGTGAAGTGTGGTAGTGTTAATCATTTGTCTGTTAATAACAAATTTGCTATGCCTGCACCCATGTTCACACCTTCTTTATTTCCTAACATGCCTACAATGCCTGTGAATTTTATGCTTGCACATAATTTAAATGCACAAATTACTTATATGCCATATGCACAAAATCCTTATTATGCTGCATTTAGTATGCCTCAAATGCCATTTAGCATGCCTTACTGGAATAACATGTTTACACAGAATATGCCTTTCCATGTTAACCAACCTGTGTATGATAATTCTATAATGATGAATGGTTTTAAAGGTTCTACTAAAATGACTAAGGATGAATCTCAAATACCTAAGTCAAATGAGGACAAACCAAAAAAACCTAAGAAAAAGGCTAACAAAATAGGTGCCAAGGAAACTTGGGTACCAAAATCACTTGATTTGATTTTGTTGTGTGCAGGTAATCAGAAAGAATCTTTGGTATTTGGATGGTGGGTGCTCAAGGCACATGACTGGAGATTCTACCCTGCTCACTGAGTTCAAAGAGAGAGTTGGCCCAAGTATCACTTTTGGAGATGATAACAAGGGTTATACCGTGGGAAATGGCTTGATTTCTAAAAACAATGTCATCATTGAGGAAGTTGCCTTAGTGGATGGACTCAAGCATAATCTGTTGAGTATCAGTCAGCTTTGTGACAAGGGCAACTCAGTAACATTTAATTCTGAAGCCTGTGTCGTGACCAACAAGAAAACAACAAAGTGGTTCTGACTGGAGTAAGAAAAGGAAATGTGTCTAGCTGACTTCAACTCATTAAATGCAGAATCTGTTACTTGTCTCTTCAACAAAGCAAGTCAAGATCTAAGTTGGCTATAGCACAAGAAGCTATTGTAAGTCATATGTCATAGACCTATTTGTATATTCGAGGATTCAACTCAACTCAAATAAGAATGTAATAAGTAAATAGTGGATCGACCGTCAAAGAGATCTCGCAAAGTAATATCTGTCAAAGGATTCAGAGACAATGTTCATCTACAGACTTGAGGAGTTAATTCACTGGAAGAAGTTCAAGAAGTTGATCATGCCTCAGTGATAATAAATCAAGATCGTGGATTTAATCAAGTGACAGAGATCTCGTCAGAGTATCAATTAATTACAAGGATTTAATCTGAAGAAAATCAAAGTGTCAGAGTCAAGACATGAAGAAACGTCACGGAAGTTAGTCACTCATGAACCAGACAGTACATCGAGTGTCAACGTTGAAGTGGTGGAATTGATTCATAATTTTCAGTGATTTTCAGAAGATTTGCAGAAGAATGGTTGCTGCACCACTGCTCAAGACTAGAATTAATTCTCTATTAATTAATTAAGTCATCTAATTTCATTAAGAAAATAAATTATATCTGTGAAGAATAATTTATTTATTAATTGAATTAATTGATTAATTAATTCTGAATTAATTCTAGGAATTTTAGGAATTTTCAGAAGTTTAATTGGATTAAATTCAAGCATTAAATCAGCAAGACAATTGAAAATGAACTAGCATGACAATCAGGATTGTCATACCGATTGTCATGCTAGGCCATTTTCCATTGTCATACCGAAAGTTACTCTAGGAGGATGATTGTCTTGCTAGTTCATTCAATTGTCCTACCGAAAGTCTTGCCAGCTATAGGATTGTCATTCCAATTCAATTCTATTGGTTTTGTTGATTAAAAAGAAGCAGAAGACCTTTTTTCAATTATCATCCAACACACAAGTCAAGAACACAGCAGCCGCAGCAAATATTTTATTTTTCTCTGCTTACATCAAGATCAAAATTCTAGTTTGTTAATGTTAAATCCAAACCACTAGAATTATTTATCTTGTTCTTGTGTAACAATCTAGCGGATCAAAATCCCTAGAACTTAATCTCAAATCGCGTTTAGCATTTGATTCTAATTATTGCAAAAATAGAAAAAGTTCATGTCGAATTTATTCTAGATTTGTGATAATTGATTTGAGATTAATACCTTGTAATCGATACAGTTGTTGTAACACCTTTCAAGTTTAATAATATTTTTATTTAACTTGAATTTTGTTTCACATTTTTTATTCCGCATTTAATTCGATTATTCGGTACTGTTTGTATTCAACCCCCCCTTCTACAAACACATTGGGACCCAACAATTGGTATCAGAGCCTTCTGATTAACGAACAAATCAAGATCCTAGACTTTTGTGATTTTTCAACTCCTTGAATTTTTATTTATTCAAAAATTCATAATGACTTCACATAAAGTTGGAACCGTTAAAATTCCACAATTTGATAAAGAGAATTACATCATGTGGAAGAAGAAGATGCTATTATTTTTACAAGTTGCAAATCCCAAATATTCAAACTTGTTAAAGAAGGGTATAAAAACTCCGATGATTATTGAACCGGAGGTAATAATAGATGGTGTGGTGACTACTGAAGCTAGAACCTATCCAAAAGAGCCTGCAGATTTTACTCCTGCTGAGAAGGAAGAAGCCTCCTTGGATGCCAGCCTTCAATTAATATTAATTGATTCCCTTGATCCCTTGATGAACAGACATGTGATGAACTGTAAAAATTCCAAACACATGTGGGAAACTATTGAGGTGATTAATGAAGGCACAGAGGAAGTTAGGGAGAACAAGTTGGAAATCCTAACCTCTGAATATGAACATTTCAAATCAAATCCAGGAGAAGGAATTACTGAAGTGTTTGAGAGGTACAATGCGTTGATCAACAACCTGAACATCAATGGAAAGTATTATTCAATCAGGGAGGTCAACAAAAAGTTCCTTTTAACACTGCCAGCTCATCTTGAACATAGAATCACTGCCATTAGAGAAGCTAGAGATCTGAGTGAGATTTCTTTGGACAGGCTCTATGGAGTGTTAAAAACCTATGAGTTGGAGCAGATTCAACAGAAGGAAGTCTACGGGAAGGATAGAATGGTCAGCACATCTACTGCACTTGTAGCTGAAGGTCAACAACAACAACAATCTCAACAGTTAGAAAGAATGGTACAGTTTTCCAAGGGTGAGGAAAATGAGTTAGTAGCAGAATATGATCCTCCTACTACAAATCAATCAAGTGATGATTTTTATTCCTTGGAAGAGCTGGAGCAATTGGAAGATGAATCAATGGCCCAAATTGTCAAGAGATTCTCCCATGTCAGATTCAGGAGGAATCCCAAGCTTAAGTACAAGTCCAACTACAACAAATTCCAGAAAGGTGGATCTTCATCCTCTAACACCAGCAGTGGTGGGTACAAAACAGGGATGGTTGATCGAAGCACCATTAGATGCTATAACTGCAATGAGTTGGGACACTTTGCCACAGAATGTAGGAAGCCAAAGCAAGTAAGAAAGAACTCTGAAAGGGCTTATCTGGCAAAGGGAAGAAGCTGGGATGATACTGACAGTGAAGATGAAGATGAAGGAAATCTTGCTCTTATGGCTATTGATGGAAAAGCTTCATCGTCAAGAATAGAGGTAAAACTTTCTGATGCTGAAATGGTTTATCATCTAAGAGGTAACTTAGATTGTGCACGTCGTGATAATGAACTGTTAAGTTTACAGATCACAGACCTTGAGAAAGAGGTCAATGAATTAAGACTTGTGCACATTAATCAAGACAAATTAAAAGAACAGGTATCTTTTCTAGAGAATAGAGTTGACTGTTATAGAAAACTCGAAACTATTCTCAAAGACAAGATCACCGGTCTTGAGACTAAGGTTAGAGCCTACTTCAATTCTTGTTCGAAGGCTAAAGAGTTCTACAGTAAGCAAGCTGTTAATCAAACATCTGGAATAGGTTATGATTACAATGCTGCTATTGGAGAATTAGGCATAAACTCCCCTCCTCATGTATGTGCTAAAGGGAGGGAAGTACCACATGTGCTTAAGGGTGTTGATGAACCCCTCTATAAAGCATCAATTGCTGAACCATTTGATGCGACCTCTTCTGTTATTCAAGAAGAAATACGTGCTGAGGATCATGCTTATGAGAAGATTGTTTCCAAGTCAAGTGAGTCGAAAGTTCCAGTCAAAGTTGTGAAAGCAACTGAGACTAACTCAGACACACATGAGTTGGATAACAATAATGCCATGTCTACCATGCATAAATTGCCTGCTGTTAATCACTCTCATAAAGCATGTGGTGTTGCTAATTGTATGTCTTGTGCTTTTAATATGATGTATGCTTATTTTAATGGTAAGCATGTGTCTACTGATAAGACTACTCCTCGTCAGCATGTGAATAACAAGAAGCATGATAGGTCTAAGACTGCTAGTCCTTCTAAGGCTAGAAAGGAGACATTTGTGCCTAAGCTTAAACAGAAATTTGTTAAGGCTGTTTACAAGGTCAAATGTTCAGTCATTGAGAATGTTGAGACCATTAAAATTAAAAATGTTGTTTTGTCTGACAAAGGTCAGTTCTACAAGTATGCCGGGCCCAACCAAGTTTGGGTTCCGAAGATAATCTAATCCATTTGTATTGCAGGGCATTAAACAGGTACAACCGGTAGTGTGGATTCTTGACAGTGGATCGTCAAGACATATGACCGGAGATAGAGCCCTGCTATCAAATGTGGATTGAGAAAGCTGGCCCCCTGATTACCTTTGGAGATAACAGCAAAGGTTTATCTGAGGGATATGGCTGTTTGCAAGCTGGGAATGTTATCATTGTAATTTTTGTATATTGTGCTAGGTTATTATCAGGAAGCAGTATCTAACATATAGCACCAGTGACGAGACTTGAGAATATTACGACATATCAGACACCTGCTGCACATTACACTTGGAATTGTACTCTAGTAAGATGTGTACAAGTGTACTCCTGGTTGGTGAGTTAAAAGAGGAAGTCAGTGTACCACAGTTCATGGACTTTGCAGTTGCAGATCTATTGGACTATGCAATCTCTTCTTCACAATCTCAATTCAGGTTGGTATGAACTAGTATACTGCTCAAGCAATCGTCAAAGACATGGTATGGCACTCTAACAGAAGTTATAATGTTATATGAATAAGTAGAGTCGTCATATTAATAACTATCTTATCACTAAGCACAATCATATTGTTTTATATGTGCAGTGGTATATTGGTAATGCAACATAACAATTAGTATCTAAAGTACTTGACAAGTATCGGTCAATGATATCTTGTTAACATTATGTTGCAGATATTTGTAAGCTTTTGACATGAATGAGAATTACTTAGACTTTACCCTAAGTGATCAATGTTTTATCAAAAACTCATTCATATTGAAAAACAAAAATCAAACTTCTTTCTACATTAGTGATTTCTTATTTCATGTAAAATCTTTTGAAATCACTATTGTAAATCAGTTTCTCTCTATTACCATATGTTCTGTGTTACAGGTTCAGTCTCCAATGACTTTCTTTCATTGACAGTCATGAGGTTGAAAACCCACAACGTCTATCCCAGACTGTAAAGACAAACACAAAAACAGAACCAACCAACACTCTTTTACCACTAAAAGTAGTATGAATGAGCGTGAGGGAGATAGTGCCTAGTGCACCACATAAGGAAGGTTCTGTAGTCAACCCAGTAGCTCTGTCTCATACATAGATGAGTAGTATTTAAACCGAGACAACTGCTAGCCCCCATACATCTTCTCAAAAAGATGTAATGGCTGAAAAGGTACAAAAACAGTTACTAGATTCATTCTCTCAACAGGGTGCGTCTATTGAATTTTGCCTGTCGGCCAAGGCATCCGATGTAGTGTCACCACTTCAAACATAATCAATTCTTGATGCACAAGGAGAGGTTACACACACAAAGGATGAGTTGACGGAAACAAGAGTTTCGACCATTTTAAGGTCAGATTCGATTGTTCAAGGTTCGTTAGTGGACCAATTGCCTTTACAGGTGTTAGGAGAGGATACTGATCCAAAAGCCATATGTCAGTGGTCAGTGTCTACCTCCCCAGGCTTAAATCCCCTGGATGCATCTGCGGATAGTGGATCTGACATAGGTGCAGATCGGCAACTTGTTGACAATGATTCAGATATTACCTGATAAGTCACAAGGAAGTGTCTTCACAGACATTAGAAGGGAACTTTGATCTTTATGCTAAAATCGTTGGATCATTGTTTACCTTCCCAGAATTCAAATCTGGAACCCTAAAAGGGAAACTAGCAACTTGTAGATTATGACTCAGATTTATCTGACGAGTTTAACAAGGATGGGGATTTGTGAACTCCCATTGCACCACCTGTGACCTCCTTAAAGGATGGCTAAGGTGATTTTCCTTGCAGGTACAGCTGGATTATGGAGCTATGAGAGAAGAGTGATACACTTGTGAGAAAGAGTGTAAACACGAGTGGAGAGAAGAGTGAAACACATGTGAGGTACACTAAAACACAATCACACACTCACAGTGAGGAAGAAAGAGAAACTACTTGTTATTTCTTTTCCATCCAAGTGAAATATGAGAACTCCTTCAGACGACGGCATAAATTCCTTCTTTAAGGGGGAGATAAAAGCTTAAGTAATAGTTTGGAGGATTCCTCAACTAAGGGGGAGAAATAGCAGGGAGGAAGAAAAAGATCCTAAAAATGTACACTACACCACACCATTGTTGTTTGTAACTACGGATCCTATTGTACGGGAGAGGTGGTAAACACAAGGTGATTTCCTAGTAAGGGAAGAAGCTGTTAGGGGAGTACCATTGGTTTTTATCTGCGGATCCTATTGTACGGGAGAGGTGGTAAAACAAAGGTGATCTTCTTTAATCAGTTGATTCTCATAGGGGGAGAAGCAAGAGATATGGGCTTCTCAACAGGAAATGTGGTTGTACAAATGAAGAAGGAACTACTTGAAGATATGTTCAGTCTAGAGGAACATCTACTTGGAATCTGGAAAATGTTAAATCTCATCCAGAACTTTTCTGCTATTTACTTTGCATGTATGTTTATATCTTTTTTCTTATTTGTTAGTTGAGTTATCCTCTAGGTATTTGTGTGTTATTGTCTAACAAACAAATAGGGGGAGATTGTAAGTCATATGTCATAGACCTATTTGTATATTCGAGGATTCAACTCAACTCAAATAAGAATGTAATAAGTAAATAGTGGATCGACCGTCAAAGAGATCTCGCAAAGTAATATCTGTCAAAGGATTCAGAGACAATGTTCATCTACAGACTTGAGGAGTTAATTCACTGGAAGAAGTTCAAGAAGTTGATCATGCCTCAGTGATAATAAATCAAGATCGTGGATTTAATCAAGTGACAGAGATCTCGTCAGAGTATCAATTAATTACAAGGATTTAATCTGAAGAAAATCAAAGTGTCAGAGTCAAGACATGAAGAAACGTCACGGAAGTTAGTCACTCATGAACCAGACAGTACATCGAGTGTCAACGTTGAAGTGGTGGAATTGATTCATAATTTTCAGTGATTTTCAGAAGATTTGCAGAAGAATGGTTGCTGCACCACTGCTCAAGACTAGAATTAATTCTCTATTAATTAATTAAGTCATCTAATTTCATTAAGAAAATAAATTATATCTGTGAAGAATAATTTATTTATTAATTGAATTAATTGATTAATTAATTCTGAATTAATTCTAGGAATTTTAGGAATTTTCAGAAGTTTAATTGGATTAAATTCAAGCATTAAATCAGCAAGACAATTGAAAATGAACTAGCATGACAATCAGGATTGTCATACCGATTGTCATGCTAGGCCATTTTCCATTGTCATACCGAAAGTTACTCTAGGAGGATGATTGTCTTGCTAGTTCATTCAATTGTCCTACCGAAAGTCTTGCCAGCTATAGGATTGTCATTCCAATTCAATTCTATTGGTTTTGTTGATTAAAAAGAAGCAGAAGACCTTTTTTCAATTATCATCCAACACACAAGTCAAGAACACAGCAGCCGCAGCAAATATTTTATTTTTCTCTGCTTACATCAAGATCAAAATTCTAGTTTGTTAATGTTAAATCCAAACCACTAGAATTATTTATCTTGTTCTTGTGTAACAATCTAGCGGATCAAAATCCCTAGAACTTAATCTCAAATCGCGTTTAGCATTTGATTCTAATTATTGCAAAAATAGAAAAAGTTCATGTCGAATTTATTCTAGATTTGTGATAATTGATTTGAGATTAATACCTTGTAATCGATACAGTTGTTGTAACACCTTTCAAGTTTAATAATATTTTTATTTAACTTGAATTTTGTTTCACATTTTTTATTCCGCATTTAATTCGATTATTCGGTACTGTTTGTATTCAACCCCCCCTTCTACAAACACATTGGGACCCAACAGCTATCCCGCCTTAACTTCAAGACTATGAATGAACTAGTCAAGAAAGATTTGGTAAGAGGCATTCCTCAAGTGGAATTCTCAAAGGATGGATTGTGTGATGCATGTCAGAAAGGAAAGCAAATCAAGGCATCATTTAAAAGGAAGATTGAATCAACAATTGAAGAACCTTTATAATTACTACACATGGATTTATTTGTTCTAGTCAATATGTTGTCCATCTCAAAGAAAAGATACTGCCTAGTAATTATGGATGATTTCTCAAAGTTCTCTTGGACATATTTTTTTAATCCAAGGATGAAGCTAGTGAAATCATCATCAATCACATAAGGAAAGTCAATAATTATCCTGATCTCAAATTTAGAAGAATTGTTAGTCGCTTAACACGCGCTAATATTACACGCAAGTATACGAGTATGTAAGTAGTATAGAATCTTTTCTAGTTTGTTCCCACAGAGACTGTATTGGTTAACTAATTAATTCACGCACTTAAGCAACAATATATGGTTATTATTCAATGCTAAGACGATAACAAATTGAGGTTGTTTATAACTAAGAATTACGCTAACTATTATAACTACGAAATTAAGATTGATTTAACTAATATATATGACAAACATGGGATTCTAACTTCATTAAATACTTCATTCAATAGCCTTATTATTCTCAACCTTAGCATGCAATGGTGATGACACTAACCAAACAACACGAAACTGATAAACGCCAACTTTCGTTGCACGAGTACCATACTACCAGACATCCATAAAAGAGATAGAAGCTGAATAGACACCAATTATATTGAGACCCTATATGTCTATAGAATTTGACAACATAACGGTTTAAGCACAAGTTATCTATCTTGATTACACAGGGCAAGTAAGATGGTTAAAATTACCTACAAATCATGCATAACAATAACACATGAACCTTATGCTAGCATGGCAAGTTCTAAATCCTTAAATATTCAATGTCGCTTCATTAAGAATTAACACACTATCTTATAAGTTCGCAATACTCATAAGACGAATAAGCATAATCAATATTAGGATATCAATCAATCACCACATACTAAGGTATCAAAACAATTTAATTAAAGAAATCCATAAATAAATCCGCTAGAACCCCACGATAACGATTAGCCCATGATCAGACTCATCATCAATGTGGGTTCCGATGAAAGCATGATATAATAAATGTAGTCTTTATAATGAATAAATAAAACCAAGTACAAAATAAGAGTAAGGTTCACAAATACTAGCATCCAAATATAACTGAAAACAAAGATTCACAAGTAAAAACAAGATCTTCTTCGCTTACATTGAGTTGTGCTAAATGGTCTTCTTACAGCTCTCCTTGCGCTCTGGTATGTCTCTCTCATAAAAACATTCTTATTTGAATATATATAGCAGCCCTTTGCAATATGGAAGTCTCCCCACTTAGAATCGAATTAGAATCAGGATTCATATATTTCTGCACCGGCGCGGCCGCATGCTATCACAGCGCGGGCGCGTTGCCTTTCTGGAATCCTGGCGCGGCCGCGCGCTATCACAGCACGGCCGTGCGCTATCACAGCGCGGCCGCGCCGTCCTTCTTTGAAAAATTCAGATTTCATCTTTTTTCTTGCTGCTTCGAGTCGGCTTTCCACGAGCTTTTATTCCAACACCACCTTGACACCAAATTAGCACCAAAACAATGCTAATTCACTTGATTCACAGATTAATGCCTGAAATGCAAAAACACTAGAAAACACTTTAAAACACTTAACTTGAGTACAAATGCATCAATTCAAAGCTTACTAGAGCATTATAAAGTGTCGTAAATGCCATTCAACATACCCCCAAACTTGAATTGATGCTTGTCCTCAAGCATAAACAGACTCAAAGAACAAGAGAATAAAAATGCATGAATGCAACTAATACGAATGCAACAATCCCAATAGAATAACTAAACCAATCGACAAGCAATACCTCAACAAATGCAGTTACTCGCATAAAGATCAATTAAATCATACAAATCAACTTACAAACTAGTGACGTGCGTGTGTGCAGATGCTTACGGATATACTATTGCAACTAGATCGACAATCATGACTCACTACTTATCAAGACAATCAGAAATTTATAAACTGAATAAAAGCTAGACTCAAAATAACTTATAACAGTTCAATTCTATATCGGAGTTTAACATGGATTCATGCTTTTATTCATAATAAAACAACACAAGTATGCTTAATTGATCGGGCAATGAGTGAGGTCCACAAAAGACTTATACAATAGTACCCATGTAGCGAGCAATAGGTTAGCGAATCCCAGACTATAAAAGCCTTAGGTCACTAGGCACAAAGTCCCCTAAGAACTTAATAACTCGAGTACTAAAGAGCCCACTCGTGATCAATTATACATAACACTTATTCTTTTCTTCTTTTTTTTTTTGCTTTTTTTCTTCTTTCTTTTTTTCTTTTTTTTTCTATCTTTTCTTTTTCTACGAATTTCTGAATGAGTGTGTTTCGCTCCATCTCATCCAACCCTAGACTACTCATATAAATATGAGCCAGCTACTAGCCATTTGACACCTAGCCACACAACTAGCAATGAACTCCAAATTCCTCCAATTTTTAAATATTCATGTCTTTTATTATTAAGAGAATATCCTAAATTCTAAATATAAACAATCGATTAAACCTCGACAAAATAACAAACCATGACTATGATCTAGCACTCTAGCAACCTATAAGACTTAGTGAAATACAAGTGTCTCTAGCATGCAAATCAACTTAATACGACTTAACATCTCTAGAAACGACATCACTACACTAGCATCAATATCACAAGTCAACTGGAAAAATTATCTCAGGGATCATGTCATAATGCAAATGCATGAAAATTATATGAACAAAATAACATAAGACTACCAAAAATAAATAAATAAAAACTATATGGAAAAATATGCAAACTATATGAACTAAACTATAATGAACATGCAACTATATGAGACTCACACAAAAACATATTCCTTCAACTACTACCCCAAACTTAAAATATTCACTGTCCTCAGTGAAGGTAATAGTAAGGAATCAGGCATACCTAATCAGAATCCTTACCCTCAGCGGGTGGAGTATCGGTTGTGTCCGGAGGTGGATACATGGAATCCTCACCAAAAACTGGCCACTAGATATCAACTCCGGTGGCTCTGAAAGCTGTCCCAAGTGCCTGGGTGAGATCACGTGCAAACCTACTATGGATATCATGCATCACATGCATCCTCCGCACCAGATGCCTGTACAGCGTCATGCTCTTCTTCGACGATTCCTTCAATTGTGATGACTTTATCTCCTCACCCAATTGAGCTCTCCAACCCGCTTCACGGGAAAACTTGGAACCACCAGCATAATACTGATCATAGGGCCGCATTCCTAGAAGCATATCAAATGAATAACCCAACCCCTTAGGATCGGGCTTACCCCATACCACTCACCATGTGCAATATAATCGAACTATCAATGGTAGCACTAGGGAGCTGAAGTTGTTCATGTGTGGCCCAATGAACACAAGCTACCATACACAACCTCGTCACTATGGACGCGTAGGGTGTAGAACCTGTAGTGCTCCCTCTTAAAAATCACAGAATACCACGATGAATAATCCTACTAATATCCATATAATCATGCTTTAGAATAGCCCACAATAAACGTGCTCGCTCTATTGTCTCCTCATGCATATGAGACGATGGCAGAATATTAGCACAAATAAAGGCATTCCAAGCATGGGCAAATCTGTTCATACAAGAAGCAGGGAATGTGGCATAATCAGTTATGCCCCTCTTGAATTTCCACTGAGTCTTAGGCACACATAGAGTAGCATCAATCAAATCCAAGTCAAAATCCTCTAGAGTCTTATCATTCCAAATGGCTTGATCGGTTTTTTCGCAGGCTGATTAATTACCCTCCTTATCGCTCTAACACTATACTCCACCTTCATCCCCCTAACCACCGTGAAACCATTCTTCTCTGCCCTCGCATTAGCATAAAACTCTCACACAACACTCATAGGTACAGCAGCGGGTTCCTTACAAAAAGAAACCCAACCCATCTCCTGAATCATTTCCAACAGCTGACTATCCTTCCCTGATGGCAAAAAACCCCGTTCGTTGATGATTGGCTCCGAAAGAAGCCTAGTATACTCCGCTTCAGCCTCGGGAGTAGAGAACCTTGGCCTTACACCACCCACACTTGATAAATCGGTGGTGCTGCTATCAACTTGTGTTCTTTGTCTCTTCGGTGCCATTGGAAGTGAGAAGAGAGAATAAGAGGTGTGTTTGAGAGAGAATTTGTGTTTGAGAATTTTTGAATTGGTGAAGAAGTTGTGTATGAGGTGTATGTATATATAAGTGGTGAAAAGAGAATTATATATGGAATAGAAGTGGGATTTGATTATGGGAATAATGGGAGTAATGGGTTTGATTTGGAGAGGGAATTATGGGATGTGGGAGAGTAAAAATCGGTTTAGAATTGATTTTGGAAAAAAATTCCCGAATTTCTTTTGAAACTGCTATTTTTTCAGTCGGGACACGACGCGGCCGCGCACTGAGACAGCACAGGCGTGCCATGTTTCTGTGAAATCAGCGCGGGCGCGCGCTATGACAGCGCGGGCGCGCCAAGCTTCTGAAGTGAGCCCTGAAATTTTTTACTTTTTCTGATTTTTTTGTGATTTTCTCCTTTCTTCTTGCTTCCTTTACTTACTAATGTACAACAAACTTGGGTTGCCTCCCAAGAAGCACTTCTTTTATGTCACTAGCTCGACGTAGAATCTCGAGATCAAACGGATAATAGAACGGCACTAACCACCTCGCGGTTTGCCGTGTCACCATAATAATGCTTCAACCTCTGACCATTTACCTTGTATACATGGCCCGAATCATTCTTAAAAATTTCTACCGCTCCATGTGGAAACACAGTTTTGACAATAAAAGGCCTTGACCATCTTGACTTTAACTTTGCGGGAAAAAACAGAGACGAGAGTTGAACAAAAGAACTTGTTGCCCCGACACAAATGATTTGAGTACCAAACCCCAATTGTGCCACCTCTTGACTTTCTCCTTATACATTTTGTTGTTCTCATAAGCTTGAAGTCGAAACTCGTCGAGTTCATTCAATTGAAGCATCCTCTTCTTTCCAGCCGCATCCAAGTCCAGATTCAACTTCTTCAAAGCCCAATATACCTTATGCTCGAGCTCCACAGGCAAATGACACCCTTTACCATAGACCAACTGAAACGGCGACATTCATAATGGAGTCTTATATGATGTTCTATAAGCCCAAAAAGCTTCATCAAGATTCAAAGACCAATCTTTCCTTGATGGACACACAACCTTCTCTAAGTGCACTTGATCTCTCTGTTAGATACCTCAGCTTGACCATTCGTTTGAGGATGATAAGTCGTAGCAATGCGATGATTCACATTATACCTTTTCATCATAGCAGTGAACTTGCGATTACAAAAATGTGACCCTTCATCACTGATTATGACTCTTAGAGTTCCAAACCTTGTGAATATCTGCTTGTGAAGAAAAATAAGCACCACTTTCACATCGTTCATTGGAAACGCCTTAATTTCAACCCATTCGACACGTAATCAACTGCCAACAAGATATACAGATTATTACAAGATGAGACAAATGGCCCCATGAAGTCAATTGCCCAAACATCAAAGATCTCAACCTCGGGAAGCACATTAAGAGGCATCTCATCCCTCTTAGACATATTACCCACACGTCGACATCGATCACATTTCAAAACGAACTGGTGAGCATCTTTAAATAATATCGGCCAAAAGAAACCTGCTTGAAGAACACGAGTTGTTGTCTTTTCTCCACCATAATGTCCTTCATAAGCCGTTGAGTGGCAATCTCGCAAGATCCCCCCCCCCGTTTCACTGTAAGAAATATATCTCCTGATGATTTGGTCAACTCCTTAATGAAAAAGAAATGGCTCATCCCACCTATACCACTTCACTTCATGTAGAAACTTCTTCCTTTGAGCATAAGATAAGTCGGGAGGCATGATATTACTCACAAGGTAGTTCACAATATCTGCAAACCACGGTTCTTCTTCTTGCACTCCAAACAACTGCTCATCGGGAAAAGATTCATTTATCAATATCTTATCTAATGAAGTAGCATTAGGATTCTCTAAACACGAGAGATGATCAGCGACTTGATTTTCAGTTCCTTTTCTGTCCTTGATATCTAGTTCAAATTTTTGAAGCAAAAGAACCCATCTAATCAATCTAGGCTTCAATTCCTTCTTTGAGACTAGATATCGAATTGCAACGTGATCAGTGAAAACTGTCACCTTAGTCCCAAGTAGATAAGATCGAAAATTCTCAAACCCATAGATAATAGCCAAAAGTTCTTTCTCCGTAGTAGTATAATTCAGTTGAGCACCATTTAGGGTCTTACTAGCGTAGTAGACCACATAAAATATGTTGTTCTTCATCTGTCCAAGAACTGCTCCAACTGCATAGTCACTTGCATCGCCCATCATCTCAAAAGGTTCATTCCAATCAGGTGCAGTTATGACCGGTGCCGTGATTAAACTCTTCTTCAATATCTCAAAAGCTGCAAGGCACTCGTCATCAAACTTGAAAGGAACATCTTTCTCTAGCAAACTACACAATGGCTTTGAAATTTTCGAGAAGTCTTTGATGAAACGCCTGTAGAAACCCGTATGAACAAGAAAACTGTGAATTCCCTTAACAGAAATGGGTGGAGGAAGATTCTCAATGACCCCACATTGGCCTTGTCCACCTCTAGACCTTTACTAGAAACCTTGTGCCTGAGAATAATGCCCTGACGCACCTAAAGTGACAGTTCTCCCAATTGAGAACCAGATTGGTCTCTACGCACCTCTTGAGAACGTGTCCAAGATTTTGCAAGCATTCATCAAAAGAATCGGCAAAGACTGAGAAGTCATTCATGAACACCTCCACATTCTGGCCAATCATATCAGAAAAGATTGCCATCATGCATTTCTGAAATGTGGCTGGTGCACCACACAGATTTGAAGGCAAAATTACCAAGTGGACAAGTGAAAGTAGTTTTCTCTTGATCTTCTGGAGAGATACAAATTTGATTGTAACCTGAATAACCATCCAGAAGACAATAGTACTCATGATCGGCCAACCTGTCAAGCAACTGATCAATGAAGGGCAAAGGGAAGTGATCCTTTCTAGTGGCTTTATTCAGCTTCCTGTAGTTCATGCAAACTCTCCACCCCGTGACTGTTCTGGTAGGAATAAGCTCATTCTTTTCATTTGCTACCACAGTAATACCACCTTTTTTGGCACACATTGAACTGGGCTTACCCATGAACTGTCAGAAATAGGGTAGATGATCCCTGCATCTAGCCACTTAAGAATTTCCTTCTTCACTACCTCCTTCATGATTGGATTGAGTCTTCTTTACTGCTCGACCGTAGGCTTGCTACCTTCCTCTAGCAGAATTTTATGCATGCAGTAAGAAGGGTTGATTCCCTTGATATCTTCTATAGTCCATCCAATTGCCGATTTAAACTCTCTCAGAATCCTCAAAAGCTTTTCCTCATTTCTACCTGAACAGTCAGATGCAATAATAATAGGCAGAGTAGATGCATCACCTAAAAACACATACCTCAAATGCTCAGGTAAAGGCTTAAGCTCAAGCGTGGGAGCTTCCTCAATAGATGGCTTGAGGCGTTTAGGAGCTCTGTTCAATTCCTCCATTCCAAGAGATTTAAAAGGCATATCTATATTCCTCTTCCAGGGAGAAGCATACAAATACTGAAATTGTTCTTCACCTTCGTCATCTTCACTATCCGAATTCCCCAACAAGGCTTTTTCTAAGGCATCGGACCTTAGCGATTGATCAAATTCTGATGTGACCACCGAATCGACCAACTCCACTTTTAAGCACTCCTCATTATCAGTAGGAAATTTCATAGCATTGAACACGTTAAAAATCACATCCTGATCCAGAACTCGCATTGTGAGCTCACCCTTCAGCACATCTATCAAGGTTCGGCCAGTCGTCAAGAAAGGTCTCCCCAAGATTATGGGAATCTTCTTATCCTCCTTAAAATCAAGAATGACGAAATCAGCAGGGAAGATGAGTTTATCAACCTTGACCAATACATCCTCCACAATACCTCGCTGATATGTTATAGAACGGTCGGCCAACTACAAGGTTATATAAGTCAGTTTTGGATCAGGCAAGTCCAACTGCTTGAAGATTGACAAACGCATCAGATTGATTCTAGCTACCAAGTCACATAAGCATCTGTCAAAAGATACTTTTCCAATAGTACACGGAATACTGAAGCTTCCTGGATCCTTAAGCTTCGGAGGCAACTTCTGTTACAGCATAGCACTGCATTCCTCCGTGAGAGCGACTATCTCTAAATCATCTAGCTTCACCTTCCGAGAGAGAATACCATTCATAAACTTTGCATAACTAGGCATCTACTCAAGAGCCTCAGCGGAAGGTATGTTGATATAAAGTTTCTTGAACACCTCTAGAAACTTCTCAAATTGCGTGTCCAGCTTTTTATTCTGCAGCCGCTTGGGAAAAGGCGGTGGAGGATAGATCTGCTTCTCCCCTGTATTACCCTCAGGAGGAGTGTGCTCAACAGTAGTCTTCCTTGGTTCCACTTTTACTTCCTGCTGCTCTATTTCTTTCTCAGCCTCAGCTTCTTCAGTCAACACTTGAGTTTGTTCGGGATTCACAACCTTTCCAGACCTTAAAGTGATTGCCTTTACCTGCTCCTTAGCTTCCCTCTTTCCTGGCACTTTAGTGTCACTAGGTAGTGTACCAGGCTGACGATTTAGCAAGGCATTGGCAATTTGCCCGATTTGATTTTCCAAGGTATTGATAGAAACGGCTTGACTCTTGCACATAAGCTTCAACTCCTCTAATTTAGATTTTTTATTGGCTTGTTGCAGCTGGAGTTGTTGTCTAGGTGCATATTGCGATTGCTGAAAACTAGGGGGTTGTACTGCTTAGCTGGATATTGCTAATAAGGCTGTTGAATCACATTCTGAGTGTTTCTCCAGCTGAAATTAAGATGATTGCGGTTGTTGGGATGATAAGTGGTTGGCACGGATTGCTGTGATCACTGAAAGTTGCTCACAAACTGCGCTGATTCACTAGAAATTGCACACTGATCAGTCTCATGGGCACCAGCACAAAGCTCACAGACACTAGCGATTTGATTAACTTCATAATTTTCCAAAGTGTCCACCTTCATCGTCAAAGCCTTAAGTCGGGCAGCGATAGCAGTTGTTGCGTCCAACTCCAGAATTCCTGCGACTTTTCCCTGAGTCAGCCTCTGGGAAGGATTCTGGTACTCAATAGCAATCATCAATTCAATAAGTTCATAAGCTTCATCGTAGCTTTTATCCCACAAGGCTCCTCCTGATGCTGCATCAAGTATGGGTCTAGAAGGAGCACCCAATCCGTTGTAGAAACAGTTGATAATCATCCAATCAGGCATGTCATGGTGTGGGCACTTCCTTAGCATCTCCTTATATCGATCCCAAGCCTCACACGGAGATTCTCCAGTTTGCTGAGCAAACTGAGTAAGAGCATTCCTGATTGTAGCAGTCTTCGCCATAGGAAAGAATTTAGTGAGAAACTTTTGCGCAAGATCCTCCCAAGTGGTGATAGACCCTGCTGGTAGAGAGTGTAACCAGCACTTAGCTTTGTCCCTTAGAAAGAATGGGAAGAGGCGTAGCTTGATAGCATCTTCAGTCACATCATTAAACTTGAAGGTGTCGCAGATCTCGATGAAATCCTTGATGTGCATGTTGGGGTCTTCAGTAGGAGAACCCCCAAACTGAACTGAGTTCTGTATCATCTGAATCGTGTTTGACTTGATCTTAAAAGATTTAGCCCTGATGGCTGGTCTGATGATGCTTGACTGAATGTCATTAATCTTAGGCTGAGAATAGTCCATCAAAGCCTTCGGATTTTCCGCTTGATCACCCCTCTCTACTAAAGCTGGTTCTTCAACTTTCTTTTCTTCTTCTACCTTCTTTCATTCCTCAAAAACTTCCTTACGAACTACCACAAGTTCTTCATTGGCTTTATCCAGTGTTCTCTTACGAGTACACGAACGCGTATGCATACACCCTCGCTAGAGTACCTGAAATAAAACAAGGAACAAACACGTAATAATGTCCGAGTCAATGAACTTAAACGACCACAGATGGAAAGCACATAAACTATAAATTAACACTGCAGTCCTCGACAGCGGTGCCAAAAACTTGTTAGTCACTAAACACGCGCTAATATTACACGTAAGTATACGAGTTCGCAAGTAGTATAGAATCTTTTCTAGTTCGTTCCCACAGAGAATGTATTGGTTAACTAATTAATTCACGCACCTAAGCAACAATGTATGGTTATTATTCAATGCTAAGAAGATAACAAATTGAGGTTTTTATAACTAAGAATTACACTAACTATTATAACTACAAAATTAAGATTGATTAAACTAATATATATGACAAACATGTGATTCTAACTTCATTAAATACTTCATTCAATAGCCTTATTATTCTCAACCTTAGCATGCAATGGTGATGACACTAATCAGACAACACGAAACTGATAAACGCCAACTTTCGTTGCACGAGTACCATACTACCAAACATCCATAAAAGAGATAGAAGCTGAATAGACACCAATTATATTGAGACCCTATATATCTATAGAATTTGAAAAAATAATGGTTTAAGCACAAGTTATCTATCTTGATTACACAAGGCAAGTAAGATGGTTAAACTTACCTACGAATCATGCATACCAGTAACACATGAACCTTATGCTAGCACGACAAGTTCTAAATCCTTAAATTCACTGTCGCGTCATTAAGAATTAACACAATATCTGATAAGTTCGTGACGCTCATAAGACGAATACACACAACCAATACTAGGATATCAATCAATCACCACATACTAAGGTATCAAAATAATTTAACTAAAGAAATCCATAAATAAATCCGCTAGAACCTCATGATAACGATTAGCCCATGATCGGACTCATCATCAATGTGGGTTCCGATAAAAGCATGATATAATAAACATAGTTTTTATAACGAATAAATAAAACCAAGTACAAAACAAGAGTAAGGTTCACTAGTAAGAAAACTAGCATCCAAATACAACTTAAAACAAAGATTCACAAGTAAAAACAATATCTTCTTCACCTTCGTTAAATTTTGCTAAACGGTCTTCTTACGGCTCTCCTTGCACTCTGGTATGTCTCTCTCATAAAAACGTTCTTATTTGAATATATATAGCAGCCCTTTGTAATCTGGAAGTCTCCCCACTTAGAATCGAATTTGAATCGAGATTCATATTTTTCCGCACCGGCGCGGCTGCGCGCTATCATAGCGCGGGTGCATTGCCTTTCTGGAATCCTGGCACGGCCGCGCGCTATCACAGCGCGGACGCGCCGTCCTTCTGGGAAAAACTCAGATTTTATCTTTTTCCTTGCTACTTCGAGCCAGCTTTCCACGAGCTTTTATTCCAACACCACCTTGACACCAAATTAGCACCAAAACAATGCTAATTTACCTGATTCATATATTAATGCCTGAAATACAAAAACACTAAAAAAACACATTAAAACACTTAACAACTTGAGTACAAATACATCAATTCAAAGCTTATTAGACCATTATAAAGTGTCATAAATGCCACTCAACAAGAATCAGGAGTAAAAATGGAACTGAGTTCAAGAATTCCTGTGATGAGATTGTTTTTGAAGAGAATGGGATCATGCATGAGTTTTCAGCAGCAAAAGCCCCCAACAAAATGGAGTGGTGGAAAGGATAAACAGATCTCTTATCGAAGCTGCAAGAACAATGCTAGAAGAATCAAAGTTACCTATATACTTTTGGGCAGAAGCTGTAAATACTACATGGTACACTCAGAATATTTCTTTGGTTAATCAAGCAAAGGGCATGACTCCCTACCAATTGTTCAAGAACAGGAAGCCAACATTAAACTTTCATTATGTTTGGCTGTAAATGATATATCTTAAGGAATCAAACTGATCAGCATGGAAAGTTTGATGCCAAAGCAGATGAAAGAATTTTTGTTAGATATGCAGTTGGAAAAGCATACGGAGTCTACAATCTCAGAACCAACATTGTTATGGAATCTGTACATGTTGTGTTTGATGATAAGAAGATTGAATGAATGCAAGATGGAGATTCCCATGAAAGCCTCAAATTTGACAATGTTGAGATGATCTGTAATGATAGTGATGATGAAAGTGATCAAAAATAATATCTAAGGATAATGCAGAAAAATCTACAACAAATGAAGCACATAATTCAACATTCGTCCAAAGACCAAATGTATCATTCGTTGAAAGACAATCTGCATCATCCGTCAAAAGAAAAAGATCAACATCCATTGAGCCATCAATATGAGTTGAAAGTCAATATAGATCTCAATCAGAAAGAACCCCAACTTCAAGTCAAAGATCCACAAACTCAGGGGGAGTTTCTTCTAATCAAAACTCAGTCACATATCAAGACAACTATGAGGCTTCTTCTTCTAGAGTTAATCTACCACAACAGAGAAAATGGATTAGAGATCACCCATTTGAATTGATTATTGGTGATGCATCTTCAAGAGTGCAAACAAGGAAAGCAACTCAAGAAGAATGTTTGTACAACAGCTTTTAGTCTTAGGAAGAACCTAAAAAGGTAGAAGAAGCTCTGTTGGATCCTGATTGGGTTTTAGCTATGCAGGAGGAGCTAAACCAATTTGAAAGGAATAAAGTTTGGAAGCTAGTACCCAAGCCTAAATGAAAGAGTCCTATTGACACCAAGTGGGTATTCAGAAATAAGATGGATGAAAATGTCATAGTAATCAGGAACAAAGCTAGATTGGTTACTAAGGGCTACTGTCAACAAGAAGGAATAGGTTTTGATGAAACCTTTGCTCATATTTCAAGACTTGAAGTCATCAGAATTTTTCTAGCTTATGAAGCCCATGCCAATTTCAAAGTCTATCAAATGGATGTTAAAAGTGCATTTCTAAATGGAGATTTGGAGGAGGAAGTATATGCAGTCACCCTCCTGGTTTTGAAGACCCCAACTTTCCATAATATGTCTACTATCTTTTGAAAGCACTTTATGGACTGAAACAAGCACCTAGAGCCTGGTATGACACTCTGTCAAAGTTTCTCTTAGAAAATTATTTCACAAGAGGTGTTGTTGATAAAACTTTATTTTATAGAAATGTTAATGGCTCTAGTTCAAATTCATGTAGATGATATTATATTTGGTTCTACAGATGAAAAACTTTGCAAAAAGTTTGCCAAACTGATGCAAAGTAAATATGGAATGAGTTTGATGGGAGAACTTTTAAAGAAGTTTGACCTAATGGATTGCACATCTACAAAAACTCCCATGGCCACTGCCACTAAACTTGAATTAAACACTACTGAAAAGTCTGTGGATATTTCAAACTATAGAGGCATGGTTGGCTCACTTTTGTATTTAACAGCCAGTAGGCCAGATATAATGTTTGTTACTTCTCTTTGTGCTAGATTTCAGGTTGATCCTAGAAAATCTCATTTAATTGCTATTAAGAGAATTTTCAGATATCTCAAAGGAACGCCAAAACTTGGCATTTGGCATCCTAGAGATCCTGGTTTTGATCTAATTGGTTATTCAGATGCAGATTATGCATGTTATAAAATTGATAGAAAAAGTACTACAGGAACCTACCAATTTCTAGAAAATAAGCTAGTATCCTGGTTCAGTAAAAAGCAAAATTCAGTCTACCTCTATAGCTGAGGCTGAATATATTGTTGCTGGTAGCTGTTTTGCACATATTTTATGGATGAAAAATCAATTGTTGGACTATGGTCTACAGGTGAATAAGATTCCTATTTTCTGTGATAACACGAGTGCCATTGCAATTACTGAAAATACAGTACAGCATTCAAGGACCAAGCACATTGACATTAAGTACCACTTCATTAGAGAACATGTCATTAATGGTAATGTGGAACTTCATTTTGTTCCAAGTGAGAAGCAACTTGCAGACATCTTCACCAAGCCACTTGATGAATCCACATTTACTAGGTTGGTAAGTGAGTTAGGTATGCTTAATTATTCCTAATTTAATTTGATGTCTAAGCAAATTAAAATGTATCCAGAATAAAATTTGATGTTTCTTGTCAAAGATGAAATTTTGGCTTAAGTCAGAATTTACATCTCGACGAATGTTCATTATTTGTTGAAAATAAATATTCATTGAATTTCATGGTTTCATCCGTTGAAATATTCAATATTATTTTGGGTACTTTTAATCCTTATCCGTCGAATTGCTCTCAAACTTAGCCGTTAATTCTAGGCATTATCCGTCGAATTTACTTACAGCCCGTAAGTATACTTTGATGGATAATCATTAGAATTTTGACAGTTTTCCTTATTTTTAAACGGCTATTTTGGGCTAATTTGATTGGTTACTTTATTTTTGCTTTTACTTTTTAACCGTTTAGTTTTGAGATTGTATAAAAGCCACTTTCATTTTTCATTTTTACTTTTATCTTTCTCAAGCAATTTCTCTAACTCTTTCATCTCCAAAGCAAAAGCTTTCTTCTATGCAATTACTCTTATTCTCAACAATGGCGCCAATAGTCAAGATCATGTCCCAATCTGGGTTTGTTTATGAAAATAATAACTTCGTCGCACTAGTGAACAAGGAGATTGCAGCTTCTGAAGATTACCGCAAAATGATGGTTTTCATTCGAAGTTGCAAACTAAAATATACTATGTTGGAGTCTCCTGTCATCTATTGTAAAGTGGTTGAGGAGGTATGGACCACTGCTATTTACAACTTAAAGGATAAAACAATTACCTTCACTCTTAAAGGTAAAAATTATTACATTAACAGTGATATAATTTGTGCCTGTTTTCAACTGCCTGAGAATAATACACTAGTTCCACAGACTGACATATATGTAAGCTCTATGCTTATTTCTACGGGTTATTCTTTTGACCCTGCCAAGCTAGGTGAAGTTAGAAGAAAAGTCCTTAGAAAGGAGTGGAGCTTTCTATGTGACTCTTTTATTAAAGTCTTTTCTGGGAAGATTAGTAACTTTGATGTTGTAACTTGCTCACTTGCTAACATGCTATATATGTTTCTTAGTGACAAGTACTATAACTTCAGTGAGTGTATTATTTGGGATATATCGAGTAATTATTTTGCTAATAAATAATTATTATATGTGTTCAGTATCTCTTCTGTGAATTATTTGTTAAGTGTTAAATGTGTTTGGATGTTTAAAAATAATATTAATTGAGTATTTTAATTTTTATATGTCCAAAATAAAATATAGATAATTGTCATATCTTCCTAATTATTTTTATGTTGATTTATGATTTTATAGGAATTATATGGATTTTATAAAATCTTTTTCCGAGTATTTAAAAACTATTTTATACAATCGGGAACCAACCGACCTCACCCGTTTTTACGTTTTTATAACTCGAAACTCTTCCAAGAACTCCTTCTTAACCTAATTGCAATATTCCGAGCATTTTCCATGTTTCGACTTTTTCGATCCGGCGTAAGGTTTGTCCTGCGCGGGTCCCGGCGCAATATTTTCGATACTTTATTTGTCTCAGTAAATCGATAAAACTCGTATTTTCGATAAACGGGACCTTTTTATTAAACTATCACAATTATCACCTCGTAATACGTGTAACCAGGCACTGAGACCAAGACCGTAGTACAAATTGTACTGATTTGGATAATTATCTCGAAAACCAGTACCGTTTGGATTAGTTTTTACAAATAAACGTACCATTTTATATCCGAAATGATCCAACGGGATACTAATTTTCCGTAATTATAAATAGCCTTTACCGTATTTAATTCTATATCAAAATCATTTGCAGTCAGCTAAATATATAATTTTCCAGAGAAAAACCCTAAATTCATAAAACCTTCTGAGAATCAAACTATAATTTCAAGGTGTTATTGAAATCGGTTGGGAAAGTTGGAGTGACCAAATCGAAGGTCTCGAGGAGTACTTTCAGATTCTGTGAACCATATACCTGCAGAATTCAAGGTTTATTTTCTATATTTTTAATTATTTTTGAATTATTTTTATTAAAATTATGAATTTCTGTTCGAATGATTGTTTGAATGATTTGATGACTGCATGTTGTAGAGCTTGTTTTCCTGATGATTTTCATATGCCATACGTCTGATTTGGAGTTCAATAACATGTTCAAAATTGAGTTTAATCTTCGAATTTTAAAATTAGGGTTTATAACCCGTATAAATGTTTTCAATTGAAATTTGGGCCTTTTTGATTTAGGGGTTATTAACTATTGATTTATAGTGGGTTGTGTTCCTTATGAAATTTGTAATCGATTGGTATATAGCTCGTTAATAGAGGATTAGTGAATCGAAGGGAGTTCTGTTTTTAAATTTTCGATGTTTCGCCGGAAACCAGCGATGTTCTTGGCCAATTTCCGGCCAAGTCTGGGGTTATTGAAATATTTTGATTGCATAAATAGATTCCTGGTGATGAGTAGAAGTGATCTGGAGGAGATGGAGGGGTGACGGTGCCGGAGACGAGTTCTCCGGCGAGCCGGTCATTTTTCCGGCGACTAAACTGTAAAATTGCAGTTTAGTCCCTGAACTATTAAAGATGGTGAAGTTTAGTCCCCCAGGTTTCCAAAACTTGCAGAAATAGGATTCCTGTTTATAAATCATTTAAAAATCTGTTTCCTATTTATTTTAATTATAAAAATTCGTTTTTAATTTCTGAAAATTCCGAAAATTATTATTTTAATTCCAAAAATTATTTTTAATTTAAAAATAAATCTGAATTAATTAGTTAATTAATTTTAGTTAATAATTAATTGATTAATTGGTCAATTAATTCGAAAATTAATTGATTAATTGATTTAATTAATTATTAATTGATTTTAATTAAATATTTAATTAGATTTAATTATTTAAAAATGATTTAAAAATTTCGAAAAATAGTTTTGTGCTTTAAAACATTATTTTAAATTTTTTTAAGGCTCGATAATGATTATAAAATTGTTTTGAAGCCAGATTTGGCCAACCAAACCCTGTTTATTACTCCGAAATTGATCCAACGACCCGTTTTAATTCTGAAAAATGTTTTAAAAATCATTTTAAATACTCGAAAGCCTGTTTATGACCCGAGACTTCTTTATAAATGATATATCCTTGATTATTTGACATGTTATGTGCTATATGTGACCTGTTGGTTAACTGTCGGTCTATATGTTCGGTATCTACTTGTTTATAGTATAACTTTCAATCCGTTAATCGGATTTGGGTGAAACGAAGGGTAGATAGAAGTACATGTCAAATAGAATCGTATGAGTTGAATATTGTTAGATGTTTATAATATGTGAGCAGAAGAGGCAAGGCGTAGGAAAAGGAAACAGATAGTTGAGGAGTAAGACAGTTGTGATTGAAAGTGAGCGCAGTATAGCAAGCTAATACCAGGCAAGTGTTCTGAACTTTGTCGAGATATAGTGTAGTGGATTGATAAGTCCTGTTCTATATTGCAAGTGCTTTGAAGCACTGAACCCAAAACCCTGATTCCAGTTCTTGATCTTGAGCCGTAAATCTTATTCTTTCTAAACCATTGATTGTTGTACACCCAAATACGAACCACAAATATACGATACTACTCCACAAATACATACAAACTAAATACCAAATACTGAACCAAATTACTTATATAAATCAAACCATTGTACCTTATGATTTGAAAGACCAATTCCTGGTAACCCTGAAATATATATTCCTTTGTTATCCAATTCTTTCATTACCTAATAGCCAAGCTTTGAAAATGGCATATTGATCCTTATAAAAATTGAAACCATTTCATTATTGAATGTCCAATGTTGTTAATGATTCTATTTATTGCTTATTATTGTTTATCCTGTTATTATGTTAGAATTGGATTATTTTTATAAAATTGTGGACCAGATTCGTGGTCAGACCATATAATGGTCAAGTTAGGCCAATGTGTGCCTTGGATCTAGTAGTTAGAGCAGTGCTGTGTGCTTTGCTCGGGGTTAGTGCGTGACTGATCAGCAGTCTAACCTTAGTTTTTAAAATGAAAATATAATATTCAATTCTAAATCATAATTCATTGTTCACTCAATATCATAAACCTTTTTCACTTGATGGTAATTATTTTCAGTTTTGTCATTGTGACTTGCTGAGCTAGTTAGCTCATTTGTGCGATGTTGTTTATGTTCTTTTCCAATGAAGAAAGAACCTGTTGGTACCGAGGATCCCCAGTCCAGCGCGAGAGTTAGAGGTTCAGGTTGATCGAGTTAAGCTAGTAGGCACCTTTTGGAGTAATTTAAGTTTGTAAAAGTTTGTAATAAAGTTTAATACTCAGTTCTGAGTTTAGATAGTTGGGATTTGAACGGTTTATAAAATAAGTATGTGTTTGGCTTGTGTGCATACTTTAACCTGTTGCGATCCGTGATAGTTGGTGAGTAGGGTCACTGCATATTATTATCTTTATTATTATTATAAGCAGGTTATAAATAAGGTGTGTGTGTGGACCCCAAACTTCGGACCCGGGTTTGGAGGGTGCCACAGGTTTGGTATCAGAGCTACAGGTTATAAGTCACTGACACAATCCTAGGTTGACGAGAATGGGTAGAGGGTTAGGATTAGAAGTAAGGAATAGAAAGATAGAACGTCGAGAGGTTGAGTGCTACGGTATAACATGTGTTAATATGATACACGTTGTGGTTCGAGATTCTTATACTGCGATATGATTTCAGATAGCAGTGATGGCCGACTCTTTCATCCCCGTACCAGCTGATCACTCAGAGCCTTCAGTTGGAGTACCATCTTCAGATCCACGTCCTGTTGTTCCACCAGTGTTGACTATTTTACCTCCACCTGTGTTGCAGCCCGTACCACTGCAGGCTATTCCACCCCAGGCATGAGGCCACCTATTAGAGGACCCCCACCAGCTGATTCAGATTCCACTAGTCATTCAGTTACAGGAGTACCTTTTCAGTTCTCTTCTTATCCTGTCCCATATCATCAGTTTGAGGCTTGCCTTATGGAGTAGCAATTCCTACAGGGTCAGATTTAGGAGTTATTGCATATCATGCGTACTAGAGAGATTGAGAGTGGTGAGAGGCGACTTAAAGAGAGGCTCCAGGTGTTTCGTAGAACAACTGCTATGAGGATTGCTGAGGCTACACATGAGGACATCACCCCTGATTTCCTAGTGGAGTGGGCTAAGTGGGTTCTAGGGGAGCTTGAGGAGATTGAAGGTGCAGACATGCCATGAGTCAGAGATCCAGAAATGGAGATGTTGATTAGAGTTGTTATGGTTGTGTATTATGTACAGTAGTGTGTAGTGTGTATCAGTAGACTTTTAAGTTGTATTTGTAGACTAGATATGATGACTAGTGAGTAGGTTGTTGTACCCTTTTGCTTTTACTTTCGAAGTATTTTTACGCTTGTACTACCCAAAAATTTTGATCTATATATATCAATACCTTTTCCTTTCCAACATTGTCATTTACTTTACTGCACCTATTTTATTCTACATTATTTATTGCATCAGTTATACCCCTGTGATACCATGTACCCTATTCCCTTAACTGTTTATATTCTGTAAAGAAGCATGCAATTTACTTAGCTCAACTGTTACAACTGTTTTCAAAAAGAGATATTTATGTTTTCCAAACTTTTCTTTTATGCAAAGATTTGATTTAAAAGCTAAATAAGTTGTTTGATTCTTTACAGAAAATGCCTCCCAGAAGAAATACCTGCACCAACACCCAGAATTAAGAAACCAACAATAACAACAACAACAACAACAACAATAACAACCAAGATGATACAAACAAGAATGTGAACCCAGGACCCATAGATCCAGAAATAGCCCAGATTCTCCAAATCTTGGCCCAACAAATAGTTCACCTGGCACAACAACAGCAAAGATAGACCAACCCCCAGGTAACTTTCAAAACTTTTCAGGCAGTATACCCACCAGAATTTAAGGGTTCCTTAGAGCCGATTGAAGCAAATGTTTGGTTAAAGGAGATAGAGAAGGCATTTTCCTTAGTGAAAGTAAAGGAAGAACAGAAGGTTGAGTTTGCAAGTTATTATTTGAAGAATGAGGCCACCTATTGGTGGGAGATGGTGAAGACATTGGAAGGTACATATGTTATTACTTGGGAGAGGTTTAAGGAATTGTTTTTAGAAAAGTATTTTCCCCAATTCATTCAGGACTAGATGGAGTTGAAGTTTTTAGAGTTAAAGCAAGGAAATATGTCGGTGGCGGATTATGAAAGCAAGTTTGAAGAATTGTCAAGGTTTGTGCCGTCATATGTGGATACTGACAGGAAGAAAACTAAGAGATTCCAGCAAGGTTTGAAGCCATGGATCAGATGGAAGGTAGCCATTTTTGAATTGGATACCTATGCAGGAGTTGTACAGAAGGCCATGATTGCAGAGACAGAGAGCGAGATGTCACAGAGGGAGAAAGAAAGCAAGAAAAGGAAATTTGAAGGAAATGAAGGTCAGTCACAACCAGGGAAGTTTCCAAACTTTAAGAAGGGCAAGTTTCAGCTAGGGAGAAATTTTAATTTCAAAAGACAAAATGCAGGCGACGGAAGCCAGGGCAACCGTCCAGCCAATGTGAATCAGCCGAATCAGTTGAGATTAACTTTTCCAGATTGTCAGGTATGTGGGAAGAAACATGGAGGAGTTTGTAACAAGTTGAATGTGGTTTGTTTCAAGTGCAATCAGAAAGGGCACTATTCAAGGGAGTGCCGAAATCAGCCAACAAAAGAGCCATCAAATAAGGATCAGCCTATTCGAAATCCAGCAGTTAAGGTTCCAGCTATTGGATTTACATGCTTCAAATGTGGGAAGCCAGGACATATAGCAAGGGATTGCAAGACACCAGCCCTAGTAAGTAATGCATTGAGGATTATGGGATCTACCCCAGTAGTGAACGAGACTCCAAGGGCTAGAGTTTTTGATATGTCTGTGAAGGACGCTATCCAGGATACTGATGTCGTGGCAGGTACGCTTAATGTGAATTCTTTATGTGCCAAAGTGTTAATAGATTCGGGAGCAACTCGATCGTTTGTTTCACAAGATTTTGTTAGTAAGTTAAATTGTCCAGTTGAGTGTTTAAATGAAATAATGACTGTGGAATTAGCAAATCAAGAACGTGTATCTGTTAATCAAGTTTGTGGGAATTATGAGATTGAGATTTCTGGTAGTAGGTTTTATGTAGATTTGATACCATTTAAGTTAGGAGAATTTGACGTTATCCTAAGAATGGATTGGTTATCTAAGCACGATGCCCAGATAGATTGTCGAAATAAGAAGGTAATGGTGAAGACGCCAGATGAAAGGATAGTAACGTTCAAGGGCCAGAAACAAGTAAAGAAGTTCTAAACAATGATTCAATCCAAGAAGTTACTACGGCAAGGATGCGAGCATTTTGTGGCATATGTGATTGACATAAGTCAGGAGCCAGCAAAACATGAAGATATTCCAGTCGTCAATGAATTTCCAGACGTGTTTCCTGATGAGTGACCAGGACTTCCTCCAGACAGAGAAATTGAGTTTACAATCGACTTAGCACCTGGAACGGAACCAGTATCCAAGGCCCCGTACAGAATGGCGCCTATTGAAATGAAGGAGCTAGCGAAGCAATTGGAAAAGTTATTAGAGAAAGGAGTAATCAGACCCAGTGTATCCCCGTGGGGTGCACCGATATTGTTTGTCAAGAAGAAAGATGGAAGCATGAGACTGTGCATCGACTATAGGGAGCTCAATAAGCTTACAATCAAGAACAAGTATCCGTTACCCAGAATTGACGATCTATTTGACGAATTGAAGGGAGCCAAGTACTTCTCCAAGATTGACTTAAGATCGGGATATCATCAACTAAAGATTAAGCCAGAGGATATACCGAAGACAGCTTTCAGGACAAGGTATGGACATTATGAATTTTTAGTGATATCTTTTGGATTGACCAATGCCCCGGCAGCGTTTATGGACTTGATGAACAGAATTTTCAAAGAATACTTGGACAAGTTCGTTATTGTGTTTATAGACAATATTTTGATTTATTCGAAGACGGAAGAGGATCATGCAGAACATTTAAGAACAGCTTTGGAGATTTTAAGGAAAAAGAAGTTATATGCTAAATTCTCGAAGTGTGAATTTTGGCTACAGGAAGTTCAGTTCTTAGGACACATAGTCAGTAATGAAGGGATCAAAGTGGACCCAGCAAAGATTGAGGCCATTACAAAGTGGGAAAGACCGAGAACACCCACAGAGGTAAGAAGTTTCTTGGGATTAGTGGGATATTATCGTCGATTCGTTCAAAAGTTTTCAAGAATTGCAACACCATTGACAAAGCTTACGCGAAAGAATGAAAAGTTTATATGGAACGATAAATGCAAAGAAAGTTATCAGGAATTGAAGCAACGACTAATCACGGCACCTATTTTGTCACTTCCAAACGATCAAGGTAATTTCATAATTTATAGTGATGTTTCTCATAAAGGACTCGGATGTGTTCTGATGCAGCACGATAAAGTGATTGCGTATGCGTCAAGGCAATTGAAACCACACGAACAGAAATATCCTACTCATGACTTGGAGCTAGCAGCCATAGTTTTCGCTTTGAAGATTTGGAGACAATATTTGTATAGGGAAAAGTGCGACATTTACACGGATCACAAAAGCTTGAAGTACATATTCACACAGAAGGAGCTTAATATGAGGCAAAGGAGATGGTTAGAATTAATCAAGGATTACGACTGCACGATTAATTATCATCCCGGTAAAGCGAACGTTGTAGCAGACGCGTTGAGTTGGAAGGAAAATTTAAATGTGTTATCAGTTCCCGAAGAAATATATAAGGAATTTCAGTAATTGGAATTGGAAATTAGAATTTGCAAGCCTGATGAAGCAAAAGTGTATAGTATGACTTTCCAGCCAGAGTTGTTAGAAAAGATAAAGAAGTGTCAGGAAGATGTAATGGATCAAGATATAAATCGTTTGGTAGGTGAAGAATTGTGTACGCAAAAGGACGATCAAGGTATTCTTAGGTTTTCTTCTAGAATTTGGATTCCACCGGTGACGGAGCTGAAGAATGAAATTTTACAGAAAGCTCATAATTCAAGGTATTCAATCCATCCAGGGAGTACCAAGATGTAAAGAGATTTAAAAGAAAATTATTGGTGGCCAGATATGAAGAGGGAAATTGTGGAATGGGTTAGCAGATGTTATACATGTCAGAGAGTTAAAACAGAGCATCAGAGACCAAGTGGATTGCTACAGCCATTAGAAATTCCAGAATGGAAGTGGAAACATATTGCCATGGATTTCATAGTTGACTTACCAAGGACAAGGGCTAATCATGATGCCATTTGGGTTATAGTGGATAGACTTACCAAGTCAGCTCATTTTCTGCCTATAAATGAAAGATTTTCGCTCGACAAGTTAGTTCATATGTACCTGAAGGAAATTGTAGTTCGTTATGGAGTTCCTGTGTCTATCGTATCTGATCGAGATCCAAGATTTAATTCAAGATTTTGGAAAAGTTTTCAAGAATGTTTGGTAATAAGACTGAATATGAGTACGACTTACCACCCACAGACGGACGGCCAGAGTGAAAGAACGATCCAGACGATTGAAGATATGTTACTTGTTTGTGTTATTGATTTCAAAGGGAGTTGGGACAAGCATTTACCTCTGGTAGAATTTACTTACAACAATAGTTATCACTCCAGTATTGGGATGCCACCCTATGAAGCCCTTTATGGATGCAAATGCAGACCTCCAGTATATTGGGATGAAGTAGGAGAACGCAAAATGCTTGGACCTGAATTGGTACAGTAGACAAAGGAAGTTGTTGAAGTTATTCAGAAGAGATTGATAGCAGCACAAGACCGTCAAAGAAAGTATGCAGATCAATCAAGAAAATATATAGAATTCGAAGAAGGAAGCTTGGTATTATTAAAAGTATCACCATGGAAGGGATTGACGAGATTTGGAAAGAAAGGAAAGCTGAGCCCAAGATATGTCAGACCTTTGAGATTCTAAAACGCGTTGGCAAAGTAGCTTACGAGTTGGCGTTACCTCCGCACATGGAGCACATTCACAATGTTTTTCACGTATCGATGCTTGAGAAGTATAATCCAGACTCCAGGCATGTAATAGAATATGAGTCAATAGAGCTTCGGACAGATTTGTCATATGTTGAGAGTTCGATAGAAATTCTAGAGGAAAGAGAGAAAATATTAAGAAATAAAGTGATAAAGTTAGTAAGAGTATTGTGGAGAAACCCTAAGGTTGAAGGGTCAACCTGGGAGTTAGAAAGTGATATGAAAGAAAAGTACCCTCATTTGTTTTCTTAGGAGATTCTGAGGACAGAATCCTTTTAAGCGGGGGGGATGTAATATCTGGGATATACCGAGTAATTATTTTGCTAATAAATAATTAATATATGTGTTCAGTTTCTCTTCTGTGAATTATTTATTAAGTGTTAAATGTGTTTGGATGTTAAAAAATAATATTAATTAAGTATTTTAATTTTTATATGTCCAAAATAAAATATAGATAATTGTCATATCTTCCTAATTATTTTTATGTTGATTTATGATTTTATAGGAATTATATGGATTTTATAAAATCTTTTTCCGAGTATTTAAAAACTATTTTATACAATCGGGAACCAACCGACGTCACCCGTTTTTACGTTTTTATAACCCGAAACTCTTCCAAGAACTCCTTCCTAACCTAATTGCAATATTCCGAGCATTTTCCATGTTTCAACTTTTTCGATCTGGCGTACGGTTTGTCCTGCGCGGGTCCCGGCGCAATATTTTCGATACATTATTTGTTTCGGTAAATCGATAAAACTCTCATTTTCGATAAACGAGATCTTTTTATTAAACTATCAAAATTATCACCTCGTAATACGTGTAACCAGGCACTGAGACCAAGACCGCAGTACAAATTGTACTGATTTGGATAATTATCCCGAAAACCGGTACTGTTTGGATCAGTTTTTACAAATAAACGTACCATTTTATATCCGGAATGATCCAACGGGATACTAATTTTCCGTAATTATAAATAGCCTTTACCGTATTTTATTCCGTATCAAAATCATTTGCATTCAGCTAAATATATAATCTTCTAGAGAAAAACCCTAAATTCATAAAACCTTTTGAGAATCAAACTATAATTTCAAGGTGTTATTGAAATCGGTTGGGAAAGTTGGAGTAACCAAATCGAAGGTCTCGAGGAGTACTTTCAGATTCTGTGAACCATATACCTGCAGAAATCAAGGTTTATTTTCTATATTTTTAATTATTTTCGAATTATTTTTATTAAAATTATGAATTTCTGTTCTGATGATTGTTTGAATGATTTGATGTTTGCATGTTGTAGAGCTTGTTTTCCTGATGATTTTCATATGTCATACGTCTGATTTGGAGTTCAATAACATGTTCAAAATTGAGTTTAATCTTCGAATTTTAAAATTAGGGTTTATAACCCGTATAAATGTTTTCAATTGAAATTTGGGGCTTTTTGATTTAGGGGTTATTAACTATTGATTTATAGTAGATTGTGTTCCTTATGAAATTTGTAATCGATTGGTATATAGCTCGTTAATAGAGGATTAGTGAATCGAAGGGAGTTGTGTTTTTAAATTTTCGATGTTTCGCCGGAAATCGGCGATGTTCTTGGCCAATTTCCGGCCAAGTCTGGGGTTATTGAAATGTTTTGATTGCATAAATAGATTCCTGGTGATGAGTAGAAGTGATCTGGAGGAGATGGAGGGGTGACGGTGCTGGAGACGAGTTCTCCGGCGAGCCCGTCGTTTTTCCGGCGACTAAACTGCAAAATTGCAGTTTAGTCCCTGGACTATTAATTCTGAAAAATGTTTTAAAAATCAGTTTAAATACCCGAAAGCCTATTTATGACCCGAGACTTCTTTATAAATGATATATCATTGATTATTTGACGTGTTATGTGCTATATGTGACATGTTGGTTAACTGTCGGTCTATATGTTCGGTATCTACTTGTTTATAGTATAACTTTCAATCCGTTAATCGGATTTGGGTGAAACGAAGGGTAGATAGAAGTACATGTCAAATAGAATCGTATGAGTTGAATATTGATCGATGCTTATATTATGTGAGCAGAGGAGGCAAGGCATAGGAAAAGGAAACAGATAGTTGAGGAGTAAGACAGTTGTGATTGAAAGTGAGCGCAGTATAATAAGCTAATACCAGGCAAGTGTTCTGAACTTTCTCGAGATATAGTGTAGTGGATTGATAAGTCTTGTTCTATATTGCAAGTGCTTTGAAGCACTGAACCCAAAACCCTGATTCCAGTTATTGATCTTGAGTCGTAAACCTTATTATTTCTAAACCATTGATTATTCTACACCCAAATACGAACCACAAATATACGATACTACTCCACAAATACATACAAACTAAATACCAAACACTGAACCGAATTACTTATATACTCAAACCATTGTACCTTATGATTTGAAAGACCAATTCCTGGTAACCCTGAAACATTGATTCCTTTGTTATCCAATTCTTTCATTACCTAACAGCCAAACTTTGAAAATGCCATATTGATCCTTATAAAAATTGAAACCATTTCATTATTGAATGTCCAATGTTGTTAATGATTCTGTTTATTGCTTATTATTGTTTATCCTGTTATTATGTTAGAATTGGATTGTTTTTATAAAATGGTGGACCAGATTCATGGTCAGGCCATATAATGGTCAAGTTAGGCCAATGTGTGCCTTGGATCCAGTAGTTAGAGCAGCGTTGTGTGCTTTGCTCGGGGTTAGTGCGTGACTGATCAGCATCCTAACCTTGATTTTTAAAATAAAAATATAATATCCAATTCTAAATCATAATTCATTGTTCACTCAATATCATAAACCTTTTTCACTTGATGATCATTATTCTCAGTTTTGTCATTGTGACTTGCTGAGCTAGTTAGCTCATTTGTGCGATGTTGTTTATGTTCTTTTCCAGTGAAGAAGGAACCTATTGGTACCGAGAATCCCCAGTCCAACGCGAGAGCTAGGGGTTCAGGTTGATCGAGTTAAGCTAGTAGGCACCTTTTGGAGTATTTTAAGTATGTAAAAGTTTGTAATAAAGTTTAATACTCAGTTCTGAGTTTAGATAGTTGGAATTTGAAAGGTTTGTAAAATAAGTGTGTGTTTGGCTTGTGTGCATACTTTAACCTGTTACGGTCCGTGGTAGTTGGTGAGTAGGGTCACTGCATATTATTATTATCTTTATTATTGTTATATGCAGGTTATAAATAAGGTGTGAGTGTGTAGACCCCAAACTTCTGACCCGGGTTTGGAGGGCGCTACAGTGAGTCTGTCCTGTATGAATTAGGTTTTAAGCTATGATATATTAAGAAGAGGTCTAAAAACATATATTATGCTAGATTCTTTATGTTGCTAGATAATTTTGTTTCTGAAGATCTTATCATTGAGAACCTAACCAATAAGCTTGATTTTTGGGTTCAAGAAAGAAGGGTAATTGCTGATCTGAATAGGGCAAACAACCTCTATGAGGTTCCTCTAGTCTACTTGCCAATCATGGAGGGGCCTCAGGTAAGTGAGGTAAATATTTATGTCCCTTCTACTTCTCTACCACCAGTTTCCTTGCAGACAATTGTGGCTATGGCATCTGTGACATTGATCAAACAGGTGCCTACCCAAGCCACTAAAATAAAAGTTTCCAAAACCAAGCCTCAAAGACCCCACTCTAGTTTCTCTTAAAAGGGACTAGTTTCAAAAACTACTAAAAACCAAGAGGGGAGTGTGAAGAGAAGTGAACCTGGTGAGGGATAGGGCGAACATAAATGAAACCCTAAGGATAAGGATGGAGAGGTGTGTGTAACCAAGCCTAGCCACAATACAGTTTCCCAACAAACTGTAGTGCTTAATATGGATTCTAGCTCATTACTAGTTGTATCTTCCCAAAAGGATGTAACTATTGAACAAAGCTCTCAGCCAAGAGCACAGGCTAAAAGGGTTAGGGACACAGACTCACCCCAAACTTACACAAGAAAGAAGAAATCTAAAATACTTGGGGATACATAAGGTGCACACACTGTGCAAACTGCAGTCAAAGACTCAGTTACAGCACCTTCTCAAAGTCAGTTTGATGTGGCTCCTGTAAATATGGAGTCACAACCAAAATTTCTAACAATAGAAGCACCTCACACACCAAACTAACCCACAAATTCTTTGGATATGGATATGATTCACACATTAATTCCCGATTCTCCATCTTTAACTCTCATGGAGAAGCCAAAATCTCAAGCAAGTGAGCATCATCTTTTGGATGATTTGTTGGCTCACTTGCCATTGCTTTCTGATTCTACTGAAAAATCTGTGCAAAATCTCAAATCAATCACCATATATTCTACAATAGTTCCAACTTCATACTCTGTCATTTCTACTATCTCGACGGATATTCTTCATCCGTTGACTAGTGATTATATTTCGACGGATGTGCTTAACAGCAGTCATCCGTGGAAACTCTCAACTACTACCTCAACGGATGTTTCTCATCCGTTGACTATCACTTCACCACTTGAAATCTCAACCATTGTTACAAGTGTGGATGATTTAGTAGTTATACAATCACTCCTAGGATTGAGGGAAGGGAGTGAACATAGTGAGAGGCTGAGTTGCTCTCAGGCAAAAGGAGAGGAAAAGAGTGAACATATGCAAGCCATTTCTTCCATCTTGGCAAAAGTGAGTGAGAAGATTCCCACCTTAGAAGGTGGAGGTGAGGGTGTGGGGGTGGGAAGGCAAGGGGAGCCCTTGATGCAAGAAAAGAGAGATTATGAGAGAAAAATAGGTACTGAAGAATGGGAAGAGCCCATGGTTAGTGAGTTAAGTGATGTGAATGAGGCTGAAAAGAAACAGCTATTTCAGCAAGATTATCAAGCTGTCTTAGACTCTGTTTCTTATGAAGTTGAGGCATATACTTTCTCTGTTCCAGCTTCTCAGGTTTTTGCTTAACAGGACAATGTGGCTTCTGAGAGAATTCTCAACCTGGTGCACACAACAGCTTCAATACAAAGGGCCAAAGATGCAATCACTACTATGCCCTCCACAGCTGGTGATGATTTTGAATATCCAACTGGTGGTTTTGAAGAAAACTTTGGGGATGATGGTGATGATGATGAAGGAGATTTCATGGACATAAGGGAGAAGCAGGTCATAGATCAAGCACAAACACTCCATCATGGATGTTTAGCAAAGAATGCAGTGAGCATCACTTCAAATCAACTCTCTTTCACATAATCCACCAGACTCGGACAACTCTTCAAGCTACTACAAATCCCAACACCAAGAACCTTCTGCAAGCACACCTTGAGTCTCTTCACTTGCACAAAATCCAATCTCTAAAGCAAACTCAAGAAGTGACTGAGCTCAAGAAAGAAATTGGTCAAGTCAAAAAGGACATCACTGCAAGATTGGAGTCTGCTTTTCCTGACACAATAATGTTTGATATCAACAGACAACTCTGGAAAAACTCTGATCTTAGTAGCAAGGTGGATTCTTTGGACACCAGGCTAAAGACACTAGAAACTTCTATCACTCAAATTTAACTTCATCAAGCTCAAATGACACTGGTTCTTCAGAAATTAGTGGCTGCATAAACCTCAAACTCTACTCAACTTGATGCTAACAAAAAGGGGGAGAAAGATTTTATTATTCCAGTTAGCCAGGGAGAGTCAGCTAGTGAGGGGGAGAAAGTGCTAAACTATGAAATGCGTGGCCACGCTCAAATGTTGATTTGATATGATAGTCTACTCATTGACCAAGAAAACTTGGATTAAACTATGATGAGGATGACACATTACATGCCTCTAGTTTAATCTATAATATTTAGTTAAAGGGATTATATTATATTATACATTATTCACGAAAGATTTAATCAATCACCGATTCAATTCTTATTACTTGGGTAGCAATGATGTATGACTAGATGTCGCTCATTGTTTAGGATTTTATATTAGATTTAAAATTCGCTGCCAATGTAAAATAACCTATAGGGTCACACACAAAGAATGCTTGAAGGATTATTTAGTTTAAATTGGATTGAAATTAAATTAAAGTAGTTCGAATTATTTATAATATTAATTAAGTATGACCTTATTAATTAGATAAATAATGATATTCGAATTTAATAATATCAATTATGAAATTCAGTTGTTAAATAATTAAGTGTGATTTAATTATTATAAAAAGTACGAATTTCAAATTAATAATAACTCCTAATTAGTTAAGAGTTTTAATTCTTTTTATACTCTTTATATAATATATCTTGTGTTGCTGATTTTGGGTGCAAGACTTTTACTAAAATCCTAGCCACCAAGAGAGAAGATGGAGAAAGCAAGAAGAAACCAGTTTGTGCGAGTAAACATTCAATCCTTGAGTTCAAGCATTCGTGTGGATACTGATAGAGCGTAAATCACGAGAGCGGGATGCGTGGTGATTGAACAATCTCTGGATCTCCATTATTCAACCAATTTTTAAAGATTCTTAAGTTAAACAATATGATCTACGAATTAAATATCTATTTTTCGCATGGATCCTGCGGTGGGTTTCGAATATTCTGGTTTTTCACATTTTTAATTACTATTTCCGTTGCATTTATGTGCTCGAAACCCTTCAATGGCATCAGAGCTACTTACGGAAAGTGTTTAATTCATTTATGTGTTAACTGGTTTTATGATGATAACATGTATACAATATTTCATGACTATTATGTATGCAATTTTGTATGTTTTACATGTTATTATGTTTATATATGCGTATGTATGTATATAGTTTGAATATATGATATTTATGAGAGTTGTATAATCATATGATGATTATATAATCTGTATATATACTGATATATACATGTTTTGTGTTTGTTCTTATTATAAGAATTGTATTTGATACGATTCTGAATCGGATGCAGTGGATTTGCTGAAATCTATATATGGTCTTCGATTTTGGCAAACGAATACGCTATTTCATATGTAATCAAGTGTCTGAACGAAACTGATAGCTAAAGCTCTAAGCAACTGATCTGTAAGGCGTTTCACGTTATTTAGGCCATGTAATCTGCGATTTAATGTTATCAGGTTTAATTTCAATTTTTTTGATTTTTGCCACATTTGGTTTTTATGATTAGATGATGATGGGTGTGATATGTTAAGATCATATTATGTGTTTTAACATATTCGTATGTGTTAATTGAGCATGGTGGATGGTTATGGCTTATGACCTTAGGTTAATGGTTTTGGTTTTTTAAATACGGCTTGCATGTCGTTCGATCTTGTAATTATTAAATCTCGTATGTAACTCGAGTTCTTCTTGTAAGTTCATTAGATTAGTTTTATATTCCATTCTCGTAATGTACATGAAGACATGAAGATTTGAAGATAAAGGAAGGGTAATCCCACATGAAGGCCATCGAAGGAAGCAATACAAGAAAGAAGACATGTAATAGTTAGCCTGTATTTATTTTCCACCTTAGATTGACTTAGATCTTTGTCATTAGCTTGATAAAGATCACATAGGATGAAGCCATAACCAACCACATTTAATTTATTGCACTTTACATATACATGCTCATATGATGAATGTATGTGTAGAGTAGTTTAATGATGCATGCTTAATTAGATTAAAGATGTATGTATTAGATATGACACTCATGCCATGCTTGCTAAACAAGATAAAATCTGTAATGACTCAAGATTTTAAAATGAACAAACTATTATAAGATTCTCATATTTATAAAACACAGAATAAAATATAAATTTTCTTTATTTCTGACATGGGGCGATTTTGTCAAAAGCGAGTTCATTGAACTTGTAAGGTTATGGGTTTTAAGCGAGACCATTGTGACTCCCTCACTACCTGAAAATCAAACCATTGACGAATATTGATTTAAAATACTTTATTCAAGGAAAAATTGGGAATCTCTTTACGATGGGATCATGATCGTTTTAAAATTAACAAAACCCTAAAGTTAATATGAAGTTGATCAGATGCCTTCCAATGAGTTCAAAGCGTTAACCCCTAGATCGATAAGAGTGGGTTCGCCAAAGCGAAGTACTCCCATCTATCGTGGGAGATGTGTTGAAGTATATTGATACTTTTTGAGTATTGGGTTTGACTTAACTAAGTTACCACAATAGGATTGTGAACTTATAAGCATAGAGTTTGACGAGATTTATTAGATAAATGTGAACAAATATTGTCCCACCAAGCTATCCAAGAGTTATATAGTTTATATAATTGACAAATGTTGTCTACCTAAATAATCATGTTTTAGGAGAAAAGCCAAAGTTGACCTAACGCATGGTGAAATATGGATTTTGGCTCACTAGAAAGGATATCGAAGATATTCTTTCCGAATTAATAGTTAGGGCTATTGATTTGATAAAAATAGTGGGAGTTATATATTATGAATATATATGAATAATCACTTGAACATAATTTAATGATCATCTGTAGACTAAGTTATTTTATGCACTTTAATATTGTAGATATCAAATGACAAATAACACAAATAACTTCTCTATGTAATAGTCCTTGAGAAGGACAAACTGACATAAAATAATTTCCTCGACTGACATGGGAACTTGAGGATTGTTGTTGGTGAGACTGCGTAGCTGAATACACAGTTACGTGATAATTCAACATAATAACAACACTAGAACAGGACAGGTTAATAATAATACATCTACACAAGAAATCAGGAAGAATAAAGACATGGCAAATACAAAGAATCAGAAGATTAGAAGAGGGTCTGAAGTCTATTTACAGGTCACTGAAAGAAGTTCATTAATATGATCATGCCTTAGTGAAGAACAATGGTTAAAGACTTTTAGGGTTTCAGAAATATTGAAGATTCAGTATACAAATACTACCAGAAGATTCCACTGTATTGGCATTGATTGAAGATAGACAGTGTTCGAAGCATAGGAATCTGAAGAATTGAAGACAGGGTATAGACAGAGGTTAATGAAGACATTGTCTAGAGTACCATAAAGGATTCCAGTGAAAGTACAATTGTTTATTGACAGTCAGTTTCTGAAGCGATAAAGTTGTTGCAAGCTTAACAATTTAATCAAGGCCATAATACGAAGACCTGAATTGGGGTTAATTATCTGTGAACCAGACCAGTTGCACTAGGCGTCAACAGCTCGTGAAAGGAATCTGGGTATTATTTATAGAAGGATTGTTAAGTTGAGGAATGTACTTGGATTGAATGTTTATCTATAAAGTACGAAAAGAGGTGCGCGGGGTATACAGCTAAACAACTCAGGGGATTGGCGAAGCTCAAAGTTTAATTGTTAAATTAAATAAATTTATGTAGTGGACTTTAATATAATTTACTTAATAAACTTAAAATGATTTATCTTATAAACTTCAAGTAATTTTATTTTATAAATCCAAATTAGTTTATTTATATAAGTTATATTTTAGTTTATTTTATAAATTAATTTAGTTACAATTTAAACTTAAAAAGAAAAAGAAAAGGAAAAAGAAAAAGAAAATAGAAAAAGGAAAAACAAAACAAAACAAAAAGAAAACAAAAGAAAAGAAAAAGAAAAGAAAAAAAGAAAGGAAAGAAAAACAAAAAGAAAATAAAAAAAGAATAAAAAGTAAACAAGGGTGGCATTTTCCTGGTCGCCACAGAAGTTTGGTTTTGGTGGTTAAGTACAACTACATATACTTGTAGTATTAGTAGTGTAGTTGTCGCCACAAGCCTTCCCTCCCCCTGGTCGCCACAGGATGCCTTGAATTAATTTGTTTTAGTACATATATGTACTAGTAATAATAGTTGGTCGCCACAGAGCACTCCTCTCCTCAGCCACACAATTTTATTGGATATAAAGCCTACACATTTACAGTAGAAGGATGAAGCCATTCATTTTTTTGGATTAATTTCTGTTCATCTTCCCTCCCAAGAGAGTAGTGAAAATGGCAGCAAAGATTTACAGAGAAGCTCAAGATTTTTGTATATCTGTTTAACTTCTCACCGGAGTAACGTTATAATACCCGATTTAATTCTTGTATATTCTTAGAGGCATTATAATCGTTACCCAGTAATTAAATCCTAGTATAAACAAAAGCTAGATCATTGTATAGGATTTGATTTGTAAATCTTTGTAGTAGCTAGGAACTTTATTGTTCTTAGATTGTAGCCGGTTAATTTATTTACCGGAGTGTAGCAACACCCTCGAGGATTTATTTATGAATACATTCTTCCCCGAATATCTTGTGTTCCTCGTTTTATATTTCCAAATACTGTTCTCCTCAAGAACACGGAACAACTAACCGAGTACTAAATCTATATCTGCTAAAGATTCGAAAGAATTTTTAATTTAGTGATTATCGTATTCAACCCCCCTTCTACAATAATTCGGGACCTAACAATTGGTATCAAAGCTGACTGATTGATACACAAATCAGGATCCTTAAAAATAATTTATTTTATTAATTTTTCATTTACATAAATTTATTTGGTAAATTTTATTTGGAAAATTTATTTTATAAATTTAATTTAAATAAGTTTATTATGAACCTAATTTAAATAAATTTATTTTATAAATCTAACTAAATTAATTTACCACTTAAATTTTAGTAAATATTTTTGTTTATTTAAATCTATTTTTCTACCCAATTTCTGGCTGCCAATTTTGTAGTTCTTTGTTTTGCTTCCATTTCTTGTACTTAATCAAGAGCCTTGTACATTATCAATTGAAAAGGTTTGGCATCTCGAGGATAACTTTGGTTTATTTAGTAAATCAGCTGCCATCAATTTGTTTGTTAAGTGTATAAAAAATATACGCATACAGATTGGTTGAAATCGGCAGCTTCACTTGCATAAATAAACATAAGGGCATATGGTAGTTCACGAGCATATACACGCGAATTGTGGCAAGAGGTCAGTTGGACGCGCAGGGAACAAATGAAGACAGCACAGTTACACGCAAAATGAATCAATTGAAACTTCGGTAATTCCAGTTGAAGGGGCCCGCGTGATTGAAAACAAAATACAAAATCAGCAGTTGATTTAGGTAACCAGCCTGGAAGCACGCGCCATAAACACGCGCAAGGAAAAAATTTGTTGTATAGGTCGCCACAAAAAATCTCGCCACACAAATTTACTTAGGCAGAGTCGTAGTCGCCACAGACTACGTGACTGTGTTGTTTGTTGCACAGGAATGGTCGCCATACAGTGTACTGTCAGATACTCTGGTCGCCACACAATTTTAAATTCAAGTAAAAGACGGCGCAAAGATGGCGCACAGTAGAAGGAGTCGCAATAAAAAAAATAGAGTGTAAATCTTTTACTCCCGAATCGCCAAAGGGCACTTAACAAATTCTGTAGCCCATTAGTTAATTAGTTCTGATTTATTTATTTTTCCATAAAATTTAAAATTCTTAAATTTAAATTTTTCTTAAATAATAATTTACGTTTGATTTAATTTTTAAGAAAATTCAAAATTCTTGAATATTAATTTTCTCGTAATTATTTATTTTTGATTAATTTATTTTCTAAGAAAATTAAAAATATTGGAAATTTAATTTTCTCGTAAATATTAAATTAAGGGTACTCAAAGTATTGGTAGACTCGGGATTCCTCCTAGCTTTTAAAGTGGATTTTAATCTTTTGAAGAAAACGAAGACCATGTGTTATTCAGATGGAAAATTCCCGAATACGGAAATTATAGATAATGGTTTTTTAATCCAATGGAACTGATTTTAAGACCTACAGACGAAAATTTTGGAACCTCCTCAAAGGCTTACTCCATAGGATACTACTGGGTTTTCAGACGCAGGAATTGAATGAAATTTCTACGGGTACAATTTTTCTCAGAAATTTTAAGACAACTATGATTCCAGATTATATAGTCACACAGTGGTTTGTACCAATGCTACATTTATCCGGGAATCAATGAGATCATATTGGCAGGAATTGTGGAGGTCAGAGAGAATATTGGGGACATACAAATATCTCAGTTACATGCAGTAAAGTTACTGATAGTTAAATCAAAGGAAGCTCAAGTAGAATTACTTGAGGGACTGGACGTCAGGGCAGTGTTTCACTTGTCAGGGAAGTTTAGTCGCATCAGATTCACAAGGAATACATAAGCTATATCCAAGGATCAAGCCTATCTATTCTGAAGTAGAGATTCTTACAGATTCAGTTCAAGAGCTGGTTACAGACTGAGGTTGGGACATAAACAAGATTTGATAGCTACAGGTTTGACAAGCAATATGTGTCTAGTAACTATCAGGGGTTTTGCTACAACGGAACAAGAAGCTTGACAAACAAAGATGAGTAGGGATTCAGTTGAAGAGTTGAGACAAAGGTGGAATATTTTCTTAGGGAAGCAGCCAGTCAAAACTTGTAGTGCACGGGAAAGAGTTGGGATGGATCAGATGATGAGAATAATGGATATCTTGCTTTCATAGCAATCTCTGAAGATGGTCCAACTCACATATCTCAGGTTTCAATTTCTTGAATCACTGTAATATCTTGTTTTCAATATTCAATGCATGATAAGATCTTAGTGTTTAAATGTTTAACACTCACAAAAGCATGATAGCATCACACATAGCTGAACTAGTTCACTAGATTGTTTTTCTGGTAACTAGGATTGATGTTTAACTTGTGCATGTTACTTTAGATGATCTTAAATGTGTGTTTGAATATCTGTTGAACATGATTAATTATTTTAATGAGATAGATGTTTTCCAGCACTTAAGACCTTTGTTTTTGCTTATTCTCTATATCCTATTATAAATTCTGAATTGTTTGTTATGATGTGTTAGTTTATAATTGGATTGAGATAGCTAGATGAGATACATCAACAGTATTGGACTAGATAGAATTAGTGATTTGTTTGTTAATTCTGCTTATTTCATATCATGCCTATATTGCTTAATTCTTATTTGTAATGTTTCTGAATAAATGTCATGTATTCCCAATACAATGCTTACTTATTCTTTATGCCATAAATGCATCTCCTAGTACTTGCTTTAATTTTAGAAAAAGCATGATTAGGATTACAATAGGGCAAAGACTGCTAGTCCTCCTTATATAAGGTTGGAACCATTTTCCCCTAGCCTAGAGATAAATTTGTCAAGGGTATTAAAATGGAGAAAATGGTCAGTCAAAGATAAGAATTAACATGATAAGGTTGCAGCTATTGTTATCTCTGATTATAAAAATATCTCTAATCCATCTGGACTCAAACTGATAAGTTGGGTACCAAGAACTGTTAATCCATTTGTGAGTGCAGGACATAACAGGTTAATTGATTCATATGTATTCTTTGTAATTCATACTCAAGACATATGATCAAAGAAAGAGCCTCACAATCAAATATGATCAACAAAAGCTATTACGTCAATATTATTTGGAGATGACAGCAAAGGTTTTTGTTAGGTCACACAACACTATAGAAGGGGGTTGAATATAGTGTTTATACAATCAAATCGATTTAGAACACAAGTATGTAACAGTAACCAAGTTTATTCAATATAATAAGCTCTGTTACAAAGTAGGTTAAACTACTGTCTCAGTGATGGACAATATCACTAAGGGCTGCTAGGTTACAATGAATAATGTTCTCGTTAATGATAACACTTATAGAGTAAACCCTAAGCTGTGTTTATATAGTACACAGTTACAAGATATCTTCTAATTGATATGGAATATAATTATGTCTCCTAAAATATATCGATTAGATATTATCTTCTTACAAGTCTTCTAGCTGTCCAACTCTTCATGCATATTTTTGTTTTAGTCCAGATCATCTCCTGTAAATCAGCCGCATTCCTTATCTGAAGTACCCGCACTTAAGTCCTGATATAAATCCTGACGGCCATAAGTTCTGATATAAGTTCTGACTTCAGTAAGTTCTGATTTCCAGTAAGTCCTGATTTCCAATAAGTCCTGATATTAAGTTCTAAAACTAAACACAACAGATTAGACATGACATCTCAAATATATATAACAATCTCCCCCAACTTATAAATTATGAAAAATATACAAGTTAATAAATTTGATGATGTCAAAAACATTTAAGTACAAATGCAATGAGAGTTTATTTAAACAACTAACTACAACTTAAAGTCCTTACAGCTTTTACCAATTTTACTGAGTCAATCTGAATCCAAAGTGAATCTTGACAAAGTTTGATATCAGCTTCTCTTCTGCATTTCTCGGGACTTGAGCTAATGTAGCCTTGACTTGCTTCATTTCTTCATCTTGACTTCCAATCTAGTATATTGCAGTCCTAAGTGCTGAGATGTGATTTCTTTCCAATCCATCACCAAGTCTGATTACTCTTGGATGAGATGAGTCTTCATTATAGCACATACATTTCTCTTTCAGAATAACTTCAAGTTTAGAAGAATTCTTCTTTATTGGAATTTCACTTCCATCATCTTCAACTATCTTTGGAACAAATTCTGCAACCCTTGATCCAGAGATTCTGGCTTTATCCCTTATAGTCTTTATGATGAAATTTGACCATCTTCTGGTAATCTCAGACTTTATCTCCAAAAGATAATGAAAGAACTGAAGTTCTTTTAGAGATTTGTTCAGCACATCTAATTCTGACATTCTGTATGTTCTTCCATCTTCAAGAAATAGAATCAGCTTTTCTTTGACATTACTCTTATCATGAGCATCTAGTACCACTTGAACAGATATAACCTTGTCAAGGTGTTTCTGTGTAACTTCCTCAAGAGGTTTGTCAGTCAATAAGAATGGATCTCTGGTAATTACTTCAACTCCTGTTTTGATCTTGGCTTCTTCAGAACCTAATCTAGCTCCGTCTCTTGCTTCTCTGGCTTTCAATTCAACAGTCATGAAATCAGATAGCAGTTGACTTTTTTAGGATCTGATGGTTTAACATTTTTCCATAGGAGTTCCTTCTTATCAGTAACTATCATCTTGCCCAAATCAACTTGAGCTCTGTCAGAGGTTGATGTCTTGATGACTTGTTCAGGATTTGCAGATTCTTCTGTAGCTTGTTGTTCTTCACTCTGAACAACTTGAGCTATGTCAGAGGTTGTCTTAGATTCTTCTGTTATCTTCTTTCTTTTCAGAGTTTTAACAGTTTCATCTTCTGCAACTGTATCATAAAAAACCTGAACCATTTTACACACAGGTTTCATCGGGATTTGAGGAATCTTCATCTCCTGTTTCTTTGTTGGTTCATCAATCTTTCCTTTCCCTTTTGCCTTGGGATCAATTTTAACTTATGATCTTGTCTTGGGCTTTGAAGCCTCAGAAGTTGACCTTTCCTTGATCACAATGCCTTTTGCCTTAGGCCTTGGAGGTTTCTTTGCATTAGAAGCTTTAGATCTAAGATTTGTCTTCTCAGCTGCAAATCTAGCTTTTTCCTCCTTTAGAGTCTCTAAATCCATTCCAGGATTATCCTTAAGAAACAATCTTCTAGCAATTTCTTCATCAAGTATCTGAATCTTGGGATTTTTATAGTAGACAGTAGTCTCCCTTCCCTTAAGTTTCAGAGTTTATAAAAACTTCTGAGAGTCTTGACTTTCAGCATAAATCAGAATATCAGAACTTGATATCAGACTTTGATTATCAGAACTTGCTTTCAGAACTGGAGCATTCACAGCTTCAGAACTTGTATTCTTCTGTTTTAAAGATTATCTAGAATCAAAATTTATTTCTGTGAAGAAAATTTATTGTTTTGCTTACCTTGACCTTGACCTTTTCCCTTGCTAGGGTTTCCCTGGTCATCTCCTTTATCATCCTTCTTTTTCAGTACTTGAATAGTTGAGCATTTGGACTTAACTACCTTCTCCCCCTTTTTGGCATCATCTGATAGGAGTAGGGAAAGAAGGAGTTCCACTGAAGATAGAATCTCAGTTAATTGAATTTGTTGAGCAGCTTGATTTTTCAAGACCTCATCCAGTTGGGCCTGCTGCTTTTTTTGAACTTTCTCAATTGCTTCCATTTTCTCATGAATTAGTCTAATAAACCTATTCCTATCTAGCTTGAGCATCAGGTCCAGCTTATCAACATTTTCCTGAAGTTTATCAACCTTGGCATGAGTAATGGAGTGTTGACCTTGAAGACTTCTAGTACTGAGAGCTGTGACTTTAAGTTGAGCTTTGAAGTCAGAATTTGTCAACAACTCATCAGCTTTTGCAATATGATCTGTCAGAACTTTTGAGCTTGGAATGAAGTCAGGCTCATTCCACTTCTTGGTCCACTCAACTCCTCTGTGAGTGTTTTCCCAAGGAACAGGAGCATCTTCTTCAACAAATTTTAACAATGTCTCCTTTCCAAGAATTGGAGCATTTACTGGAGCACTGTCTCCAGAACTTGAGTGAATCTCATCATCTTCTGATAGTACTAAAGTGTGTGTCACTGAAGGTGATTCTGGTATAACTTCATCTGTTTCCACATCCAGAATTAATGTGGTAGGAATTTCAGCATTTAGTGGAAAAACAGGTGGAGTTGTCTCATTTGCTGGTGCTTCCAGATACAAGACAGTTGGTATGTTCAGCCTGTGAATATCAATTTCAGGACTTAATCCTGAATCTTCAACTATAACAGTTTCTTTGATTGGAGAGACAGAAGGTGTGATCACTGTATCTTGAACAGTGTCTTCAGCTTGAGGTGGAGGTGGCAAAGCTTTAATCACTATTGGTTCGGCAAAGCTTGTGTAATTTTCACACCTGCTCTCTTCTTCTTTGATCTTGATTTCTTAGATATAGGAGAGACATTATCTGTATAATAGTTTGAAGACCTTTTTCTTCTCTGAAGACTAGAACCCTCAGCTTCATTCTTTTTCTGAAGAGTTAACTCTTCAGCTTCTATTGTCACAGGTTCTGATGCATGAACCTGGACTTGCTCATCTTCATCTGATTCATCTCTAAGAATCAGTTTTCTCTTTCTCCTTGCTGGAGATTGAGGAACAGATTTTGCTCTTGAAGATTTAGGTCTAGATGTTGTAGCAGATTTTACAACTGGCACCTTTTAGGAAGTACCAGAGGTTGGTTGATAGTAGGTTTTGATAGTAGGCTGTAATTGAGTATTGGAAAGCTGTGTTGGTGGAGGTTGAGAGGGTGCAACTTCAGGAAATTTGGGTGTGTATATGTTGGGGTCAGAGTTTACTAAGAACTGTTTTACTGATGTAGGAATTTAAAGGGGTCTTAGTATCTCTTTCTTATTATCAGTGAAAACAAGTCTGTGAAGGCCCTTTTAGCAAGTTTAAAAGGTTGAATTGACTCACTAAAGTTTTGGGGCTTATCAGAACAACAAAAACTGTAAATGAGTTGACAAAATCTAGCAAAATAAATAGTATTTGGGTCCTCCTTCATCCTATCCCCCAATAAAACCCAAAATATCAGTAGCATAATCAAAATGAGTTTGATTAAGAAGTGCATACCCTATTTGCTGACTCAGAATTGGAATGGCATCAAAATTTGAGAATTTGTTGGCAAAAGCTCTGGTGATGCAGTCAATAAAAAAGCCCCACTCCCTTATTATGTGGGGTCTCTTTAGTTGTCCCAGCTTGGACAAACTTTTCTCATAGCCAAGATTGACCATCATACTCTGTAGTAGTGGATCTTCAATCTGAGCATTAAAATTGCAATTTTCTGGCAGATGTAGAGCTTGTCGAACAGTAGACAAAGTAACCAGATGCTCATCTTCCCCTGTTGTGAAAATAATACTTGGGGACCCATCTTCACCACGATCATCATATACATCATTCCTCCAAAACTCCAGTATATGTGTTCCTGAGAGTAATTGTGGTTGGGTCAAAGCAAAAAATCTTGAATAAAATGAAGATCTAATGGAGCATCATCCTTGCTGAGAATAGCCATGTAGTTATCTGGGACGAATTTGGCTCCATTAAAGATAATGTCCTTGGGTGCCATTTTTGTAAGAAATTAAATGAAAAGTTGTGTGTACGAAAGGTTGTAATAACCCCAATTTTTGGGAAATTTTTGAAACCCTTATGAATAGTGTTTTTGCTGAATGAGAAAACTTTTCATGCCACACTATGTAGGGGTTCTGATATGGATATTCTGAGATTTTATTAGTACTTTATATGGGATATAAGTGTATGTAAAGATCGTCAGAATCCAAATCCGAACACTTTGATTTTTCCCGGAAATTCACAAGATACGGAGAGAATTGAGTATAAGGTAACAGGATAAAAAGGATTTAAATTAAAGGATTATAGGAGAGGATCATAAAAGGAATATAATATATTGAGAAAGGTTAAGGGAACCTAAGTAATAAGATCCCGGGTATGATCCCTCAAACGATAAACGAGAACGAAAGATAAGCGAACCGTAAAACAAATAAGTGACCAAGAGACAAGCTTGTACAAGAAGCCAGGGATTGTGACATCATCAAACCACAAGGTGTGGACAAGTGGGAGCATTATGACATGTGCAAGGTGACATAAGCATGACATGGGAAGGAAGGAGGTGTGGTGGCTTTGTAACCACACAAATTCAAGGGCAAGAAGGTAATTGACTAAAGCAAGCACAAAAACCAAGCAACCAAGCCAAGCAAATCATTTTTCATCAAAATCAAAAAGAAACCAAGGCATTGTTCTTCATGCTCTCGGCCAAAACAGAATCAGAACACTAAAACTACTGTATCTCCTTCATTTCTCACTCAAATATTGTGTTCTATAGCTCATTGGAAAGGTATTGAGATGGCCTACAACTCTTGTTCACAAGTCTCGTCCAAATAATCATGGTAAGACCCTCATTTTTACAGTTCTTTAAATCGGACTTTTAGAAACTTCAAAGCCTAACTTTGTGTTCTTGATTTCTTTGGAAAGATCAAGCTTGTAGGAGGCTCCCTAAGGCTTCCTAGCAACTTAACACATCCCAAGGAAGGTATAAACTTCAAACCCTAGCCTTTACTTTATTTGTTAGTAAGTTTAATGGTTGGTGTTGTAAAATGAGAAGCATGGATTGTGATTATTAGTAGTTTGGTTTGATTTGGAAGTGTTTTGGTAATTGAAGCTTGATTATAGTTCATAGGTCTTGATTGTGGTTGTTTGAGTTGAAAACCTTGGAGATTATGGACTGATGTGGTATGGTTTAGGTGAAGTTTTGTTGTATTGATGGTTATGAGTTGGTTGGTGGTTAATTGGAGTAGTTTAAACATTGGTAATCGCGTAAACATAGCCGTCGTAACGTCCGATTTTCTTTGGACTGTTTTTGTGCATAACATTAGGACCCGAGAACCCCCTGCTAGATTATGACCACTGTGATGTTTAGATATCTCATGTTACGAGCTTCGTTTTGATATGTAGTTCGTTCGATTCCGATGCACGGTTTAGGAGAAACGACCGTTTCAAGTAACGGCGTTTCGCGAACGAAACTTTTCCCCTCGCCTTACTTTGAAACATAGGTTAAAGACCAAAAAGGGTTAATTAATGTATGAAACATTTATGGTAAGTGTGTTAGGCAGTTGGTAAGACACTCACGAAAGAATCGCTTTAAAACTCGTAAAGGTTAAATTATTAAAAATGGTGGAGCCGAGGGTACCCGAGCGACTTAAGCAAATCAGTGAGCGCAAAACAAGCGTTAGAGTCTAAGTTAGTTAAAGTATAGAATTACAAGTGATTTTGGTTTAATTCCAACTTACTTGTTGTTTATAGGTTACCAGACTCGTCCCGAGCCATTCGTAACCCCCAGTCGCTCAGGCAAGTATTCTATCCGATATACTGTTGTTGTGATGTATACATTTGTATATGCATGATCTTGCGATAAATGCCTATTGGTTATTTAGCAAACTTTTGCGATATATTGTAGCATGTGATATGGTATATATGCATGCCTGTTTCATATTCTTGAAATATATATCTGTTGGTTCATTTGATAATACCTATGCTAGAGGATAGCGGTAACTTGCATATACCCTTAGTATAGGGACCCAAAGGTGAAAATATTTTCAAAAACCGGGAGTCGAGGATCCCGAGTAGATTTTATATATATGGATATGGATATATATATATATATTTATATATTTATATATATATGGTTATAGTTTTCCAAACTATTAATCGAATAAGGTTTATTCGATAACTTGAAACTTTATTTTATTATTGAATATTATTTCGAATATTATTCGAGGACTTATGACTCTTTTATATTATTATGAATATTATTTGAATATTCATTTGAGGATCTATGACTCCGATAATGTGCTGTAATATATTCTTTATTTTATTAAAGAGTAAGGTGTTAATAATCAAACTTATTTTCGATTATTCAAATAAAGATAATACTTTCATATAAGTATATCTTTGGTTATTTAATGTTTATTTCAAGTATAAGTTTTAATACTTCTACTTCAATTATTTTTATAAAGATTATTCTTTATGGGAATATTATTTAAATAATAATATTCAGTCATTTTCTAAATATTCTGGGGACTGATTTACTTCATTAAATCAGCCTTACTCCAAACACTCTTTAAAGTGTTTTCGAGTCTTCAAAATGATTTTTAAAAGTCAGAGCGGATCCCAAAACTCATTTTTTTTATATTTAAGATCTTCCTTTTTAAAGGGGATTTAAATACTCGCTCAAAACCTGGGGAATCCGGCTCTGTGGTGTATTTTATATTCGCAACGAGGTTGCAGATTTGGTAAGTGAATTGATTACTTGCCCAACGTTCGGGAAGTAAGCCCATCTCATTGAGTCGGCATAAGCGACAGGCCGGGGTACGGTCTATTATTGTGTAAGTGGCTGGGTGGCAGTCCATCAACGCGTGAGGGGCCGGGGTACGGTCTAGCGCGAGGTCCTAATGCGGCCAGGGTGATGACCGGTGAGGAATTCATCCATCTACAGTAGAAAAGGTTACTTATTGGTATCTTTGCCTGATCAGCAAGATATCGGGTTTATGCCAAAATTCTTTTCCTTTCCAAAATTCATTGGATGTTTCAAACTCTGTTCATACTTTACATAACAGAGGTTCCAGGAAATGTTTAAGAGATATATATATGTGGATATATATATATCGGGACTAAATAAAGTATCTCGTAACTTTATTTCATTCAATAATATTTCAAAGATTGAATCTATTCAAATCTTGTCTTGTAGTCTCATCTATGTGATGAACTTTTGAAACTGATTATAACTTGAACGGTGGTAGTTCAAGTAGTATTGGGAAAGATATAAGTATATTGGGGTATTTGGTAACCTCATCTTTTAAACTTATATCTAATTAATAATTGTCTTATGTATGACAAAGATTTTCAGAAAAACGTTGAGACAAGGTTAGATATATGAGATCACCTTGCAACGATATTTTTTTCATACAGTTACACACTAGGACTTTGTGTATATTATGCATGGAAGAGGACTTCCAATATTTTGAAAAGTATATATGTATATATACTGAATATTTTGCGACTTCATCGCATTAAGTTATCAACTTGGTTCATTTCTTTTGACCAAGACTTTCATGAGTATTATGAGTAGGCTCATATATTGTAAATCATTATACGTATTATTTTGGTGGGCTTGCTGCTCACCCTTGCTTTCTTCTTTCATCACACAACAACAGTTAGGAAAGATGGCCAGACTCCAGCAGACCCAGCGCAAGCGCGTGGGAAGCGTCCCGCGTCTTCCCGTTGATGTTGTAGCTGCTATAGCTGCAGAGGTAGATCTATTGTAGATCAGACCATCTACTTTTGAGAATCAATTATGTATAATTATAACTTGTGGCAGATAATGGCAATTAACTGTAAATTTATCAAGTAATCATTTTGGGTTGTAATAACTTTTAAATTGTGGATTCAAAGACTTGTACTTATTTAAATTTCATCTCTGAGACTATAACGGGTTGTGGTGTGTGTTAGTGTGGGGTCACAGCATAAGGTTATTTATTATTAATTAAGTGAAGTGATATTGTGGAAAGAAAGACCGTGACGACCCGGATCCCCGACCCCGGATCTGGGGGTGTTACAGAAATGGTATCAGAGCTAAGCGTTATAAACCTCAGAGATGATGGGACGTTAAGATAATAAGTTCACTAAGATAATAAGAACTCTTGCCAAGTTCATAGTCGGACTACCTAACGTAGTACTGACAGTTAAAACCCTTATGGGAACCCTTATAAATGTAGCGATAGAAGCGTAGTTCGTTATCGTATATGGTAGCGAGACTCCGAACCCTGAAGTTGAGGAACATCAACGCGATGATGTTTTATTACTAATTGGAGATCAGATTGTGGATCCAATAGAGCGTCCTAACGCAGGACCGGATGATGTTGATATTGAGGATGTAGCGGTTGAGGATGTTGTCCTAGAAGGGATAGTTGCTGAGGAGGATCCCATGGAGGATTCTGACGAGATTGGATAAAGGACCACTGATGAATTGATGACCCTGGTTGGGTCGACTACCAGAGGTAGGATTGGCCGGTCACTACCAGAGGTTCGTTCAAGTTTGTAAAGATAGTAGCCCCTTTAACGTGGCTTACTCATAAGACTGAGAAGTTCGAATAGACAGAGAAATGCGAGAACAGCTTTTAAGAACTGAAGCAAAGGTTGGTGACGGCCCCTATGTTGGCGTTGCCGGATGGAAAAAGGAGATTTTGTGATTTGTAAGTGACGCTTCGCATAAGGAATTAGGGTGCTTCTTAGCACAGCAAGATAATCGCGTCTGCGTCAAGACAATTAAGGTAATATGAAATTCGATATCCCCGCCCATGAGCTTAGGCTCGTGGCAATAGTTTTACCCTAAAGATTGGAGGCACTACTTGTATGGAGAGAAGTGCGAGAATTACCTAAGCCATAAGTGCTCTAGTACATTCTTACGTAGAAAGAGCTCAACATATGCCAGAGGAGGCGGTTAGAGCTAATCAAGAATTATGATTGGGAGATTCTTTATCATTCGGGGAAAGCCAATATGGTGGCTGATGCCATTAGTAAAAAAGGAGAGACTCAAGATGATAATGTCTTTGGGAGAGTTGATAAGAGATTTTGAGAAAATGGAAATAGTAGTGAAGGTAACCGGAGCCGGTACCGAAAAGCTGTTTGAGATTGTAATAGAGACCGAATTATTGGAAAAGAGCATATTATGCCAGAAAAAGGTGATGAATGAAGGCAGAGAGCCAACAAATAAATATGAGATTAATACTGAGAAAGATGATAAGGGAATAATGAGGTATTCCTATAGAATTTGGGTTCCGAAAGTTCAAGAGCTTAAGGATGAGAACTTAGATGAGAGCCATAGTTTGAGGAATAGGATTTAGGGCAAACCCAGAGTGTGATAGTCAGGGAGGTTGCCATCAAGAAAGAAAGAACCCATAACATAATAGAGTGGAAAACAAGGTTTTTAATGTATAAGATAACCCCGATTATGGGAGAAGGTTGAAACATTTCATACTAAGGAAACAGAAAGTCGAGTAAGGAAAGGAGACCCGAGACGGTACTCCTATATGGCAATTTATGGACCTGTCTAGACATAACTTAGACTATTATCCCCAACCACCACCCTGAGGGGACAATGCAACAGGAAATTCTTTCATGACCTTTAAATCGTTAAGCTCTCAGAGTTCCAAGGAACATGTTGACCTAGTCGAGGCAAGAGCCTGGCTAAAGGAAATATAGGAATCATTTGAGATTCTAAATGATTGACGAATCACAAAAGACTGTTTTTATCACTCACCCTCCTAAGAGAGAGACCACCTGCTGGTGAAAGGCCAAGGAAGGCACGGAGCAAGAGATTATAATAAACTGATTTAAGTCCAGTCAATTGTTTTCGGGAAAGTAATTCCCAAAGATAAGGAGATAGTGTAAAAGCTTTAGAGTCAGAACAAAGGCAGACGAGTATGATAAATTATGAATCTAAGTTGTAAAAGTTGTCAAGATTCGTTCTGAGGATACGAATCCAGAATGACGGGATGTTTGAAATCAATGCTTATGTTGTGTTAGTTCATGAAATAATGATAAGGAAGTTGGGTATGAGGAAACCCTAAAGACTCGTAGTAATAGAAATAGAAAAGTAAGTAATCGTCAGGATGAGGGTGATTCACCATGAGTTAAAATTGATGGTTGAGGGCATAAGAGATACATATATATTATCCCCTGTAAGTTGGGAGGATTCGAAGAAACCTTGAGATAGTTCGAAGGATAAATAATGAGACGCGGATAGACTGAGGAGACAAGAAAGTAAGAAATCAAGAAAATTGGATGAAGGAAGTGACCTTCAAGAATGTGAAGTGTAAGACCGGTGGCTTGATACCCAGGAAGGGAGACGCCAGGTATGAAAGATATCCCAACATTGAGATGACTGTTGAGATAAACAACAAAAGTAAATAAGGATTTATTAAGAAGAAGTTCACGTTGAACACGACCAATATCTTCCAGATCATCCATGTGATCATTACCAAATTAGGAAAGAAAAGCGGATAACCATTTTTATCTTTTGGAGGCCATGTGGATTGACCTTAACTTGAATAAGGATGCTATTGTGAAATTCGGTATAGACTATCGAGGTGGAAATGATTGAATAAGATACCCTTATCAGGGATATATGACTTTATTTATCCATGGAAGGATGCTTGTACCTTTTTAAAGGTGGAATTAAGGATAGAACATCGGTAACTTAAAACGAATCCTAGGGGAATGCATAAAGGTTGGCATTTCACCCTTAATAGGGATAGTATGAGTTTTTACAGTATGAATTGGAAAGGATTAAGGTAATAATAACCTTTAAGGATCAGTGGAGAAATTTTTCAGAAGTATATAGACAATGGTTCTAGTATCAGTAAATGGTATTTTGATATGCCCTGTATATAGGGAATACAGGAGGAACGATTGAAGGATAACCTTAGAGGTTTTACAAGGAGAAAGGAAATATTCGAAATTCTCAAGAATAAAAATGTTGATAAAGGAAATATGACATAATTATAATGATGCCAAGTGGGGCACATGTTAAACCACGAGAAAGTATGGATCGAACCAGTAAAGGTCGAAATTATTCAGGGCAATTAAGACTTAAGATAAAAGATGTTCTAAGTATGATTGAGAGTCAGTCGTGACAGTGATTAACCTCTAACGACTGAGGCAATAACTTATGGAAAAATGGTGATATTTTTTTTTACTCATCAGATTTTAAGGAATACATCTTCACAAAAGCAGTGATTGAAATAAGGTAGAAAATTTATTGGGAGGTGGTTAAAATGACATTGACTATAAGGAAATTTTAATATCAGGAAAGGCCAAAGAGGTGGCCGACACTTTAAAGGTAAGAGGATAATTATAGGCGCTTGTGCCAGAGGAATACAGTGATGATGGTTAAAACTGTGAAGGTTGTATTATGGTTTGGAAGATTGACATTCCTTCTGATGACTGTGCAATACCCAACCGTAATAGTAGTTGGTAAAAGTTTAATTCGTGTAATCGCCATGAACGGGCTATCTATCTTAGGAGGTCCTATCTTGGGATAAGCCAGGACCATGTTTCCAAAAGGACTAGACGAACCTTTGAGTTAAGTCTTCTATTTAAGGCATATGATTAAGAATGGTATTAACCTGCTATCGTTGCTTTGATTGAAACTCTTCTGCAATTTTATCTGCTTCACGTCATGAATGTACGTCAGGATCAGGAGTGTTCTTCATGAATCAAGAACGGTGATCATGTTACCTCCTTAGAAGAATTCGATATGATATGAATGGACTCCGTATGGTTAGCTATTAAAACTTCATGGAAAACGAATGACTACAGTAGGTCAACGGTGGGCCATAGTAATGTAGGAATGATTCTGAGAGTAATGAGCTGATTACTTACAACCGTGAGAGTTGTATTGGAATGGATGTTGAGAGTAAGTACCACTAATCGGGTCGTGGTGGTGTATAAGTTATCATTGATAGACTAATTAAGTCAATTATCTACCTATGATATATTTATTCCTTCTTATCGATAAAGAGTAGTATTACCCATACGAAGAAGGTTGCGGTATAGAAATGGATTCTAGTAACGATGAGGTCTAGAATGAGATCCCAGATTCGATTTTCGATATCGAGGGAGTTTCAAAGGTGATTGTGTATAAGCTCGAAGAAGAGCATGGGTCCATAGAATGATGGACGGAATAGAAATATTTAGGCATGGGAAATACGATGCTATAATACTTGATGCTGATATAAATACGTTTATGTTTTGTTCTCCTATGACAAACCTCTATAATTCAGAGGTAGGTTCCAAGCCAGATATTTTGTGGCAGTATATATATATATATTTTTTATATATACAATTCTCTTCAGTTCGTTCTTTTCTCTTCTTTTCATTTCATGTAATCTGAGAAGAACAACCCTTCCAGAAGGGGAGGTATTGCCGAATGACTATCTATCTGTGTGATAGAAGCCTAGTAGGATACCATCTATTGTTTAATTGCTTGTCAAGTACTAAAGGCTGGCCACCTTCTGTACTAACTATGCAATATAACAAGTGTTCATGATCATAGTGATCTCTCAACAAATTCCTTTACTTCTATTTGATTGATCAAATTTTGGAAAATAGAAACAACTGAAAAAGGAGTAATAAAGTAGTGGTAGTATGCGGAATAGAAACACATTCGTGATACTAAGGTTGTCGTGGTCATTAAAAGGTTATAGAACGCTAACGAGCAAAAGTATAACTAGTATAATATTAGGAACGGAAGGTTGTAGCGATTACGAACTAGAAAAGAATGGGTATTAAGAAGCAAAAGCTCTAATGCTAAACGCTATAATGAGAGTCTGTGCAATAGACTTGAAAGAATTTGGAATGATCACTTAACGCGGATTTAGTTATATCACGACAATAGATCATATGTCATTATCGAGGTGTCACCTTATGAGATCCTTGAGGGAAGATAATGTCGATCTCCCTTATGTTAGGATGAAGTTGTAGAGCGCAAGATGCTCGGACCCGCAGTAGTCCAAAGGACCAGGGATATAATAGATCTAATCAGAGGACGGCTGGTAGTAACCCAAGATGGACATAAGAGGTATGCTGATTTGACTCAAAAAAGGACAAAGAGTATGAAATAGGGGGCCTAGTAATGTTATAGGTATCCCCTTGGAAACCCTTGAAAAGGATTGATGAGGTTCGGAAAGAAAGGAAAGCTAAGTCTACAATTTGTTGGACCCTTGGATATATTAAGACGTTTGGGAAGTTAGCATAGGAGCTAGCCCTACCCCCGAACCTGTAGCAAGTTCATAACGTGTTCCACGTATCAATGTTATGGAAGTGTAATTCGGATGCCAGACAAATAGGGGCATATGAGCGCATAGACATGCAACCAGACGTAACCTATATGGAGCAACCAGGAAGGGTATAGAGTAAAAAGGAACGAGTGCTTAGGAGAAGGGTTATCAAACTAGTAAGAGTTTGATGGTAGAACCACAATGTGGGAAAATTTACTCGAGAGTTAGAAAGTGCAATGCTAAGAGAGTATCCCTATTCACTTTCTATCTGATTCCGGGACGGAATCCTTTTAAGGAGGGGAGACTGTAATAACCCCAATTTTTGGGAAATTTTTGAAACCCTTATGAATAGTGTTTTTGCTGAATGAGAAAACTTTTCATGCCACACTATGTAGGGGTTCTGATATGGATATTCTGAGATTTTATTAGTACTTTATATGGGATATAAGTGTATGTAAAGATCGTCAGAATCCAAATCCGAACACTTTGATTTTTCCCGGAAATTCACAAGATACGGAGAGAATTGAGTATAAGGTAACAGGATAAAAAGGATTTAAATTAAAGGATTATAGGAGAGGATCATAAAAGGAATATAATATATTGAGAAAGGTTAAGGGAACCTAAGTAATAAGATCCCGGGTATGATCCCTCAAACGATAAACGAGAACGAAAGATAAGCGAACCGTAAAACAAATAAGTGACCAAGAGACAAGCTTGTACAAGAAGCCAGGGATTGTGACATCATCAAACCACAAGGTGTGGACAAGTGGGAGCATTATGACATGTGCAAGGTGACATAAGCATGACATGGGAAGGAAGGAGGTGTGGTGGCTTTGTAACCACACAAATTCAAGGGCAAGAAGGTAATTGACTAAAGCAAGCACAAAAACCAAGCAACCAAGCCAAGCAAATCATTTTTCATCAAAATCAAAAAGAAACCAAGGCATTGTTCTTCATGCTCTCGGCCAAAACAGAATCAGAACACTAAAACTACTGTATCTCCTTCATTTCTCACTCAAATATTGTGTTCTATAGCTCATTGGAAAGGTATTGAGATGGCCTACAACTCTTGTTCACAAGTCTCGTCCAAATAATCATGGTAAGACCCTCATTTTTACAGTTCTTTAAATCGGACTTTTAGAAACTTCAAAGCCTAACTTTGTGTTCTTGATTTCTTTGGAAAGATCAAGCTTGTAGGAGGCTCCCTAAGGCTTCCTAGCAACTTAACACCTCCCAAGGAAGGTATAAACTTCAAACCCTAGCCTTTACTTTATTTGTTAGTAAGTTTAATGGTTGGTGTTGTAAAATGAGAAGCATGGATTGTGATTATTAGTAGTTTGGTTTGATTTGGAAGTGTTTTGGTAATTGAAGCTTGATTATAGTTCATAGGTCTTGATTGTGGTTGTTTGAGTTGAAAACCTTGGAGATTATGGACTGATGTGGTATGGTTTAGGTGAAGTTTTGTTGTATTGATGGTTATGAGTTGGTTGGTGGTTAATTGGAGTAGTTTAAACATTGGTAATCGCGTAAACATAGCCGTCGTAACGTCCGATTTTCTTTGGACTGTTTTTGTGCATAACATTAGGACCCGAGAACCCCCTGCTAGATTATGACCACTGTGATGTTTAGATAGCTCATGTTACGAGCTTCGTTTTGATATGTAGTTCGTTCGATTCCGATGCACGGTTTAGGAGAAACGACCGTTTCAAGTAACGGCGTTTCGCGAACGAAACTTTTCCCCTCGCCTTACTTTGAAACATAGGTTAAAGACCAAAAAGGGTTAATTAATGTATGAAACATTTATGGTAAGTGTGTTAGGCAGTTGGTAAGACACTCGCGAAGGAATCGCTTTAAAACTCGTAAAGGTTAAATTATTAAAAATGGTGGAGCCGAGGGTACCCGAGCGACTTAAGCAAATCAGTGAGCGCAAAACAAGCGTTAGAGTCTAAGTTAGTTAAAGTATAGAATTACAAGTGATTTTGGTTTAATTCCAACTTACTTGTTGTTTATAGGTTACCAGACTCGTCCCGAGCCATTCGTAACCCCCAGTCGCTCAGGCAAGTATTCTATCCGATATACTGTTGTTGTGATGTATACATTTGTATATGCATGATCTTGCGATAAATGCCTATTGGTTATTTAGCAAACTTTTGCGATATATTGTAGCATGTGATATGGTATATATGCATGCCTGTTTCATATTCTTGAAATATATATCTGTTGGTTCATTTGATAATACCTATGCTAGAGGATAGCGGTAACTTGCATATACCCTTAGTATAGGGACCCAAAGGTGAAAATATTTTCAAAAACCGGGAGTCGAGGATCCCGAGTAGATTTTATATATATGGATATGGATATATATATATATATATTTATATATTTATATATATATGGTTATAGTTTTCCAAACTATTAATCGAATAAGGTTTATTCGATAACTTGAAACTTTATTTTATTATTGAATATTATTTCGAATATTATTCGAGGACTTATGACTCTTTTATATTATTATGAATATTATTTGAATATTCATTTGAGGATCTATGACTCCGATAATGTGCTGTAATATATTCTTTATTTTATTAAAGAGTAAGGTGTTAATAATCAAACTTATTTTCGATTATTCAAATAAAGATAATACTTTCATATAAGTATATCTTTGGTTATTTAATGTTTATTTCAAGTATAAGTTTTAATACTTCTACTTCAATTATTTTTATAAAGATTATTCTTTATGGGAATATTATTTAAATAATAATATTCAGTCATTTTCTAAATATTCTGGGGACTGATTTACTTCATTAAATCAGCCTTACTCCAAACACTCTTTAAAGTGTTTTCGAGTCTTCAAAATGATTTTTAAAAGTCAGAGCGGATCCCAAAACTCATTTTTTTTATATTTAAGATCTTCCTTTTTAAAGGGGATTTAAATACTCGCTCGAAACCTGGGGAATCCGGCTCTGTGGTGTATTTTATATTCGCAACGAGGTTGCAGATTTGGTAAGTGAATTGATTACTTGCCCAACGTTCGGGAAGTAAGCCCATCTCATTGAGTCGGCATAAGCGACAGGCCGGGGTACGGTCTATTATTGTGTAAGTGGCTGGGTGGCAGTCCATCAACGCGTGAGGGGCCGGGGTACGGTCTAGCGCGAGGTCCTAATGCGGCCAGGGTGATGACCGGTGAGGAATTCATCCATCTACAGTAGAAAAGGTTACTTATTGGTATCTTTGCCTGATCAGCAAGATATCGGGTTTATGCCAAAATTCTTTTCCTTTCCAAAATTCATTGGATGTTTCAAACTCTGTTCATACTTTACATAACAGAGGTTCCAGGAAATGTTTAAGAGATATATATATGTGGATATATATATATCGGGACTAAATAAAGTATCTCGTAACTTTATTTCATTCAATAATATTTCAAAGATTGAATCTATTCAAATCTTGTCTTGTAGTCTCATCTATGTGATGAACTTTTGAAACTGATTATAACTTGAACGGTGGTAGTTCAAGTAGTATTGGGAAAGATATAAGTATATTGGGGTATTTGGTAACCTCATCTTTTAAACTTATATCTAATTAATAATTGTCTTATGTATGACAAAGATTTTCAGAAAAACGTTGAGACAAGGTTAGATATATGAGATCACCTTGCAACGATATTTTTTTCATACAGTTACACACTAGGACTTTGTGTATATTATGCATGGAAGAGGACTTCCAATATTTTGAAAAGTATATATGTATATATACTGAATATTTTGCGACTTCATCGCATTAAGTTATCAACTTGGTTCATTTCTTTTGACCAAGACTTTCATGAGTATTATGAGTAGGCTCATATATTGTAAATCATTATACATATTATTTTGGTGGGCTTGCTGCTCACCCTTGCTTTCTTCTTTCATCACACAACAACAGTTAGGAAAGATGGCCAGACTCCAGCAGACCCAGCGCAAGCGCGTGGGAAGCGTCCCGCGTCTTCCCGTTGATGTTGTAGCTGCTATAGCTGCAGAGGTAGATCTATTGTAGATCAGACCATCTACTTTTGAGAATCAATTATGTATAATTATAACTTGTGGCAGATAATGGCAATTAACTGTAAATTTATCAAGTAATCATTTTGGGTTGTAATAACTTTTAAATTGTGGATTCAAAGACTTGTACTTATTTAAATTTCATCTCTGAGACTATAACGGGTTGTGGTGTGTGTTAGTGTGGGGTCACAGCATAAGGTTATTTATTATTAATTAAGTGAAGTGATATTATGGAAAGAAAGACCGTGACGACCCGGATCCCCGACCCCGGATCTGGGGGTGTTACAAAGGTGTTTGATAAAATGCCTGTAAGAGAGTCCGTCAGAAAATAGAGAGAAAAAGAGAGAGAGAGAGAGAGAGAGAGAGAGAGAGAGAGAGAGAGAGAGAGAGTAAAAGAAATAATAGATAAAGTAAGTGTAGGTAAAAGATTGTGAAATATTTTAACTCTAATATATATATTCTTTCCACTTAACGGCTCTTTTTGAAAGTAAAACAGACATTTGACACCTGTCACGCAGTAAATAGTCAAAACAATGGTTAGTGGGCACGGGAAATGTGCAGTAATTATTGCTCACATGCTGTTTTCAAAACAAACACGGAACCCATAAATCAAATGATTATTACTGTTTTTATCTCACTTAATTATTTTCTGATAAAAATGACTGTTACAGTAAAAACTAAAAATAAGTCCAGTAAATAAATAATGCCACGTAAGCATCAGAATTTCCATCAGGATTTGCATCAAAACTTGACTATTATCAGAATTTAATGGTTATCAGAAAATGGCTTTTGTACTCAAAAAGTGAATTTCTATTTCTGTGTTTCTTCACACAAATACTGACTGCTTTCTTCAGAGTTTAATCATCAAAACATAATCATAACTTGTCCTCAGAATTTATGCAAATAATACTTAACTGTTTGTCAGAAACAACTTAATCATCATAGTAATTTTCATCATTCATATGGAGTGAGAGTGTGTGCATTTGCAAATGATCAGATAAAGATTACAGTCTGATAAACTTCAGATATCTTAGAAATAAGGCATAACTAAGAAAAATGCTTAAAATATGTCTTTAATTTTGAAGTCTACTATAGAATAAATTTATGCAAGAGTCCACCTCAACTGTTTATGCTCATTTTATGCATCTTTTGACATTCTTTTTACAGTGGCTTCTCAGTGTAAATGAGTCACAACTGCTATCAAAATTTATGTTATTATCAGAATATTTCTCCAGTAATCAGAGAATGTGAAAAGTCACCAAGAGAAAATTATTTGCTTTTCTAATGCATATAACTTAATGCCAGTAATGTACTTGGTTCTTCCCTTTCACATATTTACTCTAGATCTCAAAAGAGTACCTGATTTCAATTTTTCTTTTCTTTTATTTTCTTCAGATAAGTGAGGCTTATCAAACATGTAGTTCATCCTTAAGATCTACTGACATCAAAATTTGACAGATAAGAAGCAATAATCTAGTTTGTGACTTAGTAATAAGATACACAAAGTAAATTTGACTAAGATCAAAATCAGAATTTGCTTGTGTAATTGATTTCCACATAAATAACTAATTCAAATATGGGATACACAGTTTGTTAAAGACTACTAAGTCAGCATCTAACAAATAATCCTCATTGGAGTGAATAGTCACAGAACATTCAAAACACTTTCAGAGTTTATAGAATCACATCACATAACAATCAGTATTTAATATGTTACAATTTAGGCACAGATTTCATGGAGATAAGACAATCTGTAAACACTGATAATAAAGTATGATGCATGACAATAAAAACTAAACAGATTTTAAGAAAGAACCTGAAACCATTTCAAGTTCATTTACCAGTCTTGTAAAAGTAACTTCACATAATGGTTTTATGAAGATATCTGCTAGTTGTTGATCTGTTGGAACAAAATGCAATTCCACTGTACCTTCCATCACATGTTCCCTTGTGAAATGGTACCTAATGTTGATGTGCTTTGTCATTGAGTGTCGAACTGGATTACCTGTCATAGCAATAGCACTTTGATTATCATAGTAGATGGGTATTTTAGAAAATTCTAACAAATAGTCCAGTAACTGATTCTTCATCCAAAGAATCTGTGCACAACAGCTTCCTGCAACAATATATTCTGCTTCTGCAGTTGATGTGGAAATTGATTTATATTTCTGGCTAAACTAAGAAACCAATCTGCCTCCAAAAAATTGGTAGCTTCCACTAGTGTTTTTCCTGTCTATTTTGCATCCTGCAAAATCTGCATCTGAGTAACCTATTAGCTTAAAATCTGATTCCCTAGGATGCCACAATCCTAGATCAGTTGTACCCTTGAGGTACTTGAAAATTCTTTTTACAGCTATTAGATAGGGGTTCTCTTGGATCAGCCTGAAATCTTGAACAAAGACAGGTAGCATACATGATATCAGGTCTACTTACAGTTAAATAGAGTAAAGAGCCAATCATACCTCTGTAGTTAGTAATATCTACTGATGCTCCAGTATCTTTATCTAACTTGGTGGCAGTGGCCATGGGAGTGGATGTAGTTGAACTGTTTTGCATTCCAAATTTCTTGAGTAAATTTCTGGTGTACTTAGATTGTTTTATGAAAGTACCTTCTTCAGTTTGCTTGACTTAAAGTCCCAAAAAATAGCCAAGTTCTTCCATCTTACTCATTTGATATCTTGACTGCATTAACTTGGAAAATCTTTCACAAAGTTTTGTATTTGTAGAGCCAAAAATGATATCATCAACATATATCTGTAACAAAAGTAAGTCCTTTCCATGGTTGAGGTAGAACAAAGTTTTATCAATTGTGCATCTGGTAAATCCACTTTCCAGAAGGAATTGAACTAAAATTTCATACCATGCTCTTGGAGCTTGCTTAAGGCCATAAAGTGCTTTGTCAAGCCTGTAGACATAATTTGGAAATTTTGGATCTACAAAGCCTGGAGGTTGTTCAACATATACCTCTTCTTCCAATTCTCCATTGAGAAAAGAATTTTTCACATCCATTTGAAAGACTTTAAACTTCTTGTGAGTAGCATAAGCCAAAAAGATTCTTATGGCTTCCAATCTAGCAACTGGAGCAAATGTTTCATTATAGTCAATAACCTCCTGTTGAGAGTAACCTTTACAAACCATCCTTGCTTTATTTGTTGTAAATATGCCATCACTGTCAGTTTTTTTTCTGAACACCAATTTTGTGCCAATAATTGATCTGTTCTTTGGTCTTGGAACTAGGGTCCAGACTATATTTTTTTCAAATTCATTTAACTCTTCCTGCATTGCTTGCACCCAATCAGCATCTTGAAGAGCTTCTTCCACTTTATTTAGTTCAGGATGATATAGAAAGGAATGATAGAGACATTCATTTGATGTTGTTGTTCTAGTTCTGACACCTGCTTCAGGATCTCCAATTATTAAGTCAGGTGTGTGTGATTTAGTCCACTTCCTTGCAGATGGAAGTTGATCTCTAGAACTGGATCCTCCCCCATGATCCATGCTGTCTCCATCAGTATTTTCTGATGCTCCCCCTGAAGTTATGCTCTCTGAAATTTCAGAATTTGATTTGGATTCTTCAGGTGTTGTAGAATCAGAGTTTTCAGAATTATCAGAATTTGGCTCATCAGAACTTGATGAATCAGAACTTGAAGAGTCAGTGACTGGTTCTGATGCTTCTTGTGTAATATCCCATATTTTTAGAATTATTATAATTATTATTTGAATATATATATGTGCTTTTATGATTTTAGAAGGAATAAAATGGTGGATATTTTATTCATGTTTGACGAGTTAATGTTATTAAATGGTTATGTGCTAATTGTTAAGTGTTATATCGTTCCTTGTTAATATCTGAAAATATTTACTTAAATGTATTATTCTTAAAGTTATTTGAAAGCCGATCTTATTGATATCGGTAAATTGAAATTGTTTTGAAATATCCAGGAAATATTATGCAATTATTTTTATCATTAAAATAATTTTTATGTGATTATTATGGGAATTTTGGTGAATTATCTGATGATTGATATTTATATTTGGGCGTTTATATGTGATATACTGTGAGTATTCAAAATTTTATATGTCCAGAATAAAATATAGATAATTGTGATATTTTTCAGGTAATTTTTGGGCTATTATATGAATTTATAATGATTTATGGATTTATTAATTATTTTCTGGGCAATTACAAAACTATTTTATAAAGCCGGGAATCGTCCAACTTCATCCGTTTTTGCGTTTTTCAACCCGAAACTCTTCCGAAAACTCCTTTCTAACCGAATCTGGTAATTTCGGACATTTTCCGTGTTTTGACTATTTCGATCCGGATTATGGTTTGACCCGTGCGCGTCTCAGTGCAAAATTTTCATTACGATAATTATTTCGGTAGATCAATAAAACCCGTATTCTCGAGAGATGGAATATTTTTACATTATTTTCTCATAGGGGTGTTTTATAAGAAGTTTGGTTTTGATAATTATCCAAATCTGGTATTAAATTGTATCATTTTTATAGTTACTTAGCGGCTAAGTAATCTATTTTTGGATCCGATATATAAGTGTATATTTAGTATTAAATTCCAGAATGTTTCAAAAATTATGAAACTTATATTTTATTAGTATTTAAATATTTCGAGAATTTTAAAATAATTTCGGAAATTTTTCTGGTTATATTTGCCCGTACGTATTTCCTGAAACCGTAAATTGCGGATATGACGCGCGATTTATAAATATTTTAAAAATTATGAAAATTTTATTTTATTAGTTTTTAAATATTCTGAATATTTTAGAAATATTTCGGTTACATAAAAATTATCGGACGGGCCCCTATCGAGACGTCAAACCCCACAAAAATTGTTATTTCATTTTTTTTATAAAATCTTGCGACTTCCAAATATCCTTATTTGTTTACCCGCACCCACCCCCCTTCCCATTTTATTTTCCGCCCCCCCCCCTCCTGTTCCCTTCTCCCTCTTCTCTCTATCTCTCATGTGTATCGTATATTTATATATTTTTAATTTTTAAAAATTCATATCTTACAATCCGTCTATCCAAATTTCAATTGTTATATATATATAAACGATTAGCGCTTCGATATCTACGCATAGGTATATATATTTCGATGTTTTGAGAAGAAAATTTCCGGGGCATATTTTCCGTTTTAATTTATTTTCGGGGCATAGAAAAGGAGTTTGACAGTGTTGATTACTCCACATGGCATCTCAGCGTGTATATGTCTATGGCTATTAATTTCGGATTTTTCTGGAGATATTTTCTGGACATCATATATTCTCTTCGGGGTGATCAGAATTTATTTTGGGTAACGATTCCGAAATTCCGCATTCGTACTTGTGTATATAATAGCATGTTAGTGTTTATATATTTATTTCATAAATTTCAGAAGTTATTGTAGAAGTCCCTTTTGGCCGTGTTTTTCATTTCTGGCGTGATTATACGTGCAAATATAAATTATTGTGTGTTTTAAATTTATTGATTTTATTAGAGTACAACTGGATTGTGTTATTTGGGATTGATTTTGAGGGGTATGACCTCGGGAAAAGTCCGTTTTACAAAGGCGTTATTTCAAAAAAAAAAATCTAAAATATTTATTTCGATTTCAAATTATTATCTTTTATTATTTTTGAAAATCATAATTTGATTCACTTATTTATTATTTGTTTTGATTTATTCTTATTTTATTCATAATAAATAGACCGTTTGTCCGTTTAATACGAAGCGAACGCTTCTAGACTCAGAAAATTATTTTGCTTTCATTAAAAAAATTTCGAGACCCAAATTCTTTTTTTTCGAAAGGTCACTTGTTTTACGGGTCATTCTGAGTAGATTATTGATCGATAAATCATATTTTTGACCCGATTTTAGTTTTAAACATACCGAGTCGAACCGAGGTATGTGTTATATGAATTATGTGATATGTAGATTATGTGTTTATTTGTTATGTGAATTACGTGCATACATGGGTCAAGAGTCTTGTATTTGATTGTCTTCTTTATGTGTGGGCTACCGTATGGGTAGACGATAGGATTTTGACGCGCAGTTCGTCGAGTAATTATCGTTTAGGCGATTGAAATTTTATCTTTTAATTATAGATGCGGATCGCTCGAGCTGATTGGGACAATACATTGGAAAGAATGAGATGGAATGGTATTGGATAACTGGCTTCTAGAAATCGCAGGAGCAGTATATCAGTAAAGTGTTGAAAAGAAAGATGGTGATGCCATAAGATGTCAGACTGAGATAATTCCGTTTCTACGAGTGTGACTAACTGCTAAAAATTCAAAGGCAAGTATCCCTATCATCACTTATTGTTCAAGTGATATTTATTTTAAATCTTCTTATGCAAGTATTGCTTTCCCTATTCTCAGTTCAGAATAGATAAATGTTTTACATATCGCTGAATTAAATGATTCTGTTTATGCAAGTACTCTTCTGCTATTCTATGTTCAGAATAGCTAGGTGATTTTACTCATCAAATTACTGGATTTATAAAGGTTTTGGATTTTGAGAAAAATGATTTGGTTGCGAGTATTCCTGCCCAAGTAAATGGGGGAATAAAATTATTTCTGAGTCAATTATTATGACCCCTTTTCAATAAAAGGTTTTAAGATTGGATCAAATTGCGTAAGTGACTGGTCCAGCGGAGGGCTATTTCTAAGTGTCATATGAAATATTATGACACAATTTTTGCCATAGGCAGGTATATTGCCTTTTTATTTGAGTACTTGTGTTTTAAGGACATGTTTCTACGAATCATGACCTAGTGCTATCACACGGGTTGATCAGCATGTGATAGTATGTTCGTCGGAGAATGATCCCAATCTAAATTATCATATCATTTTTTATATTCATAGAATAAATGATTTATCAACTGTTTCTGTTCTGGATAAAAGGTAAAATGCCGTTTTGATTCAGTTTCTGCTTGATGTGGATATTTAGGTTGTTGTTAAATATCAAAGGTGGTGTTAGTATAGATGATTAATGTTGACTTTAGTATGGGATGTTGTGAGCATCAAATTTCACATTGATATCTAATTTAATATGACAACAATATGAGTATTAATATCAAGAGTTCGATTTTGAATAAAGTCTATAATTCAATCCATAATCATTGCTTCTTGTTATTGTTGTTTACGATATTTTCATTAACACGGTTTTACAAGTTTTAATCTCGTCAAGATTCAAAGTATTGCTGAAGCCTTTCACTCAAAAATACCAAAAAGGATTTTGTATACTGAGAAGGAATCAATTATGGGATTCCTTAACTAAATTTTCTGATTCAGCAATTATGATTTTTTTTGTAATGTTCTGCTCTGATGCAGATGTCGGTTTTATATCAAAATGACCATATATATATATATATTACAATGATCTTGCTAAGCATTTCTTTCACTCATACTTTCCTGTTTTTAAATTTAACCTCCAGTGAGGATTAACTTGCGCTGTTTAGCCGCGTAATTCGAGGAAGCAAAGAAGAAGCTTTTGGAAGGTGGTTGGTCCACAGTTTTGTTGTTTAAAGTTGTTTATATTATATTATATTATAGTTTTGTATTTTATAGTTGGTCCTAGTATACTTCTGTTAGGTCACACACAATATAGAAGGAGGTTGAATACAGTGTATACTACAATAAAATCGAATTAAGAACACAAGTATGAAACACAGAATAATCTTATTAATAAAACAGTATTACAATGGAACCGTTCTCTCTCAGTGATGAACAAATATCACGAGAGCTGCTAGGGTTACAATGAATAATATTCTCGATTACAATAACACATCTAGTGTAAACCCTATGCTGTGTTTATATAGACACACAGTTACAAGATAATCTTCTAATTGATATCGAATATAAGTCTGCATCCTAAAATATATCAATTAGTTATCTTTTCCTCCAAGTCTTTTATTTTTCATAGAATTCTTCTCCATGCATATCTCTTCTTGTGTTTATCTTAATCTTCTTTTCCTTCAATCAACCGCCTTTCTTATCTGAAAGTCTTCTTATGTCCTGATATTATCTCCTGATGAATATCTTCTGATACCTTAAGTTCTGATAACTTAAGTTCTGATATCTTAAGTTCTAACTTCAGTATAAGTACTGATTTCCAGTTAAGTCCTGATTTGTCCTGTTAGTCAAGATCTGAAAACTAAACACAAATCATTATTAGACATGACATCACAAATATATCTAACAATCTCCCCCAACTTGTAAATTAGCATAATATACAAGTTCGATAGATATTTGATGATGTCAAAAACATTAGGTACAAATGCATATGAGAATTTGATTAAATAACTACAACTCACGGTCTTTAGAGCTTTTACCATCCTTAAAGTCTAATATCATCTTTAACCTGTATATCCTTCAAAATTTATTAGCTGTAGTTCTTGACTTGGCTTCAGTGTGTGATCTCTCTAATGTCAGGAGTTGTGCTGAGATATTTCTTTAACAAACTCCTCTCAGCATATTCAAGTTCATTTTGCATCCTCCTTTTTACATCTTTAAGTTCAACTGTATCTTCCCCTATCTGAAAGATAGCAGCCCTGAGATCATTAATCTTTGCTTTCCTTATATCCTGATCCAGTTTGATCAGATAAGCTTTGTCAGACTCCATATTAAATTCAAGTCCCTTAATACCCAAAAATGTAGTGATTTTAGCAGTATTAGGCTTCATCTCAACTAGTTCACCATTGTGAGCTCTGTACTTAGGATAGTATGGTCTGTCAGACTTTACAGAGTAAAGTTTCTTCTGTCTTTCAATATCAGACCTTATGTATCTGGCAGCACCATCTGTTGATCTATTTTTCACTTGAAGTAGAAATAGCACATATTGTAATTCTTCAAAGTACTTCAAACGAATAGCATCCTTTCTTATCTGCAATACCCTCCCATCTGTCATAAAGTATAGCATGATATCTTCTTTTAACACAGAGTGGTAGACCATTTGTAAAGACTCCAATTGATTTAGACTTTCTGGAGTTGTCCCTACTCCTGGTTTAGAAAGAGATGTAGGATCTAAGGTAGAATTGTTTACTCTTCTCTCATCAGCATTACCCAGTCCTGTTTTATCTCTAGCTTCCTTCCCTCGAATAACTCTTGCTTCAAAACCACTTGATGTAGTCTTCAAAGTTTGAGTAGATTGTTGAGCTTTAGTAAACCCAGGTAGTAGAATTTTTGAAGGTTTAACATGAGCAATGTCAGAGGTTTTCTTTTCTTCTGATGTCAAGACAACTTGAGCTCTGTCAGAGGTTGCTTGCTTCATTGTAATATCAGAATTTACTAAGTCCTGATCTTGAACAACATGAGCTCTGTCAGAGGTTGTTTGAATATTCTTCTTTTTCAAAATCAGACTAGTATCTTCATCAGATTTTGCTTCCAGATCCATGATTGGCATATATATCTTTACAGGTTCATCAACTTTAGCTTTGCCCTTGAACCTTGGATCTACCTCTACTTGTAATTTGGCTTTGTATTCAATTTTGGTTGCCTCAGAGTTTGTCTTCTCTTTAATCATAATGCCATTAGGCTTTGGAGGTTTCTTTGCAGTAATAGAAGCTTTAGACTTGGATTTGACATTTTCTGCTTTAAGTCTGGCTTCTTCTTCCTTCAGACTTTCAAAGTCCATTCCTAGATTGTCTTTGAGAAATAGTCTTTTTGAAATTTCTTCATCCAGCTTCTGTAACTCGGGGTCTTGATAGTAGACTGTTGTTTCCTTCCCCTTAAACTTCAGTGTCTGCATAAACTTCTGTGATTCTTGACTTTCACCCTATACTAGAACATCAGGCTTAGTCAGAACTTGCTTATCAGAACTTATTCTTCTATTAGCATCAGAGCTTGATCTCTGTGTAGAAGTTCCTGCTTTCCTAGATGAAGAGCCTTTTCCTTGACCATGACCTCTACCCTTTTTAGAGTTTCCCTGGTCATGATTTCCATCATCCTTTTTCTTCAGTGCTAAATCAGTAGAGCATTTGGACTTAACCAACTTCTCCACCTTTTTAGCATCATCAGGAAGTAGGAGAGAGAGAAGTAGTTCCACTGAAGATTGGATTTCATTTAGTTGAACTTATTGAGAAGCTTGATTCTTTAGTACTTCATCAATCTGAGCTTGCTGTTTCTCCTGAGCTTTCTCAATAGCCTCAACTCTGTTAAAGGCAGGCTTAAAAAATTTGTTCTTATCCAGTTTAAAGTTCATGTCTTGTTGAATCAGTGTTTCTTGAATTTTGTTCACCTTAGCTTGAGTTATTAAGTGTTGACCTTGAATGTTCCTGGTACTCAATGCAGTAACTCTGAGCTGTGCTTTGAAGTCATCATTCATTAGCATCTCATCAGCTTTAGCCAGGTGCTCAGCAAGAATATTTGTAGTAGGAACAAAATCAACTTTGTTCCACTCCTGGATCCATTCCCTTCCTCTATTAGTTTCACTCCAAGGTACTGGTGCATCCTCTCTCACAAACTTTTTAATCAATTCAGCTTTATCAACAGTTTGTAGAGGTGCATGTCCTAAAGGACCAGTTGCATCAACATTTACATTTGTAGCAGCTTCACTAGTAGTGTCAACATTTGCAGCATCAGAACTTACAGAGTCTGCAGAATCAGCATCCTCGGATAAAATGATAGTATATGAGGCTATAGAGGTTTCAAAATCATCATCTAAGTGCTGATCTAGAAGTAAATTCTGATCAACATCCAAATTTTGATGCTCACCTAAAATCTGATCTTCATCATCTAGATTCAGAAGAGGTGTTGTTGGAATATCTGCATTGAAATCAGCATCAAAAATTGGTGTTGTTGGTGGAGTATGTTGAGGAATGGTTGGAGCTTCCAAGTACAGAACCTCAGGCACATTCAAGTTGTGAATATCTATTTCAGCACTTGTACCTAGATTATCAGCATGTACTGGAGAATGAATAGGAGACTTAGAAGATGTAGGCACACTGTCTTTATCTCACATAAACCAATATTCTGATAAAATATAACCATTCAAGTATTAACTTAAAAATAAATCAAGGAAATAAATACTGCCACGTCAGCATCAGAATTTGATTATTATCAGAATTTAAAAGTCATCAGAATATTGCTCCTTTACTCAAATAGTGAATGTTTATTTCTGTAATTCTTCACACAAATAATGATATGGTTTCAACAGAACTTAATCATCAGAACTTGTCCTCAGAATTTATGTAACTGACACTTAAACTGTTCATCTAAAATAACATTGATCACCACAGTAATATTCATCATTCATATGGAGTGTAAGTGTGTGCATTAAGCTAAATATCAGACAAAGATAAAGAATGATTCACTTCAGTACATCTTAGAAATAAGGCATAACTAAGAACTGTGCTCAAAATCTGTCATTAATCTGAAATCTACTATAGAATGAGGTCATGCATGAATCCACCTCAACTGTTTTGTGCTCATTTTATGCATCTTTTGAAATTCCTTTTTATAGTGGCTTCTGAGTGTAAGTGAGTCACGACTGCTTATAAGAATTTATGCTATTATCAGAGTATTTCTCCAGTAATACGAGAATGTGAAAAGTCACCAAGAACATTTTATTTTTCTTTTCTAATGCATATTACTTAATACCAGCAATGCACTTGGGTCTTCCCTTCCACATACATTTTTCTCTAGATCTCAAAGGAGTACCTGATATTTATTTCTTTTCTGTACTTTTTCTTTTGATAAGTGAGGCTTATCAGCACTTAGTACATCCATAAGATTTACTAACATCAGAACTTAATAGATAAGAAGCATTATTCTAGTTTTTGACTTAGTAATAAGATACACAAAGTAAACATAATCAAGCTCAATATCAGAATTTGCTTATGTTAAAATATTTCCACATAAACAATTACTTCAAACATGGGATCTTTAGTATATTAGAGACTACTAGGTCAGCATCTAGCACAGTTATCCTCATTGGATTGAATAGTCATAGAAATATTCATATCACTATCAGAGTTTAGAAATTCACATCAGACAATAATCAACACTTAGGTAAATTACAATTTAAGCATAGATTAAAGAGAGTAATATCTGTAAATACTGATCATAAAGTCTGATGTATTAGAACATAAACTAAATAGTTTTAGAGGAAGAATCTGAAACCATTCCAAGTTCATTTACCAATCTTGTAAAAGTAGCTTCACACAGTGGTTTTGTGAAGATATCTGCTAGTTGTTGATCTATTGGAACAAAATGCAATTCCATTGTACCTTCCATCACATGTTCTCTTATAAAGTGGTACCTAATGCTGATGTGCTTTGTCATTGAGTGTTGAACTGGATTACCTGTCATAGCAATAATACTTTGATTATCACAGTAAATAGGGATTTTAGAAAATTCTAACCCATAATCCAGTAACTGATTATTCATCCAAAGAATCTGTGCACAACAGCTTCCTGCAGCAATGTACTCTGCCTCTGTAGTTGATGTGGAAATTGACTTTTGTTTCTTGCTAAACCAAGAAACTTATCTGCCTCCAAGAAATTGGCAACTTCCACTTGTGTTTTTCCTATCAATTTTGCACCCTGCAAAATCTGCATCTGAGTAACCTATTAGCTTAAAGTCTGATTCCCTAGGATACCACAATCCCAGATCAGCTGTACCCTTAAGGTACCTGAAAATTCTTTTCACAACTGTTAAGTGAGGCTCTCTTGGATCTGCTTGAAATCTTGCACAAAGACAGGTAGCATACATAATATCAGGTCTACTTGCAGTTAGATAGAGTAGTGAGCCAATCATACCTCTGTAATCAGTAATATCTACTGATGTACCAGTATCCTTATCCAATTTTGTTGTTGTAGCCATAGGAGTGGATGCACTTGAACAGTCTTGCATTCCAAATTTCTTCAACAAATTTCTGGTGTACTTAGATTGACAAATAAAAGTTCCTTCTTCATTCTGCTTGACTTGAAGGGCCAGAAAATAGCTAAGTTCTCCCATCATACTCATTTGATATCTTGACTGCATTAGCTGGACAAACCTTTTACAAAGTTTGTCATTTGTAGAACCAAAGATGATATCATCAACATATATCTGCACCAAAAGTAATTCATTTCCATGGTTGAGATAGAATAAGGTTTTGTCAATAGTCCCTCTGTTAAATCCACTTTCCAGAAGAAATTGAGCTAATGTCTCATACCATGCTCTTGGAGCTTGCTTAAGGCCATAAAGTGCTTTATCAAGTCTGTAGACATGATTAGGAAATTTTGAATCTATAAAATCTGGAGGTTGTTCAACATATACTTCTTCTTCCAATTTTCCATTAAGAAAAGCACTTTTTACATCCATTTGAAAGACTGTAAACTTTTTGTGAGCAGCATAAGCCAAAAATATCCTTATGGCTTCCAATCTAGCAACTGGTGCAAATGTTTCATCATAATTAATTCCCTCATGTTGAGAGTATCCTTTTACAACCAGCCTTGCTTTATTTCTTATAATTATGCCATCATTATCAGTTTTTTTTCTGAACACCCACTTTGTACCAACAACAGATCTATTCTTTGGTCTTGACACTAGGGTCCAGACTTTATTTCTTTCAAATTCATTTAACTCTTCCTGCATTGCTTGCACCCAATCAGTATCTTGAAGAGCTTCTTCCACTTTCTTTGGTTCAGCCTGAGAAAAATAAGAATGATAGAGACATTCGTTTGATGTTGTTGTTCTAGTTCTAATACCTGGTTCAAGATCTCCAATAATCAAGTCAGGTGTATGTGCTTTATTCCACTTCCTTACAGATGGAAGGTTATCTCTAGAACTGGATGTTCCCCCATGATCCATGCCGTCTCCATCAACATTTTCTGATACTCCCCCTGAAATTATGCTCTTGGAGTTGGATCCTTCAGAATTTGAGTTTCCAGAATTTTCAGAATTTGGCCCATCAGAACTTGATGAATCAGAATTTGAGTTTCCAGAATTATCAGAACTTGGCCTATCAGAACTTAATGAATCAAAACTTGAAGTACCTGTTCTAGGTTCTGATGCTTCTTGAGATGTGGTTGGATCTTCAATATGCTCCCCCTGCACAGGTGCATTTTCCTTTTGCGTAGTCACCACAGTTTCAATAATATCAAAGTTTAACCCATCAGAGTTTGCAGTATCAGGATTTAGACTATTAGTATTTATAGTATCAGAATTTAAAGCTTCATTCTCAAATCTTAGCTGATCATGATCATTGAAATCTTCAAGTCCAGTAATCTTTTTATCATCAAAAGAGACATTGATAGATTCCATGACTACCCTTGTTCTTAAATTGTAGACTCTGAAGGCTTTTGTGGAAAGTAGATATCCAACAAAAATTCCTTCATCAGCTTTTAGATCAAATTTGGATAGCTGTTCAGGATGAGTCTTAAGAACAAAACACTTGCATCCAAATACATGAAAGTACTTTAGATTTGGCTTCTTTTTCTTCACCATCTCATATGGTGTCTTTCCATGCATGTTGATAAGTGTTGCATTCTGAGTAAAACAAGCAGTCTACACAGCTTCATCCCAAAAGTAGGTTGGTAACTTTGCTTCATCAAGCATAGTTCTTGCAGCTTCAATAAGAGTTCTATTCTTTCTTTCAACAACTCCATTTTTCTGTGGAGTTCCAGGAGCAGAGAATTCCTGCTTGATTCCATGGTCTTTGCAGAACTCTTCCATTATCATATTCTTGAACACAGTGCCATTATCACTTCTTATGATTTTCATAGAGTCTTTGACCAATTTATCCAGTTATTTGACATGATCAATCAAGATAGATGCATTTTCACTTTTTGTGTGCAAGAAATACACCCATGTGTATCTGGTAAACTCTTCTACTATAACCATAACATATTTCTTCTTTACAATAGACATGACATTTACTGGACCAAATAGATCAACATGTAGTAGGTAATAAGGATCAAGAATTGAAGATTCAGTCTTGCTCTTGAATGAAGATTTTCTTTGTTTTGCCTTTTGACATGAATCACGAAGGCCATCAAGAGCAAATACTGATTTTTGAAGTCCTCTCACAAGATCTTTCTTGACTAGTTCATTTATATTGTTAAAATTTAAATGAGAGAGTTTCTTGTGACAATCCCAGCTTTCTTCAATTGATGCTCTACTTAATAGACAGATTGCAGAACCATCAGAACTTGTAGAAAGCTTAGCTTCATAAATCTTACCATGCCTGTATCCCTTTAGAACAACTTTGCCTGTAGATTTGCTTACAACTTCACAGTGTTCTTCAAAGAAATCCACATGATAACCTCTGTCACAGATTTGACTAACACTTAGCAGACTGTGCTTAAGTCCTGAGACTAGAGCTACTTATTCAATGATGACATTCCCAAGATTGATATTACCATATCCCAGAGTTTTTCCCATGTTGCCATCTCCATAAGAAACTCCTGGGCCAGCTTTCCCCACAAAGTCTAATTGCAGGGCTTTATTTCCAGTCATATGTCCTGAATATCCACTGTCCAAAACTAGGATATTTTTCCTGTTGCCCTGCAATCACAAAGACCACTAATGATTAGTTTTAAGGACCCAGACATGCTTGGATCCTTTGGCCTTATTAAGTTTGTTAACATTTGCAGCGGATTTAACATCAGAGTTTATGTTAACATTTTTCTTATCAGAATTTACAATATCAGACTTTGCATCAGAACTTACACTAGAAGGAATAATGCTAACTTTCTTCAAAGAAGGTTTTATTTGATAATAATCATAGTACAAACTATGATATTCCTTACAAGTATAAATGGAATGCCATAAACTACCACAATGAAAACAAGGATTTTGTGGTTTAAACCTAACAGACTGACTCTTAACTCCTGATTTAGGAGGTAAAGAATTTATATCCTTATTCTTCCTGCAAAAAGAAGCAAGATGGTTAGCGTTTCCACAGTTATTGCATTTCTTTCTAGGAGCATTAGGAAGAGACTTATAATTATTGATTTTGTTCACACCTTCCTTTCCATTCCTATTTTTCCTAGGTGGCTTACCTTGTTTACATCCTTAATATCTTTCAACTTGTACTTAAACTGCTTCTTTGTCATTAAGCATATGTTAACTTCAGCTGGTTTATCCTGTTTTAATTTGTCAGAAGTTGACTCTGCCTTAACTTCTGTATCATTATCTTTCATCTTTTCAGAATTAGACTTTACAGTTTTAGCTACAAACTTAACAGGATTTACCTTTGGCTTAGTAGTCTGTTTAACAATAATTGGCTTAATTTGTTCAGTTCCTTTTTCACTTTTATCATCTCCATAGCCTAAGCCCTCTTTCCAGTTTCCACTACTTAGTAAATTCTGAGTTGTTCTGCCAGAGTTAGTCCAAGTCCTGATAATCTCTCTTTCATTTTCTAACTCAGTTTTTAGAGATTGATTCAATTTTAACACTTCATCTCTAACATAAAAAGCATCATCTCTTTCTTTATGAGTTTGATGGAACATAACTAACTCTTTTTCTAAATAGTCATTCCTTTTCTTAAAAGCCAGATTTTCAGACGTTAACCTATGACATGTTAAAGTCTGATCTCTATAGCTAATGAATATGGTTTTAAGATAAGATCTCAACTCAGTAATATCATCAGTATGAAAAGCATAAGTTGTTTGAGGTACCTTTAACTCAGCAGCTTTAGAACTGCTATCAGCATTTGCCATCAAAGCATAGTTCACCTCATTTTCAGAATCTGAAGTGTCTATCCAGCTTTTCTTCTTTGTTACAAGAGCCTTGCCTTTGTCACCTTTTCCTTTCTTGCAATCACGAGATATGTGGCCTTTCTCACCACAATTGTAGCATTTAACATTTGAGTAATCTCCTCTGTCAGACTTTCCTACTTTGCCTTCAGATTTTTTGAATCCCTTCGTATTAGAACTTCCACTTTTCCTGGAAAATTTCTTTCCCCTTCTGAATTTCCTATAGGCTATCTTTGTGATACCCTTCACCATAAGAGCACACAATTTCATCATCTCTTCATCAGCATCCATCTCAGAGAGACTTTCAGTTTCTGAATCCTCATCACTATCAGAACTTGATGACTCAGTATCAGACTTTGTGATGAGAGCCTTTCCTTTGCCTTTCTTTGAGACAACCACTTTGGGGGATTCCTCCTCAGCCTTAAGAGCAATTGTTCTTGACTTTCTCCCATGTCTCTTGCTTCTTTGATCCATCTCAAGTTCATGAGTTTTGAGCATACCATAAATTTCATCAAGAGTAGTTTCATCAAGAGCATAGTTGTCTCTTATAGTAGTTGCCTTCAAGTCCCAACTTTCAGGAAGAGCTAAAAGGAATTTAAGATTAGTATCTTCATGATCATATTCCTTATCCACCAGTGACAGATCATTCAAGAGTTTGACAAATCTGTCATATAAACAAGTTAATGACTCATCAGGTTTTGAGTCAAAGTGCTCATACTCTTGAGTGAGTATAGTCCTCCTATTCTTCTTAATTGAATCAGTTCCCTGGAATCTTGTCTCCAAGGCATCCCATATCTTCTTTGCAGTCTTGCAGTTAATTACCCTGTTTGACATGACATTATCGATGGCACTATGCAACAAATGCCTTACCTTTGCATCCTTGGAAATAGATGAGATATCTTCAGTTGTGTATTCACTTTTCTCCTTTGGTACAGTCATTGCTGGCTGATCTGCAACTACAACAGAGAGCTCGGTTGGCTTATGTGGTCCTTCATTAATTCAGTCAAGGTATTCTGGATCTGTAGCTTCCAGAAACATAATCATCCTCACTTTCCATATGGGATACTCATAAGGTTTCAGTATGGGAACCCTAATAGTCTCATATCGATTATGGATTTGAGTCTTTGGAGTTTCTTCAGTTTTGGTGGGCTTGGTTGGAGTTTGTTCTTCTTCAGACATGATTGTTTTGGATCATTACTATATATGTGTTAACAGATAGGCTCTGATACCACTTGTTAGGTCACACACACTGTAGAAGGAGGTTGAATACAGTGTATACTACAATTAAATTGAATTAAGAACACAAGTATGAAACACAGAATAATCATATTAATAAAACAGTATTACAATGGAACCGTTCTCTCTCAGTGATGAACAAATATCACGACAGATGCTAGGGTTACAGTGAATAATATTCTCGATTACAATAACACATCTAGTATAAACCCTATACTGTGTTTATAAAGACACACAGTTACAAGATAATCTTCTAATTGATATCGAATATAAGTCTGCATCCTATTATCTTTTCCTCCAAGTCTTCTATTCTTCATAGAATTCTTCTCCATGCATATCTCTTTTTGTGTTTGTCTTAATCTTCTTTCCTTCAATCAGCCGCCTTCCTTATCTAAAAGTCTTCTTAAGTCCTAATATTATCTCCTAATGAATATCTTCTGATATCTTAAGTTCTGATAACTTAAGTTATGATATGTTAAGTTCTGACTTCAGTAAAAGTATTGATTTCCAGTTAAGACCTGATTTGTCCTATTAGTCAAGATCTGAAAACTAAACACAAATCATTATTAGACATGATATCACAAATATATCTAACAACTTCTTTTCAAAGTTATACTAGCGGGTTATGTGTTGAGATTGAGAATTGTTAAAAAGAGTTTTAAAAGAAAGAGAAAATTTTATTTATGGAATTTGGATATCTTGTTTCTAGAACTGTAACCTTAAAAGATCTTGGATTAGTGTGGGGTCATTTATGCTAAATATCTTCCGCTGGCATTTGCATTTTGATTTAACAGGTTAATTTGGATTGAGGTTTTATAGTGACGACCAAATCCTCTGACCCCGGATTTGGGGGCGTTACAGGTTGGTATCAGAGCTAAGGTTATAGTAAACTAGAAACGAGAGTGTGTAGGAGTTTGTATAGCTATATGAGGACGTTTGAGCTCATATCGAGTTCCTGTTGGACTGTTGGATGTAGTACCAACGAGTAAGCTAAGATTGGCGTATTGGTTTGAGATGGTTGTGTTGAGCTGGATAGAACTCCTGGAAGTTGCAAAGTTCTATTATGGAATCTTCTGAGGCTACTATGATTCGACAACGATGAAGATTATCGATATCCTTAGAATATGAAGAATTGTCTAGAATCGGATGATGAGTCAATAGAAGAGTTCAAATAAAAGATAAGCATTAAGACCTTGGCAATACCTTCTATTTCTATAACTCCTTTTGACATCTCTCAAAAAGAAGTAATTTTTAGAGGATATATTCCCTAACACTCATTTTCAATCATATATGTGCTTTAAATGTGCCAGAGGCTGTCATGAAGCCTATTTTACAAGTTTTGATAGCTCTGCCAAGTTATGATAATTTAACTTCCACTTTTCTTATATGGCAGATAGTTTATTGGTGATGTGACACTGCTTGCTCATTTGGTGTCAAAAATTTGTTCTCTGGATTTCATTCCTTCAGAAATATCATCTTTGAAATCTTTTCAGTTTTATTCATTTGATTTTGAATTCCTTTGATATTCTTTTATTCTGACTGAGATGAACAACCTTAACTATAGGGGACACAAGGTATACCTGTCTGTGTGATAAGAGTTGGATGGGACGCCATCACTTGTGTGTGTTGTGACTACAAGAAGGTTAACAACCTTTAGTAGTGTCTTAATCTGGACACGTAATATGAAGTTCATTTGATCATATTGATCTCTCAGTAATTCTTTTATTTCAACGATATTTTTTTTTCTTTCACAAATTCAGATTTTGGTCCTGTTATGATATTAAATTCTTTTCTCTTTGAAATTTCAAGATTTTATCATCTCAAATATTCGAAGGTATGCCAATCAAGTTGGGCCGAGTTATCTTGGTCAAGTTGAAATAATACTATGTGATGGGATTACCAATAGCGGCAGTGAATTGCAATGCGAATAAAATCAATATCGTATAACAAATTCAGTCTGTTTTTTTATTTCTCTCTCTATTTATCTCTATCTCTCTCTTTATTTCTCTCTATCTTTCTCTCTATTCTTCTTTCTCGCAATCAGTAAAAGTGATTCTATTGAGAAATTGGTCAAAGGACATGTGGAAGGAACAATGGTGCGGAGTGAAGCTCCCGTGATAATTGTGTGGTATAAGGAATTTCAGTGTTACTTGGAATTTTGAGAAAATTTAAGTATGCAAGATTGGAAAGTTGGCCAGAAGATCCCTAGTGCTATCTTCTGCTGATTCCGAGGACGGAATCCTTATAAGGGGGGTAGATTGTAATATCCCGTATTTTTAGAATTATTATAATTATTATTTGAATATATATGTGCTTTTTATGATTTTAGAAGGAATAAAATGGTGGATATTTTATTCATGTTTGACGAGTTGGTGTTATTAAATGGTAATGTGCTAATTGTTAAGTGTTATATCGTTCCTTGTTAATATATGAAAATATTTACTTAAATGTATTATTTTTAAAGTTATTTGAAAGCTGATCGTATTGATATCGGTAAATTGAAATTATTTTGAAATATCCGGGAAATATTATGCAACTATTTTTATCATTAAAATAATTTTTATGTGATTATTATGGGAATTTTGGTGAATTATCTGATGATTGATATTTATATTTGGGCGTTTATATGTGATATACTGTGAGTATTCAAAATTTTATATGTCCAGAATAAAATATAGATAATTGTGATATTTTTCAGGTAATTTTTGGGCTATTATATGAATTTATAATGATTTATGGATTTATTAATTATTTTCTAGGCAATTACAAAACGATTTTATAACCGAGAATCGTCCAACTTCATCCGTTTTTGCGTTTTTACAACCCGAAACTCTTCCGAAAACTCCTTTCTTATCTAATCTGGTAATTCCGTACATTTTCCGTGTTTTGACTTTTTCGATCGGGATTACGGTTTGACCCGTGCGCGTCCCGGCGCAAAATTTTCAATAAGATAATCATTTCGGTAGATCAATAAAACCCGTATTCTCGAGAGACGGGATATTTTTACATTATTTTCTCATAGGGGTGTTTTATAAGAAAGTTTTGTTTTAAAAATTATCCAAATCTGATATTAAATTGTATCATTTTTATAGTTACTTAGCGGCTAAGTAATCTATTTTTGGATCCGATATATAAGTGTAAATTCAGTATTAAATTCCAGATGGTTTCAAAAATTATGAAACTTATATTTTATTAGTATTTGAATATTTCGAAAATTTTAAAATTATTTCGGAAATTTTTCTAGTTATATTCGCCCTTACGTTTTTCGTTAAACCGTAAAATGCAGATATGAAGCGCGATTTATAAATATTTTAAAAATTATGAAAATTTTATTTTACTAGTTTTTAAATATTCCGAGAATTTTAGAAATATTTCGGTTTCATAAAAATTATCGGACCGGGCCCCTATCGGGACGTCAAACCAACAAAAATTGTATTTTTTTATAAAATCGTGCGACTTCCAAATATTTTATATTTTTACATTTTTGAAATATTCATAATTTTTGGAAAATTTTGATATAAATTTTATATTTATTAGATTAAATATTATTCCCCGTTAATTATTAATTTTGGACTAATTATTTAAATGTTGTACTAATTTTTAGTTAAAAAAATTATAAAAAAAAACGTGTAAGCTAATCTACCCAGCCACCCCCCCCCCTTATTTGTTTACCCACACCCACCCCCCTTCCCATTTTATTTTCCGCCCCCCCTCCTGTTCCCTTCTCCCTCTTCTCTCAGTCTCTCCTGTGTATCGTATATTTATATATAAACGATCAGCGCTTCGATACCTACGCATAGGTATATATATTTCGAGGTTTTGAGAAGAAAATTTGCGGGGCATATTTTCTTTTTTAATTTATTTTCGGGGCATAGAAAAGGAGTTTGACGGTGTTGATTACTCCACATGGCATCTCAGCGTGTATATGTCTATGGCTATTAATATCCGATTTTTCTGGAGATATTTTCCGGACATCAGATATTCTCTTCAGGGTGATCAGAATTTATTTTGGGTAACGATTCCGAAATTCCGCCTTCGTACTTGTGTATATAATAGCATGTTAGTGTTTATATATTTATTTCATAAATTTCAGAAGTTGTTGTAGAAGTCTCTTTTGGCCGTGTTTTTCGTTACCGGCTTGTTTATACGTGCAAATATAAATTATTGTGTGTTTTAAATTTATTGATTTTATTAGAGTACAACTGGATTATGTTATTTGGGATTGATTTTGAGGGGTATGACCCTGGGAAAAGTCTGTTTTACAAAGGTGTTATTTCGAAAATTTTTCTAAAATATTTATTTCGATTTCAAATTATTATCTTTTATTATTTTCGAAAATCATAATTTGATTCACTTATTTATAATTTGTTTTGATTTATTCTTATTTTATTCATAATAAATAGACCGTTTGTCCGTTTAATATGAAACGAACACGTCTAGATTCAGAAAAATATTTTGCTTTCATTAAAAATACTTTCGAGACCCAAATTCTTTTTTTCAAAAGGTCACTTGTTTTACGAGTCATTCGGAGTCGATTATTGATCGATAAATCATATTTTTGACCCGATTTTAGTTTTAAACATACCGAGTCGAACCTTTTGTCGAACCAAGGTATGCGTTATATGAATTATGTGATATGTGGATTATATGTTTATATGTTATGTGAATTACGTGCATACATGAGTCAAGAGTCTTGTATTTGATTGTCTTCTTTATGTGTGGGCTATCGTATGGGTAGACGATAGGATTTTGATGCGCAGTTCGTCGAGTAATTATCGTTTAGGCGATTGAAATTGTATCTTTTAATTATAGATGGGGATCGCTCGAGTTGATCGGGATAAGACATTGGGAAGAATGAGATGGAATGGTATTGGATAACTGGCTTCTAGCAATCGCAGGAGCAGTATATCAGTAAAGTGTTGAAAAGAAAGATGGTGATGCCATAAGATGTCAGACTGAGATAATTGCATTTCTACGAGTGTGACTAACTGGTAAAAACCCAAAGGCAAGTATCCCTATCATCACTTATTGTTCAAGTGATATTTATTTTAAATCTTCTTATGCAAGTATTGTTTTCCCTATTCTCAGTTCAGAATAGATAAATATTTTACATAGCGCTGAATTAAATGATTCTGTTTATGCAAGTACTCTTCTGCTATTCTACGTTCAGAATAGCTAAGTGATTTTACTCATCAAATTATTGGATTTATAAAGGTTTTGGATTTTGAGAAAAATGATTTGGTTGCGAGTATTCCTTCCCAAGTAAATGAGGGAATAAAATTATTTTGGGTGTCAATTATTATGACCCCTTTTCAATAAAAGGTTTTAAGATTGGATCAAATTGCGTAAGTGAACAGGACGGACGGTCGAACGGAGGGCTATTTCTAAGTATCATATGAAATCTTATGACACAATTGTTGCCACAGGCAGGTATATTGCCTTTTTATTTGAGGACTCGTGTTTTGGGGACATGTTTCTATGAATCATGACCTAGTGCTATCACACGGGCTGATCAGCATGTGATAGTATATCCGTCGGAGAATGATCCCAATCTAAATTATCATATCATTTTTGATATTCATAGAATAAATGATTTATCAACTGTTTCTGTTATGGATAAAAGGTAAAATTCCGTTTTGATTCAGTTTCTGCTTGATGTGGATGTTTAGGTTGTTGTTAAATATCAAAGGTGGTATTAGTATAGATGATTAATGTTGACTTCAGTATGGGATGTTGTGAGCATCAAAGTTCATATTGATATCTAATTTGATATAACAACAACATGAGTATTAATATCAAGAGTTCGTTTTTGAATAAAGTCCATGATTCAATCCATAATTATTGCTTCTTGTTATTGTTGTTTACGATATTTCTGTAAACACGGTTTTACGAGTTTTAATCTCGTCAAGATTCAAAGTATTGTTGAAGCCTTTCGCTCAAAAATACCAAAAAGGATTTTGTATACTGAGGAGGAATCAATTATGGGAATCTCTAACTAAATTTTTTTGATTCAGCAATTATGATTTTTTTTAAAATGTTCTGCTCTGATGCAGATGTCGGTTTTATATCAAAATGACTATATATATTACAATGATCTTGCTGAGCATTTCTTTCGCTCATACTTGCCTGTTTTTAAATTTAAACTCCAGTGAGGATTAACTTGTGTTGTTTAGCCGCGTAATTCAAGGAAGCAAAGAAGAAGCTTTTGGAAGGTGGTTGGTCCAGGGTTTGCGGACTAGTGTAAGTTTTGTTGTTTAAAGTTGTTTATATTATATTATATTATAGTTGTGTATTTTATAGTTGGGCCTAGTATACTTCTTTTCGAAGTTATACTAGTGGGTTATTTGTTGAGATTGAGAATTGTTGAAAAGAGTTTTAAAAGAAAGAGAAAAATTTATTTTTGGAATTTGGATCTCTTGTTTCTAGAACTGTAACCTTAAAAGATCTTAGATTAGTGTGGGGTCATTTATGCAAAATATCTTCCGCTGGCATTTGCATTTTGATTTAACAGATTAATTTGGATTGAGGTTTTATAGTGACGACCAAATTCTCTGACCCCGGATTCGGGGGCGTTACATCTTGAGAGTCTTTAAATGTGGTATAATCATCAGCTTGCTCCCCCGGAATAGGTGCATTTCCCTTTAGAGCACTTACCACAGTTTCAATGACATCAAAATTTAACTCGTCAGAACTTACAGGTATAGGATTTAGGTCATCAGAATTTACAGAATCAGAATTTACATCTTTATTTTCAAATCTCAGCTGATCATGATCATTGAAATCTTCAAGTCCAGTAATCTTTTTATCATCAAAAGATACATTGATAGATTCCATGACAACCCTTGTTCTTAAATTGTAGAATCTGAAGGCTTTTGTGGAAAGTGGATATCCAACAAAAATTCCTTCATCAGCTTTTAGATCAAATTTTGACAGCTGTCCAGGATGAGTCTTAAGAACAAAACACTTACATCCAAATACATGAAAGAATTTCAGATTTGGCTTCTTTTTCTTCACCATCTCATATGGTGTCTTTCCATGCTTGTTGATAAGTGTTGCATTCTGAGTAAAACAAGCAGTCTACACAGCTTCATCCCAAAAGTAGGTTGGTAACTTTGCTTCATCAAGCATAGTTCTTGCAGCTTCAATAACAGTCATGTTCTTTCTTTCTACAACTCCATTCGGCTGTGGAGTTCCAGGTGCAGAAAATTCCTGCTTTATTCCATGCTCTTTGCAGAACTCTTTCATGATTGAATTCTTAAACTCAGTGCCATTATCACTTCTTATTATTTTAACAGAATCTTTGACTAACTTATCCAGCTGTCTGACATGATCAGTTAGAGTAGATGCAGTTTCATTCTTCTTGTGCAAGAAATACACCCAAGTGTATCTTGTGAACTCATCCACTATAACCATAGCATATTTTTTCTTTGCAATGGACATGACATTGACTGGACCAAATAGATCAACATGCAGTAAGTGATAAGGCTCAAGAATTGAGGATTCATTTTTGCTCTTGAATAAAGATTTTCTTTATTTTGCCTTTTGACATGAGTCACAAAGACCATCAGGAGCAAATACTGATTTTGGCAGTCCTCTCACAAGATCTTTCTTTACTAGCTCATTTATGTTGTTGAAATTTAAATGAGAGAGTCTCTTGTGCCAATTCCAGCTTACTTCAATTGATACTCTGCTTAACAGACAGATTGCAGAACCATCAGAATTTGTTGAAAGTTTGGCTTCATATATATTACCATGTCCGTAACCTTTCAGAACCACTTTGCCTGTAGAATTACTTACAACTTCACAGTGTTCTTCAAAGAAATCCACATGATAACCTCTATCACATATTTGACTCACACTTAGAAGATTATGTTTAAGTCCCGAGACAAGAGCTACTAATTTAATTATGACATTTTCAAGGTTGATATTGCCATATCCCAGAGTCTTTCCCATGTTGCCATCTCCATAAGAAACTCCTGGACCAGCTTTCTCCACAAATTCTGATAGCAGGGCTTTATTTCCAGTCATATGTCCTGAACATCCACTGTCCAGAACTAGGATGTTTTTCCTGTTGCCCTGCAATCACAAAGACCACTATTGGTTAGTTTTAAGGACCCAGACTTGCTTGGATCCTTTGGCATTTTAAGTTTGTTAGCATTTGCAACGGATTTAGTTTCAGAGTTTATTCTAACATGCTTTTTATCAGACTTTATTTCAGACTTTGTATCAGAATTTACACTAGAAGGAATTACACTAACTTTCTCTAAAGAAGGTTTTATTTGATAATAATCATAGTACAAACTATGATATTCCTTACAAGTATAAATAGAATGCCATAAACTACCACAATGACAACAAGGATTTTATGGTTTAAACCTAACAGACTGACTCTTAACTCTAGGAGGTAAAGAGTTTATATCTTTATTTTTCCTGCAAAAAGAAGCAAGATGGTTAGAGTTTCCACAATTATAGCATTTCTTTCTAGGAGCATTAGGAACAGACATATAATTATTGCTTTTATTCACACCTTCCTTTCCATTCCTATTTTTCCTAGCTTCCTTTACCTTGTTCACATTTCCAATCTCTTTCATCTTATGCTTAAGTTGCTTCTTAGTCATTAAACCTATGTTTACTTCAGCTGGTTTTTCCTGTTTTAATTTGTCAGAAGTTGACTTTTCTTTGACTTTTGTTTTAGAGTCTTTCATCTTTTCAGATTTTGACTTGTCAGAATTTGACACAAACTTGACAGGATTAACTTTAGGCTTTTCAGCTTTCTTGGTAAATTTTGATTTAGATGACTCAGTTTCCTTTTCTTCTTTATCATCTAGGTAACCTAGTCCTTCTTTCCAATTTGCATTTTCTAAGATTTTCTGAGTTGTTCTTCTAGAGGTAGTCCAAGTTTTGATTATCTTCTTTTCCTTTTCCAGTTCAGATTTAAGAGATTTATTCAATTTTAGCAGTTCATCTTTAACATAAAAAGCCTCATCTCTTTCTTCTGAGTTTGATGGAATATAACTAACTCTTTTTCTAAGTAGTCATTTCTGTTTTTAAGAGCAAGACTTTCAGATTTTAATCTTTCATTTTCTAAAGTCTGATCTCTAAAACTAATGAATATGGTTTTAAGATATAATCTTAGCTCGGAAATATCATCAGTATGAAAAGCAAGAGTTGTATGAGGTACCTTCAATTCAGCAGTTCCAGAACTGTTATCAACATTTGCCATCAAGGCATAGTTCACCTCTTCTTCAGAATCTGAAGTGTCTGCCCAGTTTTTCTTCTTTGTGATAAGTGCATGGCCTTTATCACTTTTTCCTTTCTTGCAGTCCAGAGAGATGTGGCCTCTTTCACCACAATTTTAGCATTTGACGTTTAAGTTGTCTCCTCTGTCAGACTTTCCTCCTTTGCCTTCATACTTTCTAAACCCTTTCTTTTCAGAACTTCCACCTTTCCTGGAAAACTTCTTACCCTTTTTGAATTTCTTGTAGGCTATCTTTGTGATACCCTTCACCATAAGAGCACAGAGTTGCATCATCTCTGCATCAACATCCACTTCAGATAAATTTTCAGATTCTGAATCATCATCATCAGAATATGATGACTCTGAATCAGACTGTATGATGAGAGCCTTTCTTTTGCCCCTCTTTGAGACAACCACTTTAGGAGATTCCTCCTCAGCTTTAAATGCAACTGTCTTTGACTTTCTTCCATGCCTTTTTCTCCTTTGATCCATCTCAAGTTCATGAGTCTTGAGCATACCATAAATTTTATCAAGAGTAGTTTCAGCAAGGTCTTAGTTGTCTCTTATGGTAGTAGACTTCAAATCCCAATTTTCAGGAAGAGCTAAAAGGAATTTTAGATTTGAATCTTTAAGATTATATTCCTTGTCCACCAGTGACAGATCATTCAAGAGTTTGGCAAATCTGTCATATAAATCAGTTAGTGACTCATCAGATTTTGAGTTAAAGTGCTCATACTCCTATGTGAGTATTGTCTTCCTATTCTTTTTGATTGCTTTAGTTCCCTGGCATCTTGTCTCCAAATCATCCCATATTTCCTTTGAAGTATTGCATTCAATTACCCTGTTTGACATGACATTATCAATTGCACTATGAAGTAAATGCCTTACCCTTGCACCCTTGGTAATGGATGAGATGTCTTCAGGTGTGTAATCACCTTTCTCCTTTGGTATCATCTTTGCTGGTTGATCAGCAACTGCAACAAAGAGCTTGGTAGGCTTATATGGTCCATCATTAATTATATCAAGGTATTCTGGATCTGTGGCTTCCAGAAATATAGCCATCTTTACCTTCCATATAGGATACTCAGATGCTCTCAGTATGGGAACCCTAATACTCTCATATCGACTGTGGGTTTGATTGTTTTGAGTATCTTGAATTTTGGTGGGTTTAGGTGGAGTTTGTGTTTCGTCAAACATGATTGTAAACTGGATCTCACTGTTTGTATATCAACAGAGAGGCTCTGATACCACTTGTTAGGTCACACAACACTATAGAAGGGGGTTGAATATAGTGTTGATATAATCAAATCGATTTAGAACACAAGTATGTAACAGTAATCAAGTTTATTCAATATAATAAGCTCTGTTACAAAGTAGGTTAAACTACTCTCTCAGTGATGAACAATATCACTAAGAGCTGCTGCGTTACAATGAATCATGTTCTCGTTAATGATAACACTTATAGTGTAAACCCTAAGCAGTGTTTATATAGTACACAGTTACAAGATATCTTCTAATTGATATGGAATATAATTCTGTCTCCTAAAATATATCAATCAGATATTATCTTCTTACAAGTCTTCTAGCTGTCCAACTCTTCATGCATATAATCAGATATTATCTTCTTACAAGTCTTCTAGCTGTCCAACTCTTCATGCATATCTTCTTTTGTTTTAGTCCAGATCCTCTCCTGTAAATCAGCCGCATTCCTTATCTAAAGTACCCACTTAAGTCCTGATATAAATCCTGACGGCCTCAAGTTCTTATATAAGTTTAGACTTCGGCAAGTTCTGATTTCCAGTAAGTCCTGATAAGTCCTGATATTAAGTTCTGAAACTAAACACAACAGATTAGACATGACAACTCAAATATATCTAACAGTTTTCATCACGGGACAAGCTATACAGAATAAGGAATGTCATCATGGATTTAACAATTGATATCACTGATAACAACTAATCATTGGTGTTACTGATAACAATTGAAGCAACTTCCTTACTGAAGAATCAAGGCACAAATCCTCTTATCAGACAGTTCTGTATCAAAGGACAAAATGTCAATTCAATGAAGGATTAGTGTCTCATCTGAAGCAGGAAGGTTGAGAAGCTTGCTCTTCTTAGAGTAAGGAAAGGATATGCTCATGGCTAGACTATCAGGAAAGGTGAAGTCAATGGTTTCTACTATAAAGATTCATCTAACAAAAGTTTAGTTATGGCATTATAAGCTCTCACCCTTGAACATCAACACAAGGAACTCTTTTGTGAAAAGGGATTAGTGAGAGGACTGCCTCATCTGGAATTCAGAAGACGATAAATGTGAGGCATGTCAGAAAGAGAAGTAAAAACAACATCACATCAAAGTAAAGATATACCTTAGCGATGGTGGTTGACTACTCTTATTAAACAAAGTTGTTGTTCGTGCATTCTAAAGACAAGACATCACAGATGGTGATTGATCACATCAGAAGATCAAGATGGAAGCAATTGTAAAATAAATGATCTTGTGGTCAGATAATGGGACTGAATTCAAGAAGCAGTTCTCATTAATATCTGTAGTATCAGAATATTTTGAGACATATTCAGCACTGGGAGCTCCGTGTCATAATGGAGTGGTACAAAGGAAGAACCAGAACTTGATTAAAGCTACAAGGGAAATATCTAGCTAATCAAGACTTTCTAAATACCAAAGGGCTGAAGCAGTTAATACAGTTTACAATAAGTAAGATCAAGCCTTGGTCTGGATGTATACATGAAGACCACTAATGAGTTAATGGCCAACATGAGCTAACACTGAATAAACTGGAAGTGTTTGGAGAGAATATTCTATAGAAGCAAACAATGAAATGTTTTCAATTGATTGAAGATCTTGGCATTTGCAGCTAAGACTAGTTAAGATATTTTCCATGGCTACTCAGTGGAGTATACAACCTACAGGGCATTTGTGGTTGATCAACCGAAGCTTATTGAAATTCTAAGTGCACAGTTCAACAACTCCATGCTCCAAGCTGTAAAGGAGAAATTAATGGTATTGATGATTTATATCCAAGCAGTGGATTGGCTGTGTATAAAAAACTCATTATTTCAATGAAGCCAGTCAGCAAGGGTAAGGATTTTCAGGAAATCCCAGCAACAACTTAGGGGGAGCAAAAGAAGGATCAACTAATCGGAAACAATGCCACATTTAAAATCAGAGGACACTGAAGAACATATCTGTTGAGACAAAGGGTTTGATGTCAATATTATTCCCAGAGTCTAGTTCTTAAGTGATCCAGATGGCGGAGTAATGATTAGAAGGGCTACTGAGTATGAATTATTATTTATCTAGTTTTCTATTTGAAGAAGAAACTAAGAAAGTTATAGAAGCTTTAATAGATCCGAATTGATTGAGTGATTGTAAACCAAGATGAACTCAATCAGTCAGCAAGCAGATTGAAGGAAAGCTGGTATCCAAAACCAAATGACAATCTTGTAATTGGTACAAGGATAACCAGAAGTCAATACTGGATAACAATGGCATTGTTACGAGGGACAAGGCCAAACTGGATGCTAGGTTATTATCAGGAAGCAGAATCTGACAGAAAGCACCAGTGACGAGACTTGAGGATATTACGACATATTTGGCACATATTATACATTCTACCTGGAATTGGACTCTGGTAAGTGTGAACTAGTGTAATCCTGGTTGATGAGTCAAATGAAGTAGTTAATGCACAACAGTTAGTGGACTTTGTAGTTGCAGATCTATTGGACTCTGTATATCTCTTTTTCACAAGCTCACTTCAGGTTGGTATGAACTAGTATACTACTCAAGCAATCGTCAAGGACATGGTATGGCACTCTAACTGAAGTTACAAGTTTAAAATGAACTAGTAGAGTCATCATATTAATAACTCTCTTATCACTAGGCATAAACATAGTGTTATATATGTGTAGTGATATAATGTTCTCAAGATGCCAAAGTGCAAGGTTCCAAGTGGATCCTAGAGAATCCAATCTTATAGCTATTAACAAGATTATTAGATATCCTAAGGGAATACCAACTCTTAGAGTAAAGTACCCTAAAAATATTGTGCCTAACATGTTTGGCTATATAAATATAAATTACACAGGTTGTAAGAAAGACAGGAGAAGCATCTCTGAAGCTGTCAACCTAAGTGACAGGAGAAGCATCTCAGGAAGCTGTCAACTTCGTGAAAGAAGATTGATTTCTTATTATGATAAGAAACAACCTCAAATCTAACAACTATATGAACACTCTATGACAAGGCACCTTCACACCAGGTATCATTTATTTTGAGAGCATGTTTTTTAGTCAAAGAGTCACTTGTAGAAACACTTATTAAATCACTTGTTAAAGTTAATCTTTCAAGACTGGTTTGAAAGTGTGGAATATCATTCATTGCATATTAGTTGGAAATCCCATCTTTAAGGAATTCTTCATATAAGTTCACAAGTATTAAATCTTCAATATTTAAAGGACTTGTGAATCTATCAGTAATCTAGTACCTCGTACTTAGTGCTACTATCTTGATTATCATGATTACAATGTCAAATACATTTTTGGTAGTTAAGCATTATAGCATTAAGTTTGAATATTATTTAAATTGATTTAAATTATGACTGTAGACAATTCCATTCCATATCAATCTCATAATTTGAATTATATTAAAATAAAATGCAACATAGTTATTTGTATCTTGTATGAATAATTGTGATACTTTTAGTATTAGTGATATTATTTAGAACTTTTATTAAGTAATCAATGTTTATTTATAAAATCACTATTGTTGAAAGTTGAAGTATTTTCTAAGTTATGTGTATAAAACTCTCAATATTTTATATGCTTAGAAAGTATTTCTAAAATTACTAATTATCCAGAGAGTGATTGCCATGTATATTAGTCATATATCCTATTGGTGATTATTCAAGGATAATTATAAAAATTATTAAGTGCTAGTATCTAACTAATAGATATTTAGTATTTAATTATTTAGTATTATTTTGGGTAGTTTGGATTATGGAAATTGAAGCAATTCAATGATTTTATTTGCTCCATAATTCAAACTAGCTTAAAATAAATAAGTAGCATGATTGATTATAACTAAATTTGTCAACAATTGATATCTAGTATATTGATTGTAACTTGTGTGCTATAAGTTAAATATGAGATTTTGGTTTTAGTGAATTTAGCAATGTTTACATCTAAAGAATTCACTGAAATCAAAATATGATTGTAGCATGATTAGTTGTATTCTAATTTTTGACTTACATTAGTTAATGGATATTTAGTTAAGAGTTCAACTATGAACTAATTGTGAAGTATTAGTATTTGTAGCATTACTTAGAACTCCTCTAAGTAATCAATGTTTATCTTCAGTCACTTATACTAATATACAAAGTGTGGAAATTCTTCTTAAGTATAACTATGGTTAAAATGTTTGATCGCTTTATTAGAAGTAACCATATGTTGTCAAGTTAGAATAATTTTTATACTTATGTGTAAATATCTAAATAGTTTGATAATAGATGCAATACTCAATGGATTAAAGTATATGGAACTTAGAATATTTTTCTAAGATTGCAAACAAGTCAATGTTGGTTAATGTTGCTTTATTTATCGAACCAATATTGTTTGAGATATTACAGTTGTTAGGAGTTAACAATTGTATGGTATATGAAATTGAATGTTGATGTCTTTTTATTAGATAATTGGTATTTAATTCATTGATATCTTATTTTAATATTTAAAATAGGATGCAACATAATTATTGGTATCCAAAGTACTTGACAAGTATCAAACAATGATATATTATTAATATTTTGTTGCAGATAATTGTGAGATTTTAAGTTCTAGTGCCTTTATATGAGTTGCTATATCTGAAAGATTCACTTCAACTTAAAATCAGCAGCATAGTCAGTCTTATTAAGATTATTTATCAATACACAGTGTTTTTGATTATAATTTTATTAAGATAGATTATGGAGCTTTTGATATGAATGAGAATTGCTTAGACCTTACCCTAAGTGATCAATGCTTTTACAAAAACTCATTCATCTTGAAAGACAAAATCTTTCTTTCTCCTTTTAATACTGTTAGGTCATCAGTCTGTGTCTTATCAAATCATTTATCTTTTTAGACATAAAAACAGACTTGTGCACTCAAACAGTCTTAAGAGAAAAATCAAACTTCTTTCTACATTGGTGATTGCTTATTTCATTAAAATCTTTTTGAAATCACTATTGTACATCATTTCTCTAAAAAGTTTAAATGCATAATTTTTATTCATTATAGATCTTAAGTGCATTTTATCTCTAGATTGCCATATGTTCTGTGATACAGGTTCAGCCTCCAATGGTATTCTTTCATTTGATAGTCATGAGGTTAAAAACCCACAACTTCTATCCCAGACTATAAAGAAACAGAACCAACCAACACTCTCTCACCCCTCAAATGTAGTATGAATTAGAGTGAGGGAGAAAGTGCCATATTGCATCACATAAGGAAGGTTCTGAAGTCAACCCAGCAGCTCTGTCTCCTACAAAGATGAGTAGTACTTAAACCGAAATAACTGCTAGCCCCCATACATCTTCTCAAAAAGATGTAATGGCTGAAAAGGCACAAAAACAGTTACTAGATTCATCCTCTCAACAGGGTGCGTCTATTGAAATTCGCCTGTCGGCCAGGGTATCCGATATAGTGTCACCACCTCAAACATAAACAATTCCTGATTCACAAGGAAAGGTTACACATACAAAGGATGAGTTGACGGAAAAAAGAGTTTCGACCATTTTAAGGTTAGATTCGATTGTTCAAGGTCCTTTAATGGACCAATTGCCTTTACAGGTGTTAGGAGATGATACTGATCCAATAGCCATATGTCAGTAGTCAGTGTCTACCTCCCCAAGACTAATAAACCTGGATGCATCTGCGGATAGTGGATCTGACATAGGTGCATATCGGAAACTTGTTGATAATGATTCAGATATTACCTGATGAGTCACAAGGAAATGTCTTCATAGACATTAGAAGGAAACTTTGATCTTTATGCTAAATTCTTTGGATCATTATTTACCTTACCAGAGTTCAAATCTGGAACCCTGAAAGGGAAACTAGCAACTTGTAGATTATGACTCAGATTCATCTGACGAGTCTAACAAGGATGGGGATTTGTGAACTCTCATTGCACCACCTGTGACCTCCTTAAGGATGGCTAAGGTGATTTTCCTTGCAGGTATAGCTGAATTTTGGAGCTATGAGAAGAGTGATACACTTGTGAGAATGAGTGTAAACACGAGTGGAGAGAAGAGTGAAACACTTGTGAGGTACACGAAACAGAATCACACACTCACAGTGAGAAAGAAAGAGAAACACCATATCCCATTACCTATCCCTAAACATGGTTCTTGTTACTTCGAGTCTCGATTCTGTTTATGATTGGAACCTAACTCTTAGGAACCTAACATTTATAGATTGGATTAGAATACTTCGAGACCTAACAAGTTGGGAGCTAACAATTGGTAATAATTGGTGATCTCACAGTGGGAGGTATAAGGAATTGGGAAGATTGGTGAACATAATTACCAACAGTGAAGTCATTCTTGCAGCATTTAACGGGACATGGTTGATCAAACTATGACTTTTTATTTCTTTTCCAACCAAGTAAAATATGAGAACTACTTCAGACAACAGTATACATTCCTTCTCTAAGGGGGAGATAAAAGCTTATATAATAGTTTGGAGGATTCCTCAACTAAGGGGGAGCAATAGCAGGGAGGAGGAAAAAGGTAAAGCACATGTACACTACACCACACCATTGTTTTTTGTAACTATGGATCCTATTGTACGGGAGAGGTGGTAAAACACAAGGTGATTTCCTAGTAATTAGAAGAAGTGGTTTGGTTCATCACTATTTTTCATAAGGGGAGAAGCTGTTTTCCAAAAGGGGAGTACCATTAGTTCTTATCTACGGATCCTATTATACGGGAGAGGCGGTAGACGAAGGTGATCTCCTTTAAGCAGTTGATTCTCATAGGGGAAGAAGCAAGAGAGATATGTGCTTCTCAACAAAAAATGTAGTAGTACAAAAGAAGCTGCTTGTGATTACTTCAAGACTGAGAAGTATTATTTGGAAGAGATTTGAAGAATCAAGGAAATGAAGATGAAACTACTTGAAGATCAGTTCAGTGCTAGAGGAACAAGCATGTTTCATTTCAGTTACTCAAGAAATCTGGAAATGCAGTATTTGATCCAGAAAACCAGTAGCATTATTTACAAGTCCTGGTACATTACTTTTTCTAGTCATTAGTTGAGTTATCCTCTCTATTTTATTTGTTTCTAGGTTTAACAATCAAATAGGGGGAGATTATTGGTGAGACTGCGTAGCTGAATAAATAGTTACGTGATAACTCAACACAATAACAACACTAGAACAAGACAAGTTAATAATACTACGTCTATACAAGAAATCAGGAAGAATGAAGACAAGGAAAATACAAAGAATCAAAAGATTAGAAGAAGGCCCAAAGTCTGTTTACAGGTCACTGAAAGAAGTTCATTAATATAATCATGCCTCAGTGAAGAACAAAGGTTAAAGACTTTCAGGATTTCAGAAATGTTAAAGATTCAGTATATAAGTGCTACCAGAAGATTTCAGTGTATTGGCATTGATTGAAGATAGACAGTATTCGAAGCATAGGAATCTGAAGGATTGAAGACAAAGTATAGACAGAGGTTAATGAAGACGTTGTCTAGAGTACCATAAAGGATTCCAGTGAAAGTATAGTTGTTTATTGACAGTCAGTGTCTGAAGCGATAAAGTTGTTGCAAGCTTAACAATTTAATCAAGGCCATAATACGAAGACCTGAATCGGGGTTAGTCGTCTGTGAACCAGACCAGTTGCACTAGGCGTCAACAACTCGTGAAAGGAATCTGGGTATTATTTATAGAAGGATTGTTAAGTTGAGGAACGTACTTGGATTGAACATTTATCTGTTAAAGTACGAGAAGAGGTGCGCGGGGTATACAGCTAAACAGCTCAGAGGACTGGCGAAGCTCAAAATTTAATTGTTAAATTAAATAAATTTATGTAGTGGACTTTAATATTATTTATTTAATAAACTTAAAATGATTTATCTTATAAAGTTTAAATAAGTTTTTTTTATAAATCTATATTAGTTTATTTATATAAGTTATATATTAGTTTATTTTATAAATTAATTTAGTTACAATTTAAACTTAAAAAGATAAGGAAAAAAAGAAAAGGAAAAAGAAAAAGAAAATAGAAAAAGAAATAAGAAAATAAAAAAAAAGAGAAAGGAAAGAAAAACAAAAAGAAAAAGCAAAAAGAAAATAAAAAAAGAATAAAAAGTACCCAAGGGTGGCATTTTTCTGGTCGCCACAGAAGTTTGGTTTTGGTGGTTAAGTACAACTACATGTACTTGTAGTATTAGTAGTGTAGTTGTCGCCACAAGCCTTCCCTCCCCCTGTCGTCACAGGATGCCTTGCATTAATTTTGTTTTAGTACATATATGTACTAGTAATAATAGTTGGTCGCCACAGAGCATTCCTCTCCTCAGCCACACAATTTTATTGGATATAAAGTCTACACATTTGCAGTAGAAGGATGAAGCCATTCATTTTTTTGGATTAAAATATGTTCATCTTCTCTCCCAAGAGATTAGTAAAAATGGCAACAAAGATTTACAGAGAAGCTCAAGCTTTTTGTATATCCGTTTAACTTCTCACCGGAATAATGTTATAATGCCCGATTTAATTCTTGTATATTCTTAGGGGCATTATAATCGCTACCCGATAATTAAATCCTAGTACTAACAAAAGCTAGATCATTGTATAGGATTTGATTTGTAAATCTTTGTAGTAGCTAGGAACTTTACTATTCTTATATTGTAGCCGGTTAATTTATTTAACGGAGTGTAGCAACACCCCTCGAGGATTTATATACGAATATATACTTCCCCGAATATCTTGTGTTCCTCATTTTATATTTCCAAACACTATTCTCCTCAAGAACACGGAACCACTAACCGAGCACTAAATCTATATCCGCTAAAGATTCGAAAGAATTTTTAATTTAGTGATTATCGTATTCAACCCCCCTTCTATGATAATTTGGGACCTAACAATTGTCCTCAGGTTCAAGGATGTCACTCAAACCCCTCCCATATTTCTTCTAGCTGAGAATAAAACATGTACTGAACAAAATGATTATTAGAAGCAAATTGATTATGCAACTAATGTTTCATGTCTCATGCTTGTAATTATGAGTGTTGAGTTTTAGAAGAAAAAAGAGCATAATGATGCTTATGATATGATTGAGCACCTTCAAAGTATGTTTGAAGGATAGGCTCTCCAGAAAGATTTGATAATTATAAGGCACCATACTTTTGAATGGGAGAATGATATCCAGTTGGACCACATGTTCTAAAGATGATAGGTATATGTACCTTGATATTTTGGGTTTCAAGAATAGTCTAGAGACTCTTCTTGATTTGATCAAACAATCTTTGAACAATTTCTATTCTTAGTTCGTTAAGAACAAAAGGAATGAAATAGACAAAACACTCACTGAGATATTAAGCATGTTTAGAACTACTGAAAATAACACGGTAAAGGCATGAATTATGTCCATATTGATGATGTACACATGGAATGCAAATGGGAAAGGAAAGTGGAAAGGAAAGGTGAAGATTTGATCTTATTCGGTGCCAAACCAAAGTTCAATCCAAAAGGGCTTTTGAAGCCTGATAGTGTTGTTGCTAAAGGAGATGATTGTCATTTCTGTGGAAATAACTGGATGATTGGAAGTTAAATTGTCGAGCTTTTTTGAAAGATCTAAAGAAGAAGACTAGAAATGGTTAAGCTTTAGATATCGGGTTAGAATTAGAGCAAAAGTTGTTGCTCTGGTTGAAGGAACTCGATACCTAATTTTTCCCATAAGGCGAGATTGAGAACTTGATAAATTGTTATTATGTGCCTTCTTTTAACGGAAACATATATCAATTTCTTATCGGGACAAGAAAGGTATTTCATTTTAATAAATAAACAACAGTTGTTTATTCTATTTCAATGATAAGACTTGTAATATTGCACAATTAGTTAAAAATTTATATGTTCTAAGATGTCTCAAATCAACATTACCTCCAGCATTGTCGTTAAGCCATATTAATGAGAAACGCATTTCTGAGTTACATATAGATGGATACTTGGATAATTAGATTTTGAATCATACGGAAGATGCGAACTTTGTCTCATTAGCAAAATAACTAAAGCTTTTTTTACCTGATCAGGTGAAAGGGCCACCACATAATTAGGACTTGATGTATGTGGTCGAATGCATATGATGGCAAGGGGTGGCTCTTACTACTTCATAACATTTATTGTTTACTTCAGTAGGTATGGAAATGTATATATTATGAAGAACAAATCTGATTCTTTTGAAATGTTCAAAGAATATAAGGCTGAAGTAGAAAAGCAAACAGAGGAAAGTATAAATGTTCTACGATCAGATCATGGAGGAGAATACTTAAGCCTCAATTTCAAGAGTTTCTTGAAGGAGTGTGATAGTGTATCATAACTTACTCATCTGGAACATCTCAATGGAATAGAGATTCTGAGAGGAGAAATCGTATTTTGTTTGACATAGTACGCCCGATGATGAGACAAGCGGATCTTCCATTCAGTTTTCGGGGTTATGCTCTGGAAACGGCTGCATATACACTTAACCAAGTTCCGACTAAAGTGGTTTAAAATAATCCGTATGAGATATAGAGTGATAAATGTCATAGCATGTCATTTATGAAAATTTGGGGATGTGAAGTGTTTGTAAAATGTTTAGCCTCTGACAAGCTTGGACCAAAATTAGATAAATGCTATTTTTTGGGATACCAAAGTGAGACTAGGGTCTAATTTTTATAATCCTTCCGAAAATAAAGTGTTTGTTACTCGGACCGCTGTATTTCTTGAGAGAGAACTACTTTCTAAGAAAATCAGTAGGAGGATAATACATCTTGATGAAGATCGAGAACCACATGATAATATTGGACCAGAGTTGGAATAAGATCGGGATGTACATCAAAATGTTGAAAGTAATCATGTCTAAGAAACACAGGTTATTCATAGATCTAGTAGGATTCACCATGAGTCTGGGAGAAATTATGGATTTTTTGACACAAAATGGTGATGTGATGCTTACAGATATTGATAAAGCCTCTCACCTACCAAGATGTTATGAACTGTCCAGACTCCGAGAGATGGCTGAAGGCCATGAAATCCGAGATGGAATCCATGTATCAAAATAAAGTATTGACTTCAGTTGATCCACTCAAAGGGGTAAAACCAATAGGGTGCAAGTGGGTTTTCAAGAAGAAAACTGACATGGATGGTAAAGTACAGACCTATAAGGTGCGACTAGTGGCAAAAGGTTTCAAATAAATTCATGGTATAGACTATGATGAGACTTTTTCACCAGTTGCTATGGTCAATTTCATCAGGATTTTGTTAGCAATAGTTGTTTACTTTGACTATGAGATTTGGCAAATGGATGTCAAAACTGTTTTCTTATATGGGAGCCTTGAAGAGGATGTATATATGATACAACCTGAGGGTTTTGTCGATCCAAAGTTTGTTAAGATAGTTTATAAGCTGCTTCTATCTATTTATAGATTGAAGCAAGCCTCAAGGAGAATGAATATTCATTTTGATAAAACGGTCAAAGAGTTTGGCTTTATTCAAAACGAAGATGAACTATGTGTTTGCAAGAAGCTTAGTGGGAGCCATGTGACATTTCTAGTATTATATATAGATGATATATAACATATATGGAATAACATACCTTCTCTACAGGCTGTTAAGACTTGGTTGAGAAATAATTTCTCGATGAAAGACTTAGGCGATGTTACCTATAGATTAGGGATCAAGATTTATAGAGATAGATTGAAGAGATTAATCGACCTATTCGGAGTACATACGTTGATAAAGTATTACATTATTTTCTGATGCAAGAGACAAAGAAATGATATGTTTCGATGTCTCATGGGATAGTGATCTCAAAAGATAATTGCCCCCTAAATCATTAGATGATAAGGGCTGTTTGAGAAAGTTTCAGATGCGTCAATAATTGGATCTATAATGTGTACAATGATATGTATTTATCCTGATGTTTCGTATGCTTTGAGCATGACGATCAGATACCAGTCTAATCCGGGTGAGGGTCACTAGATAGTTTTCAAGAATATTCTTAAGTACTTAAAGAGGACTAAAGATTTATTTTTGGTGTTTGGAGAAGATATGGAACTGGTTGTAAAGGGTTACACTGATACTAGTTTCTGAACCTAATTTCTGGATAAATAAGGATGATTACATGTTTATGTCTGTTTTGTGTTTTATCTAAATATAAGTGATGTTAGCTGGAATAGTTCACAGAAAGAACATTGATGATTCTATAATGGAATTGATATTTTTGAAACAGCCAAGGAGACTGTTTAGGCATGTCCTTAGGCGATATCACCTTATTAATGAGATTAATGATCAACGAGATATAAATGTAAAGTGCATAATAATGATAATGTTACAGACCCACTAACTAAGGCTTTGTCGCAGCAGAAGCACGATGGACATACTAGTTCCATGAGTATTAGATACATGGGTGATTGGCTCTAATGCAAGTGGGAGACTGTTAGTATTTGTGCCCTAGAGACATACCTATGATATTTTAGTTTAAGACATTTGGATTATTAATGTTTATGTTCTATCGATTATTTCCTTTATAATTTATTAATTCTTGATTTAATGCGATATAAATGTTAGATTAATAAATGTCCTTGGAATATGATATGCAATTCTATATCTCTAAGTACATGACTTAGAAATGAGATTATGAGAATAGTATAAATATTCATAAAGGTCCCTAGTTGAGTATTATTATTAAGGGACAATAATAATGCATTAAGACTGTGTGTTTGTTGACTAATGATCACATCTCATTGATCATAGGTATAGTGATACTAAAATAAAAAACACAGGCATATGTAAATTTACATGGTGCTGGACAGACCCGATGTGAGATTCTATATCTCTGTTATGTCATAAGTAATTCTCACAGTGATAATGATGTAATGGTCCTTAGAACTGAAGTCATTATATTTCTATACGAGAATTAATATACATTGATTTCATTAAAAGTTATCTTTGACCGGGTAATGATAAAAGTGCACATTGGGTATGATAAGAATCGTATGAGAAATATGAATGATCTAGATAGTATTTAACCCTCATATTTTAGGAGTGATATCATTGGCCTCTTGTGTGAGCTAGACTATGAAATATGTGGCCACACCTAAATGTTGATTTGATATGATAGTCTACTCATTGACAAAGGAAACTTGGATTAAACTATGATGAGGATGCCACATTACATGCCTCTAGTTTAATCTATAATATTTGGTTAAAGGAATTATATTACATTGTACATTATTCACGAAAGGTTTAATCGATCACGGATCCAATTCTTATTACTTGGATAACAATGATGTATTACTATATGCCGCTCATTATTTACAATTTTATATTAGAGCCAATGTAATAATAGCCTATAGGGTCACACACAAAGATTGCTTGAAGGATTATTTAGTTTAAATTGGATTGAAATTAAATTAAAGTAGTTCAAATTATTTATACTATTAATTAAGTATGACTTAACTAATTAGATAAATAATGATATTCTAATTTACTAATATCAATTATGAAATTCAGTTGTTCAATAATTAAGTGTGACTTAATTATTATACAAATATGAATTTCGAATTAATAATAACTCCTAAATAGTTAAGAGTTATAATTATTTTTCTACTCTCTATATAATATCTTTTGTGTGGTTGTTTTTGGGTGCAAGACTTTTACTAAAATCCTAGCCACCAAGAGAGAAGATGGAGAGAGCAAGAAGAAACCAGTTTGTGCGAGTACACATTCAATCCTTGAGTTCAAGCATTCGTGTGGATACCGATAGAGCATAAATCGCGAGAGCGGGATGCGTGGTGATTGAAAAATCTTTGAATCTCCATTATTCAACCAATTTTTAAAGCTTCTTAAGGTAAACAATATGATCTACGAATTAAATATTTCGCATGGATCCTACGGTGGGTTTCAAAAATTCTGGTTTTCCACATTTTTATTTACTGTTTCTGTTGCGTTTATGTGCTTCAAACCCTTCACCTAATGTACTCCCAAGAGTCCTAACAATTCCATACACAGGAAGTAGAGTGCATTTGAGGCCTTACTAGTTTATGGAGTTCAAGGATGAAAAATGCACCAGAAGATTCTTCGGACTAGAAGATCAGCTAAAACTTTCTAGTAATGAAACTCTCTTGGAGATGCAAGAAATGTTGGATCAGTCAAATGAAGATGAATCTGAATTCTACAGGAAACTTCAACACCAGATTGAAGAAAACAATGAAAAATTGGGAAAAGAAGTTCCGATAGTCAAGGAAATAAGTTAAATCTGCTCAGTCTAGAGGAGCACCTTGAAATGGCTTGTGAGATTCTCTGTAAACCTTCTTCTACATAATTTTTAATAAATTGCAGGACTTGTTAATTTTATCTACTATAAAATAATCTGTATTCATAGGGTGTTTTGTTATCATCAAGTTTCTCTTAATTTATGCCTACAATTCCAGTAGACATAAATTAGGGGAGATTGCTAGGAATATGTTGTATACTTGATGATAAGTTAAACAAAACACCTTCGTAGATTTAATTTAGTGATTTTGTAGCTGTCAACAGATGATCACTTTAACATCCGTTGAAAGGGTAGCTTATATATTTATAAGTTTAGTAGCACATTTCTGCATATTGTAATGCCTTAGAGAACTAGATGTTATAGAATGTTTTAAGTCATGTTGACTACTAGATTGATATGCAAGATAGGTTGGCTAATTGTTAATATTAGATGCCTTGTAATCTTGTATAAGTGAAATAGAGTTAACTGCTATAAAGATGCTCTCAACGGATGTTCCATAAAGTCTCAACGGATGATCAACTAGAGTCTCAATGGATGATCAACCAGACTCTCAATGGATGATCCAACAAAATCTCAAAGGATGATCCCACAGAGTTTCAACGGATGATCAAATTCAAAAGCAGTTGATAGTGACTTGACAGTCACATGCGTTGATTGTACGCAAATGGAATATGGCAGCCTATTTACAAGTTTTAGGCCTCGTTTGGTATTGCTGTTGCATATAGCTACAACATCTTTTTTGCTGAAAAGTTGTCAGACAGGTGTTTGGTAAATTCTAAAAGCTGCTGTCTGGAAAAGCACTTTTGGTCTAAAAGCTGCTTTAGCAAATGCATGTCCCCCCATGCTTTTGAAAAAGGCTGTTTTCAGCTTTTACAGAAATTAGCTATTAGTTTCACCGTCAAACCTTCTCAAAAATATTATTTTATATATTATATCTCAAAATATGCATAAATTAAAAAAATTACTAAACAGTCATCTAATTTTTCTGACATCACTTTTTCCACCAGCACTTTTCCTCACAGCACAGCAGTTTTCAACAGCACTCCCAAATAGAGCCTTTGAGAACAAAGAAGCATTTCCATTTCCATGCTAACTTGAAGACATTCAAAGATGCTAGATAGAGAAATGAAGAAGCACGTAATTAGTCTAGAAACATTTTGTCTTATTTGTTTTTCTTTTTTATCATGTAACTTGGTGATATATAAACCAAGAGTAGCGAGTAGAACATCATCTAAGTAAGTACGCAATTATCAGAGAAATAGATATATGAGTAAAGAATTTCTCTATTCTTGAATAGTTCAACTTGTAAGAAGCTGTGTGCAAATCTTGCATCACAGAGTTCTCAAATTAATATATATCTATGGTGGAAAAGTTCAATCCACTAGAAAGTTTTTAAATACTTGTATTTGATCACTTTATGTTTGATTTCTTCAATACTTTCATTTTGAACCTTAGCTAAATCAAACATAGTTAAATATTCAAAGTAGAACAGTTCTTAAAATTTAAAAGTAGCCAGAATTACATCCAACCCCCCTTCTGTAATTCTTTGTTAGATTATTTGAGAATAACATAAATAATCGATAGAACATAAACATTAATAATCCAAATATCTTAAACTAAAATATTTTATTGTTGTCTCTAGGGCACAAACACTAACAAGATCTTCCTTGAATTGATCTTTATCCATCTTTGTTTTTGCAATCAACATCCTTAGATCTTTATTATCTGATTGCTTAGCCAAATGGGCTTTTATACGAGAAGATGAATATTCTTCTTGATTTTTACCGATTTTCAAGTCGGTGGATTGAACCGTCTTGGTTTCATCGTCAATTGATTTCTCTTTGGAGTGATATCTTCAAGGGTGGTGTTGACTTTCATCGCCCTCACTCAGACCCAAGCTTTTCCTGAAGTGATTTAAAGAATTTTCCATCCGATGAAGTTGTTCCAATAAACCACCGTTGAAGCATAACGGTGGTTGCTCGTCCTCATGTTGGTTAAAGCATGCATTATCCTACCGTTTGAGGCGTTCATCATTGTGTCGCTTGAAGTGACCCTTAGTTTGACGTTTAAGGTGTTCATCATCATGTTACTTAAAGTGATTGTTAATCTTCCGTTCAAGACTTTTATCATCATATCTCTTAAAGCGATCGTTAGTCTGCCGTTCAAGGCATTTATCACCGTGTCTCTTATAACGATCGTTAGTCTGCTATATAAGGCGTTCATCATCATATTGTTTAAATCGATCGTTAGACTTCCGTTCAAGGCATTTATTGTCATTTCGCTTAAAGCGATTGTTATTCTGCGTCTAAGGCGTCCATCATTATATCGCTTAAAGCGATCGTTAGTCTACCGTTCAAGGCATTCATCATCATGTCTCTTAAAGCGATCGTTAGTCTGTCGTTCAAGGGGTTCATCGTCATGTCACTTAAAGCAATCGTTAGTCTTCTGTTCAAGGCGTTCATCACCATGTCGCTTAAAGCGATCATTTCCATGTTGCTTGTAACGTCCATCTACATGTTGCTTGAAGCGTCCATCTCCATGTTGCTTGAAGCGTCCATTTTCATGCTGATCTTACGTGTAGCGTTCACCATCAGAGTTGTAGCCATTGTTGCGAGAGTTTCCATCATTGATAGACATCTTTTCCTCCTAAGATTCGAGTTGATTCAACCCCTCATTCTAACACTAATTTATTAACAAAGGAATTTGGTTAACAAAGATTTGAGGTTCGCGAACGGAATCAAGATCTGCAACGACAGTCGGTGATCAGGGAAATCATTTATGTTTGCCTTCTCAGAGCTCTCAAACACGTACCCTCACAACGTGCCTCTGTACTTCCTTTTATAGAGGATCAAGCAGGACGTAATTCTCAGGGAACAAGAAACCTAGGTGGACTCGGCTTTTTATTTCACGGCCCAATAGTAGTTGTCGAACCAACTTCCTGTTATAACTCAAACATTGATTTGCTTTAATAGTGCCCAGCGATGTGACCTAATCACAAAGGCTCAAGGCTCGATTACGAAGTCAAAACTTTACGGTTAATGAAACTCTTCGGCTGATGGATATCTCATCCGCTGTTTTCGTCGATCATAACCGCATGTATGGCCATGACTTACCGCAAATGCTAAAGCGCATCCTTACACCCAATCTGGATAACCCACCAGACTCCATGTTAGATATATTTGATAATGTCATGTCTAATATGATTTATGTTTAGTTTTCAGATCTTACTTAAACAGGACAAATCAGTACTTAACTGAAATCAGCACTTATATTGAAGTCATTACTTAAGTCATCAGTACTTAAGGTTCAGGAGATATTTATCAGAAGATAATATCAGGACTTAAAGGAAACGTTCAGATAAGGAAGGAAGCTGATTGAAAGGAAAAGAAGATCAAGACAAACGTAAGAAGAGATATGCATGAAGAAGAAATTCTATGAAGAATAGAATACTTGGAAGAAAAGATATCTGATTGATATATTTTAGGAAGCAGAATTATATTCCATATCAATTAGCGATTATCTTGTAACTGTGTAGTATATAAACATAGACATAGGGTTTACACTATAAGTGTTATTATTATTGAGAAGATTATTCATTGTAACCCTAGCAGCTCTCGTGATATTTGTTCATCACTGAGAGAGGACAGTTCCATATTGTAACAGAGTTTATTGTTTTGAATAAAGTTTGTTTTCTGTTACTTGAGTTATTAAAGTTCGATTTGATTGTGTTATACACTGTATTCACCCCCCTCTACAGTGTGTGTGACCTAACAAGTGGTATCAGAGCCTATCTGTTAACACACAAACAGTTTAAGATCCAAAAACAATCATGTTTGAAGTAGAAACTCCAACTAAGCCCACCAAAACTGAAGAACCTCCAAAGACATAAATCCAAAGCCGATATGAGACAATTAGAGTTCCCATATTGAGACCATCTGAATATCCCATACGGAAGGTGAGGATGACCATGTTTCTGGAAGCTACAGATCCAGAATATCTTGATAGAATCAAGGAAGGGCCTCACAAACCAACCAAGCTCGCTGTTGCAGTTGTAGGTGAAGCAGCAAAGTATGTACTAAAGGAGAAGAGTGACTACACTGCTGAAGACATCGCCTCAATTGCTAAGGATGCGAAGGTACGACACTTACTGCATAGTGCCATTGATAATGTAATGTCAAACAGGGTAATAAACTGCAAGACTGCAAAGAAGATATGGGATGCCTTGGAAACAAGATGTCAGGGAACTGATACGATTAAGAAGAACAGGAAGACAATACTCACTCAAGAGTATGAACACTTTGACTCAAAGGCTAATGAGTCATTGACTGATTTATATGATAGATTTGTCAAAATCTTGAATGATTTGTCACTAGTTGATATGGAGTATGATCTTGAAGATTCAAACCTTAAATTCCTGTTGGCTCTTCTTGAAAGCTGGGATTTGAAGGCAACAACAATAAGAGACAACTATAATCTTGATGAAACAATTCTTGATGAAATTTATGGGATGCTCAAGACTCATGAACATGAGATGGAACAAAGAAGCAAGAGGAAAGGAGGAAAGTCAAGGACAGTTGCTCTTAAGGCTGAAGAAGAATCCCCTAAGGCAGCCACCTCAAGGAAAGGCAAGGGTAAAGCGCTCTTCACAAAGTCTGATACTGAGTCATCAAGTTCTGATAGTGATGATGACTCAGAATCTGAAAGCTTGCCTGAGACGGATGCTGATGAAGAGATGATGAAGCTGTGTGCTCTTATGGTGAAAGGAATCACGAAGATTGCATACAGAATTTTCAGGAAGGGAAAGAAGTTTTCCAGAAAAGGTGCAAGTTCTGATAAGAAGAATTTCAGAAAATCTGAGGGCAAAGGAGGAAAGTCTGATAGAGGAGATTATACAAATGTCAAATGCTACAACTGTGGTGAGAAAGGCCACATATCTCCTGATTGCAAGAAAGTGAAGAGTGACAAAGGCAAGGCTCTTGTCACAACGAACAAAAGCTGGACAGACACCTCAGATTCTGAAAGTGAGGAGAATTATGCCTTGATGGCAAATGCCGATATGGCAAGTGCTGAAAGCAGTTCTGAAGCTACTGAGTTAAAGGTACCTCAAACTACTTATGTTTTTCATACTGATGATATTAATGAGTTGAGAAGATATCTTAAAACCATGTTCATTAGCTATAGAGATCAAACTTTAACATGTGAAAGATTAACTTCTGAAAATCTTGCTTGCAAAAAGAAGAATGATTATTTAGAAAAAGAGTTAGTCATGTTCCATCAAACTCAGAAAGATAGAGATGATGCTTTCTATGTTAGGGATGAAGTGCTTAAAATGAATGAATCTCTAAAAGCTGAGTTAGAAAAGGAAAGAGAGATTATCAGGACTTGGACTAACTCTGGCAGAACAACTCAGAATTTGTTAAGTAGTGAAAACTGGAAAGAGGGCTTAGGTTATGGAGAGGATAAGAATGATAAAGGAACTGTAGATATTAAGCCTATAGTTGTTAAACAAAAGCCAAATTTAAAACCTGTTAAGTTTGTAGCTGTAAAATCTGATACTGAGAAATCAGAGGTTAAAAAGGAATTAACTTCTAACAAACTAAAACAGGAAAAGACAACTAAAGTAAATGTAGGCTTAATGACAAAGAAGCAACTTAAGCATAAGCTGAAAGATGTTAAGAATGCAAACAAGGTAAAATCACCTAGGAAAAATAGGAATGGAAAGGAAGGTGTGAATAAAAGCAATGATTATAAACATGTTCCTGATGCTCCTAGAAAAACATTTCATAACTGTGGAAGTTCTAACCATCTGGCTTCTTTCTGCAGGAAGAATAAGAACATAAACTCCTTACCTTCAAAGTCAGGAGTTAAGAGTCAATCTATTAGATATAAGCCACAAAATCCTTGTTTTCATTGTGGTAGTTTATGGCATTCCATTTATACTTGTAAGGAATATCATAGTATGTACTATGATTATTATCAATTAAAACCTTCTTTAAAGAAAGTTAGCATTGTTCCTTCTAGTGTAAGTTCTGATTCAAAGTCTGATAGTGTAAATTCTGATAAGAAAAATGTTAACATAAACTCTGATGCTAAATCTGCTGTAAATGTTAACAAACTTAATAAGGCCAAATGATCCAAGCAAGTCTGGGTCCTTAAAACTAATCATTAGTGGTCTTTATGATTGCAGGGCAACAGGAAAAACATCCTAGTTCTGGACAGTGGATGTTCAGGACATATGACTGGAAATAAAGCCCTGCTATTAGACTTTGTGGAGAAGGCTGGCCCAAGTGTTTCTTATGGAGATGGCAACATTGGAAAAACATTGGGATATGGAAATATCAATCTTGGTAATGTCATCATTAAAGAAGTAGCTCTGGTCTCAGGACTTAAACACAATCTGCTGAGTGTTAGTCAAATCTGTGACAGAGATTATCATGTGGATTTCTTTGAAGAACACTGTGAAGTTATTAGTAAATCAACAGGCAAAGTTGTTCTGAAAGGATACAGGCATGGTAACATCTATGAAGCCAAGCTTTCAACAAGTACTGATGGTTCTGCAATATGTCTGATGAGTAGAGCATAAATTGAAGAAAGCTGGAATTGGCACAAGAAACTCTCTCATTTAAATTTCAACAATATAAATGAACTAGTCAAGAAAGATCTTGTGAGAGGACTGCCAAAGTCAGTATTTGCTCCTGATGGCCTTTGTGATTCTTGGTAGAAGGCTAAACAAAGGATATCCTCATTCAAGAGCAAGACTGAATCATCAATTCTTAAGCCTTATCACCTACTGCATGTTGATCTATTTGGTCCAGTAAATGGCATGTCTATTGTAAATAAGAAATATGCTATGGTCATAGTGGATGAGTTCACCAGATACACATGGGTGTATTTCTTGCACACAAAAAGTGAAACTGCATCTATCTTGATTGATCATGTCAGGCAACTGGATAAATTGGTCAAAGATTCTGTGAAGATAATAGGAAGTGATAATGGTTCTGAGTTCAAAAATTTGATAATGGAAGAGTTCTGTAAAAACCATGGAATCAAGCAGGAATTTTCTGCTCCTGGAACTCCACAGCAAAATGGAGTTGTTGAAAGAAAGAATAGAACTCTCATTGAAGTTGCACGTACAATGCTTGATGAAGCAAAGCTTCCAACCTATTTCTGGGCTGAAGCTGTGCAGACTGCTTGTTTTACTCAGAACGCAACACTCATTAACAAGCAAGGAAAGACACCATATGAGATGGTGAAGAAAAAGAAGCCTAATCTGAAGTATTTTCACGTATTTGGATGCAAGTTTTGTTCTTAAGACTCATCCTGAACAGCTATCCAAATTTGATCTAAATGCTGATGAAAGAATCTTTGTTGGATATCCACTTTCCACAAAAGCCTTCAGAATCTATAATTTGAGCACAAGAGTGGTCATGGAATCTATCAATGTCTCTTTTGATGATAAGAAGATTACTGGACTTGAAGATTTCAATGATCATGATCAGCTGAGATTTGAAAATGAAGACTTAAATTCTGATACTGAAAATCCTGACAGTCTAAATCCTGATACTGCAATCTCTGATGGATTAAACTCTGATGTTATTGAAACTATGGTGACTACGCCAAAGGAAGATGCACCTATGCAGGGGGAGCATACTCAAGATACAACCACATCTCAAGAAGCATCAGAACATACATCTGGCTCTTCAAGTTCTGATTCGTCAAGCTCTGATAAGCCAAGTTCTGATAATTCTGAAAACTTAAATTCTAAAGAATCCAACTCAGAGAGCATAGTTTCAGGGGGAGCATCAGAAAATGTTGATGAAGATAGCATGGATCATGGGGAAGCATCCAGTTCTAGAGAAAACCTTCCATCTGCAAGGAAGTGGACTAAATCACATACTCCTGACTTAATACTGGAAATCCTGATGCAGGTGTCAGAACTAGAACAGCTACTTCAAGTGAATGTCTTTACAATTCTTTTCTTTCTCAGACTGAACCAAAGAAAGTGGAAGAAGCTCTTCAAGATGCTGATTGGGTGCAAGCAATGCAGGAAGAGTTAAATGAATTTGAAAGAAACAAAGTCTGGACCCTAGTGCCAAGACCAAAGAACAGATCTGTTGTTGGTACAAAGTGGGTATTCAGAAACAAAACTGATAGTGATGGCATAATTACAAGAAATAAGGCAAGGTTGGTTGCAAAAGGATATTCTCAACAGGAGGGAATTGATTATGATGAGACATTTGCAACAGTTGCTAGATTGGAAGCCATAAGGATATTTTTGGCTTATGTTGCTCACAAAAAGTTTACTGTCTTTCAAATGGATGTGAAAAGTGCTTTTCTCAATGGATAATTGGAGGAGGAAGTATATATTGAACAACCTCCAGGCTTTGTAGATTCCAAACTTCCATATTATGTCTACAGGCTTGATAAAGCACTTTATGGACTTAAGCAAGCTCCTAGAGCATGGTATGAGACTTTAGCTCAGTTTCTTCTGGAAAGTGGATTTAACAGAGGAACTATAGACAAAACACTGTTCTTCCTCAATCATGGAAAGGACTTACTTCTGGTCCAGATTTATGTTGATGATATCATTTTTGGGTCTACAAATGACAGACTTTGCAAGAAGTTTGCCAAACTGATGCAGTCAAGGTATCAGATGAGTATGATGGGGGAACTTAGCTATTTTCTGGGCCTTCAAGTCAAGCAGAATGAAGAAGGCACTTTTATTTGTCAAACTAAGTACACCAGAAACTTGCTGAAGAAATTTGGAATGCAAGATTCTTTAAGTGCATCCACTCCCATGGGCACTGCAACAAAACTGGACAAGGATACTGGTAAATCAGTAGATATTACTGATTACAGAGGTATGATTGGCTCTCTACTCTATCTAACTGCTAGTAGACCTGATATCATGTATGTTACCTGTCTTTGTGTAAGATTTCAAGCAGATCCAAGAGAACCTCACTTAACAGCTGTCAAAAGAATTTTCAAGTATTTTAAGGGAACAGCTGATCTGGGATTGTGGTATCCCAGAGAATCAGATTTTAAACTAATAGGTTAATCAGATGCAGATTTTGCAGGTTACAAAATCGACAGGAAAAGCACAAGTGGAAGCTGCCAATTTCTTGGAGGCAGATTGGTTTCTTGGTTTAGCAAGAAACAAAAGTCAATTTCGACATCTACTGCAGAAGCAGAATACATTGCTGCAGCAAGCTGTTGTGCACAGATTCTTTGGATGAAGAATCAGTTACTAGATTATGGGTTAACATATTTTAAAATCCCTATTTACTGTGATAATCAAAGTGATATCGCTATGACAGGTAATCCAGTTTAACACTCAATGACAAAGCACATCAGCATTAGGTACCATTTCATAAGGGAACATGTGGATGAAGGTACAGTGGAATTACACTTTGTTCCAACAGATCAACAACTAGCAGATATCTTTACAAAACCACTATGTGAAGCTACTTTTACAAGATTGGTAAATGAACTTGGAATGGTTTCAGGTTCTTTCTCTAAATCTGCTTAGCTTTTGTTCTGATGCATCAGACTTTATGATCAGTATTTACAGAAATTACTCTTTTGTGTATTATGTGCTTAATTGAACATTGCATAAGTACTGACTGTTGTTTGATGTAAATTTCTAAACTCTGATAGTGAACTAACTATTTTTGTGACTATTCAATCCTATGAGGATAACTGTGCTAGATGCTGACCTAATAGTCTTTAACATACTAGAGATCCCATATTAGAAGTATTTATTTATGTGGAAATCTATTGACACAAGCAAATTCTGATATTGAGCTTAGTCACGTTTACTTTGTCTATCTTATTACTAAGTAAAAAACTAGAATAATGCTTCTCATCTGTTAAGTTCTGATGTTAGTAAATCTGATGAATGTACTAAGTGCTGATAAACCTCACTCATCAAAAGAAATAGTAAAAGAAAAGAGACTAAAAATCAGGTACTCCTTTGCGATCTAGAGTTAAAATGTGGAAGGGACGACCCAAGTGCATTGCTGGTATTAAGTAATATGTATCAGAAAAGTAAATAATTATTTTTCTTGGTGACTTTTCACACTCTATGATTACTGGAGAAATACTCTGATAATAGCATAAATTCTGATAAGCAGTCGTGACTCACTTGCACTGAGAAGCCACTGTAAAACGGAATTTCAAAAGATGCATAAAATAAGCACAAAACAGTTGAGGTGGACTCGTACATGACCTCATTCAACAGTAAACTTCAGAATAATGACATATTTTTTGTAAAGTTCTTAGTTATGCCTTATTTCTAAGATGTACTGAAGTGAATCAGACTTTACTCCTTGTATGATATTTTGCTTAATGCACATACTTACACTCCTTATGAATGATGAAAATTACTGTGGCGTTCAATGTTGTTTTGGATGAACAGTTTATGTGTCAGATTGCATAAATTTCGAGGACAAGTTCTGATGGAAGTTCTGATAAATAAGTTTTGAAGAACCGAAATCAGAATTTGTGTGAAGAATCACAAAGATAGGCATTCATTTTTCGAGTTAAGAAATCATGTTCTGATGACTGTTAAGTTCTGATATAAGTCTAAGTGCTGATATTAAATTCTGATCCTCTATTTGACTTATTTGTGGTTAAAATCTGAAACAGTCCTATTTTAAATCAGAATATGTACGAGTGAGATATTAACAGTCAATACAATTAGGGTTAGTGGAACACGTACATGCACAGTAATTTTTACTTGTTTATTGTGCGCATTAAACCCTGTTTTACACTTCCAATGACTGTTTTTCTTCTTCCCGGTCTAGGGAGACGAGGTAGAATTATTTCTACCTGTCAGCATTAAATTTCCTTGCGTCTCCTGGCATTCTCTTGCCTATATAAACCAACACCTCAAATCAGCCTACACATCATTTCTTTTCTCACATACTCACTCTCCTTTCCTTAATACAAACACAAACATGGTCAACTACAATATGTTTTTGAACTATGAGACCTTCAACATGGAGCTGAGCTGTGAGGACTAGCAGCAGGAATGGCACGTAACTGTCATTCCTGATGAGATTTGGGACTTGGTTCACCAGGAGGTTCTCACACACCTCCTGTTCTTTTATATGGACTACCATCGCCATCTGGAGCGATTGGAAGAGGAAAGGTTGGAAGCTCTCCGCCAACAAGAGCGAATCATACGACTCGCTATTCTTCTTGTAGAGAGTCGGAAGAAGAAATAATTTGTTTTCTTCTTCCTGTTTTTCTTCATCGTTAGCTTTGTCCGGCTTCTTAGCCAAGGACAAAAACTGTTGATGTTAGGTTTAGAAGCTTAGGACAGTCTTTTAATGCTCTGATGTAATTTCAATTTCATGGATGTATTCTCTTAATATATTAATGGAATTTCTTATTTTTGCAAGATTTTATCTCTGAGATGTTGTAAATTCTGCTGCATTTTTAAATCCTGATAAATCCATATTCTGATGACCATTTTAATTATTGATTTAAATTAAGTTCTGATTTTAAAATATCAGTACTTGTTTACTTGATTTATTTTTTTTTGGTCATTCTCACACTTGAAATTTTTTACAGAATATTGGTTTTGCAGTGAAAATGATTAAATAAGTAGGAACAGTTTAAATTTTGAATTAAAACTGACTTACCTCAATTAATGGGATTACTTGGTAAGTGGAACGGTTTTTCCTTGAAAAACTGCATGTGATAAGTAATGATTACTGTTTTCCCGTGCCCATTAACTATTCATTATTGCTGCATGTCTGACAGGTGTCAACGGTTATTTTTTTTCCAAGTATAAGTAAGAGAAAGAGAAGATTATACAATCTTTTATTTACTTTTACACTTTATCTCTCTTTCTTTGCTTTTACTCTCTCTCATCTCCTGACATTGGTTTTTCATACAAACATTTTATCAAACACCTTACAGGAAATTTTAATTTTCAATTTTTCTCATGGCACCTAAGGATTTGATCATCGATGGAGCCAAGTTCGTTCCCAAAAACTATGTTGCAATTCTAAATCATGATGAAGCTCCGCCTGAGTTGCATTTTGTGCAAGATCTTCTTGCACATAGTGAAATTGGGTATGCATTGACCCAGCCTTTAGTCTTTTCAAGCCAATAAGTTCTGACGTTTTGGCGGACTGGGCATTTTGATAATGGTGGTGCAACTGGTACTCCCAGCATTGTTTTTGAAGTCAATGATGATGAGCATGTGGTAACTCCTGGAACAGTTCGAAAGGCTTTACATTTACCAGAAGGCTGCATTTTCTCAACACCGGAGGAACCAGCTCTACAGCAGCTCATGGCCAATTTGGGGTATGAGCAGAGTTTGGCTAAGCTTGGATAGTTGAAACGAGCACATATCAGAAAGGAATGGAGCTTTTTCTTCGACTGCATCACTAAAGCCTTCGGGAATAAGTGTTCCAACTTTGATGTTATTCCAATAATGAGTCAGCACATCGGGTATGCTATTATTAACCAAACTCATTTTGATTTTGCAAGTGTTGTGCTAGGTTTTATAGGGGATAGGATGACAGAGGATAGGAATGTTATCTACTTTGCTAGATTCTGTCAGCTTATATATAATTTCTGTTGTGCTGATGAACCCCAACCTACCACTGACTTATTTCCACCCTTTAAACTTGCAAAACGGGCTTTTAATGACTTGGTAAATGCTGACCTTAAGAAAACGGTGGTTAGACCTTTACAGATTCCTCAGTCTGTAAAACAGATCCTGGTAAATGCTGATCCTCAAACCTATAGATCTGTTTATCCTGATGTTCAACCTACCACCACCTCCCATATACCACACCAACCATCAGAACATACCATACATACATCTATACCTCAACCCTCTCTCAGAACATATCTCAAAACTTATCTCACACCTTCACAAACAGCTCAACCTTCATCCTCAGCACCTACTGTGAAGCCTTCATCTTCCAAGCACAAGAGGACAAAGACTGTTCCTCAGACACCATAGAAGAGAAGGAGGATTGTTCTGAGAGATGAGTCTGATAGTGAGGAACAGGTTTCTGCATCAGAACCGGTTGTAAAAGAAGCTGAGAAGGTTCCTTCTCAGAAGGATTGTGGAATTGGGGGATCTAAGCTTCTCAAAAGGCTTAGAAGAATGACTTCTGCTGAATCTCCCAAGGAATCCCCACCTTCAAAGAGATACAAGAAACAGAGAGCTAAAAGGCCAGCTTCAGATGATGAGGAAGCAGTAGCTAAGGAAGGAGATCAGGAATCTCTGATCTTAAAAGAACCAGAATTTGCTAAAGCTACTGCATCTCCCTCGCCATTGTCCCCAACTCAGGAAGCTGCTACAGACAAGGCAAACACACCATCTGTGTCTCCTGTACATGAAACTGTATCTCCTGTAGACCCAGGCACAAGTGCTGAAATTGATATTCATAACCTTGTTGTGCCTGAGGTTCTCTACTTAGAAGCTCCAACAACAATTAATCCATCAACAACACATGTTACTGATGCTACTCAAACTCCAGAATTGTCTACAACACCTTCTCTGCATCTAGATGTTGATGATCAGAATATAGGTGAGCATCAGGATATGGCTGTTGATCAGAACTTGGAAACAGATCAACACTTAGAGGATGATGTTGAAGCCTCGATTGCTTCTCATACTGTTGTTTTATCAGAAGATGCTGATTTTGTAGGTTCTGATGCTTCACATGCGGATACTACTGGTGATGCTGCTCCTAATGCAGATGCTGATAAAGCTGGTCCTTCAGGACATGCACCTCAACAAACTGTTCATAAATCTGAACTAGTTAAGAAGTTTGTTACAAGAGCAGCACCAGTACCTTAGAGTGAAACTCCTAGAGGACAGGAGTGGACTAAGGAATGGAACTCAGTTACCTTTGTTCCATCTGACAAGATTCTTGCTGAGCACTTGGCAAAAGCTGATGAAATATTAATTAATGATGAATTCAAGACACAGCTTCGAGTCACTGCATTGAGTACTAGACATCTGCAAGGTCTACATTCAACAACTCATGCAGAGTTACATAAAATTCAGGAAGAATTGCTCAAGTAAGAAACAGTTAAGAAAATTGAAAAGAAAAAATTCTTCCAACCTACCTTTGACAGAGTTGCTTACATTGAGAAGTCCCAAGAGAAGCAACAGTCTCAGATTGATGATATTTTGAAAAATCAAGCTTCTCAGCAATCTCAACTTGATGAAATCCAAGCCTCAATGGAATTGCTTGTCTCTCTTCTATTACCTGCTGATGCCAAAAAGGGGGAGAAAGTAATTAAGTCCAAATGCAAAACTGATCAGACACTGAAGGGGAAGGATGAAGAAAAAGATGACCAGGGAAACTCTAGAATGGGTGGAGGTCATGGTCAAGGTAGAAGTTTCTCATCAAGAAGAGCTGAAATTACAAGTCACAGGACAAGTTCTGATACTGGAAAAAGAATTACTTCTGCTACTGGTAAAAGGATAAGTTCTGATGAACTTTTGGATCTTGATGAAGAATTATCAAGACAGTTATTTCTTAAGGAGAATCCAGGAATGGACTTTGAGAGTCTGATGGAAGAAAAAGCTAGACTTAAGTCAGAAAAAGTCAAATCTAAATCTGAAGCTTCTGTGGGTAAAAAGAAACTTCCAAAGGTCAAAGGAATTGTGATAAAAGAAAGAACAAATCCTGAAGCAACCAAGGTTAAATCACAATTGCAGATAGATCCAAGGTCCAAGGGCAAAGAGAAAGTTGGTGAACCTATCAAGGTTTATGTGCCTCCTGTGGATGAAGAAATTACTGTTGAAGATGCTGATCTTGCTCTGACTTCAAGAAAATTTTCTAAGACAACCTCTGACATTGCTCAAGTTGTTCAGAGTCAAGATATGGTTAGTTCTGATATCTCAAAGAAGCAAGTAACCTCTGACATAGCTCAAGTTAACTTGATATCAGAAGATAAATCAAAGGAAACCTCTGACATTGCTCATGTTAAACCTTCAAAGATACTCCTACCAGGATTCACCAAATCCAGACAGACTCAACCTTTGAAGACTGCTGTAAGTGATTTTGAAGCAAGAGTGGTTACTGGAAAGGAAGCAAGAGATAAAACTGGATTGGGTAGTGCTGATGAAAGAAGAATACAGAACACAACCAATGATCCAACTTCCTTAAGTGAACCAGGTATTGGAGCAACTCCTGAAAGATTGAATCAACTAGAATCTGTACAGATGGTTTACCATACCTACTTGAAACAACACATCTTGTTGTACTTCATGACAGATGGTAGGGTTTATCATATAAGGGAAAATGCCATTCCACTGAAGTATTTTGAAGAACTGGAACATGTATTATTCTTACTTCAAGTGAATGACAAAATAAAAGAAAGTGCTGCAAACTATTTGAAGAGTCAAATTCAGAGACAGAAAAGGTTTTATTCTGTTAAGTCTGACAGCACATATCTTCCAAAGTACAGAGATCACAAGGGTGATATTGTTGAGATGAAGCCTAACTCTATTAAGATCATAACTACCTTTCTGGGTTACAAGGCTGTGGAATTCAATCTTGAGTCTGACAAGGCATATTTGATCAGATTGGATCAGGACATAAGGAAATCTAAAATTAATGATCTCAGGGCTGCAATTTTTCAAACTGGTGAAGATTCTGCAGAACTTAAAGATGCTAAAAGGAGGATGATTGATGAACTCAGATATGCTGAGAGATGTTTGTTAAAGAATTATCTCAGAACAACTCCTGACATCAGAGAGATCAGAAAATGAAGCCAAGTCAAGATCTACAATTGCTCAAATCCTGATATGAATACATACTGAAGTTGTTATCAGAAGTTAAAGTTGGTAAAGCTTTAAGGACTGTAAGTTGTAGTTATCTAGTCAAATTGTCATGCATTTGTACTTAATGTTTTTGACATCATCAAATATCTGTTAACTTGTGTATTATGCTAATTTACAAGTTGGGGGAGATTGTTATATATATTTGATAATGTCATGTATAATATGATTTATGTTTAGTTTTCAGATCTTACTTAAACAGGACAAATCAGTACTTAACTGAAATCAGCACTTATACTGAAGTCAGAACTTAAGTCATCAGTACTTAAGGTTCAGGAGATATTTATCAGAAGATAATATCAGGACTTAAAGGAAACGTTCAGATAAGGAAGGCAGCTGATTGAAAGGAAAAGAAGATCAAGACAAATGTAAGAAGAGATATGCATGAAGAAGAAATTCTATGAAGAATAGAATACTTGGAAGAAAAGATATCTGATTGATATATTTTAGGAAGCAGAATTATATTCCATATCAATTAGCGATTATCTTGTAACTGTGTAGTATATAAACACAGACATAGGGTTTACACTATAAGTGTTATTATTATTGAGAAGATTATTCATTGTAACCCTAGCAGCTCTCGTGATATTTGTTCATCACTGAGAGAGGACAATTCCATACTGTAATAGAGTTTATTGTTTTGAATAAAGTTTGTTTTCTATTACTTGAGTTATTAAAGTTCGATTTGATTGTGTTATACACTGTATTCACCCCCCTCTACAGTGTGTGTGACCTAACACTCCAGGACAAGTGATCCCAAGAGTATAAGTACAAAGTACAAATAACCCAAATCTCCCGGCGAGGACAACCCGACTAATGGAGAGACCGGGCTCCCAGAGCACACACTAAGTATTTATGACTGTTTCTCGATGAGGATAACTCGCAAAACTATAGAACAATGCCTTCAACATGTTTTCCGGGATGACGGGTTCTCTAGGAAGAATTGGAGTCCTCCGGAGGCCCCCATTGTGCCTAGGTAGCGCCCTAGGCATGGGGAGGTCCTCTGGGGATCCTCTTCTTCTTTTGTATGATTCTTATGCTTTGTTTACTTCCTAATTTAGTTATGGGAGCAACCTACTTGCTTTTTTTTCCTTGTCATCTCACTTGCATCGCGGAGCGGCCATATAGCACGGGACGCTCCCTAGGAGGGTCCGGGGACATTTTCACGGAGCCCGGATGATACTCCATTCCTTGATCGTTTCACTCTTTCTCCTTGACTTAAAATTATCTTTTATAGACTCATTTTAATACTTGTTCTTCATCATCGTCTTCCACTATAGTGACCGTCATGGGATCGTCGTCGTAGCAGTCGCCGCACACTTCTTTCACTATGATTGTTGTAATCTCCCGTTGTGATGGTCGTCATAAACCTTCATATAATACTTCACTAATCGTCATTATAACTTCTCGTCGTAAATAGCTTTCGTAAGCGATTTCCATATATGGTGAGATCTATAGGGGGCGCCTTAGGCTCAGAAGACTTGTTCTCCGGAACTCGTCCATCTTCATCCTCGACGGTGATCTGACCCATTTCCTTAAAAATTCGATAAAATACCCATGACGATTTTTTGGTATAACATAAAGCACTGGTATTTATTGGTATTTATGTGCCCGTGATAGATTTCTTAACAATTATTTATTAATATTTTAATTTATCTTTTTTAGAAGATCAGAACTTTTTTTGGAAAGGTGTTAACAACTAATCAAATTAATCATTTATAACTCATTTTGCTTATAATGATATAGTATATAGAGATTTGCTCATAAAATTTTAATTAATATACATGTAAATTATTATTTATTTATATAGATATAATAATCTGAGTTCAATGTCGGGGAATGGGACAGAGATACCCTAATCCCTGAACCCGCTCGAATGCACGATTTTTTTTTATAATTTTTATATTTCATGTCGCACATTCGAAAAATCCCCGAATCCCCGGTCAGTTTGATACAAGACGGATAAAATGACCCCCCCCAGCCGGAAGAGTGTAGGAGAAATCAGAACCCCGTCGCTATATGTCGTTATTGACAACAATTTATCGGCAAGTTGCAGCCACAAATTGTTGGTAACGTCCTTGTACTTTATGCCATGCAGTTGTTTCCTGATCAATTGATTTCCAAACGATAATTCGAAGTTTGCACGCCAAAATTTTATTTTTCTTTTGTTAATTTTTTTTTTCTCTTAAAAGCCGAAGGCATTGTCATTATATTATTTTTTTTATTAATAATTGTCAACTTTTAGTTTTTCATATAAATATTGTGTTTGAAATCAAATAAAACTGAAATGAGTAATGTTAGAGATATTGTTATAAAATGACATGAAATAAGTACTATATTGTGATACTATAGAATAATTTAATTGATATTATCAATGTGAATATATGAAATTTATTTATATTTAATCAATAAAAATTAAATATGTGTCATTTTGTAATTATTTTGAACCCCTAATATGTTCGGATTGAAATAAACTACATTCTAGATTGAAATGTTAGATTTTAAATTTTTTTTAATAGTAGGGAACCCGCAAATCAAAGTATACCGCATTTAAGCGAACAAGCTCTCGGGAGTCATAATCATAAATTCTCCTCCCGTGAAATTTGATAAATATAGAGATGGACTAAATTGTTAGTTAAGGAAAATGTATTATTGGAGTAAATAATTGTTTACATTATATTTAAAATGTATATTTATGGTGTGTTTGAGACATTTTTAACTAAGAAGTGCTCATCCCCATTGGAGATGTCTTTTGGACTATTTGTTATACCGACGTATTTGATTATTTCTTTTTAAAAAATAAGTTTCAAAAAGTTTACATAGTAGTGAATATAAGTAATTACTTTAGAAAAATAAGATAAATCGAGCATCCCATTTTTAAATTATTAATTTAACGAAAATATTGCAAATTAAAATGAATCCAAGAGTTACATTTTGCTATTTAAAAAATCGATTAGTAATATCAATTGAATAACTGACCAGTTACGAAATGTATTATATTTAACTTAAGAATATAATATAGACTATAGAGATTAACTTTTTAAAAAAATAAGAGTACTAAACTCCTTGGCCAAAAATATAAGTAACATATCATAAATATTAATTATAAAGATTTTGTAAAAAACATGCACTTCAATGATACATTTTTATTATCTAAAAATATAGCTAATCTTTTGACCTTAACCATATTTGTTAAACCTTTACAAGACCTATAGCGAAATGCCTCAAAATAAAATATTTTATTTATAACACTTGGAATAATGATAACATACCATTTTCAACTTCATTGAAAGAAAATTTCTTACATATTAAATTTTAGATAATTAATATTTCTTATTATTTAGCTAATCATTTTAGCAAACAAGCATCGGAGATACTCTATCACATTTTTCAACAAAAAAATGCCGAGAATACCCCATTTTCCAATTTCAACTGCCCAAAATACCCAGATGTGCGCGGACTGTCCAAAATACAGACGGATTACGCATTATAGAAGTGTGTATACAACCTTCAATTTTTTTGTAAAGAATACGCATGTGTGATATGTGTATTCAGTTTTTGAAAAATAAGGAATATGCATGTCGTACATGCGTATTCACTAAAAACAAAAAACTGAATACGCACGTCAGACATGCATATCCTTTATAAATTTTTAAAAAATGAAATTCGCATGTTAGACATGTGTATTCAACAGATAATTTGGGCACTCCGCTCGTCAAATGATATTTTGAGCACTAAGCCCCTAAATGGTGTGTATTTTGATTTTTCACCCTTTTTCAACTTCATGATTATTTTCATAAAAAAAGCAAACAAAAATGTAAAGAGTAAACAATTTAAATTCAATTCATCTTGATCCCCAGTTTTTTTCTTTATTATCCTGATCCGGACAAATCAAATATTTGTATTTACGGTAACCGTTTTTTTAATGGTCACATTATTTCTAAATTGATAGTAGACATTATTGTGTTTGATCTTGATTCGATCAATCAATTATATATAAGCTAATGGATCAAATTAACTATATTATATATCTTCCGTTAAACAAATGGCTTCCAATCAGTTAATTGTATATAAGCTAATGGATCAAATCAACTGTCGTGTAAATCAACTAATGATTCAAAATCATTCATTTTTATTCCTGAAATACTCAAAAATCAAAATGTATCTTTTTACCTCCGGAAGAAAATATGATATAAGTCAGCCTGTCCAAAAATAAAAGATAGATTTTAATATTTCTGAGACAAAAAGGTATAATTTTCAAATGAATATATTAGCCTAAACCTAAGGATTAAAAAAGGTTATTAAACCTATACAAATGACAAGTGCTTGTATCCAAAATTGGCAGAGAAATCTGCTACTAGGACTCTCTGCTTAGCCATAATAAACAAGAACTCCTCTCCATGCAGTACTATAAGTCTAATACAAGTCATCACTTATGCACACAACTCTAAATAAAGATTTGTGTTCCCTCAAAATCTCTTTATTTTTACAAAAGCCAAAACGATGGCAAAACACATCTTACCAGTCCTATTGCTTCTCATATTGTCTCTTTCATTAGTTCATGCCCATAGGAAAAAACAAACTGGTGCTCTTAACAATCTAGTCAGAACTAAGCTTAAGAATAGAGAATTCTCGCTTATTGACACGAGCAACTTTGAGCCATACTTGCATGTTCAAGATGTTAAGGGTGTTTCAATTGATGATTCCGAGGAGAAAGACAAGATTGTGAAGTTGCCAGGACAGCCACCTGTTAAGTTTGATCAGTATGGTGGTTATATTACTGTTAATCAGTCTGCGGGTAGAGCTCTCTATTATTATTTTACTGAAGCTGAACAAGATAAGGAGTCTCTGCCTCTTCTTCTCTGGCTCAATGGAGGTAAGATTATTGATCCTTTGATTCACTGTTATTGTTTTCCTTGCATTTTAGTGTGTATTTTGCTACTAAAATATAGACTATATAACTTGTGGACTCACATAATAATCATGGTAGCAGAATCTTGTGGCTATCAGGCACCTTACTCTCTGTTTTGATTAAGACAAATATTCTTATTTATCAATAAAATATTTATGAAAATATATTTGGCGTTCACCAAAAATGTCATAATTTGAAAAGATTGATTTAAATATACCACATGTCCCAACTTTCATATGTGCATCTATGAGCAAAAACAGATAGGTGTGCGAAGAGAGTTCTGAAATACATATCAGAACTCCTTTCCTTTTCTTTTTTTTTTGGTACACATATCCCACAAACAAACATGTGGTATGGTATTTTGGTTTCTTCTGGATTATGATCTTTTGATTCTGAAATTTTCCTTATTTTTATGTATTTTGCAGGTCCTGGCTGTTCTTCACTGGCCTATGGAGCAATGCAGGAGCTCGGACCCTTCAGAGTGTACAGCGATGGCAAAACCCTATACAAGAATCTCTTTGCCTGGAATCATGGTGCCTAAACAGATACCACAACTCTTCTTTTGATTACAAAATGTCCTATTTAGTTATATGTATTTAACAATATACTTTATTAATTTTGCTTGATCAATTATTGGCATTACATGATGAGTAATTTCTTTAATCTTCCTAACAACTGTCAATAATTGGTTTCGAATGATTGTAGCTGCAAATGTTCTGTTCTTGGAATCACCAGCTGGAGTAGGATTTTCATACTCAAACACAACATTGGACTATTCAAACAGTGGAGATAAGATTACGGCTAAAGATAACTATGCTTTCTTGCTGAATTGGCTAGAAAGATTTCCAGAATACAAAAACAGAGACTTTTACATATCGGGGGAAAGCTATGCAGGCCATTATGTACCTGAACTTGCTCATACTATTCTCTATCACAACAAAAATACCAACAACACTCATATTAATCTCAAGGGCATCATTGTGAGTTTCTCTTTTAACTTCTGTATATTTTTTAGACATATGCTTGGTATTATATTAATGTATACTTATATAGCCTTTTAAAATACAATTCTACATTGCAGATTGGAAATGCAGTGATCAATGATGAGACTGATGACAAGGGAGTGTATGATTATTTGGAAAGTCATGCTCTCATTTCGCATAAAACTTTGATGCAAATCCATAGGTACTGCAACTTCTCCCCCAATGCTACTTCAGATCCCAAGTGTAATACTGCACAGAGTGCATCTGATCAGGAGGTTTCAGATATTGATGTCTACAGTATTTATTCTCCTGTTTGCACCAACTCCACACTTACCAGAAGGCCAAAGAAAATTAAGGTAACTTTTTCTCTTTTTGATTTCGGTTCCTTGGCTTCATAAGGTAAGGTCACGAGTCAACAACTAGTTTGATAACAAAAAGATATACAAATGGAAGGGGATTTGCTTCGAAATACATCTAAGAATGCTACTAAAGAAACAAGAAATGGTTCTTCTAATATATGACCAGGGACATATATGTGTCCAAGGTTGTACTTCGTGCAATTTCAATGAAATTAAATTTATTAATCTGTTTAGTTCGAATACAATTTAACAGCTTTCCTACTTTTGTTATTGTGTTTTACATAATAGTAATGCATAACTTAAGTATGAGCTTTTTTCCAAGTATAAAATGCATCCAAACACAATACAACTCTTACCATATATGTCATGGCACATTGGGACTACCCAAAAAAAACACTCAGCTAGACTTCCATAAAATATATGTATTTTTCTGCAGTATGAGATCGATCCATGCAGTGACGATTATACATATGCTTATTTAAATCGACCTGAAGTTCAAGAGGCTCTCCATGCCAATGTCACAAAACTTGATCATGACTGGGAACCATGCAGGTAAACTTTGTTTCAGTTTTTCTGCTCACGTTCAATACGTACAATGAGCTAGTCTGGCAAAAATACACTTACATGATTAAAGATTTACGATTTACTATGAGGTCTGTTTACCACAAAATGACAGTGATATCATCACACGTTGGTTGGACAACCCAACTACAATTATTCCCCTGCTCAAAGAGTTTATGGCTAATGGTCTTCGAGTATGGATTTTCAGGTAACAAGATGACATAACACAAGCACATCCATAATGTTACCACTAATCCCTTAGTTAAGACAATAATATTTGTGTTTCTTGTACATGATACTCCGCATCTACATCTGTTTGTTATTACAGCGGAGACACAGATAGTGTAGTACCTGTTACTTCCACCAAGTACTCGCTCAAACATATGAAGCTCCATGTAAAAACTCCTTGGCATCCCTGGCTAATCAATACGCAGGTAATTTCTCCGGCTTCAGTTATTTCATTTAGGACTATTTCAGATGCCAAGTTTAAGCCTTGTAAAATTTCGTATACATTAATTTTGTATTTATAAAGGAAACTTGGTTTAAATTGTAATAGGTGGGAGGGTTCACAGAAGTTTATGAAGGGAACTTGACATTTGCAACAGTGAGAGGAGCAGGGCATGAAGTTCCAAGCTATCAGCCTAGGAGAGCCCTTGCACTAATAAGCCACTTCCTTAATGGAACTCCTTTACCCTACAAATCACCGAAATAATCTACCTGACTATTTATTTAGTATTCTTTTACTACAATATTTAGCAGAACTCTCCATAATCTTTACAGAAATAGTGACAGAAAGTACATTAGAGGCCTTTAAAGTTAAACACAATACATGTTTTCAAATAGTTAATTCGTTTCTTTATAAAAACTTGTAAAAAGTTCTACCTTGCCATTTGGTTCTCGATTATTGGTTATACTCAATTGTTATTTTGTTATACTCACTGTATCAAAATCTTCCTAATATAGATGCCATTCCTAATATAATATGTTAACTTTACTGGATTAGTAAGATCGGCTGAATGACTATTCCTGTCCTCCTCCCGGGAATAAGAGGTTGAACTACGTTGTTTCCATTGATTATTGAAAATCCAAAGAGAACGAACTCATACTATTAAAAACCGATGTTTATGTAAAAAAAAAACTGATATCTTCGCGATCGATATTAAGGATATTTTTTATAGACATCGATTTTTACCCGATGTCTAAAACAGTTTTACACAATGCTTTGAAAATATTTTTGATGTCTTATTCCCTATTACATAAGCTATTAAGAGGAATTGAAATCGATTCTAGATAAAAAAAATCGATGTCTCTTTGTATATTAAAAATATCGGTTTTAAAATATTGTGATGTCAATTGTTACTGATTTAGTAACATGTTTTAACAACAAATATTTGATTTTTTACTGATGATTTTAGTGCAATTAAACAATGTATTAACCACAAAATTGAACAAATTTAATTCTCAATGCTCAACATATACATATATATAATAACCTAATTGAATTCAAGATCAACAAATAAAATCTCAATATGTACCACTAAATCTCAAATACGTCTATCATTCTGTCATTAAAATAAATTACATTATTCACGGTTTGTAGCCTCCCACTTGCATCTGCTCTGATAGGCACAAAAGAACCGGTTAGTAGTAATGAACTAATCAAGCGCCTGGTCATCATTTGCCACCCAGGAAGCTTGTGACCTCTTACCTCTCTTAAGAGCTGCTCTACTACAAGGTAATCTATAGTATAAATTTTATGTCAAACGAATGCAAATTATTGAACTATCCCATATATATTGCAGGTGCTATTGAGAAGCTACAATGTAAAAGTACAAGTACGAAATAATCTAAAAGAAAAAATGATAATAACATATTATCCAATCAAGCTCTGTACCTCATTCATACCATCAAGCTCCATTAGAAGGTCAGGTAAAACAGGAAGTGATGCCTCATTTTCCCTATTACAAACAAAGAAATTTGATAATGATTAGATGAGACCAGGTCTCTGAGTCACTTAGCAGGTGGCAAACTGCAACAACTCTGCATTTCATATCAACCCCCTGGGCAGAATATTCGATAAACCAGAAAGCATGTTTACTTGCAAACCACAAATAAACCTCTGTATCTGTGGTCTCACATGGAGATACCACTTGCTATTGCAACAACGGAAAAAACAACATAAACATTCCAACTAATTTCTTCCAAATATTCCAACTGCACAAACACAAGAAAGTTATCAGTAAAAATTACAGGCATAAAATAATTTTTGCAATTCTAATCCTACACTAAACTATATGCCATGATTTCCTAATCCTCAACGACAGAAATGAACACAAAATAGAAAAACTAGAACTCCCGCCTAAATATGTATGCTTATTTAGGTTCTGGTAGAGAGACAGGAGAGTGACGTGAGAGGCGGGAGTAAGGTGTGGAAAGAGGAAAAATGAAGAATAGATTTTGGAAGGGGGAAAAGTAATCTCGGGAAATATTTTTGATGTTAAAGGGGAAATATTTGGGAATTAAAGGGGGAAAAGTAATTGCGTATGTTTTTTTAATTTTTTGAAATTCATCATCGGCAACAGTTGTAATTTCAAACCGATGTCTAAAAAAATTTAACTGATGTCTAATTCACGTTTTTCATTTTTTTTAAATAATTATCGACAACGGTTATTTTATGGACTGATATCTTATATACGCAGTAACATCGTTTTAAAAATAACGATATCTAAAAGAACTTTAACATCGGTCGTCTGAGCAACCGATGTCTATTGACACAATTCTAGTAGTGTCATTATAAAAACTCATGTTATTACACGCTTAATCCATATGATAAAGAGGTTATGATTGTGTTTGCACTTGATCAAAGCATAGTGTTTCAATGAGCTACATGATCAAATCTCTGCTATTACATGTTCACATATAAAAGAAATGGCAACTGCTTGTATAAGTAAAGCAATTTAATCAGAGCTACAAATTGATAAGAATAAACTGTTACATATAGGACGAGTGGACTTAAGAGCAATGCAAAAGACTGCCATAGTCAGTAACAAGTCCTCAGCATACATAATTAAATCCCGTGTACATATGTGTGTAACTTTAACTACGCACCTCTAGCTTAAGCATTACATTACTATATATTCTTGTACCCTTCTCCCCCTCAATATATAATCCAAGAAATGGCGAAAACCTAGTTATCAGTCTTACTGCTTCTGTTCTTATCTCTTCATCTTTTAACAGTTCATGGCCACAGGAAAAACCAAATTCAAGCACTTAAAAATTTGCTTAGAAGCAGGAAACCTTCACACTTGGACAGAAGCAACTTTAAGCCACATTTGTATGTTGAAGATGTTAAATCTGTTTCTAGTGTTGATCAGACATGACTGGGTATTTTCCCGGACAGCCACCAGTTGAGTTTGTTCAGTATGGTGGTTATGTGACTGTCAATGAATCTGCAGGTCGAGCTCTTTATTATTATTTTGTTGAAGCTGAAAAGGATAAAGAGTCTCTGCCTCTTCTTCTTTGGCTCAACGGAGGTACAAGCACTGCCAATTCTTTGACTGACTCTAATTTTTCTCCTTGCATTCATCTCTTCAAAGAAGATTTATGATGCATTTACTATCATATGGAAGATAATTTTCCACGAGGTTTGATCAGTTACTTCACACACCTCCCACAAAGGAGCATGTGGTATTTTCAGTCATTCTTACAAATTGTTGTATTTTGATTCAATGAATATAAGGCATTTATTCATATTTTGTAGGCCCTGTTGTTCTTCACTGGGCGCTGGAGCAATGCAGGAGGTTGGTGTTGGTGTTGGGAAAAAGAATAGTACAATGACTAAATTAACTCAATAACTCAATGAGTCAGTTATATAACGAATAACAAGAACAAGGCAAATCACCAATAACGAAAACAAGCCACGAAGGTTGAAAACATAAAATAATCAGAAACTGATAAATAATACAAGACAAGAAATAAAGCTTATCATAATGACGCTTTCACAGCTGAGTCACCAATCCCTCAAGAGGAAGAGGCTGTTCTTGAAGAGTTTATTATCCCCACTTACTATGTTTAGAGTCCACAATAACCCTCCCAGAATAAAAACAGCAACAGAACACCAGGCTCACAGCAGCGCGATGCTCAACGGCGATCAGACCTCAGTCGCCCGGAAAACCTATGTATGTATGTATATTTTTCAGAGAGAGAGAGAGAAGGGAGATGAGGTGGCGGTTAGGGTTTTCCAGATGTCTATATCTCTCTTCATCAAAAACGTTTTTCTTCTTTTTAATCCCAAAAACAACGTAACTGATCAGTTTTAATTAACATAAATATTTTACTTAAAACATATTTCAATATGAATATTATTTAGAATTGTAACAGTTACACAGGCCCAATTTACCAAGCTCAAGCCCATAAATTCTAGGCCCACTAACAAATTTTAACACATAATATTTATATTAAAATATTATATTAAGTCACTATTTATTTAATTAAAACAATAATAAAATCCCTCGCTCAGGTCACCTCGCGTACGTGAGACACCGAGACATTCGCCCAAATTGCCCTTCGACCCGACTCCACCCGAGTCGTGTCATGTCATGGCGAGACGAGGCGAGGCGAGGCGGCGGCGCGCGTGTGTGTGCGCGAGGCCCACACAACACCCATGCATACCCACATGCCTTAGTAGTTGTGCACTACCCTTGCATGTTATACAATATAAAGCCACCAACTCTCTTTTACCATATCAATGTGGTACTTAAGTTTTTTACAACTTAATCAACCACAAACCCATTTCAAACTAGCCATTACAACTCCATTTATTTATGGATTCCACTAAGAAAATGTCTTAGATCCAAACATGAAAGTTTGAGTCCTCTTAGAAAGGAACAAACTTCCAACTATAAGTCATTGTTAAAAAAAACAGCAAGAATTCATGGCCATGAATTTATATTCATGCCCATGAATCTCTGCATCACCGTACCCCTCGAGTACCCCCGGAAATCTCCGATAATGCAAGCCAAGAGAAATTGTTCCCTTGAGATATCTAAGAACTCTATCCAGTGCCTCCCAATGAGTCTTGACAGCTTGTATATCTAGCTAACTTAGACACAGAATAAGAAATATCTGGTCTAGTCACATTAGCAAGATATTGCAAACTCCCAATAATCTGAGAATACCTTAACTGAGACATAGGAACACCTGAACTATTCTTGATAAGGCCAACTTTAGGATCGAATGGAGTACTAGCGATTCTACAATTTGAATAACCATACTTCTCAAGTATAGATTTTTCTATATAATGAGAATGTGACAAGGTTATTCCATCAGTTGACCGAGTCAACTTGATCCCAAGAATCACACTAGCTTCACCCATATCCTTCATCTCAAAGTGCCTTTTCAAGAAACTCTTTGTCTTGTTAATAATCTCAATATTGGTTCCAAACAAAAAAATATCATCCATATATAAGCACACAATCATACATTCATTTCCTCTAACCTTATAGTAGACGCACTTGTCACTTTCATTAACTAAAAACTCAAAGCTTAAAACAGTTTCATCAAACTTCTTATGTCAGTCTATAGGAGCTTGTTTTAGGCCATAAATGGATTTGACTAACTTACATACTTTCCTCTCGTTACCAAAAGCAACAAATCCCTCGGGCTGATCCATATAAATCTCTTCTTCAAGGTCACATAAAAAAAGCTGTCTTTACATCCATCTGATGGATGATAAGACCATGTACGGAAGCCAATGCAATAAGCAATCTAATTGTTGTCATTCTAGCAACAGGAGAGTATGTATCAAAATAGTCAATTCCTTCTCTTTGCCTAAAGCCCTTAGCAACTAGCCTAGCCTTGTACTTATCTATTGAACCATCAGGGTTTAACTTCTGCTTGAAAATCCACTTACATCCTATAGTAGAACACCCAGGAGGGAGATCGACTAACTCCCATGTTCCGTTAGAAACAATGGAGTCCATCTCACTCTTCACAGCGCCTTTCCAATGCCTTGACTCCGAAGAATCCATGGCCTGACGGAAAGTTAAAGGTTCGTCCTCGACATTGTAAGTGATATAATCACTTCCAAAGTCCTTGACTACCCTTGCACGTTTACTCCTTCTAGGTTTCTCTACTTCGTTAGGAGTAGAGCTACTACCAGGATCCGCCCCCACATTCGTCATCCTTTCTACATGATCGGGAATGAAACTCGATGTGCGAGTGGGATCATCATCATAAGTACCTTGTGGTATACCAGTCTTCATAGGGAACACATCCTCAAAGAATGTTGCATCAAGAAACTCAACTATCGGATTCGCCACAATACCATTTATGTCAGATTTTAAGACTAAAAATCTCATAGCAATTGTGGTTTCAAGATAGCCCAGAAAGACACAATCAACAGTTTTCGGTCCTAATTTCTTTCTTTTGTGTTCAGGGACAAGCACCTTGGCAAAGCACCCCCACACACGAAGATAACTCAAACTAGTATTACGTTTTCTCTATAATTCATAAGGAGTCTTATCCATGTGTTTCAGAGGGACTCTGTTCAGAATATGGCAAGCCGTATTCAGAGCCTCTCCCCACATGTACTTAGGCAACCCCGAATTAATCAGCATACTGTTAATCATATCTTTAAAAGTTTTGTTTTTTCGCTCTGCCACCCCATTAGACTCAGGTGTGTATGGAGGAGTCACCTCATGAACTATACCATTGCTTGCGCAAAATTCATTAAACGAGGTACTCGTATACTCACCACCTCTATTCGACCTCAACCTTTTAAATACTTTGTCAGTTTGTGTTTCAGCTTCATTTTTAAACATAATGAATTTATCTAGTGCTTAATCTTTATGTTTAAGCAAATAAACAAAACAATATCTACTACAATCATCTATACAGGTAATGAAATATCTACAATGATCCTTAGTCAACACACCACCAAATTCACATATGTCTGTGTGTACTAAATCTAACAAGTCAGAATCCCTAACAACATTATAAAATGGTTTCCTTGTTAACTTAGCAGTCACACATACTTGACATTTAGTTTTCTTATCAATGACATGCTTTGGAATCAACTCTAAATTCATCATATTCTTTAGAGCACCAAAATTTAAATGACCAAGTCGTAAGTGCCACAAATCAGATGATTCTACACGATATACAGAAGGTGCAACACTATCATTAACAAAACCACCCAAAAAGGGCTCAACATTTATTAAAAATAAACTATCATACAAGTAACTCTTGCCAAAGAATGTACCAGTATGAGTAATAACTACTTTATTACACTTCAAAGAAAGTTCAAAGCCGTTTTTAACTAAACAACTTCCACTTATAATATTTCTACGAATAGAGGGAACATGATGCACTCTAGTGAGAGATAGAATCCGGCCAGAAGCAAACTTCAGGTCCACGTTTCCTATTCCAAGCACTTGTGCAGCACTAGCATTCCCCATCGTCACTGTCACTCCATGACTTTGTTGATAAGATACAAACAAGCTAATATCAGGACAAATATGTACATTAGCTCCAGTATCAATCAACCACTCATATGACAGATAAGTGAAAAGTAGTACAGGGTTGTAAATAACATATCGGTCATCGGTTCCAGAGGCATCAACCTCACCAATGACCATGTTAGCTACTGGCCCACTCGTGGTTCCAAGTCCAAGCACATAATTTGCTTGAGCTACCACTCCAGCTTTCTTAACTTTCTTACTTGGACAGTCCTTACTCCAATGACCAACCTGTCCACAAGACCAACATGGTTTGTTCGCCTTTGGTTTCTTAGCCTTGTTCTTGTCAGATTTAGTGTTATCCTTCTTACTGACAGATTTCCTTTTCTGCCCTCACTACGTTCACCTTCGAATTACTCCCATGTTCAACAGGCATCACATGTCCTTGTTTGGACTTGTGCTGTTCCTGCACAGAGATGTCCAGCATAAGGTTTATCCATGTGATCTCTCCTTTCTGTCTTTTCAGGGAGAGAGCAAACTCTTCCCAAGACTTAGGGAGTTTTTCAATCACAGCCATCACCTTAAACTTCTCAGGTAAGTCCATTCCAGACTCACCCAAAGCATGCACCAACATCTCAAACTCATATACTTGCTCCGTCATGGACCTAGTATCCACCAGCTTGAATTCAAGAAACCTCGCCACAGAATACTTCTCAAGACCTTAAGAATCCATATTATGGGTTTGGTCCAGCTTCTCCCATAACTGCTTAGCACTATAAGCATCTAATGAATAAACATCAAATAGAGTGTTCGCTAAAGCATCCAGAATGGCTGCCCTAGCCACCCCATCTTTCTCAGCCCATAGCGCATAAACTGTCATAGTTTCAGCCTTTTCTTGATCCACAACAGGAGGATCATACTGCACCACCGCCATAGACCCTTAACAGTTAACCAGAGCTTCATCTATTTCAGCCAGCGAGAAAAAGAAGCCCCCCACTGAATTTATCAGGAATGCCCGATAAATCAATAGGCTGAAGAAATATGTACATGGTCCAATCTATGGTGGACGCAGTAACTCTAGAACCAGAACCACCATCAAAAGAATCTTCTCAACATTAAAAGGAGTCTCACTTTCATTAACCATCTTGTTAAATCGCAATATAACTGGCAAACTCTTCAAGATAGTTGGGAAAAAGAATAGTACAACGACTAAATTAACACAATGAGGCAGTTATATAACGAATAACAAGAACAAGGCAAATCACCAATAACGAAAATAAGCCACAAAGGTTGAAAACATAAAATAATCAGAAATTGCTAAATAATACAAGACAAGAAAGAAAGCTTATTGTAATGACGCTTTCACAGCTGAGTCACCAATCCCTCAAGAGGAAGAGGTTGTTCTTGAAGAGTTTATTGCCCCCACTTAATGTGTTTAGAGTCCGCAATAACCCTTCTAGGATAAAAACAGCAACAGAATACCGGGCTCACAGCAGCGCGATGCTCAACGGAGATCAGACCTCAGTCGCCCGGAAAACCTACGTATGTATGTATATTTTTCAGAGAGAGAGAGAGAGAAGGGAGATGTGGAGGCTGCTAGGGTTTTCCAAATGTCTATATCTCTTTTCATCAAAAACATTTTTCTTCTTTTTAATCCCAAAAAAAAATGTAACTAACCAGTTTTAATTAACATAAATATTTTACTTAAAACATATTTCAATATGAATATTATTTATAATTGTAACAGTTAGACAGGCCCAATTTACCAAGCCCATAAATTCTAGGCCCACTAACAAATTCTAACACATAATATTTATATTAAAATATTATATTAAGTCACTATTTATTTAATTAAAATAATAGTAAAATCCCTCGCCCAGGTCGCCTCGCGTACGCGAGAAATTCGCCCAAATCACCCTTCGACCCGACTCCACCCGAGTCGTGTCATGTCATGGCGAGGCGGCGGCGGCGCGCGTGTGTGTGTGCGAGGCCCACACAACACCCATGTATACCCACATGTCTTAGTAGTTGTGCACTACACTTGCATGTTATACAATATAAAGCCACCAACTCTCTTTTACCATATCAATGTGGTACTTAAGTTTTTTACAACTTAATCAACCACAAACACATTTCAAGCTAGCCATTACAACTCCATTTATTTATGGATTCCACTAAGAAAATATCTTAGATCCAAACATGAAAGTTTGAGTCCTCTTAGAAAGGAACAAACTTCTAACTAAAAGTCTGTTAAAAAAACCAGCAAGAATTCATAGCCATGAATTTATATTCATGCCCATGAATCTCTGTTGTAACTCCAGTTGGTTTCATTTTCTAACAGTTGGACCATTCAGACTTCAGAGTGTATAGTGATGGCAAAAGCCTATACAAAAATGTTTTTACATGGAATCATGGTCCACACTTAACTCTGTTTTGAGTTATATAATCTCCTATACAGTACTATTTATAGAACATTTTATACTTTATGATATTTATCTTAGTAGTGTTTTATTTTCTTTGTGTTTTGCATCAATATTTGCATTCTTTCTAACCATTTGTCAATACATGGTTCTGAGTGTAGCTGTAAATGTTCTGTTCTTGGATTCACCAGTTGGTACATGATTTTCATATTCTAATACAATGTCGGACTATTTAAATCTTGGAGACAATATTACAGCTATAGACAATATGCTTTCTTGTTTAGTTGGCTCGAAAGATTTCCTGAGTACAAGGATAGAGACTTTTACATCTCGGGAGAAAGCTATGCGGGGCATTTTGTACCAGGACTTGCTCAAACTATTCTCCGTTACAAAAATTATACCAACAACACTTAGTATTAATCTCAAGGGCATCACTGTAAGTTTTTCTTATGACTTCGTTCTCCTTTCACATGTGTGCATGTACACTGATACAAGTCTATAAACTTATGCGCGTATTTCAATTAACTTTGCAGATTGGAAATGCATTTATCAATGAGGAAACAGATAAAGTGGGAGTGTACGATTACATAGATACTGTGACTTCTCCCCAAATGCTACTTTGAAACTTGAGTGTTACGCTGCAATGAATGTATACGAGGAGGTGTCTAATATTGATCAGTTCAATATTTATGCTCCTGTTTGCACCAATCATAGTCTTACTGCAAGGCCTAATAAAATTTTGGTAACATATTCAGTTGATCTCCTGCTTTTTCTCCTGTTTAATTTGGTTCTTATGCTTCATGAACTTTCGAATTTAAAACTTTAAGGCTAGCTTAATATCAAAAAAGATAGATTAAACGATAATTTTGTTCAAAGTGTATGCAAAAATGTTACTTGAAAATGCGTTTCAAGTGAAAACTTTCTGGCGTCCCTAGCTAGTTGATAATCAGGTTGTTTCCTTTCTTTAATTATTGGGTTTTCTCCTATTTAAACTATTGCAGATTCCAAATTTGACACGGACAGAGTAATTTAATTTCGGTTTTTCTGCACTAATCACAAATTTCTATAAATTTAACTTGTTTTAATTAGTAAATACTTCTTAATAATGATGGACCCCCTGCATTTACAACAAATACACCAATCAAAACACTCCAAAATTTATAAGTTTTAGTGTTTAGTATGTGCCCATGGGCACACCTAAACAAACCCAATTAATTTTGCAACATAAGTTTATAAAGGGAACTTGACATTTGCAACGGTAAAACCATTTTTAATGGTGTTGGCTATAATCGGACCTATAGGACAATATGTAAAATTTATTGAATCTGTAATATATTACAGCATCTTCAATGCAAAAACCCCCTTAACTAAAAATATAGGTGGCATACCATAATTATCAATTATAAAATTTTTGTAAAAAAGGATACACTCCAATGATAAATTCTTGTTAGCTAAAACTATAGTCAACCTCCTAACGTTGTCCAAATAATCTCTACAAACTTGTACCCAAATGCCACATTACAAGTTACCATATCAAAATAAAATATTCCATTTATAACAATTTGAAATAATGATAACATACTATTTTTAAAATATAACTAATCATTATAGCCAACTCCATTAAACAAAAATTTCTTACAAATTCAGTAAATTTTAGATAATCAGTAATTCACACTATTTAGCCATTAGCCAACAAGCATTGAAGATGCTCTTATACTTCAATGGTATTGGCTATATTGGTTAATTATATTTTAAAAATAGTATATTATTAAAATTTTATGTTGTTATAAATAAAATATGTTACTTGAATATGGTAATAAATGCTTATAATATTTTTTACAGATTTCTTACAGGTCTGTAGTGGTTTAACAATGGTTTAACAAATATAGCCAAAATCAAGACGTTGGCCATCTATACTATACTAGCTCTATAGCCCGTGCAATGCACGGGCATGTTCTATAGTGCGTGAATTGATGTTATTTTGATTTTAATTATCGACGATATATTCATGTTGCTTCATGATGGATCGATTAACTAAATATCTTTTTTTATGGAATTGAGATCGATGTTGTATTTAACGTGTTTTTTCTCAAAATGAATTGAATATGCGGCAATGAAATCGAAAAATGGACTAAATCGGTTGAACTACCGATTTACTGTTTATCAAAGATCAAGAATTTATCGAATTGCTAAATCGAAATAATATCGAACATATTTTTTATATTCTTTTTAAAATATATAAGTAAAATAATTATATTTGAGATGTGTAAAATTGCATTTGTACATCCATACTAAGTTATAACTGAAGGAATTTACGGATGAACGGAAGCGTGAAATAACATTTATTCCGTAAAAACCATATACCGCACATATAGAAAAACGTATAAAAGGGAAAAACTGAGGAATCGTAACCATACCTTGTGAATCGAAGCTTTATAAAAATGGAGTGCTAGCAGTTGCTCCTCAGTGTGTGAAGCACTCGACCGGTATCCACCAAGAACGATCCTCTTCGATGAACCTTTTTATAAAACTAAGCTTTTATAAAAATGGAGTTTTTGGGAGAGAGAGAGAGAAGAAGAAGATGGAGGCTAGGGTTTTCACAAAACCAAAATTGTGTGTTATATTTTATGAGTCATCCATCTCATTCTATTTATAGGACTCTCCTATGGTTTTATAATATATCTTTATATATATTAACTCCCACATTTTATCTTCATAAAATGCTTTAATAATAATTAAAACTATTTTAATCATTATTTCTTTTTCTTAACTATTTAGAAAAAAAAATTATCTCTCTCATTTTTCATCAAAGAAAATATTCTTTTATGGTGTGACCCTGTAGGTTCAATATTATGCCGGTAGTAGAAATAAATAATAATAAACTATTATTAATTATTTATATGAATATTAAAATTCACTAAATATAATTAACTGATTAATTATATTTATTCTACATCGTGAGTGATGCTTCTCAACATATCGCGACTATCCGGATAATATGAATTCACTGCTTAGAATACCAAGAACCTGTTAGTGAATAGTTACCATACAATCAATTCCTTCTACCCTCCAATGTCCTGATTAAATACAAGGCATGGATCTTGTGTCAAGCCTATCTAATTTAATCATTTGCTTTCCCATTCACTATGCTCAGTTCTATGTAAATTAGAAACTCCTTTCTAATTTCATTCACTCTGGCCAGAGATTCCTGAACTAGCATAAGTGGATCAGCTTTGAACATTCTCTTCCTTCACTGGAAGGGGTAGATCCTTTATTGATCATACACTATCTTCGTGTACAAATTCCTATACCCAGTAGAGCCCTAATAATTGTCCCTAGAGACTAAGAACTAAACCAAAGCATAGTTCAGTGTACACAAGATGACTATGATGACCTCAAGTCTAAGGATACTTGTACAACTATCACTATGTGAACAACTGTTGACACGTGAGTGAACTCCATCAGTTGTTCAGCTGTGCGAGTCATGTTCAGTGAACTTATTCTATAATAAGCACCTACATACTAGCTATAGTGTCACCACACAAATATCTATGAGAACAGACATCCTTCAAAATGAAGCAAGCATAGTATGTACCGATCTTTGCGGATTATTAATTACCAGTTAGTAATCCTATGACCAGGAACTATTTAAGTTTAGAGTTATCATCTTTTAGGTCTCACTATTATGATCTCATCATAATCTATAAAAAGTTTTACTCTAAATTATGGTATATCTTATTTAAACACTTAAATAGATAGAGCCCGTAACAAAACAAGTCTTTTATTAATTATCAATGAAATCAAAACAGATTACATAAAAGTTATTTCTAAATCCTCATACGTGATTGGACTTAGGACATATCTCTTTCAATAACATTATTTTATGTGCATTATTTATTAAAATAATAAGAGTCTTAATCATCTTTACGCATCTCTCTTCTTCTTCCCTTATTTTTTCAGTTTCTATTCGGCGGTCGCCTGATTTCTTCATTTAAAATCGTCATTCTTCACCAACTCGTTGCTGAGTATATTTCTTCTTCCTTTTTTTCTCTTCATAACCTCAAATTGTGTGTATGATTCGTCAAATTTTGACCGGAAAATTGTCGATTTTGATCGAAAATGGCAAAAATGTTGTATGCTCCGATTTTGCTCTATTATATTGTTTGGTTGCATTCTAACAATTTATCGGCGAAATTGTCGGTTAGTATAACACTACAGTAATCTTATAACTCTTTTACTTATACCTCCGAAAAAACTTTAAATCGGTAAACGTAAGAAAAATGATTCACCTTACTATTGTAAAATATTAATGTAACCGTAATGAACTTGATATTTTAATATTTTATTATATATATTCAAAATCTTCAAACAAGTCTTAGTTTATATTTGATTTGACCATATAATAAGAATCTAAACTTTATTATAAACCCCCTTATTACCCACTCTTTTATTCGTATACAAAGAGAATATCTATTATATTTATTATGTTTAATACTTGTTATTCCTAGTGGACTAACAATGAGATTTACAGAAGGGGGGTTGAATGTAAATCTCAAAACTTTTTCTAGTTTTGAGCAGTTTCAAAGGCTATGTGTTTAAGACAAACAAGTGTATGAATTGCTTTAAGCTAATACAGACATATATATATTCAAACACTAATGTAAAGAACACAACAGACCTTAAAAACTTTTCTGGTGGATTGTTGTTCCACCAGAGATGGTATTTCAGAAAATCTGTGATTCAAGAAGTTGATCACAGCTGCGTCCTAGTACAAACTAGATAATTTTTCTCTTAAGATTTTTCTAAACAGCTCTGGAAAAATTCTTATCTAATTACTAGCTGCTACTTGGTTTATATATTACCAAGTATACAAGTGAAGACAAAGATAAAAAGTACAATAATAAAATAAGTTCTCCACTTGTTTCTTCTCCATTTTACTCCAGTGTATTGTTGACTATTGCCTCTTTATACTAGAGTAGAACGGCTGCTTTTTCTGATGTTCCTGAAAAAGGCTACCACATCTCAGTTGTCTCTGTCAACCCATGTGCCTCTGTTTGTAGGTACAACTACCACTTGTCAACTGCTATTTAACAGAACATCCATTGAAGCCTTCATCCGTTGATGGCTTTATCCGTTGATGTGTTAGCAGTTGAAGCTCTATCTGTTGATGCACTCATCCGTTGAAGGATGTTATCCGTTGAAGCTTTAGAGACATCTGTTGAAGCTTTGTTTCTCATCCGTTGAAGGTCTTTAAGTTATCCGTTGACACCATTTCATTTATACAAAATTACAAGGCATGAAATATTTACAATTGGCCTTCCTATCTGCATATCCTCTAGTAGTCAACATGACTTATAATTTCCCTCAACATTTAAGACTTATATCTCAAATTCAGAGACTGAAATGTGCTACAACACTAGACTTATTTCTAAGTAAAGCTACACCATCAACGGATAGCCAAAATGGTCTTATCCGTTGAGGCTACAAACACTAGATTTCTACTTAAGTGTTTTGTTAAACATATCATCAAACTAATGCACATATATTCCTAACAATCTCCCCCTATTTATGTCTATAAGAATTGTAGACATAAATTCAAGGTTAACTTGATGATAACAAAACACTTAACAAATATATGAACTGAAACTAAGTAGAAATTTAAAAGTGCTGCAAAAGTGTATGTACTAGAAGGTAATTGAAGATTTACAGTATTTCCAAGGGTGCTCCTCTAGCCTGAGCAAATCATCTTTTTCTTCTTTGTTCCCTGGTTTTCTTTTCTAGCCCTTTGTCATTTTCCTCAATTTGGAGTTGGAGTTGTCTGAAGAATTCAGCTTCATCTTCATCACTGATATCCAACTTAGATTGCATTTCTTTGAGAGTTTCATTGCTGGCAATCTTGAGTTGGTCTTCAAGTCTGAAAAATCTTCTGACTCCTTTATCATCTCTGAATTCCATCAACCAATGAGGTGATTTGTGAATTGTAGTTCCCCTTTCTTGAATGAGTAAAGTTCTGGGCAAAGCATTGGGCTCCCTCCAAGTTTTCCTTATGTTGGCAATCTTGTTGAGAATTTCAGTCTTGGCAGTCCTGGTAAAGCCAGAATCCTTTTGTATGGCTGAAAAGACTCTGATCAAGGTAGAGTAGCCTTCATTCAGAATCCTGTAGAGAGGCCATGTTCTTTCCCCAGCTCCTTTGTATCTGAACACCAATCTCTCTGGTAGCTGTCTGTAGGCAGCAATTCCCCTTACATCCTCCAGCTCATCCAGATAGAGTTCAATGTCTGAAATTTCTTTTATGTCACAGATGTGAACATAATCATCTTTAGAAATGGGTGGCTTAGGGTTAGGTTTATGTTTTTGAGTGAATTTCTTAGAGTTTAGGGGAGGTGTAGATTTGGATTTTCTTTTCTGTTTCTTTGGTAGTGGAAGAGTGGTTAAAAAGGTAAGCAAATTGATGGTGTCCCAATCAATAGGTTCCTCTTTTGGGATGATTGGTTCACCATGGATGTTTATAGTGGGATCAGCATCAAAGGGTTCAGGTATGGAAGGTAGAGATTTAGTTTCTTCAGTGTTGCCTTCACTCCTTCTATGTGCCTTGGCCTTTCTTCTGTTTCCCTTCTGCCATTCCTCTTTTTCCTCCATACTTTCACCAAATATACTCCCAAAAACCTCATCTAAGTTTGCAATCTTGTCTTCACCCCTAACTTCAATTCCTTTCTCATTTTCAACTAGACTTGACTTTAGCTTTTGTTCAAGCTTTGCTTGTGCTCTTTTGTCAGCCTTGAGTTTTTCAGCTTCTTTCTTTAACCTTTTGGTTTCTTCCCTCTTGGCTATTGAGAATTTGGGATGTCCTTGCATCGCACATATGCTCTTTCCCTCTCTAAAGATAATAGCCATGTTTCTCCTTACTGCCTCATCCATGGTCTCCTTGTGTTTTATGATGCTAGCACCCAAAACTTTGTCTTCATCAGGCTTTGGAAGAGGAAAGTCCACTTCTTCCATTTGAGCAAAGTCTAGAGGGTTCTTTGTGGAGTCCTTGCTGGATCTAGTGTTGGGCTTGAGAACCATAGGTTTTAGATTCTTGAAAGAAGTCTCTCTAACCTTATTTCTCCTTTCTGGCTTGTGCTCCATATTGATTGGTTCAACCTTTGTGCTATGTTTCACAGATATTAATTTATCTTGTGTAGAGCCAAACAACTGTTGCATCCTTTCATCAATTCTCCTCCTTTGCTCTTTCACTTGAATTTCAGCTGCTGCTAGCTGGATTAAATCAATTCCATCAGGCTTTCCTTTGATTTGAATGATTGGAGAAGTAGTGATGGCAGGAACTAGCACTTTAAATATTTGGATTTTTGTAGATGGCTCTCCTTCCCCTTCCCTTTTACTCTCCCCCTTTTTGTTATCATCAAGGAGAGGGGTCAAGCCCTGTGCTTTTGCCAGCTGCATAAGTAGATTTGTTTGAGATTGTTGGTTGTGAAGAATGGTGGCCACAGAATCTTCAATAACTTGAACTCTGTCTTCCAATTTGGCCAGCCTCTTTTCAGTATGTGATTCCATTTTCAATCTCAACAAAATGTCCTGCATTGTACCATAGGGCATGACTGAATCCAATTTTTCAGAATTGTAGGATTTCAAGTCAGCAATATCCTTTCTGAGTTCATCCACACTCAGATTCTGTCTTACTTGCTGCAACTTCATGAGATGCAGTGAGTCCAAGTGAGCTGTAAGGATAGCCTTTGTACCAGCATGAGAAGTTTTCTGAATGGCTTGTTTGATAGTACTGATTTGTTTGACTAAGGAGACATTGAATTGCCCTGTTGTAGACTCCTTTATTAAGGCCCATTCAGGTAGATTTGGAATAGAACTAGGGCCTTCATCTCCCCCTAAGTTCATGCTTCCATCAGAAGAAACAAAGTCATCATCATCAGAATTTACTCCAAATTCTTCAAATGACTCACCAGCTGTTGAAGGCATCTTGTTAATAGCAGCTTTTTCCCTTTGAAGAGATGCTGTTGTATGTACTAGATGTAGTGTCTTTTCTGCCTCCACATTGCCCTGTGCAGCCAATAATTGATAGGCTGAAACAGGATGAGTAAAAGTGTCAGCATCCAAGGAAATGTTATCAATAACAGCTTTGTAATGTTGCTGAAATTGTCTTTCCTTTTCAGCATCATTCACAATCATTGACTCACTAGCAATGGTTGGATCCATCCTTATACCTGCTGTACCTGCCTTTCTCTCATTTTCTCTATGTTCTTGCATCAGGGGCTCCCCCTGGCTCACACAACTCACTCCCTCACCTTCACCTACTAAGGTGGTACTCCTCTCACTTACTTTTGCCATGCTGGAAAAAATAGCATGCATGTTTGAGCTCTCAATCTCTCCTTTTGCCTGGGAGCAACCCAGCCTCTCACTCAAATTGTCACTCCCTTCCCTCAGTCCTAGAAGTGATTGTACAGTAATCAAGTCTTCTACACTTGGAATTATTTCAGTTGTATGTGTAGAGACTATCAACGGATGAGGAATAGCCGTTGAAGGTGAAACTGATGGTATCAACGGATAACTGCTGTTAAGCTTATCCGTTGAAGAACAACCACTTGTCAACGGATGAGTGATATCCGTTGAAGAAGGAAAAGAAGTAGAAATTGAAAGTGATATAACTGTTGAATCTGTGTAGATTGATATGAGTTTTGGTGACACAGATCCTTCAATTACATCTGAAAGAATTTGCGGGTGATCTAACAAATCATCTAAAAGATGATGATCACCTGTATTTGAGTGGGGCTCCTCCCTGAGTTGTAAAGAGGGAGAATCAGGAATTGATGGAAATAACATATCCACATCTAGAGATGGTGATGAAGTGTGTGGTGATTGATGTGTGTTAATTGTGAGAGAATGGGGTTGTGACTCCACATTTGTTGGAGCCACATCAAACTGAGTTTGAGAAGGTATAGATACAGATGGATGTATCTGTGCAGTGTGTGCACCCTGTGTAGAAGATTGGGTTCTTGCTCTCTTTCTTCTAATAAAGGCTTTTGTTGGTGAGTGTTTGGCTTTAGTGTCCCTCCCTCATTTGTTCTGTGTTCCTGGTTGGGAACTATTTTCAATAGTTACATCCTTTTGGGAGGATGCAGCTAGGGATATGCTTGTAACCCTTTCAACCACCACAGCTTTTTGAGAAACTGTGGCTTGGCTAGCTTGGGAAGCACTTATCTCTCCTTCCTTATCCTGGGGGTTTCTTTGATGTTCACCCCTCCCCTCACCACTCACACCCTGTTCACTCCCCTCAGGGTTAATGGTAGATGTTACAACTGTTGTCTTTTGAGAAACAATAGAGGTAGTTTTCTTTGCCTTTGATTTTGAAAGTTTAGTTTTGGTGACCTTGGTAGGAATCTGTTGGGGCATTGTCACAGATTCCATGGCCACACTAGAAGATAAAGAAATAGAGGGGTTGGAAGAAGTAGGAGTTGTAGAAGCAATTACCTCACTTACCTGAGGTGCATTCATGATTGGTAAATATACCAATAGCACACTGCTGTTGAGATCCATTCTCAATAAATCTGCAAGAACTCTTTTCTCTTGTGCCCAGCACTTGAGTTTATTATTCTCATTGGTTATGACCAAACCTTCAGCAACATGGTTAGCCAATAACATAAAGAATCTAGCATAATAGATGTTATTAGATCTATTAGCTTTGTTACCTAATCTAGTACCCAATTCTAGCATAACATAGTTGCTAAAATTAAAATACCTATCAGAAACAAGCATATAGAGCATATTAACAAGAGATGAAGTTATGGCATCAAAATTGCTAATTTTCCCAGAGAAAACCTTGATAAAGGCATCCCCAAGAAAACTCCATTCTTTCCTAAGGCCTTTTCTTTTAATACTCCCTAAACTAGCAGAGTTAAGAGAATAACCTATGGAATCTAACATGCTGGATACATCATTATCAGTGTGTGGTGTCATGGCATTGTTCTCAGGTAATTTAAAACATGCTAGTAAATCATCACAGTTAACACAGTGATTTTTACCTTTGAGTGTGAAGGAGATAGTCATATCTATTGAGTTGAACTCAGCAGTTGTCCAAATCTCCTCAACTACTTCACAGTAAATCGTTGGGGCTTCCAGCATTGCATAGCTAAGTTTACAGTTTTTGATGAAGTCCATCATTTTGTGATAATCGGAGTGGGCTTCATTCTTTTCTACCAAAGCTATGAAATGTTCTTCTCATAGATGAATCCAGATTGAGACATAATCTTTACTACTGGTGCCATTGTTGTGAGTAGAAATTGCAGAGAATAACTTAAAGGTTTTGCAGAGAGAAAATGGTAAAAGCTTTGAAATTTCAAGAAAGCGTAAAGTAAAAATGAAAAATCAGAAGGGCTTATATACTTTCTCAAATTAAAAAGCATAAATAAAAGATTAAACAATAAATATATGTAAGTGAATTTCAGCCGTTTAAGAATAAACTGTAAGTATTCTAAAAACTACCTTTAAAACAAATACATACAGCTGTATGTATGAGTATCAACGGTTAAGACAATAGAATCAACGGCTGTGAAACACCTGAATCGACTGATGTGATATTTCAACGGATAAAGTAAACTGTCATCCGTTGAAGAGCACTTTAGTTTTATCCGTTGACGGATAAAAATTTCCAGAAATGTATATATCTTTCAACGGATAATGAACATCCGTTGACAGAACAATTTTGACTTTCAACGGATAGGGAATATCCGTTGATGGAATAATCTGTGTTAAAAATCAAATTTGTTCTAGCAGCTAATACATTTCAGGCTTCAAATCAAATTGCAATAAGGACATGAATTTTAAGAGTAATTAAGCATACCTAGCTCACTTACCAATCTTGTGAATGTTGATTCATCAAGTGGCTTGGTAAATATGTCTGCAATTTGTTGTTCACTTGGAACAAAATGAAGTTCCACTGTACCTTTCATCACATGTTCCCTAATGAAGTGGTACTTGATATCAATGTGCTTGGTTCTTGAGTGCTGCACTGGATTTTCAGTAATGGCAATGGCACTTGTGTTGTCACAAAATATTGGAATTTTGTCAACAGTCATACCATAGTCAAATAACTGGTTCCTCATCCATAGTATTTGTGCACAGCAACTACCAGCTGCAATGTACTCAGCTTCAGCTGTTGATGTGGAAACAGAATTCTGCTTCTTGCTGAACCATGATACAAGCTTGTTCCCTAGAAATTGACAGGTGCCTGTTGTGCTTTTCCTGTCTATTTTGTAACCTGCATAATCTGCATCTGAGTAGCCAATTAGATCAAAACCAGACTCTCTAGGGTACCAAATTCCTAGATTTGGAGTCCCCTTGAGATATCTGAAAATTCTTTTAATAGCCACTAAGTGAGATTCTTTAGGGTCAGCTTGAAATCTAGCACAGAGACATGTAGAAAACATTATATCAGGTCTACTAGCAGTTAAATATAAAAGTGAGCCAATCATACCTCTATAACTTGTAATATCCACAGACTTTTCAGCCTTGTTTAATTCAAGCTTAGTGGCAGTGGCCATGGGAGTTTTTGCAGGTGAACAATCCATTAAGTCAAACTTCTTTAAAAGATCATAAATATATTTAGTTTGACTAATGAAAATTCCACCACTAACTTGTTTAACTTGTAACCCAAGAAAGTAAGTTAGCTCTCCCATCATGCTCATTTCATATTTACTTTGCATTAATTTAGCAAACTTTTTACAAAGCTTATCATCTGTAGATCCAAATATAATATCATCTACATAAATTTGTACAAGTATCTTAGAGCCATTAACATTTCTAAAGAAGAGAGTTTTGTCAACAGTACCTCTTGTGAAATGATTATCTAGAAGGAACTTTGACAAAGTCTCATACCAGGCTCTAGGTGCTTGCTTTAGTCCATAGAGTGCTTTCAACAGATAATACACATGGTCTGGAAAATTTTGATCTTCAAAACCTGGAGGTTGGCTTACATAAACTTCTTCCTCCAATTCCCCATTTAGAAATGCACTATTGACATCCATTTGATAGACTTTGAAATTGGCATTAGCTGCATAGGCTAGAAAGATTCTGATGGCTTCAAGTCTTGCAACTGGAGCAAATGTTTCATCAAAATCTATTCCCTCTTGTTGAGAATAGCCTTTAGCAACCAATCTGGCTTTATTCCTTATGACAATGCCATTTTCATCCATCTTGTTTCTGAATACCCATTTTGTGTCAATGGAACTCTTGTTCTTTGGCTTGGGTACCAGCTTCCAAACTTTGTTTCTCTCAAATTGGTTTAGCTCTTCCTGCATAGCTAATATCCAATCTGGATCCATTAAGGCTTCTTCCACTTTCTTAGATTCCTCCTGAGATAAAAAACTACTATACAGACATTCATTTTGAGTAGCTCTTCTTGTTTGCACTTTAGATGATGCATCACCAATGATCAGTTCAAAGGGATGATTCTTGGTCCATTTCCTTTGAGGTGGAAGATGTGCTCTAGATGAGGTGGCCTCAGTATTGTCGTGATGTGAGACAGAGTGTTGATCAGTTGAAACTCCCCTTGAGTTGTTGGTCCTTTGCAGGGAACTTGGAGTTCTATCAACTGATGATGTAAATCGATTATCCGTTGATGAACTATGATCAACGGATGCTTCATTATGTACTTCAACGGATGATGCACTATGTCTTTCAACGGATACTGCATTGCTTCTTTCAACGGATGCAGAATTCTGACTTTCAACGGATGCAGTATTTTGTGCATTATCCAAGGGCATATCTTGAATCCCTTTTGAAGTGTCATCTCCATCAATCTCCTCTTCACTATCATCACAATATATCTCAATGTTGTCAAATTTGAGTCTTTCATGGTGTCCCTCATCTGTTAGTCCATCAATCTTTTTATCATCAAACACAACATGCACAGATTCCATAACAATGTTGGTTCTTAGATTGTAGACCCTATAAGATTTTCCAGCTGAGTAATCAACAAATATCCCTTCATCAGCCTTTGCATCAAACTTCCCTTTATGGTCATTTTGATTTCTCAGTATAAAACATTTACATCCAAAGACATGAAGAAAGTTTAGAGTTGGTTTTCTTCTCTTGAACAACTGATAAGGAGTCATGCCTTTAGCTTGATTGATCAAAGAAATATTCTGAGTGTAGCAGGCACAATTAACAGCTTCAGCCCATAAATATGTTGGTAACTTTGATTCTTCAAGCATTGTTCTGGCAGCCTCAATTAAAGACCTGTTCTTTCTTTCAACTACCCCATTTTGCTGAGGTGTTCTTGGAGCTGAGAACTCATGCATGATTCCATTTTCTTCACAGAACAGCCTCACTGTCAAATTCTTGAACTCAGTTCCATTGTCACTCCTGATATTCCTAACCTTCAAGTCAGGATGATTATTGACTTGCCTGATGTGATTGATAATGATTTCACTTGCTTCATCCTTTGATCCAAGAAAATAGACCCATGAAAACTTTGAGAAATCATCTACAATCACCAAGCAATATCTTTTTCTTGCAATTGACAATACATTGACTGGTCCAAACAAATCCATATGTAGCAGCTGTAATGGTTCATCAATTGTTGTTTCAAGCTTCTTTTTGAATGATGCTTTCCTTTGTTTGCCTTTCTGACAAGCATCACACAAACCATCCCTTGAGAATTCAACAAGAGGAATTCCTCTGACTAAGTCCTTTTTCACTAGATCATTCATTGTCTTGAAATTCAAATGGGATAGCTTCTTGTGCCATAGCCAACTTTCAACTGAACTTGCTTTGCTGAAGAGACAAGTAATAGATTCTGCATCTGTAGAGTTGAAGTCAGCTAAGTACACATTTCCTTTTCTAACTCCAGTTAGAACCACTTTGTTGTCTTTCTTACTGGTGACAACACAGGCTTCTGAATTGAAGGAAATTGTATTCCCTCTATCACATAGTTGACTGATGCTTAGTAAGTTGTGCTTGAGACCATCAACTAATGCAACTTCATCAATTATGACATTCCTTGTTGAAATCAAGCCATATCCCATAGTAAACCCTTTGCTGTCATCTCCAAAGGTTATGCTAGGGCCAGCTCTCTCCTTAAACTCTGTGAGCAGGGAGAAATCTCCTGTCATGTGTCTTGAATAGCCACTGTCCAAGTACCATAGAATTCTTCTTTTTCCCTGCACACCATAAAATCAATCAAGTTGATTTTGGTACCCAAGTTTCCTTGGGTCCATTCTTGTTAGCCTTTCTCCTAGACTTCATTCCTCCTGCATCTTTAGACTTAGGTAACTTTGAGTCAACCTTGATCTTAGATGTAGTTGGTTGAGGTGTAGGGTTAGTCACAAAATCATTTAGCATATTTGGAATTTGATAAGGCATGGATTGTTCAAGCATGTTATTCCATATTGGCATATTGTATGGCATTTGAGGCATACTAAATGCAGCAAGATAAGGATTGTTAAAATATGGCATGTTTGCAAAATGTGCATAAGGATTTTGTTGAGACATAACAGGCATAGCATGCAGAGGTGATGCAGACATATTAGGCATGGAAGAGGGTACAGGAATGGGAGTTTTCTTAATAGATTTGCAATTAGCAGATAGATGATTAACACTACTACAATGCACACAGCTTTTTCTAGGAGCATACTTATCAGGTGTGTAATTGTTATGTTTGTTAACCCCTACCTTCCCATTTCTATTAGATTTCCTTTTAGTTTCCTTTTTATCCTCAACCACTTTGAGCCTATTCTTTAACTGTTCTAAGGTCATGTGCCCTATATTCACCTTACTGACATCTTTGGATGTGCTTGCTTCTCCTTTGACAAAGTTCTTGGAAGTTGAACCAAACTTTTTGTTGAGTTTCTTTAGATTTTCACTTTTAGAAACATCTGCCTGTTTTAATTGAGGAACCTTCAACGGATGCTCCTTTTCTTCCTACAACGGATAACTTTCATCATCCGTTGATTCCACATCCGTTGACAGCCCATCAATTAATTCCATTTTCTTTTTATTTTTATCCCAGGCAGTCTCACAGAATGATTCAATTCCTTGGACCTTGGCAATTTGAGCACTAACATCCCTAGATGTCTTCCAGGCTTTAATCACCTCTTGCTCTCTCTCTAATTGATTAGAAAGTATTTCTACTTTCTTAACAGATTCAGCTAGTTCATTTTCAACAGATATACAATGTAGCTTAGTTTTTTCTAGGTCAATCAACTTATCTTCTAACACAGCATTTCTATCACTTAAAAACAAATTGTTCTCTTTAATCCTACTATTTTCTTTAGCAAGAGATTTAAGAGACACACGCAAATGATACAGTTCAGTAGACATGTCATTAAAAGTATCATTGCACTCTTCTTTAGTAAGCTGCGTTAAATCAGTAGTGATTACCTGGTTGCTTGATGAACTAACTTCATTTTCCTCAGAATCAGCCATGAGAGCCAAGTTGACATATTCCACATCTTCATCCTCTTCTTCTCCATCAACTGCCCAGTCTTTTTCTTGAGTAATGAAAGCCCTCTCCTTTTGCTTGAGCAGATCAAAATATTTCTTTTTGTAATCTACTTGGTCAAATTTCTTCTTTTCAGAAGTTGGCTTTCTGCACTCACTTGCAAAGTGTCCACTTATACCACAATTGAAACACTTGAACTTGGATTTGTCCACCATGTTCTTATGAGGTTTAGTGGCTCTAGTGTTTTTTCTAAATTTCATCTTTGCAAATCTTCTGGACAGAAATGCAAGATGCTCATCAATACCATCAGAGTCATCTTGGTTGGAGTTGTCTTCATTCTCAGCAACTTGCTCCTTACCCTTGCTTGATTCTGATTTGCTTGTGCCATCTTTGGAGTTTAATGTAGATCTCACAGTTTCTTGTCTGCATTCTTTCTCATTTTCAGCTACCAAGGCAACTGAACCTCCTTTCTTTCTTCCCTTCTCCAATACCTCATCCTGTTCCAGCTCTAGTTCATAAGTCTTCAAGATTCCATATAATCTTTCAAGAGTGAAGTCCTTATAATCTTGAGAGTTTCTCAAGGAGACAGTCATGGGTTTCCATTCCTTTGGCAAGGATCTTAAAAATTTAAGATTTGAATCCTTCACCTGGTACACTCTACCATACAGCTTCAGTCCATTCAACAGCTTTTGGAATCTATTGAATGTGTCATTTAAAGATTCATTTTCTTCAAAATGAAAATACTCATACTGTTGAATGAGAAGCTGCATTTTGTTTTCTTTTACTTGTTCTGTACCTTCACACAGTAGCTGAACTATGTCCCAAACCTCTTTGGCAGTTGTGCAATTTATCACATTATCGAACATATCCTTGTCAAGACCATTAAACAAAATGTTCATAGCCTTCTTATCCTTGTGGACTTCTTCTGTGTCTTCCATTGTCCATTCTGCTCTAGGTTTTGGAATGGATTGACCAACAGCAATTGTGGCTGTAGCAACTGTGGCTACTTTGTGGGGAATGTGAGGACCATTCTCAATGCAGTTTACATAACCTTCATCTTGGGAGAGTAGATGAAGGTGCATTTTCACCTTCCAATGGTGATAACTGTCTTTGTCAAGAACTGGGATTTTTACTCCAATATCCTTCTTACTCATCTTTGTTAGTTTCCAAGATCTTTAAACTCTTTGTGTGTCAAGAGCTTGCTCTGATACCAATTGTTATTCCTAGTGGACTAACAATGAGATTTACAGAAGGGGGGTTGAATGTAAATCTCAAAACTTTTTCTAGTTTTGAGCAGTTTCAAAGGCTATGTGTTTAAGACAAATAAGTGTATGAATTGCTTTAAGCTAATACAGACAGATATATATTCAAACACTAATGTAAAGAACACAACAGACCTTAAAAACTTTTCTGGTGGATTGTTGTTCCACCAGAGATGGTATTTCAGAAAATCTGTGATTCAAGAAGTTGATCACAGCTGCGTCCTAGTACAAACTAGATAATTTTTCTCTCAAGATTTTTCTAAACAGCTCTGGAAAAATTCTTATCTAATTACTAGCTGCTACTTGGTTTATATATTACCAAGTTTACAAGTGAAGACAAAGATAAAAAGTACAATAATAAAATAAGTTCTCCACTTGTTTCTTCTCCATTTTACTCCAGTATATTGTTGACTATTGCCTCTTTATACTAGAGTAGAACGGCTGCTTTTTCTGATGTTCCTGAAATAGGCTACCACATCTCAGTTGTCTCTGTCAACCCATGTGCCTCTGTTTGTAGGTACAACTACCACTTGTCAACTGCTATTTAACAGAACATCCGTGGAAGCCTTCATCCGTTGATGGCTTTATCCGTTGATGTGTTAGCAGTTGAAGCTCTATCCGTTGATGCACTCATCCGTTGAAGGATGTTATCCGTTGAAGCTTTAGAGACATCCGTTGAAGCTTTGTTTCTCATCCGTTGAGGGTCTTTAAGTTATCCGTTGACACCATTTCATTTATACAAAATTACAAGGCATGAAATATTTACAATTGGCCTTCCTATCTGCATATCCTCTAGTAGTCAACATGACTTATAATTTCCCTCAACATTTAAGAATTATATCTCAAATTCAGAGACTGAAATGTGCTACAACACTAGACTTATTTCTAAGTAAAGCTACACCATCAACGGATAGCCAAAATGGTCTTATCCGTTGAGGCTACAAACACTAGATTTCTACTTAAGTGTTTTGTTAAACATATCATCAAACTAATGCACATATATTCCTAACAATACTTGATACACTAACATTGTCATTTTCAGATTAGCCAACATATTAAATTTATTTGCTGAAAATAAATTTATTTTATATAAATTTTTTCAAAAAAAATAAGAATTTAGTATATATACAGGCAAATATTATTAAATTTTAGATATCTAATTATAGGTTGTTAATATTCAATGATAAATGGTAACATATATAAAATTATTAATACTAATGAGTTAGGTGTAATCAATATATGTTATTCAATATGGAATTTTTTATATTTATTAGTAAGGAGTAATAATGACTTAAGTGTAATTAATACATGGTATTAAATTTGACAATTATTTGTATTTATTATTAAGGGGTAAATTAGTAATTTGGAATAAATTATCTCACCTGTAATATCCGAGATATGTCGTGTAATTATTTTTGCTAATAAATAATTATTACATGTGTTCAGTATTTATTCCGTGAATTATTCGTTAAGTGTTAAATTTGTTTGGATGTTTAAAAATATTATTAATTGAGTAATTTTAATTTTTATATGTCCAAAATAAAATATAGATAATTGTCATATCTTCCTAATTATTTTTATGTTGATTTATAAATTTATAGGAATCATATAAATTGCGTAAAATCTTTTTCCGGGTATTTAAAATCTATTTTATAAAAAGAGGAACCAACCGACGTCATCCGTGGTGAAACTCTTCCGAGAACTCCTTCCTAACCTAATTGTAATATTCTGAGCATATTCCATGTTTCGACTTTTTCGATCCGGCATACGGTTTGTCCTGCGCGGGTCCCGGCGCAACATTTTCGATATAATATTCGTTTCGGTTAATCAATAAAACTCGTATTTTCGATAAAAGGGAGCTTTTTATTAAACTATCCCAATTATCACCTCGTAGTACGTGTAACCAGGCGCTGAGACCAAGACCGCAGTAAAATTGTACTGATTTGGATAATTATCCCGAAAAAACCGATACCGTTTGGATCAGTTTTACAAATAAACGTACCGTTTTATATCCGGAATGATCCAACGGGATACTAATTTTCCGTAATTATAAATAGCCTTTTACCGTATTTTATTTCGTATCAAAAATTATTTGCAGTCAGTAATTATATAAATTTCCAGAGAAAATTCATATATTCATAAATCTTTCTGAGAATCAAACCAACAATCGGAAGTGTTACCGGAGTCCGTTTGAAAAGCTCGAGTACTCAATCCAAAGGTCTTGAGGTGTTCTATCAGATTTTGTGTTCCAAATCACTGCAGAAATCAAGGTTTATTTTCTGAAAAATTATTTATTTTCGAATTAATTTCATTAAAAATATGAATTTTTGTTCGGGTGATTGTTTGTATGATTTGATACTTGCATGCTGTAGAGCTTGTTTTCCTGATGATTTTCATATGTCATACGACTGATTTGGAGTTCAATAACATGTTCAAAATTGAGTTTAATTCTCGAATTTTAAAATTAGGGTTTATAACCCGTATGAATGTTCTTAATTGAATTTGGGGGTTTCTTATTTCGGGATAGATAGATGTTGTGGTATAGTGGGTTGTATTCTCTGTGAAATTTGCAATCTATTCGTACCAGTTTCACAAATCGACGAGGTCTGTAGAGAAGGGAGTTGTCATTTGAAGTTTACGTCGAACTCGCCGGAAACCAGCGAACTTCTCGGCCAAATTCCAGCCAACTCAGGGATTGTTAGGTCGATTTGATGGCATAGTTGTGTTCCTGATGAATTGTAGATGTGATCTGGAGGTGGTGATGGCCTGAGCATCCCTGGATCCTCTTCTCCGGCAAGACAGGGCATTTTCCGGCGACCCCCCTGTAAAATTACAGTTTAGTACCTGAATTATTGGGGAAGAAACAGTTAGGTCCCTGAACTTTCCAGAATTTGCAAAAATAGGATTCCTATTTTAAAATTATTCAAAAATCATATTTCCTATTATTTTTATTATAAAAATTCGATTTTAATTTCTGAAAATTCCAAAAATTATTATTTTAATTCCGAAAATTATTTTTAATTCAAAAATAAATCTAAATTAATTAGTTAATTAATTTCAGTTAATTTTTAATTGATTAATTGGTCAATTAATTCAAAAATTAATTGATTAATTGATTTAATTAATTATTAATTGATTTTAATTACTTATTTAATTAGATTTAATTATTTAAAAATGATTTAAAAATTCCGAAAAATAGTTTCGAGTTTTAAAATATTATTTTAAATTGTTTCCAAGGCTCGATAATTATTATAAAATTATTTCGAAGTCAGAATTGAAAAACCGAACTCTGTTTATTATTCCGAGAATGATCCAACGACCTGTTTTAATTCCGAAAAATGTTTTAAAAATCATTTTAAATATCCAAAAGCCTGTTTATGACCCGAGACTTCTTTATAAATGATATATCATTGATTATGTGATGTGTTATGTGTTATATGTGACTTGTTGGTTAACTGTCGGTCTATATATTCGATGTTTACTTGTTAATTGCGTAACTTTCAATCCGTTAATCGGATTCGGGTGAAACGAAGGGTAGATAGAAGTATATGTCGAATAAAATCGTATAAGTTGAATATCGATAGATGCTTATGATATGTGAGCATAAGAGGCAAGGTGTAGGAAAGGGAAACAGGTAGTCAAGGAGTAAGACAGTGGTGATTGAAAGCGATTGCAGTGTAGTAAGCTAGTACCAGGGAAGTGTTCTGAACTTTCTCGAGATATCGTAGTGATTGATAGTCCTGTTTTATATTGCAAGTGCCTTGAAGCACTGAACCCTAAATCCTGATTCCAGTTATTGATCTTGAGCCGTAAACCTTATTCTTTCTAAACCATTGATTGTTGTGCACCCAGATACGATACTGCTTCACAAATACATACAAACTAAATATCAAACACTGAACCAGATTGCTTACACACTCAAACCATTTTATCCTATACTTTGGAAGGCCAAATCCTTGAAACATTATTTCCCTTGCTATCCAATTCTTTCATTACCTAGCATCCATTCTTTGAAACTGCCATATTGATCCCTATGCAGATTGAAACCATTTTCATTATTAAATGTCCAATGTTGTTAATGATGCTGTTTATTGATGCTGTTTATTGTTTATTACTGCTTATTCTGTTATTATGTTAGAATTGGATTGTTTTTATAAAATTGTGGACCAGATTCGTGGTCAGACCATATAATGGTCAAGTTAGGCCAATGTGTGCCTTGGATCCAGTAGTTAGAGCAGTGTTGTGTGCTTTGCTCGGGGTTAGTGCGTGACTGATCAGCAGCCTAACCTTGGTTTTTAAAATGAAAATATAATATCCAATTCTAAATTATAATCCATTGTTCACTTGATCTCATAACCATATTTACCTGATAATCATTATTCTCAGTTTTGTCATTGTGACTTGCTGAGCTAGTTAGCTCATTTGTGCGATGTTGTTTATGTTCTTTTCCAGTTAAGAAGGAATCGGTTGGTACCGAGGATCCCCAGTCCAGCGCGAGAGTTAGGGGTTCAGGTTGATCGAGTTGAGCTAGTAGGCTTCTTTTGGAATAATTTAAGTTTGTAAAAGTTTGTAATAATGTTTAATACTCAGTTCTGAGTTTGGATAGTTGGGATTTGAACGGTTTGTAATATAAGTATGTGTTTGGCTTGTGTGCATACTTTAACCTGTTACGGTCCGTGGTAGTTGGTAAGTAGGGTCACTGCATATTATTATTATCTTTATCATTGTTATAAGCAGGTTATTAATAAGGTGTGTGTGTGGACCCCAAAATTCTGACTCGGGTTTGGAGGGCGTCACATCACCCAACCCCCTATTTGCTCTAATATATATAATAGATTATTATAAGCAAAACATAGTTTCACTTGGTCGGTTGGTTAATGTCTTCCTAAAAAAAATCTTAAACTTTCCTTTTTTAATAAAAAAAACTGCACTCAAACACCAACTACCGTAGACTTTCGATCCAAACACTAACTCCTGTAGTATATAATTCCTGTAATTTAAAAAGAAAAACTACACAAAATAAAAAGAGCAGATAAAACAAAGGCATCCCCGTTACAACACGGAAGCTCAAGACTCATGTACTCTTACATACATGATTTACCAGCTAACTTCTAGGATGAGCACAAATAATATAAGAAGAAGTAAATTTAAAAATAAATTTTGTACATTAAAATCTTAATTACAAAATAAAAGGTTTAAATATAAATATTAAAATATGAGTAATGTTCAACAATTTTTTAATATTTCGGTTTCAATAATACTACTAGTTTAAAATTTATGCAATGCACGAATTTTATTTAATTTTATATCTTTTTTAAATTTAATTTATATTTAATAATGTAGCATTAATTTGAATTATATTGATAGTGGGTTTCAGTTGAAAAATGTAATATATCTATACTATATTATACTATTATAAGCGAATTATAGGTTGGTTTGGAGTTTGATTAACAGATTTCTAAAAATATGGTAACACCTTCCAAAACAAAGTTTCCGCTGGATAACACCTTCCTAAAAATATTTGTTAACATCTTACAAAACAAAATTTGAAAAAAATATAATTTTATAAAATAAATTGACCCATATATCTAATATAAAGGCAAACTCTATGAATTATTATCCGATTTAATTTCTAATTCCACTCAACTTCTTTCTTACTTCTTTTATAGAAAAACAAACACTTCCAAAATTAATTTTAGTGATTCAAATAATAATATAACAAAATAAATAATAAATCAAGAATAAAATAATATTGAAAAATAATACCAAATCATCCATGTATATTTATACCATACTATACTATTATAATCGAAAAATTATGATAACACCTTCCAAACTAAAATTTAAACAAATATAGTTTTATTAAAAAAATTAAATCATGTATCTAATATAACTACAAATTTTATGAAATATTATTCAACTTAATTTCTAATCGCACTCAATTTCTTTCTTATTTATTTTGAATGGAACTAAACACTTCCAAAATTAATTTTAATAATTCAAATAATAATATAACAAATAAATAAATAAATCAAGAAAAAATTAAAAAAATAATATTAAAAAAAAACAAATCACCCGCATACTCACCACTGCTACTCCTAACGCTCTACACGTGCAGCAAAGCAACCTCTATAGGTTGTAGATTGTAGTAAGATAACTTTTTAAAATTTTAACTATTTAAATTTTAAATCATTCAATAATATAATACATAAAAAATAATACCTAAATATTATATTAAAAAAAAACATGGTTTCGTTTTTGGTTAACACTGATAGTCCATATAACTCCTGGGAGGACTACTCCCAGGCTTTCAACTCCGTACAGCTCCTGGGAGGCCTACTCCTAAACTCCTAGCTCCTAGCTCCATACAACTCCTGGGATGCCTACTCTTATGCTCATAACTCCACTCAGCTCCTGGGAGGACTAGTCCTGACCTCCCAACTCAGTCTAGTCCTAACACTACAGTCCTAACTAGTCCAGTCCCGCGACCCCAACCTTGAGTAATCCCAGCACGTGAGACGCTGACCCGAGCACATGATGGAAGTAACTGTCACGCGTCAATCATGGGAATAATCAAGGCACGTGTCAGAGGATCCTCAAAACATTCCTCGGCCAGTCCCGCACTGACACATGTAAAGCATCCACTCCCGCCAGGTGTCCTCCGCTCTCAGAATCAATGGCTACGATTCAAAGGTACCAACCCTAAAACCCTATCCTTGGGCTATAAATAGCCCAAGAATGTGAGGTTTTGGGGTTAATCATTCTTTCACACTCATATACACACACAGCCACCGTACATTCATATTCATCCTCATCTTCCCAAAAAGCTAGTTCTTACTCTCACGCCGGAGGCGCCGCGGGACTCCAACCCCCCTTCCGGTGTTGTTTTGTAGGAACCCAACCACAGCTATACCTCTACAGCAGCGAAAGATCCAGGACGGCGTCGAAGGAGCAGCCCCGCCACCAGGAGTTATCATTTGGCGCTAGAAGGAGGGGTCTCCATCCTTGGGTCTTGGTGCCCCTGGATTCACCTTCATCAACAACTCTTCAAAGAGTCCATTTATTCAAACTTGTAAGAACTCAAGCAACCAACCCTTTCCGTAAGCATGAATGTTGTTTATGTCGGCCACGTTTGTATGCGCTCGTTACTTTAGGCCACGTTTGTGTGAGCCCGTTTTGTTGATTAAGCCACGTTCGTGTGAGCTATCGTTAGTTTTAATCGTTATTGTTCTAGTTTGAATATAACTTTGCGTTGTACTTCATCGTTGAATAGTCCCATAAAATCGTTTGAACTGCTCCCAGGAAGCTATTTGTTAGTATTTGTTGTTATTTTGGGTAGTTTCTGCAAATTTCATAAAGCAACCTTAGACCGATATTCCCTGTGCCATATTGTTGTTGTTTGTTGTTGGTATTGCTGAGAAATGCCAAGACCAGGAAAGAATACCTCTAGGAGGCTATCTGCTAGTGCTCAGGTCCAGGAGCCGGACCATTCCCAGGCTCTTGACCCAGGAGCCGAGAGAGAAACATTCCAGGAGCAACCACTACACACTCCCGTAATGGAGAGAATTGTAAACACAAGGGATGCCAGGACCCTCATAGAGCTCAATCAGTACAAGTACACAAATGTCCCGGTAGCCGAAGGGCACATGGCTAACCTCACAAGTGATGAACTAGCAGAAGCAATCAGACTATACAGACAGGAGCAGACCCGCCTCCAAGAAGAGGCAGAACTAGAGGAGGAGCCAGAGGAATCCGGGGACTCCCAGCAATCAAAGAGGTCTGTGTTCGACCGCATTGGAGCCAAGGGGAAGAAAAGCAAAAAAGATCAAGGCAAAAAAGAAGCAGAAGCTGCTAAACAGAGAAAGTTGGAAGAAGTCCGGGAGCAAATCAGGAAAGAAGAAGAAGCAAAGCTCGAGCTAAAGATCCAAAAGAGAATACAATTAGAAGAAGAGAAGCTGTTGACCAAGTCTAGGAGCAAAAGAACCCGGAGAGACCCTACTCCGGAGCTGATTTCTGATGATGAAGAAGAAGAGAAGCAGAAGGACCTAAAAGACATGATCTATGAATTACAGAGGAAGATGGACAGAGAATCAGGAGTGGAGATTGGAGAAACACTAACTCCTTTCAGCCACTCCTTAGAAGCTATCCCCCGGCAGCGGAACTTGAAGCATTACAACTTTGACTCCTTTGATGGTCTGGGAGACCCGGAGGAGCACTTGAACTACTTTGAGCAGATAGCGCAGATATACTACTATAATGACTTGACGAAATCAAGGTTCTTCGCTTCAACCCTTAAGGGAGGGGCCCAGAGATGGTTCAGCAGAATCCCCTCCCGCAGCATCCACCCCTGGAAGGAATTTCGAGCCTCTTTCCTTAGGAGATTTCGGGCGAACAAAACGCACGAAATGCACATGTGTCACCTGGAGACGATCCGGCAGCATGACAATGAGTCCCTCTCTGCATACATGCGCCGGTTCCAGGAAGCAATCAATAAAGTTTCAAATCTGGATGAAAGGGAAGCTTTAAGCATCTTTAGAAGAAACCTGGACCCAGAGCACAACGAAAGGTATATTGTGGAGCTGATCAATAAAGAGCCGCAAAGTCTGGCAGCAGCTTATTCCATGGCTGCCAGATTCATTAAGGAAACAGATGTGCTCCAGGCAATGAGAATGACCCGGAATGGAGGGTCTAGGAGTAAAAACACTGATGACCGACCGAAAGGGGGTTACCATCAGGACAAGAAATTCAAGCAAAGCAACCAAAGCCAAGAAAGACAAGCAAACCCGGTTTTCCAAAGACTTGGTCCTAAGCAGGAGTCAAACAGCGACCCAGGACCCATGAAGCAATCTCGGGAGCCGAAGCAGGAGCCGGACTGGACTCCTCTCAACATGACCCGGGAGGAAATCTTGAAAGAAGTCAAAGACAAGCCTTTCTATTATCCTCCGAAGCCAATGCAAACTCCTCCGGAGAGCAGGCCCTACAATAGGCAGTGTGATTATCACGAGACCCATGGCCACAAGACCGAGAATTGCTTATCACTCAAGTACTTCATTGAGGACCAAGTGAAAAAGGGAAATATGAACAAGTACTTAGTTCGGGACAACAGCAGAGGGGAAGCGCAGAAGAAAGGAAAGAATGTAGTCAATGTGGTCCTAGGCGGAACATACTCCCCACCCCGGAACCCGGACTTCGACGAAGAAGTACTTTCAATCCAATCACTCCCAGACCTGGTGATATCCTTCAGCAGCAAGGACTATGAAGGAGTCAACCCTCATCACAATACAGCTTTGGTTATCACTCTAGACATTTTCGATAATGAAGTAAGAAGAATGCTCATAGACAATGGCTCTTCAGTAAATATCCTCTTCAAGCACACAGTGGATAGAATGCAGTTAGGGAGCGTCCGCTTAAATGAATGTCGAGAAGACCCACTCTATGGCTTCGGCCACAACTTAGTCCCGATCAAAGGAACTTTGTATCTGCCAGTCATCTTTGGATCTGCTCCTAACCAAGTGACTCATGTCATCAAGTTTTATGTGATCAACGCTCCTTCCTCATACAACGGAATTATTGGCAGATCAGCTCTAACCATGATGCAAGCAATAACTTCAATCTCCCATCTCAAGATTAAGTTCCCAACCCCGACGGGAGTCGGGGAGATTAAAGGAGATTACGGAGTTGCTGAAACATGCTACAACCAGGGGTTAGTTATGGCAGAAACCCATCAAGATAACAAGAGGAAGGCTACGGTATGTTAAAACCATGCAATATAAAATTTTAACAAATATAATTTAATCAAAAAAATTAATTTCATGTATCTCATATAACAACAAACTTTATTAATAACTACAAACTCAGTTAATTATTATTCAACTTAACTTCTTATTGTACTCAACTTCAATCTTACTCTTTTTGTAGGAATTGTCGAAAATAATTTTAGCAATTCAAATTATAATATAACAAAATAATTAATAAATGAAGAGAATATTAAAAAAACAAATTATTCACAAACACCACTGCTATTCAAGAATCCCACTTTACTATATTATTATAAGGGAACTATGGTTTGATTGGTTAACACCTTCCAAAAAAATATGTTAACATATTCCAAAACAAAATTTAAAAATATATAATTTAATTAAAAAAATTAAATCATGTATTTAATATTACTACAAACTCAATGAATTAGTATTCAACTCAATTTCTAATGACACTCTAACTTCTTTTTACCTCTTTTGTAAAGAAACAAACAGTTCCAAAATTAATTTTAGAAATTCAAATTATAATATAACAAAATAGTTAATAAATCAACAAAAAATTAAAAAATAATATTAACAAAAATAATACAAAATATGGGGGGTGAAAAACCAAAATACCCACCATTTGGGGAAAAATGTCCAAAATGCCAATTAACGGTATTGTACGCCCAAAATACCTGCTGAATACGCATGTGAGGAATGCGTATTTATTATTTCATTTTTTTAATAAAGACTACGCATGTGGCACATGCGGATTCACTTTTTGTATTTTTAGTGAATACGCATGTTGAACATTCGTGTTCTTCTTAAATCAAAAAGTGAATACGCATGTACTTTTTATTAAAATTTGAAAGGTCGACTACGCATCCCTGAAATGCGTATTTCGTGGGTATTTTGGGCGGTTCGCGCGCATTTGGGCATTTTGGGCAGTTGAATGTGAAAAGTGGTGTATTTTGGACATTCTTTCAATTATGAGTATACACCATTACTATTTAAAACTCATACTTTCCTATACGTTGTGCACCTAAAAAATATGTTAACACATTCCTAAACAAATTTTTAAAAAATATAATCTAATTAAAAAAATTAAATCATGAATTTCATATAACTATAAACTTAATGAATTATTATACAACTTTATTTTTAATCGCACTCAACTTATATTTTACCTCTTTTGTAAGGAAACAAACACTTCCAAAATTAGTTTTAGAAATTCAAATTATAATATAACAAAATAGTTAATAAATCTAGAAAACATTAAAAAAAATCAATATTAAAAAACAATAATACCAAATCATCCACATACGAGGACTTTTAAAATTTTTAGCTATTTAAATTTTGAATATTAAATAATATAATACATACAAAATAATACGTAAATATTATTCTAATATAAGCGAAACATGATTTCGTTTGGTCGGTTGGTTATTATGTTAAAATCTTGCAAAACAAAATTTAAACAAATATAATTTAGTTAAAAAAATCATGTATCTAATATAATTCAAACTCTATTAATTTTTATTCAATTTAATTTGTAATCGCACTCAACTTCACTCTTACCATTTTTGTAGGAACCAAACATCGTCAAAATTAATTTTTTTTAATTCAGATTATAATATAACAAAATAAATAATAAATTAAAAAAAATATTAAAAAATCAATATTAAAAGAACACCAACTATCCATGACTCCCGCTTTCCTATAGGTTATCCGTGCCAGTGAAGGGACATATATAACTATTTAAATTTTGAATTCTTCAATAATATAATATATATATATAGAATAATACGTAAATATTTTAAATTCATTAATCTTAATAATATATAATTATTTTTTTTAAATTTTTTTTATAAAATAATTAAATTACAAATATTATAATTAGTCCGTGCATAGCACAGTTATAGGTTAGTATTTATAAAAGGGAAATGTACCATTGAAGATAAAAAAATTTTACATAATTTTTATAATTTTTATTTATTTTTTATTTATAATATATATTAATAATTTTTAGTTAAGAGTTTGATATGGTTGAAGATACTGGCGCAAGGCATCAAGTGCCAAGCTATCAGCTAAGGAGTGCTCTGCAACTTATAAATCACTTCTTCAAGGGAACCCTTTACCTTATAAATTACCATAAGAACCTACCCTTAATTTACTTACCTTAACTTAGTTTAACGGTCTTAGTGTCCGTTTGGAAAAGTTTAAAATAAATAACTTATAACTTAAAATAAATAAGTGTTAAATAAGTGATAAGTTGATAAATACTTATAAGTTTATAAGTGTTTGGTTAAACTTACTTATAAGTCAGATTTTTTTTTTACTTAAATGAATTAAAATATATAATTATTAAATACAATTATCTTAATTCATGAATTTTAAATTAAAAAATATTTTAAAATTTTACTTTAAACTCAAAATTTTAAAAAAAAAGTGAAAAAATACAAATAAGTTGAAAAAAAGTATGTCATCGCTAACATTTAACTTATCAGCTTATAAGTTGTAAATTTAACTTATAAATTGGGTCGACAAACACTCGTCGATAAGTTGTTGCGGACTTATAAACCAATAAGTTAGCTTAATAGAATTCCCAAACCCGCCCTTAGTAAAAAATACACTTGATGTAGTACATTACTAAGAGGTTAACAAAGTTTAAATAGTAAATAAAGTTCTATATTGTACTTACTGTAACGGTCTTTGTGGTAAAACACAGTGTATGTGATAGATAGAATAAAATCAAACCCAATCATAACCTCTTAATAATACTGTATATGAACTATAATGTTTATGATTGTGTTTGATCTTGATGCAGTCGATTAAATGAACTGTATTATATACTTCCTTTTATAAAAAATGACAAATGCTCGTATACAAAATTGGTAACAAGAACTCTCCATGCAGTCATATGCAAACTAATAGTAAATATGTGAACAATGGCAAAAACCAAAACGATGGCAAAACACATCTTACCAGTCCTATTGCTTCTCATATTGTCTCTTTCATTAGTTCATGCCCATAGGAAAAAACAAACTGGTGCTCTTAACAATCTAGTCAGAACTAAGCTTAAGAATAGAGAATTCTCGCTTATTGACACGAGCAACTTTGAGCCATACTTGCATGTTCAAGATGTTAAGGGTGTTTCAATTGATGATTCCGAGGAGAAAGACAAGATTGTGAAGTTGCCAGGACAGCCACCTGTTAAGTTTGATCAGTATGGTGGTTATATTACTGTTAATCAGTCTGCGGGTCGAGCTCTTTATTATTATTTTACTGAAGCTGAACAAAATAAGGAGTCTCTGCCTCTTCTTCTTTGGCTCAATGGAGGTAAGAGTACTGATCCTAAGATTTAAATAAACTTGCTTCAAATCCAATTTGGCATTGTAGGTCGGAAATCCAGTGATCAATGACGAGACAGATAAAAAGGGAATGTTTGATTATTTGGAAAGTCATGCTCTCATTTCGCATAAAAATTTATTGGAAATATACAGATACTGTGACTTCTCTACTCATAATGCTACTTCAAATCCCAAGTGTAGTATTGCAGAGTTTGCATCTCATGACCTGGTTGCATATATTGATGTTTATGGTATTTATTCTCCTGTTTGCAACAGCGATGGACTTCTAACCAGAAAGCCAAAGAAAATATCGGTAACTTTTTCTCTTTTTTGCCTTTTGCATGACAGTAAAGCACAACATGGTACTAAATATATTAAGCTAGACTCCCACAATATTTATGTGTTTTGCTGCAGTACGAAGTCGATCCTTGCATTGGTGATTACACATACGCTTATTTAAATCGACCTGAAGTTCAAGAGGCTCTCCATGCCAATGTCACAAAACTTGATCATACTTGGGAATTTTGCAGGTAGACCTTCTTTCAGTATTTATCCATACATATGAGCTAGTCTGGCAAACACGCATGCATGATTAATGATTTTACTAAAGTGAGGTTTGTTTACAACAAAAATGACAGTGGTATCATCAGTTATATGACCAGCACATCTACGGTTATTCCCCTGCTCTAAGAGTTTATGGCTAATGGTCTTCGTGTTTGGATTTTCAGGTAAAAATAAAGATTATAACATTAACGTATCCATGTTGCTACCACTAATCCCTGAGTTCAGTCAATACATGTTTGTGTTTCTTGTCATGAAACTCAGATTCTACATTTGTTTGGCAATACAGCGGCGACATAGATAGCGTAGTACCAGTTACCTCAACCAAGTACTCGCTAGCAAAAATGAAACTCCAAGTGAAAACGTCGTGGTATCCCTGGATAGTCAATCAGCAGGTTATTTTCTTTCTGAGATTACCAGTTTTGTCGGATTTATTTGAACTTATTTCAAATGCCAGATTTAATACAGATGACAAATTGACAGATATAGGTGTTGAATATTTGGTTTAAATCTGTAATAGGTGGGAGGGTTCACAGAAGTTTATGAAGGGAACTTGACATTTGCAGTGAGAGGAGCAGGGCATGAAGTTCCAAGCTATCAGCCGAGGAGTGCGCTCTTGCACTTATAAGCCACTTCCTTAATGGAACCCCTCTACCCTCACCAAAATAAGTCTCTTTATACCAGGAACCTCTTCTTGCTTGTATGCTCTTGTTCTCTATCACTTCCTCTGATTTTCTCGTTGTGGCTGCTTATAAATTTTATACCTTCAATATATATTCATCGCCATGTTTCAGCTTTAGTAATTTCTCTTAAACCGCCATGAAAGACTTGATCTAATTGTGGTCCTCTAATTTGAATACTTCTTTTTATACAAATCTTAAAGGCGGAGACAGAAATATTATCGAAGGGGAGCCAAGAAAAAAATTACTCACAGAAAACCACAAGCACGAGTGAAGCATCATAACAGTGTCTTTGCCTTGATATATGAACTAAATAAGCACAAGGAACATATTTTGATGTCAAAACAATGATCCTAATGATCTGGAATACATAATGAATCCAGATGTTACGGTGCATCCGGGCCACATAATAAGTATCGGACAAGGAATCCGTCATGGATTAAAGGACTAAGCAATATATAATGTACTCGGGTGTCAGAACTCCAGCAAAAGCCTGACATGACGGCATGAATATTGATAATGAAAATGATTATCTGTCACATTTCACGTGTTCGCCATCGCCATTCAGCACATCACGTACCTGTACCTCATCTACGCCTCAGCAGTCATGCCAAGAAACCGTCCAGATTTTGAGGTAAGGGCAACTCCAAGAGTGACTGGGTTTTTTGGTCAAAATCTCGCCTAAATTTGGAGTTGGACAACTCTCTATTCCGGTCTAAATTTTGGTCCAAATTCATATATTAATATTTTATTCTATCAACTATTAATATATTGCTATTTTAATGATTGATATTAATTCAAATACATATTAATTCAATTGGACGCCAAACGAATAATATCATTTTAATTTCAAACTTAATAAATTTATTAAATTAGAAAAACATTACACTTAAACAAGAAAATGAAGAAAAAAATAATATATAAATAACTAAAAGAAAAATAACAAAGATTAAACTACTTTGAATTAGTATATTGTTCCCACAAATGCATTATTAATTTGAATTTTTAATGTATTATTAATTTGAATTAAAACAATTCATGGTGTTTAATATATTTTTGTTAAATAACTATTATATATATAAGTGAAAATTAAGAAATATAATTAAAAACTACTTATTACATATATATATATATATAATAACATTCAATCAACAAATTAACAAATATATAAAACCAAAAAGTTAATATTTTATTATTAAAAAGATTTAGGCCGGTTTCACCGGCCTAAATTGAAATTGTTGGGTAGATTTGGACCGAAATCGGTCCAAATTTGGGTCGATAGGCCCCTCTTGGAGATGGCCTAACATCCCAGAACCTAATCTTTGGCCTATAAATAGTCCAAGGGGTAGCGGTGCTACGATACCTTCAATTTGGTAACCACACCGATATATACATACACTCTTTTTTGCCTATCCTTCCTTCCTTCCCACACTTATTCTCAAGCCGTGAGACGTGTGGGCATAGTTTTGCAGGAGACATGAAGGAGGACGTATGACGTGCTGAGCGTTATTAAAAATATTATCATTTTTACTTTTAAAAAATTCTTCTCAACGTGTGTCACTAAAATATCATTAAAACAATCATTCCATGTTCCAAACCAAACATACCCAGCATATCCCGCAAAAGCAGGGTCTTCAAAAGAATGGAGAGGTTATTTCCCAAAAGACCCCCGACTTGTGTGTGAACATGTGTAAATATAGAATATAACTATAAAAAGATATAATACGCAATACATAATAGTGACTGTTTGTAGTCACTTTTATCCCACATAAAAACACTTTTGATATCTTCAACCCAATCTTGGTTAAGAACACTCGCAGAACTTCTAATGTGTAAATCAAATAACTCCCTATTCGAAAAAGATCTACCAAAAAATGATTAGTGCCAACAGGGTGTTGGCCCCAAATATCACTTTTTGGGGGAAAATGACCTTCAATGTCACTTTCTAAATAATTGGCCCCAAATGTCACTCAAAAACGGAATTTCGTATCATGTTTTTCTTTTAATGAAAAACGGAGTTGCGTGTTCCGTTTTGATTTTTTTTTTCAAAAAAAATAATTTGAAAACGCAACTTCAATTCATGTTTATGGGGGCAAAACACAATCCCAGGATGAGTTTTTTATATTAACTCATTTTGGACCTGCGTTTTGGTTTTTTCGCATCCTGAGGAAAACTCGGTTAGAAACTGCGTTTTTACGAAAAATTCAGTTTGAAACGTCATTTTTATATCCATAAACAAAAGACGAAACCGTGTTTTTGATGAAACAATTTCGTATCATGTTTTTCTTTTTAATGAAAAACGGAGTTGCGTGTTCCGTTTTGATTTTTTTTTCAAAAAGAAAATTTGAAAACGCAACTTCAATTTATGTTTATGGGGGCAAAACACAATCCCAAGATGAGTTTTTCATATTAACTCATTTTGGACCTGCGTTTTGGTTTTTTTTCGCATCCTGAGACGTTTTTACGAAAAACTCGGTTTGAAACGCCGTTTTTATATCTATAAACAAAAGACGAAACTGCGTTTTTGACCGAAACAAATTCCGAAATAGCGTTTTCATCAAAAACACGGGTTGAAACCACATTTTTACACAAAAACACACAACGAAACTGTGTTTTTCTTTTATTTAAAAAAATTAAAAAAATTGTTATAGAAAAACTCAACACGAAACTGCGTTTTTCGTATATTTTGAAAAACTTCACCCGAAACCCCGTTTTCAAGTGACATTTGGGGCCAACAATTTAAAAAGTGACATTGAGGGCCATTTAACCCCAAATAGTGACATTTGGGGCCTTTTTTCGTGCGAATAATATATGAAACCCAGAATACAATAATAATAGAATTAAGTACCTTGACAGAATGAATAAACTGACACTATATGTTACTAACACTGTATTCTACTAACCCCTCAAAATACAAGATTAATCTATCCCATAAGTTAATCAACCACTCTAATTCGAGGCCTCCATGACCTTCTATCTAATATCATATCCCCCGAAGGTTTAAACAATGCAAATATAGTGAAAGTAGGTTATCCCAAGTTCTTCTCGGTTTTCCTTTCCTTCTCACACCCGCCAACACTAAACCTTCAACTCTCCGCACTAGAGCCGTTATACGCCTCCTCCGAACATGTCCAATCCATCGCGGTCTACCTTCCCTTACTTTTTTTATTATAGATGCAACTCTTAATTGCCTTCTGAAAAAATCCATCGGCAATCTATCTAACAAGGTGCGACCACAAATCCAACGCAACATCCTCATTTCCGCTACCTCTAGGCGTTATTCTTGGGCCTTCGTTACCGCCCAACATTCCGCCCTATACAATAAAGCTGGTCTAATCGCCCTTCGCTAAAATATTCCTTTTAATTTTAAAGGAATTTTTTTATCACACAGTACTCCTGAAGCAACCCTCCACTTTAACCATCCAGATTGGATACGATGAGAAACATCGGCATCTATCTTACCATCTTTATGAATCATAGATCCCAAATACTTGAAATTTTCTTTCGGAACTAATAAATGCTCTCCAATTCGAACATCAATCCCCTCTTCATCCAGTTCGTTACTAAAATTACACCACATGTATTTAGTTTTTGAATGACTAACACGGAAGCCCGAAATCTCCAATGTAACTCTCCATTGTTCTAACTTCTCATTAATCTCCGACTTTTTCTGATTATTAATAACTATGTCATCCACAAAAAGCATACACCACGGTACAACATCCTGGATTCCTCTAGTGAGTACATCTATAATTATTGCGAATAAAAATGGACTTAATGATGATCCTTGATGAAGTCCTATCTTGACCGGAAAATATTGAGTATCACCAACAGGTGTCCTGACACAAGTCAATACTTGAGAATACATTTCTTGAATTGCCATCACATATATCCAGGACACACCTTTACTCTCCAAACTTGTCCAAATTACGTTGCGCGGAACACTATCATAATCTTTTTCCAAATCTATAAACACCATGTGCGGGTCCATCCTACGTTCCCTAAATTTCTCCATTAAATGCCTAAGAAGATGAATCGCCTCCGTTGTCGACCTTCCAGGCATGAAACCAAATTGATTTTCAAACACTGTAACCTTGCTTCTAAGCCTAATTTCAATCACTCACTCCCATAATTTCATAGTATGACTTAAAAGTTTAATACCACAAAAATTACTACAATTCTGTGCATCACCCTTATTCTTGTAAATTGGAATAACCATACTAAGCTTCCACTCATGTGGTACCTTACCATTTCGAAAAATAAGATTGAAGAGTTGAGTCAACCACCGCTCACCCTCCTTACCTGAACACCACCATACTTCTATAGGGTTTTCGTCTAGACCAGTGGCTTTACCTTTACCCATATTGCATAATGACAACTCAATTTCTTCACCATTTATTGGTTGTATACTAGAATCGCAATGCGATTGACGAACTGATTCCCACTCAATCTCCTCTCCACTTATACGAGACTCATTAAATAACTGTCTGAAAAAGTGATACCATCTACATTTAATATCATCATCCTTAACTAGCACACGTGCATTTTCATCCTTAATAAATCTGACAAATCCCAAATCTCGTTGTCTCATTTCTCGAGCCTTTGCTAGTTTATAAATTTCATTTTCTCCCTCATTTGTAGGTAGACCTATAATACATTTCTTCATAAGACTTATCATTCGCCTCCACCACATCCCTTTTTGCTAGACGTTTTGCTTCCTTATAGAGAATTTTCTTTGTGTTAAATTCCTCTTGTTCATTGCAGCATATAAGCTCCTTAAAGCATGTTTGTTTAACTTATACTCGAACTTGCACATCCTCATTCCACCACCAAGACTCTTTTTCATCATGAATTTTCCCCGAGGTGATTCCTAACATATATTTAGCCACACCCCTAATTAAAGAAGCCAAATGATTCCATATTTGGTTTACATCATCCCCAACAAAACTTCTTTGTTTCAAACCAATTCTTTCCTTGAAAATCCGTACTATTTCACCCTTTAGATTTTTCCATAAATTACGCGGCGTCGTCTCCTGAATACCTACTGTTATCTTTTTCCTCATAAAAATATCCATTACCAACAAACGATGTTGTGTAGCACACATCTCCTCCGGAATCACTTTATAATCTTTGTAATTTTTGTTGCATCTTCTCGTTAGAAAATAATCTATTTGCGTGCTACAACCTCCACTCTTCAAAGTAATTAAATGAGCATCCCTCTTTTTGAAACAAGAATTAACTATCACTAATTCATGAGCTAATACAAATTCTAAAAGAGTACACCCACCTTCATTCCTTATACCATTTCCAAAACCCCCATGACCCCATGAGTACCAACATATCCATCGGAATGCTCTCCAATATGGCCATTAAAATCACCCCCGATATATAAAATTTGATCCCTAGGTATTGTACTAACTAAATCATCTAAACAATTCCTGAAGAGTTTTTTCTCCTCATCTCCCTAACCAGCATGCGGAGCGTAGGCACCAACAATATTAACAACCACAACTAGTTTAATCATCATCACCCTATCATTAAATCGAATCACCTCCACTACATTATTCCTCAGTTGTGTACTTAACATAATACCAACACCATTCCTATTGGTTACAACACCTGAATACCATAGTTTAAATCCATTGGCTTCCTTTGTCTTATTACCCTTCCACTTAGTCTCTTACATACAAATTACATCAACATGTCTTTTCTTTAATCCATCGACAAGTTCCAAAAATTTCCCATTAAGAGTACCTACATTCAAAGAACCTACCCTAAAGATAGAATCAACGACCTCTCTATTCCTCCATCTACTCTCCAAAACACCGCTACTAGAAGTTGTCATCAATGAAATTACACCACTTACAAGAAAAAACACTAAATAAACACAATAAATGACACATAAAATTAAGAACAATGAATAAATTATAAGATACAATACCGAAAGTGACTGTCGCAAGTCACTAGTTTTTCTTTAGAGATCCACCCAGACAAGATGTATATGATGTATATATCTTCTTAAAAAGTACCCAACAACAATGAAATACCCACAACACCAATTCTTGTATCTCAAATAACACGTAAAATTGAAGAATTTGTGAATGAATCACAGACTGAGAATTTGATGGTGGAACTCGACAGTGCTTCTAAGAGTTTTGATATAGATATAGTGCGGGTACTGTAATTTAATTTCTGTGATGACTTCCCCAGTAGACCACAATAACATGACATAAAATGATAGTGCTAACTGCTCCAATAACTGCTCAGATCACGACTTTAAAGTTCAAACCGTAGAAAACCCAAGAAGAAGTTTCACAAAAAAAAACACAAGAAAAAGCGTATATGTTGAGTTGGAATCAAGGCGGGACAAAGATGTAGTACCGATCATCTAGATGTTCTTGTTTAATACTCCCTCTGTCCCATTGAATTCTATACGTTACTTTTCGGCACACTTTTCAATGCTCATTTAAAAAAATAACTCCACAATATTTTTAAAAAAAAAAATTTCTGAATAAAAGTTTCATGTTTAAACTTTTATTAAAAAAAATTGAAAAAAATATTATCAAACTATATTTTATAGAAGTCTTGAAATACGTGTAAATAGTAAATGTATAGAATCGAACGGGATGAAGGGAGTAGTAAGCAGTTGGTCAAAGAAATGAAAGGGATTCCATTCCCTGTTCGATTAAGCAACTTGTTCTTGAAAGAACTGTTTCAATTCAGGCTGTCGCAACTGGTTGAAATTAGACTAACTCGAGAAGCTTATAAACCGAGTGGATTAATCAATATTTTATCATCTCAACCATTTTTCTACCAAGTTGTGCAAGGTCTAAAATTATGTCATCAGTACTTGAATCTTTAAAATAAGTACAGAGTGTTCATTTGAGTTCTATGAGTTGGATCGGAGAAAATTCAAATGGATACAACTTAACAAAGGTTGTTATTTTTCACTACCAAAAGCATGAAAGATTTATCTTAGATAGTAAACTTTTAGTTCCCTTAACAAGATATATGGCATTCACATTCACAATGTCTTTGATTTTTCTTTGTATACAGATAACTAAACATTTTGGACCGTTTTTAGAATTCTTTTTGGACAAATACTAGATACTCAAAATTAGATTTTAAAATGATTCTAAAATGTCACATGGCATTTTGTGACTGGTCATCTTACAATTAATAAAATATATCCCATGCATTCACATAAATCTCACTCATTAAAATAGTACAAAATGACATATCACCCATACCACATCATTTAAAAACTAATCGAATTTGTTTTTCCCGTTCCTGGTGGTATCAAGACTTTTTTATAATTAATTTTAGGTTCTTAGCACTGCTCCTTCTGATAATGTAGCATTTCTCTTTATTCAGTTCTCTTTTGATACAATATAGTAAGTTCTAAATTTTGTAGTACTTTCCAACTTTTATCAAACTGCTTGATAAGGTATAAGCAACCTTGCTAGGATCCAACCTGGACCTAAAGGGTATCAGACTCAACCGATGGACCAAGGCCCCCCTCTCCCAGGATAATCAAGTGGAGAGACCAGGCCCGGGGCTAACCCATGACCCGGATCATCTCCCAACCCGGATCCAACCCGGGACCTGGATCACCTGCTCACCAGGATCCAGCCCATGACCTGGGTCACCTGCTCACCAGGGTCCAGCCCATGACCTGTGTAAGTCATATATCATAGCCTATTTGTATATTCGAGGATTCAACTCAACTCAAATAAGAATGTAATAAGTAAATAGTGGATCTACCGTCAGAGAGATCTCGCAAAGTAACATCTGTCAGAGGATTCAGAAACAAGGTTCATCTACAGACTTGAGGAGTTAATTCACTGGAAGAAGTTCAAGAAATTGATCAAGCCTCAGTGATATAAATCAAGATCGTGGATTTAATCAAGTGACAGAGATCTCGTCAGAGTATCATTAATTACAAGGATTTAATCTGAAGAAAATCAAAGTGTCAAAGTCAAGACATGAAGAAACGTCACGGAAGTTAGTCACTCATGAACCAGACAGTACATCGAGTGTCAACATTGAAGTGGTGGAATTGATTCATATATTTCAGTGATTTTCAGAAGATATACAAAAGAATAGATGCTGCTCAAGATTAGTATTAATTCTCTATTAATTAATTAAGTCATATAATTTAATTAAGAAAATAAATTATATCTGCAAAAGATTAATTTATTTGATTAATTAAATTAATTGATTAATTAATTCTGAATTAATATTAAGAATTTTCAGAATTTAAATTAGTTTAAAAATCTGTTTTAATTCAACAAGACAACTGATTAGTATGACAATCAGTATGACAATCACTAGTCATACCGAAAGTCATGCTAATTCAAAAAGATTGTCTTACCAGAATTTTTATAGGATTTAAATCTATTTATTTTCAGCAAAAACAATCTGTTTGAACTACTATGACAATCGGTATGACAATTGATTATCATACCAAAAGTCTTGCTAGTTCATTCTGATTGTCTTGCTAGTTCTAATTATTTTCAATCAACAATACAGAACCCGAGAACAAAAGAAAAAGAAGCAGAATAATATTTCATCTTCTCTGCAAAACTTCAAGATCAATTTCTAGATTGTAAAGTTAAATCCAATCAACTAGAAATCTTTATCTTGTTCTTGTGTAACAATCTAGCGGATCAAAATCCCTAGAACTTAATCTCAAATTGCGTTTAGCATTTGATTCTAATTATTACAAAAATAGAAAAAGTTCATGTCGAATTTATTCAAAATTTGTGATAATTAATTTGAGATTAATTCCTTGTAATCGATACAGTTGTTGTAACACCTTTCAAGTTTAATAATATTCTTATTTAACTTGAATTTTGTTTCACATTTTTTATTCCGCATATATTCGATTATTCGGTGCTGTTTGTATTCAACCCCCCCTTCTACAAACACATTGGGACCTAACAATTGGTATCAGAGCCTTCTGATTAACGAACAAATCAAGATCCTAGACTTTTGTGATTTTTCAACTCCTTGAATTTTTATTCATTCAAAAATTCATAATGACTTCACAAAAAGTTGGAACCGTTAAAATTCCACAATTTGATAAAGAAAATTATATTATGTGGAAGAAGAAGATGCTCTTGTTTTTACAAGTGGCAAATCCCAAATATTCAAACTTGTTAAAGAAGGGGATAAAAACTCCGATGGTTATTAAACCGGAGGTGATAGTAGATGATGTTGTGATCACCAAAGCCAGAACCTATCCTAAAGATCCTGAAGATTTTACTCCTGATGAAAAGGAAGAAGCCTCCTCGGATGCCAGCCTTCAATTAATTTTAATTGATTCCCTTTATCCCATGATGAACAGACATGTGATGAACCGTAAAAATTCCAAACACATGTGGGAAACTATTGAGGTGATCAATGAAGGACAGAGGAAGTTAGGGAGAACAAGTTGGAGATCCTAACCTCTGAATATGAACATTTTAAATCAAATCCAGGAGAAGGAATTACTGAAGTGTTTGAGAGGTACAATGCGTTGATCAACAACCTGAACATCAATGGAAAATTTTATTCAATCAGGGAGGTCAACAAAAAGTTCCTTTTAACACTGCCAACTCATCTTGAACATAGAATCACTGCCATTAGAGAAGCTAGAGATCTGAGTGAGATTTCTTTGGACAGGCTCTATGGAGTGTTAAAAACCTATGAGTTGGAGCAGATTCAACAGAAGGAAGTCTACGGGAAGGATAGAATGGTCAGCACATCTACTGCACTTGTAGCTGAAGGTCAACAACAACAGCAATCTCAACAATTGGAGAGAATGATACAGTGTTCCAAGGCTGAGGAAAATATGTTAGTAGCAGAATATGATCCTCCTACTACAAATCAATCAAGTGATGATTTTTATTCCTTGGAAGAGCTGGAGCAATTGGAAGACGAGTCAATGGCCCAAATTGTCAAGAGATTCTCCCATGTCAGATTCAAGAGGAATCCCAAGCTTAAGTACAAGTCCAACTACAACAAATTCCAGAAAGGTGGATCTTCATCCTCTAACACCAACAGTGGTGGATATAAAACATGGATGGTTGATCGGAGCACCATCAGATGCTATAACTGCAATGAGTTGGGACACTTTGCCACAGAATGTAGGAAGCCAAAGCAAGTAAGAAAGAACTCTGAAAGGGCTTATCTGGCAAAGGGAAGAAGCTGGGATGATACTGACAGTGAAGATGAAGAAGAAGAAAATCTTGCTCTTATGGCTATTAATGGAAAAGCTTTATCGTCAAGAATAGAGGTAAAACTTTCTGATGCTGAAATGGTTTATCATCTAAGAGGCAACTTAAATAATGCACGTCGTGATAATGAACTGTTAAGTTTACAGATCAAAGACCTTGAGAAAGAGGTCAATGAATTAAGACTTGTGCATATTAATCAAGACAAATTAAAAGAACAAGTATCTTTTCTAGAGAATAGAGTTGACTGTTACAGAAAACTCGAAACTATTCTCAAAGACAAGATCACCGGTCTTGAGACTAAGGTTAGAGCCTACTTCAATTCTTGTTCGAAGGCTAAAGAGTTCTACAGTAAGAAAGTTGTTAATCAAACATCTGTAATAGGTTATGATTACAATGCTGCTATTGGAGAATTAGGCATAAACTCCCCTCCTCATGTCTGTGCTAAAGGGAGGGAAGTACCACATGTGCTTAAGGGTGTTGATGAACCCCTCTATAAACCATCAATTGCTGAACCATTTGATGCGACCTCTTCTGTTATTCAGGAAGAAATACGTGCTGAAGATCATGCTAATGAGAAGGTTGTTTCCAAGTCAAGTGTGTCGAAAGTTCCAGTCAAAGTTGTGAAAGCAACTGAGACTAACTCAGACACACATGAGTTGGATAACAAAAATGCCATTTCTGCCATGCATAAATTGCCTGCTATTAATCACTCTCATAAAGCATGTGGTGTTTCTAATTGTATGTCTTGTGCCTTTAATATGATATATGCTTATTTTAATGGTAAGCATATTTCTAATGATAAGACTACTCCTCGTCAGCATGTGAATAACAAGAAGCATGATAGGTCTAAGACGCTAGTCCTTCTAAGGCTAGAAAGGAGACATTTGTGCCTAAGCTTAAACAGAAATTTGTTAAGGCTGTTTACAAGGTCAAATGTTCAGTCATTGAGAAAGTTGAGACAATTAAAATTAAAAATGTTGTTTTGCCTGACAAAGGACAGTTCTACAAGAATGCCGGGCCCAACCAAGTTTGGGTTCCGAAGAAGGGTTAATCCATTTGTGTTGCAGGGCATTAAAACAGGTGAAACCGGGAGTGTGGATTCTTGACAGTGGATCATCAAGACATACGACCGGAGATAGAGCCCTGCTATCAAATATGGATTGAGAAAGCTGGCCCCCTGGTTACCTTTGGAGATAACAGCAAAGGTTTATCCGAGGGATATGGCTGTTTGCAAGCTGGTAATGTTATCATTGAACTTGTAACTAGTTTCTATATTTTTGCTATATTTATATAAGTTTTTATTTGTATTTTCTGTAATTGTAAATATTGTATGATATATGAAATTGGATGTTGATATCTTGTTGATAGATATTTGGTATTTAATTCATTGATATTTGTTTTTATTATTATTATTTGTATTGTATTATTTTTTTTATTTTATTTTATTTTTATTTTATTTTAAATTTTATGCAACATAACAATTAGTATCTAAAGTACTTGACAAGTATCGGTCAATGATATGTTGTTAACATTATGTTGCAGATATTTGTAAGCTTTTGACATGAATGAGAATTACTTAGATTTTATCCTAAGTGATCAATGTTTTATCAAAAACTCATTCATATTGAAAAATAAAATCAAACTTCTTTCTACATTAGTGATTTCTTATTTCATGTAAAATCTTTTGAAATCACTATTGTAAATCATTTTCTCTCTATTACCATATGTTCTGTGTTACAGGTTCAGTCTCCAATGACTTTCTTTCATTGACAGTCATGAGGTTGAAAACCCACAACGTCTATCCCAGACTGTAAAGACAAACACAAAAACAGAACCAACCAACACTCTCTTACCACTAAAAAGAAGTATGAGTGAGCGTGAGGGAGATAGTGCCTTAGTGCACCACATAAGGAAGGTTCTGAAGTCAACCCAGTAGCTTTGTCTCCTACATAGATGAGTAGTATTTAAACCGAGACAACTGCTAGCCCCCATATATCTTCTCAAAAAGATGTAATGGCTGAAAAGGCACAAAAACAATTACTAGATTCATTCTCTCAACAGGGTGTATCTATTGAAATTTGCCTGTCGGCCAAGGTATCCGATGTAGTGTCACCACTTCAAATATAAACAATTCTTGATGCACAAGGAAATGTTACACACACAAAGGATGAGTTGACGGAAACAGGAGTTTCGATCATTTTAAGGTCAGATTCGATTGTTCAAGGTTCGTTAATGGACCAATTGCCTTTACAAGTGTTAGGAGAGGATACTGATCCAAAAGCCATATGTCAGTGGTCAGTGTCTACCTCCCCAGGCTTAAATCCCCTGGATGCATCTGCGGATAGTGGATCTGACATAGGCGTAGATCGGCAACTTGTTGACAATGATTCATATATTACCTGATGAGTCACAAGGAAATGTCTTCACAGACATTAGAAGGGAACTTTGATCTTTATGCTAAATTCGTTGGATCATTGTTTACCTTCCCAGAATTCAAATCTGGAACCCTAAAAGGGAAACTAGCAACTTGTAGATTATGACTCAGATTCATCTGACGAGTTTAACAAGGATGGGGATTTGCGAACTCCCATTGCACCACCTATGACCTCCTTAAGGATGGCTAAGGTGATTTTCTTTGCAGGTACAGCTGGATTATGGAGCTATGAGAGAAGAGTGATACACTTGTAAGAATGAGTGTAAACACGAGTGGAGAGAAGAGTGAAACACATGTGAGGTACACTAAACAGAATCACACACTCACAGTGAGGAAGAAAGAGAAACTTCTTGTTATTTCTTTTCCAACCAAGTGAAATATGAGAACTCCTTCAGAGGATGGCATACATTCCTTCTTTAAGGGGGAGATAAAAGCTTAAGTAATAGTTTGGAGGATTCCTCAACTAAGGGGGAGAAATAGCAGGGAGGAAGAAAAAGATCATATGTACACTACACCACACCATTGTTGTTTGTAACTACGGATCCTATTGTACGGGAGAGGTGGTAAACACAAGGTGATTTTCTAGTAAGGGAAGAAGCTGTTTTCAAAAGGGGAGTACCATTGGTTTTTATCTGCGGATCCTATTGTACGGGAGAGGTGGTAAACGAAGGTGATCTTCTTTAATCAGTTGATTCTCATAGGGGGAGAAGCAAGAGAGATATGGGCTTCTCAACAGGAAATGTGGTTGTACAAATGAAGATGGAACTACTTGAAGATATGTTCAGTCTAGAGGAACATCTACTTGGAATCTGGAAAATGTTAAATCTAGTCCAGAACTTTTCTACTATTTACTTTACATTTCTTTTTATATCTTTTTCTTATTTGTTAGTTGAGTTATCCTCTAGGTATTTGTGTGTTATTGTCTAACAAACAAATAGGGGGAGATTGTAAGTCATATGTCATAGCCTATTTGTATATTCGAGGATTCAACTCAACTCAAATAAGAATGTAATAAGTAAATAGTGGATCTACCGTCAGAGAGATCTCACAAAGTAACATCTGTTAGAGGATTCAGAAACAAGGTTCATCTACAGACTTGAGGAGTTAATTCACTGGAAGAAGTTCAAGAAATTGATCAAGCCTCAGTGATATAAATCAAGATCGTGGATTTAATCAAGTGACAGAGATCTCGTCAGAGTATCATTAATTACAAGGATTTAATCTGAAGAAAATCAAAGTGTCAAAGTCAAGACATGAAGAAACGTCACGGAAGTTAGTCACTCATGAACCAGACAGTACATCGAGTGTCAACATTGAAGTGGTGGAATTGATTCATATATTTCAGTGATTTTCAGAAGATATACAAAAGAATAGATGCTGCTCAAGATTAGTATTAATTCTCTATTAATTAATTAAGTCATATAATTTAATTAAGAAAATAAATTATATCTGCAAAAGATTAATTTATTTGATTAATTAAATTAATTGATTAATTAATTCTGAATTAATATTAAGAATTTTCAGAATTTAAATTAGTTTAAAAATCTGTTTTAATTCAACAAGACAACTGATTGTATTAGTATGACAATCAGTATGACAATCAATAGTCATACCGAAAGTCATGCTAATTCAAAAGGATTGTCTTACCAGAATTTTTATAGGATTTAAATCTATTTATTTTCAGCAAAAACAATCTGTTTGAACTACTATGACAATCGGTATGACAATTGATTATCATACCAAAAGTCTTGCTAGTTCATTCTGATTGTCTTGCTAGTTCTAAGGATAGTCCTACCGATTGTCTTGCTGAGCTCAGGATTGTCTTACCAGTTCAATTCTATTCGGTTGATTGATTAAAAGAAGCATAAGCAGTTCATTCATTAATTATTTTCAATCAACAATACAGAACCCGAGAACAAAAGAAAAAGAAGCAGAACAATATTTCATCTTCTCTGCAAAACTTCAAGATCAATTTCTAGATTATAAAGTTAAATCCAATCAACTAGAAATCTTTATCTTTTTCTTGTGTAACAATCTAGCGGATCAAAATCCCTAGAACTTAATCTCAAATCGCGTTTAGCATTTGATTCTAATTATTACAAAAATAGAAAAAGTTCATGTCGAATTTATTCTAAATTTGTGATAATTAATTTGAGATTAATTCCTTGTAATCGATACAGTTGTTGTAACACCTTTCAAGTTTAATAATATTCTTATTTAACTTGAATTTTTTTTCACATTTTTTATTCCGCATATATTCGATTATTCGGTGTTGTTTGTATTCAACCCCCCCTTCTACAAACACATTGGGACCTAACAATTGGTATCAGAGCCTTCTGATTAACGAACAAATCAAGATCCTAGACTTTTGTGATTTTTCAACTCCTTGAATTTTTATTCATTCAAAAATTCATAATGACTTCACAAAAAGTTGGAACCGTTAAAATTCCACAATTTGATAAAGAAAATTATATTATGTGGAAGAAGAAGATGCACTTGTTTTTACAAGTGGCAAATCCCAAATATTCAAACTTGTTAAAGAAGGGGATAAAAACTCCGATGGTTATTAAACCGGAGGTGATAGTAGATGATGTTGTGATCACCAAAGCCAGAACCTATCCTAAAGATCCTGAAGATTTTACTCCTGATGAAAAGGAAGAAGCCTCCTTGGATGCCAACCTTCAATTAATTTTAATTGATTCCCTTGATCCCTTGATGAACAGACATGTGATGAACTGTAAAAATTCCAAACACATGTGGGAAACTATTGAGGTGATCAATGAAGGACAGAGGAAGTTAGGGAGAACAAGTTGGAGATCCTAACCTCTGAATATGAACATTTTAAATCAAATCCAGGAGAAGGAATTACTGAAGTGTTTGAGAGGTACAATGCGTTGATCAACAACCTGAACATCAATGGAAAATTTTATTCAATCAGGGAGGTCAACAAAAAGTTCCTTTTAACACTGCCAACTCATCTTGAACATAGAATCACTGCCATTAGAGAAGCTAGAGATCTGAGTGAGATTTCTTTGGACAGGCTCTATGGAGTGTTAAAAACCTATGAGTTGGAGCAGATTCAACAGAAGGAAGTCTACGGGAAGGATAGAATGGTCAGCACATCTACTGCACTTGTAGCTGAAGGTCAACAACAAAAATAATCTCAACAATTGGAGAGAATGATACAGTGTTCCAAGGCTGAGGAAAATATGTTAGTAGCAGAATATGATCCTCCTACTACAAATCAATCAAGTGATGATTTTTATTCCTTGGAAGAGCTGGAGCAATTGGAAGACGAGTCAATGGCCCAAATTATCAAGAGATTCTCCCATGTCAGATTCAAGAGGAATCCTAAGCTTAATTACAAGTCCAACTACAACAAATTCCAGAAAGGTGGATCTTCATCCTCTAACACCAACAGTGGTGGATACAAAACATGGATGGTTGATCGGAGCACCATCAGATGCTATAACTGCAATGAGTTGGGACACTTTGCCACAGAATGTAGGAAGCCAAAACAAGTAAGAAAGAACTCTGAAAGGGCTTATCTGGCAAAGGGAAGAAGCTGGGATGATACTGACAGTGAAGATGAAGAAGAAGGAAATCTTGCTCTTATGGCTATAAATGGAAAAGCTTCATCATCAAGAATAGAGGTAAAACTTTCTGATGCTGAAATGGTTTATCATCTAAGAGGCAACTTCAATAATGCACGTCGTGATAATGAACTGTTAAGTTTACAGATCAAAGACCTTGAGAAAGAGGTCAATGAATTAAGACTTGTGCATATTAATCAAGACAAATTAAAAGAACAAGTATCTTTTCTAGAGAATAGAGTTGACTGTTACAGAAAACTCGAAACTATTCTCAAAGACAAGATCACTGGTCTTGAGACTAAGGTTAGAGCCTACTTCAATTCTTGTTCGAAGGCTAAAGAGTTCTACAGTAAGAAAGCTGTTAATCAAACATCTGGAATAGGTTATGATTACAATGCTGCTATTGGAGAATTAGGCATAAACTCCCCTCCTCATGTCTGTGCTAAAGGGAGGGAAGTACCATATGTGCTTAAGGGTGTTGATGAATCTGGGGATTCTCAGTAATCTAGGAGATCTGTCTTCGACCGAATCGGAACTAAGGCAAAAAAGAATAAAAAGGAGCCTAGTAAGAAGGAGACAGAAGGAGACAGAAGCAACCAGAAAGAAAAAGTTGGAAGAAATTAGAGAACAGATAAGAAGGGAAGAAGAGGCAAAGCTTGAGCAATAAATTTAGAAAAGAATGCAGTTGGAAGAGGAGAGGCTACTTGCTAAAACAAAAGGCAAGAGAACTCGGTGGGACCCTACCCTCAAGCTCATTTCTGACGACGAAGAGGTGGGGCAGAAGGATCTAAAAGACATGATTTATGAGCTTCAGAGAAAAATGAAAAAAGATTCCGGATTGGAAGTTGGGGAGACCCTCACACCCTTCAGTCACTCCCTAGAATCCATCCCTCGACAGAAAAATCTCAAGCATTACAACCTTGACTCTTTCGATGGATTGGGGGATCCGGAAGAACACCTCAATTACTTCGAACAGATATCTCAGATATATTACTACAACGACCTAACCAAATCCAGATTCTTCACCTCGACCCTCAAAGGGGGGGCTCAAAGATGGTTCAACAGGATCCCATCAAGAAGCATTCACTCCTGGAAAGAGTTCAGATGAGCCTTCCTTCGAAGATTCAGAGCCAATAAGACACATAAAGTGAACATATGTCACCTTGAAATAATCCGCCAATATGATAATGAAGCGCTCTCAACTTATATGCGGAGATTCCAGGAAGCCATCAACAAAGTCTCGAATCTTGATGAGAGGGAGGCTTTAAGCATGTTTTGAAGGAACCTGGATCCAGAACACAATGAGAGGTACATTGTAAAGTTGATAAACAAAGAGCCACAAAGCCTGGCCGCTGCCTACTCTATGGCAGCCCGGTTCATAAAGGAAACAGACGTTCTCCAGGCGATGAGAATGACTCGGAATGGAGGATCCAGGAACAAAACTTCTGATGACCGACCGAAAGGGGATTACCATCAGGAGAAGAAGTTCAAACAAAGCAACCAAAGACAGCAGACCAATGCTGTACAAAACACTCCAATATTTTAAAGACTGGGTCCTAAGACAGAATCTAAAAGCGATCTCGGTCCACCTAGGCAAGCCAGAGAGCCTAGGCAAGAGCCAGACTGGACACCACTAAACAGGACCCGGGAAGAAATACTGAAGGAGATCAAGGCAAAGCCATTCTATTATCCTCCAAAGCCCATGCAAACTCCCCCGGAGAGCAGGCCTTATAACAGGCAGTGCGACTATCATGAAACCCATGGGCACAAAACTGAAAATTGTCTTTCTCTCAAATACTTCATTGAAGATCAAGTTAAGAAGAGAAACTTGAATCAGTACATCTCCCGGGAGGTAAATCAGAGAGAAGAAAGGCAAAGGAAAGGTAAGAATATAGTAAATGTGGTCCTAGGAGGGTCGCACTCTCCCTCTAGGAGCCCGGGCTCAGGAGACGAGGTATTCTCCGTCCAATCCTACCTGGAGATGATGATTTTGTTCAGCAACAAGGATTATGAAGGGGTCAACCCGAATCAAAACGAAGCCTTGGTGGTAACACTTGATATCTTTGACAACGAAGTAAGAAGGATGCTGATAGATAATGGATCTTCAGTAAACATACTTTTCAAGCATACTGTGAACCAGATGAAGCTTGGGAGCATATGCTCCAATGAATGCCAAGAGGACCCTCTGTATGGGTTCGGGAACAACTTGGTCCCGATCCAGGGAACCTTATACTTTCCAGTGATATTTGGATTGGCCCCAAACCAAGTTATCCATGTGATAAAGTTCTACGTGATCAATACTCCCTCATCCTACAACGGAATAATCGGGAGCTCATCCCTGACCAGGATCCAAGCAATCACCTTCATATCACACCTGAAAATCAAATTCCCAACACCAACCGGGGTAAGAGAAATCAAGAGAGACTATGAGGTAGCTGAAAGATGTTATAGCCAGGCTCTGGTAATGGCTGAAACTCATCAGGACAACAAGAGAAAGGCCATGGTACTTCGAAAACAGCAAAGTATTAAGAAACATCGCCCCCACTCAAGGGATGATGCGAGAAAAGAAGTTCAGATCATAGAGTCCCTCCCAGATCCAAAAGCAACCAAACCAAGCTCAGAAGAGCAAAAAAGCAACCAAGTCACATAAGAGATTGAATTGAGCCTAGGCCTTGGCCAGGCCAACCCTACTGTGCAAGCGACCAACCCTAAAACAAGTGAAGTAGGGGAAAGCAACCACAAAGAGATGACAGCCCAGGGTCAGATCTATATTAAGAAGAATACAGAGGCCCGGATCCAGCAGTTGGTATCAAATATGGATCAATCCAAGATAGAGGCTGCTGTAGAAACGAAAACAATTCTGATCAATGCAAGCGATCCTTCTAAGAAGATAAAGATATGATCCGGGCTCGAGGCTAATTTCAGAAAAAACCTGGTATCACTACTCCAAGGGTACTCTGATATATTTTCTTGGACCACAAGAGATATGCCCGGGTTGGATGAATCCATAGCAATGCACAGCTTGGACGTCAACCCAGAGAGGAAACTAGTCATGCAGAAGAGAAGAAATTTTGCCCCAGAGAGGCAGAAAGAAATAGATGAAGAAATTGAGAAACTACTCAAAGCTGGGATAATATACGAAGGCAAGTACCCGGAATGGTTAGTAAATATTGTGATGGTGAAAAAAGCAAACGTAAAATGGAAAATGTGTATCGACTACACAGACTTGAACAGTGCATGCCCTAAAGACCCCTACCCCTTGCCAAATATTGATCAATTGATCGACGCAACGTCCGGGCACGTAATGCTGAGTTTCATGGACGGCTACTCGGGTTACAACCAGATCAAGATGAATCTCAAGGATATCATAAAGACAGCCTTCATCACCCACAGGGCAGTCTATGCCTATGTGATGTTGCCTTTCGGATTGACTAATGCGGGAACAACCTACCAGAGAGTAATGAACAAAATCTTCAAAAACCAGATTGGAAGGAACCTGGAATCGTATGTCGACGACATGATCTCAGAGTCTATAAGCATCCCCGAGCACATAGGAGACCTGAGAGAACGCTTCGACAACTTGAGAAAATACTCACTCGGGCTCAATCCAGAAAAATGCACATTCAGAGTAGGGGCAGGAAAATTTCTTGGATCCATGATAAGCAACCGGGGAATTGAAGTCAACCCAGAAAAGATAAAGGCAATCCAAGAGATGAGGCCTCCCAGAACATAAAAAGATGTGCAGAAGCTAGCAGGGTCACTGTCTGCACTCAGAAGATTCATCTCAAAGTTAGCTGAGAGATGCCTACCCTTCTTTGACCTGTTAAGAGGAGCAACCAACAAGAGAGAAGTAAATTGAAATCCGGAATTCCAAAGCGCATTTAAAGAAATTAAAAGGTACCTTTCTCAACCCCCTGTGTTAACCAAAGCCCAACCCGGGGAGCCCCTATCCTTTTACATATCAGCAGGGACCCTGGAAGTTGGAGCAACCCTGATCAGGGAAGAGAACGGCAAGCAGCAACCAGTTTATTATGTGAGCCAAGTGCTAAAAGATGCGGAGACCCGATACTCAAGGCTAGAAAAGTTTGCTTTTGCCTTGGTTACAGCATCCAGGAAGCTCAGGCATTACTTCTAGGGAAGGGAGATACGGGTGGTAACTAACCAACCCTTAAGGAAGATAATACACAAGCTAGATATCTCAGGAAGATTGGTAAATTGGGCAGTTGAGCTGAGTCAATTCAATTTGAGTTTCATTCCAAGAACAGCAATCAAAGCCCAGACTCTAGCCTATTTCATCTTAAAATGCAATTTCCCAGAAGAAGACCCTGTGCCCATGAGCATCGACCCTAAGAGAAACATCGATAAAGATATAGGAGCCCAGAAGGATTCACAATCCAAACAACGATCTCCTTTGGCTTTTCAGAAACAAACAACCAAGCGGAATATGAAGCCCTGATCGCAGGATTGAAGCTAGCAAAAACCCTCAGGATCCAGGATCTAAAAATCTACAGCGACTCGCAGATCGTAGTAAAGCAAACAAACGGCGAGTACATAGCCAAGGATCCAGTTCTAGCCAAGTACCAGGCTCTGATCCAAAGCTACCTCGCCTTGATACCAAAAACACAAGTAATTCAAATCTGCAGAGAGGAGAATTCAGAGGCTGATACACTATCTAAACTTGTTCAAAATTCATCAGACCTGGATTGCTCCGTCTACTTCGAAGAATTACAGAAACCAAGCATAGAGTCTGAAGAGGTCATGGAAATAGACAACAGCCCGAATTGGATGACTCCATTTATCAACTACTTAGAGAAAGGAGAGCTCCCAGAAGATAAAGGGAAGGCTCAAAGGTTAAAAGTTAAGGCAGCAAAATTTTTTATCGAAGAGGGAATACCCTATCGTCGGACCTTCTCATCTCCAATCCTAAAGTGCATCGGCCCAGGGGAGGCACAGTACTTTCTGATGGAAGTTCACGAAGGAATATGCGGGGATCATATGTTCGCGAAGGCCCTAGCTCACAAGATCATAAGACAAGGGTACTATTGGCCAACTATTCACCAGGACGCAGTAGATTTCGTGAAAAAATGCAAAGAATGCCAAATCTTCAGCAACGTCACCCGGATGAGCCCAGTCCTACCCTCTTCAGTCTTGATACCAATCCCATTTACTGTATGGGGCATTGATATCATGGGACCCTTCCCCAGGGCTAAAGGAGACCTCAGGTACTAGCTAGTCTCAATTGATTACATGACCAAATGGGTAGAAGCAAAGGCCATGAGAACGATAAACCAACAAGATTGCATCAAATTCATGGACAACATCCTGATGAGGTTCGGGATCCCGAGAGTACTGATATCAAATAATGGGCCACAATTCGTTGGTTCAGAATTTGAATCCTACCTTCAAGAACGGGGTATCCGGCACAAGAAATCATCTGTAGCCTACCCTCAAGGGAATGGTCAAGTTGAAGTAACCAATCGAATACTTCTCCGGGGCATAGAGAAGAGGCTCAGGAAAAGCAAAACCAAATGGCCAGAAGAATTGCCTAATGTACTCTGGGCATACAGAACAAGCCCCCAAACAAGCACAGGAGAAACCCCCTTCAAACTGGCTTATGGAACTGAAGCTATGCTACCAATTGAAGTAGGATCCCCCTCCCATCGAGCAATCAATTTTGACGAGATAGCGAATGAGGAGGGGCTCAGAACAAATATTGAGCTAATTGATGAAGTCCGAGACCAGACGGTGGCAAGAATGCAAAAGTATAAGGAGAAAACCAAAGAGCACTTCAGCAAGAAGTCCCGGGTCAAAAACTTTCAAGTTACAGACTTGGTCCTTCGAGACACGGAAGCTTTAGATCCCACCAACACTGGGAAGCTAATGCCAAGGTGGGAAGGCCCATACAAAGTCAAGGAAGTTCTAAGGTCAGGAACATACAAGCTCATTAACATGGAAGAATCTGAGATCCCAAATACCTGGCATGGACTCAGGCTCAGAAAATTTTACCAGTAGAAAAAGTAACCAAAAGCAACCAGAACTTGTAGCCTATGGCAAGAAACCAATCCATGATCCTATATTTTGTATGAAGAAAATTTTAAGTCAATGAAAAGAATTTTCCTTTCTTAGAAAGTTATTACTTTTAAATTACTAGTTAAGGAAGCAAAGAACAATCCGGATATAGTCTTATAGCCGAGTTGGAAGCAAAAACAAAGGCAACCACTATTTGCTTAGAAAATTTCTAAGTAAATAGAGCAATCATCAATCCGGATATGGTATCATACCCAGATTGAAAGCAAATTCAAAAGCCAAAAATCAACCCGAATAAGCATTCGAACCTGGGTTGAAAACAACCATTATATACTCAGATTACTTTCTAAGTACATAAAGTAAATAAGCAAACATCAATCCGGGTTGGTTTCAAACCCGGATTGAAAGCAAATTTAAAAGCAAAAATCAACTCGGATAAGCATTCGAATCCGGGTTGAAATTAACCCTTATTTACTCAGATTATTTTCTAAGTGCATAAAGCAAGGAAACATCAATCCGGATTAGCTTCATGCCCAGATTGAAAGCAAATAAAAATCAATATCAACCCGGATAAGGCTTCATAACCGGACAACCCGATTATAAACCCAATCCGGGTTGGGGGCCATAACCACTACCCGGATCAGGATCATTTGTTCAATAGAGCCAGGATCCAGATTCCTCATAAAAGCAAAAGCAACCGGATGAAGTGTCCAACCCGGACCAGAAGACAAGCAAATAGTTTTTGCAATTGAAGAAAAGAACAAGGCAACGAAAGTAAAATTAAAAGCAGAATCCAGATTGCCATCAATCCGGAACAGATCCAAATATTATAAATATTTCAAATTCAAATACGAAGATCACAAATCCTAAGAAACGAGAATTACATGGGCAAGGCCCAAAAAGCTTAACAAAGTTGCACCAGATTTAAAGAAAACCGGGGCATGGGTCGTCATAAGGTTCCGGTTCCCCCTTACCCTGCTCAACTGCAGCCTTCGCGGCCAGGAACTCCTGGATGAAGCACTCCCAGGATGCCAAGGGATCGGTCTTGATGTGACGTTCAACAACAACCCAGGATCTGCGGACCTCGGGCACCCCGGCTTGGGCAACCTCAAAGTCATACACATCATTGGCCTTGAACTCAGCAATTATGGATTCCTTGTTCAAATCCTCCTTAGAAGCAAGCTCGGTCTTCAGCCTCTCCACCTCATTGGCAAGACCCTCAGCCCGGTCCTCTGCCTCCTTTAGCTTCTCACTCAACCCGGATTCAACCGTCCGAAAGCTTTCCCGGGCCTCGTCAAGCTCATCCTTCAAGTTGTTAGCCCGCAACTTCTCAGCCCTAGTCCGGTTGTTGACCTCCCGGATCTCTGTGAAGGCAACGTCCGAACAGATGGATATGGCACTCCCGAGCTGAGAAAAGAAAAAAAGAAACTAAGTACAGAATAAACTGGGGGGCACAACCCGGAACAAAAACCATGGAAATTTAATTACCTGCCCCCACTGCCCAGTGACCCTCTTTAAAGAAGCATCCATGTTGTATCCTTCGACCTCCTCCCAGTCTTCTTCAGAGGGGATGCTAGACATGAATCCGGCTAGATCAACCAAAGTCTTGGTCCCTACCTTGACAACACCCCCATCCGGACCCTTCCCTTCCGAGTCGCAGATGACCCGGTCAGTGACAACAGCTTTGCCACGGGGAGGCTTACCCGGGGCCGACTTCCTCTTCTTTGAAGGAGGGTCCTCTTCAGAAATCTCCTGGACATCCAGATCCTCGATCAAGGGGGCATTGGCCGGATCAGCCATGTTCCGGGGGGCAGAAGACTCGGCTCCACCCTCAGTATCCGCAGATCCGGATCCGGTCCCAGGAGCCCTCTTTATTGTCTTATAAGCCAGGCCCAGAGAGTTGGAAGCTGCTGCATAAGCTAAAGAAGACATTATCGCCCTGAATGAAGGATTGTAATATGGCAAACCTATAATAGAAGAAAAGAGAACTGTCAGGACAGAGAATAAATCTACTAGACCAAGCAGGCAAAACCGGAAAGCAAATACTACAGGGACCCGGACCAATTAACATCATTTTTCAACATAATCTAAAAGGGGAAACATGCCGAGATCCGGATCAGCACGCAAAGCAGTAAACCCGGGTTAAGGGACAGCAAACAAGGTCGTGATCCAGATCATCAAGTAAAAAAGCAAACTAGACATCGATCCGGATCATCAAGTCAAGCAAAAGACCCGGATCAAAGGCAAACATCTTATGCAAACAGATTACAAGTAAAAAAGTAAACTAGACCTCGATCTGGATCATCAAGTCAAGCAAAAGACCCGGATCAAAGGCAAACATCTTATGCAAACATATTACAAGTAAAAAAGCAAACTAGACCTCGATCCGGATCATCAAGTAAAGCAAGAGATCCGGATCAAAGGCAATCATTCTATCTAAACGAATTAAAGCAAATCAAATAAGACCAAAGTCCGGGTCGACAGGAAAGGAAAAACCCGGATCGGCGAGGAACTTACATCCAAGTTGGAACAGAAATTTGTGATTCATAAAAGTGTCCCGGGTCGGCTGGAACCCGAGACTACCACAAAATTTCCTTATATGATCAACAACCTCCCCCTCCAAGATTTTCGGGCTGAACTTTATTTGAACTTCCCCAGTTGTAAAATAGGGGAGGAATTCCAGGTTGAAGCCTTTCAACATTATAATCTCCCCGTTCTAGTATTTCAGCGAGGTTTGGTGCATGACCGGCTTGGACCTACCCGAACCGAAGCCACACTCGGCTGCCCGGAACCTAAGCTCGTAGAAGGGTTTCTGACTTGATCTGGAAAGATAGAAAATCTGATGGAACAATTTGAAAGTGGGCAGGAGCCCGACCTTGTTACAGCAGGCTATGAACCAGGTCATAGACTTAATGCCGTTTGGGGTGATTTGCATTGGGGAAATCTTGAAGACGTACTTACACAAATGTTTTATAAACATGTGGCAACTAGGGCTCCACCCGGATCGTAAGTGCTCCAGCCATACCGGAACAAAGCCATCTGATGGGCGGTGGAAAATCCTCTCGTGAGGTTCCGGCCACCTCCACTCAATATCAGGAGTTAACTGAAATGCGGCCCGGATTGCTTTGTCTATTTCGGCCAGGTCGGCCTCCGCATAGAAGTCTTTCAATGGTAGTGATCTCGGCTAATCCCGAACGAAGCAAAAGCATCTTCTAGAGCACCCTGATTATACACTCCCGGATGGCCATCCTCATGTCTCTCATATCTAACCCGGGCATAGTAAATGCTATCTTCGAACCTGGTAGGCTTCCTGACAAAGTGGTACTTAATATCGGACCGACGACTTTCAGGTGTAAAGATAACCTAGTTTTCCGGAAGCCGCTTAAACCGGAAACTAGAGATTGTTCCCACAGATCCGGACCCCTTCTTCACCATCTCGCCCCGGATCTGTTCTCTTCCAGAAGAATCCGGTTCACTATCGTCTCCAGAAAAAGATGGGTAGCAATTAAAGACTCTCCTAGCCCGCTCCTTGGTCCGGACCATATACCTATTAAAATGAAGGTCAGTTAGACTGGGCCTTACAGATTTTATTTGTTTGTTAAGCGGTCCGAATCAAGTACGTTATGTTAGTTTTAGCATAACCTAATAATCCGGACCACCAATACAAGTCCAACCCGGAAAAACATCAACGATCCGGATCATATTTACTACAAGCCAAGAAACTTAAAAACCATGAACCTGTATCCTGGTGGCAAACACCCTGATCCGGATGCTAAGCAACCAAAAACAGATTGAAAAACCCCAATTCAAGCAATTCTACCCAAATAGCTACTTCGAATCCGGGTCTTACACCCCCTACCCGGATCCAGATTAAAACCCAAACCCACAAACAGTTTACTTGAGAATCGAAGAGCAAAATACCCAAAAAAAACACATACACACAACTATTTTCTTCCAAGAACACGGATAAACAAACAAAAAAAATCCAGAAAAATCGAACCCAAAAACCAAATTTTCATGCGAAAATGCAACAAAACAACCACAAAAGCACAGATCTACAAATATATAAAAACCAAAGCAACAAAAACAACCAAGAACCTCGATTTCCATTACCAATTCCAAGACAGATAACCGAATCTCAAAGATGCAAAATCAAAACTCGAAAAGCAAAATCGAGGAACAAATTGAAAAAGCAAGAAAGAGGAGATCTTACAAGTCAATTGAAGATGAATGGCGAAAACAGCGACACGCGGCGGCAAGAATCAACCAAGAGCACGACACTTCGCAGAAAAATGAGAGAAAATGAAGAGAAAACTAAGTGACTGTTGATTTTCCTTTTGATGATGAATAAAAAAGAAGAGAAGGGGGGTCGGCCTTTTATAGGCATAAGTGAGGGCAACTGCCCCTGCCACGTGGCAAGCTGCGATTAGCCCAGGCAGCAGTTACAAAATAAAAACATATATATATATATATATATATATATATATATATATTGTATATATGCCCACAATTAAAAGCACATTAAACCCCATCATCATTACAGGGCAATTTTCTAGGGGACAACTTCCCAAATTCAAAGTTATTGGGGGGGGAAAGCCTAAAAACGTTACAAATTCCCAATTCTTTCAGAATCCAGATCCCTCAACCCGGATCTCCGACCATTACCCAGATCCTAGCAAACCCGGATCAGTGATCTACGAGGAACAAAATTTTCTCTAAGGCAGCAACTTCAAAATACCTTAATATGGATTGGTATCTACCACACCAGATACGGATTGGGGGCAACCAGGGGCAGAAATTTTTCCTACAGCAGCCAAATTTTTCTACCTTAATCCGGATTGACATTTACTACACCAGATCCGGATTGGGGGGCAACCAGGGGGCAGAAATTCTTTCTAAAGCAGCAAAATTCTTATACTTTAATCCGGATTGGCATCTACTACACCAGATCCGGATTTGGGGGCAACCAGGGGCTGAAATTTTTCTAAAGCATTGACTCTTCTACCTTAATCCGGATTGGTATATACTCCACCAGATCCGGATTGGGGGGCAACCAGGGGCAGAAATTTTTCTCCTAAAGCAACACCTATGCGGAAATACTCTACTCCCTCATCCAGAAAATCTGCATAAGGGAGTGGGGGGCAAATGATAAGGTATAAGCAACCTGGCTAGGATCCAACCTGGACCTAAAGGGTGTCAGACTCAACCGATGGACCAAGGCCCCCCTCTCCCAGAATAATCAAGTGGATAGACCAGGCCCGGGGCCAACCCATGACCCGGATCATCTCCCAACCCGGATCCAACCCGGGACCTAGACCACCTGCTCACTAGGATCCAGCCCATGACCTGGGTCACCTGCTCACCAGGGTCCAGCCCATGACCTGGATCACCTGCCTACCAGGGTCCAGCCCATGACCTGGATCACCTGCCTACCTGGATCCGGACCAGGACCAAGGTCACCATGAGGGGGGTCCAAGCAAACACATGCACACTCCACAACCCGCCAAAGAATGGTACGTGGGCACGTGACGATGACAGCTATCAACAACCAACATACCAGACAAGCACGGCGCGTGTCAGAAGGCCGTTAGGACACCCTGAAGGTGGTCCTCCCCTGGACATGTGTAAGCAATCCACCCAAGCCAGGCGTCCTCCGTCCCCAAGAACCAACGGCCCTGATCTAGAGGTAACAACCCCTAAACCCTAGCTTTGGGCTATATATACCCCCAAAGATGAAGGGTTTAGGGGTTAGAAAAACATTCACACTTTGACACACTCACTCTCTCACATCCATATACACACACATCAACCTTTCTATTACATACATACATCTTCATTTTCTCCAAAACTCCATTCTTATTCTTACACCGGAGGCGCCGTGGGAGCCAAACCCCCCTTCCGGTGTTGTTTTGCAGATACCCAACCAGCAGTCACACCTCGTTTATACCCAGAAGGTCCAGGAACGGCGTCGGACGGAGCCGCCCGCTCATCGGAGTTACCACTCCTACTTTAGAATTTGGTTCCCATGAAATTACTGATTTGATGATTTATAAGCATGCTATTTTTACCTTACGGTGATACTCATTGTTCTAAAATCTGCTTAATAAGGATATTTTTCTAAATTCATATGATAACATGTGTAGCTGCAAATTAGTTATACATGGCAAAAATGATTGCTTGTATGAGTTATATCCGTGCCAGTATACAAAAGGTAGAACCTAATATACCATATTACATTGTGTTTTAGCTTGCTTTTCTCTTTCTGGTTAATGAAATAATTGATTAAATCTCTGCTACTTTATGTTTACATATAACAACTGGAAACTGCTTTAATTAGTAGTTCAACTAGTGTTACAAACTGATTAGAAAAAACCGGTAAATGTAGGATTAATCCTCTCTAGAGTACTGCAAAAGATTGCCATTTTCTGCTACAAGTTCTCAGCATGCAATCATGTATAATAAAAGTAAATCCCATGGATTTATGCGTGTAATCTCAACCTCGTACGTCTAGCTAAACCAATACATGTGACTATATAATCGTGTAATCTTTTTCCCTCAATAAATCATTCAAGAAATGGCGAAAAACTGTTTATTAGTCACCGCACTGCTTCTGTTCTTGTCTCTTTATCTTTCACTAGTTCACGGCCACAGGAAAAACCAGATTGAAGCACTAAAAAAATTGTTAAGAAATAGCAAATCCTCGCATATTGACAGGACCAACTTTAAGCCATATTTGTATATCAAAGATGTTAAATCTATTTCTAGTGTTGATGAGAAACAGAAGGACGTGATTGAATATTTGCCCGGACAGCCACCAGTTGAGTTTGTTCAGTATGGAGGATATGTTACGGTTGATCAATCTGCAGGTCGAGCTTTTTATTATTATTTTGTTGAAGCTGAAAAAGATAAGGAGTCTTTGCCTCTTCTTCTTTGGCTTAATGGGGGTAAATTATTGTTGATTCTATGACTTGCTGTAATTTTTCTCCATGTGTTGATCTTTTTAATGAAGATTGATGATGTTTTTTTTGCCATTCTTCCAAATTTGTGATGTTTTGATTCAAAATAAGGTATTTACTCAAATTTTGCAGGCCCTGGTTGTTCTTCACTGGGCTATGGAGCAATGCAGGAGGTCGGACCATTCAGAGTGTATAGCGATGGCAAAACCCTATACAAGAATGTCTTTGCATGGAATCATGGTTCATATTCAACTCTGTTCTAAATTATATTCTCTCTTATACGTATGTATATAACACTTTATACTTTATGAAATTCATCTTAGCATTTTACTTTTCTAACAATTTGTCAATCCATGGTTTTGAGTGTAGCCGCAAATGTTCTGTTTTTGGAATCACCAGCTGGTGTAGGATTTTCGTATTCGAATACATCATCGGACCATTTAAAGTATGGAGACAAGAGTACAGCTAAAGACAATTATGCTTTCTTGCTGAATTGGCTAGAAAGATTTCCAGAGTACAAAAACAGAGACTTTTACATCTCCGGGGAAAGCTATGCAGGCCATTATGTACCAGAGCTTGCTCATACTATTCTCTATCATAACAAAAATACCAACAACACTCATATTAATCTCAAGGGAATCATTGTAAGCTTCTTTCAATTTCGATCTCCTATCATGTACCTGTGTATGTGCACACTCATATAATTTAAGTATATAACTTCATGCATGTATTTTAATAAAACTTTGCAGATTGGGAATGCAGTACTCAATGAGGAGACGGATAGCAAGGGGGCATACGATTACTTAGAAAGTCATGCTCTCATTTCGGATAAAACTTTGACTCAAGTACATAAATACTGCGACTTCTCTCCAACGGCTACTTTGAGTCCTGATTGTGACACTGCAATGGGTGTATGTAATGACGAGCTTTCTGATATTGATCCGTACAATATTTATGCTCCTGTTTGTACGGATGACAGGCTTACCGCGAGGCCTAAAAAGATTTCGGTAACATGATCAGTCTTTCTCATGCTTCTTCTCCTCTTGAATTTGGTTCTTATGCTTCATAAACTCGTGTGTTCAACACTCTTGAGGCTAGCTAGATGATCAAAAACATATGATTGAACAGCAATTTGTTTCAAAATGCATACACAGATGGTACTTCAAAAATTCATATGAACGCAATCATGATCAGTTTATCTCCCAATTAAACTAATGCACTGCAATTACAAAAAATAAACATAGGCAAATAATTAAGCACACATTAGGATAATCTAAATATGAACTCAGCCAAGATAATGTATATTCGCTGCAGTATGAGATCGATCCATGCAATGATGATTATACATACGCTTATTTAAATCGACCTGAAGTTCAAGAGGCTCTCCATGCCAATGTCACAAAACTTGGTTATGACTGGGAACCATGCAGGTTTATATTGTTTAACTATCTTTTCTCGCAAGTACACTATTACAACTTACACGCATACATAAATCAAGATTGATCACCCACAAGAATTAGTCAGTCTCCTAATTGTTTAATTACTTCACGTAATGGCAGTGGTACTGTTCAGAATCTTTGGTCGGACAGACCATTTACAGTTATAGACCTCCTTGAAGAATTCATGGCTAATAGTCTTCGAGTATGGATTTACAGGTATCTAACAAAATAACATGAACACATGTAATTTGTCACGCATTAAACTTGTCCCTGAGTCGATTTGAAATATATTATTTTACAATTTTTTGCATATAAACGTACTCTCAGCATCTGCGTTTGTTTGTAAATACAGTGGCGACGTAGATAGTGTAGTACCAGTTACCTCCACCAAGTATTCACTCAATGCAATGAATCTCCAAGTTAAAACTTTTTGGCGTCCCTGGCTTGTCCATCAGCAGGTAATTATCGTGTTTCTTTAATTATCAGTTTTCTCTGATTCATTTTAGCTATTTGAGATGAAGGTTTAATTCAGATGACAAGTATATCTGTTTAATCTCGCATTTATTAACTAAAATCTGGTTTAAATTGCAACAGGTTGGAGGGTACACAGAAGTGTACCAAGGGAACTTGACATTTGCAACAGTTAGAGGAGCAGGGCATGAAGTGCCAAGCTATCAGCCAAGAAGAGCTCTTGCGCTTATAAGCCACTTCCTTAATGGAACCCCTCTGCCTTATAAACCACCACCAGAACAAACCTACCATTGATTTACTTACTATAATATTCTGGAGGTCTCTTTAGTATCGTTACTGAGAGAGTGACAACATTGTGACTCGAGGCCATTAAGAAATTATGCAATAATCCTCGGACAGTATATGTATTCAAATAGTATCATTTCTTCTCTGCTGAAACTTTTGGCAAAGTGTTACCACGATTCTATACCATGCAGCTCTTAATCCGCATTTGGCACTTAGCATGCCAGTAATTCAGCTCAAACCATTCTCACTAGAATGTAATCGGGAACAATTGTCAACTTTGTGACTCCGATTCTCCGAAGCACTATTATGAAAATAAGTTGCATTCCATGGTCTCACACAATTAAAGGGTAAAATGGCTATTTCATACTACATAGTAAGCTTGTAACGACTTACCAAGTTAAAAAAAATTTCCGTTACATGATAAATTAATTTAAAACTTACAAATTCATCATTATTGTTCGTTCCTTAAAATCCTTAAATAAAATATGTTGTGGCATACTCTCAAGTTTATCTTAATTTTTAGTTAGGTCATTAACTTCATCTCGATTTTTAATTAGGTCATCAACTAAATTTGATTTTACAATATATTAAATTTAAAATTGAACATACTCATTTATTTCATATACTTAAAAAAATATCACAATTTTCAGTTTAATTAGTTTTTCTCCGAATAATTACACTACACTTTAATTAAATTTAAATTTCCATAATCATTTAATTTATACTTTGTTTTTTTTAATATTTTCCTTAATGTTACACTTTAATTAAATTTAAATTTATACGTACCATTTCAATACATATACTTATAATCGATACAAGTGAACAAATATTTAGATTTCACGTTTTTCCTAATAATTTCGTTTCCTCCATTAATAGTGTTGATATTTTCCGTGTGATTAAAATATAAATAAATTTAGAATTGATAAAATGTTATATAAGTTTGGACGGTACAATAAACGAACGTCCAATAATATGTTAATAAATTCATAAAGTAAAAAACATTTAAAATATATTATTTTTCAATTCAATTTTTTTGATAGTAATAATTGATACCAATAATTTTGAAAATTATGTTTTTGAACGATTACAATTTAAAAAGTCATATCAGTTTTTAAAAATAATTATTTCGTTTGTTATATTTTCAATATTCATTTTTTCCCGTAAATGACCTAATCGAAATTAACACATAATTCAGTGATGATTTTGAAAATTTAAAAATGATATAATATAATTTAATGTGGTCTCGTTAAAGGTCAACACATTTTTAGTGACAGTGTCAATATTCTAAACTTAGTGTTGTAATTACAAGTTAATTATAATTTTATGATGCGAATGAGAGATTTTTAAACTCGATCACTCACTTGCAAGTTACTAGTAATTACAGGGACGAAATAATCATTTTACCCCAAAATTAAATTATGTTTGGTCGATTGTCAAAAGCATATTTTACAGCCCTAAATTAAGAGTAGAATCGTATAGCATTCATTTTTAGCTTGTTTAATATTGGTCAAACTCGAATATTCATCTGAGGCGAAATTTTTAAGTATGGCTTATTAAGAAAAAACGCTGTTTGCCAAACTCTCACAATGTTGTAAAAGTTAAATTATAATTTAATTTCCAGATTATTAAAATGATATTTACATTCCATTTGTTTATAAATTGAACCAAATTCCTTTGTATTCTTATTTAAATATTCTTATTTAATTAGTTTAAAAGTTGAACTAAATCGGTGTCTATTTTCCAAAACATGAACTAGATCACTGTCTATTTTTTCAAACCAAACACCCGATGAGTGTCAGGGTGGTCTTGGTTTTATAGTCCCAATGCAAAAAAAATTGGGACCCTTCTACCAAATATAAAATCAAAATTATATAAAAAAACTTAATTTTAAGTGTTCTCAGGACTTTAAACAAATATAAGCATAATAACCGGTTATTTTCTATATTTTTTTTTACATCACATAATTATCTTGTTTTCTTATTGATAAATATTGTATAACGTCTAAAATATATCAAATACAAGTCGAGTATCTATTAATGTTTATGACTTTCATGTAAAACATTAATAATGGTCATAACATTTTTAATATATCTCATTAATCATAATACATATTTTCTTATTTGTATCGTGTAATTTGTATTTATTAAATGAATATAAAGAGGTATGTGTAAAAGGAAAAGATTGAAGTTAATCCATCAAATATTGTCAATATATTTATAAAAAGAAACTAAAAATTAACATATATGTATGTTGCAGAGTCGAGTAAATTTTTTAAGTTTTGGTCAAATAAAGCCGGAGTAATGAGATATTTTATTGCTAAAGTCATTACTAATTTACAATTTCCTTGTTTAATTTAAAAGGATTAGTAATTCATAATTAAAGTGGTCAAGACATGCAATCGTAATATTCAACAAAGTAGAATTTACATTACAATTAATATAAGTTAATTTTTAAGAAAAATGTTATTTTTTTAATTCAACGTTAATATTAATTTAATTTAATTGCTAATGTCTTTATTCATTAACTAAAGTTGATATCGGCTGTGTACTTAACTTTTAATCCTCTCTATTATACAAAGTTAATTTTATACACTTTTAGATAATTATCAATTCATAAATTAAAATTGACGTAATCTATTTAGATTTTAACACATTAAAAAAACTTAAATTTAACTCTCACAATGTTGTAAAAGTTAAATTATAATTTAATTTCCAGATTTTTAAAATGATATTTACATTCCATTTGTTTATAAATTGAACCAAATTCCTTTGTATTCTTATTTAAATATTCTTATTTAACTGGTTTAAAAGTTGAACTAAATGGGTGTCTATTTTTCAAACCATGAACTAGATCACTGTCTATTTTTTCAAACCAAACACCCGGTGAGTGTCAGGGCGGTCTTGGTTTTTATAGTCCCAATGCGAAAAAAATAGGAGCCTTCTACCGAATATAAAATCAAAATTATATAAAAAAACTTACTCCATCTGTCCCTCCCATTTGTTTACACTTTCCTTTTTGGGATGTCCCTTCCAATTGTTTACATTTCAAAATTTTTCAAAAATAGTAAAGTTTTTATAATTTTTAAATTAACTACCTCCACTACTTTCATCCACTATACCCATTTTATACATATAATATTAATCGGTCCCACTACTTTACTCATTTTTTCAACTTTTCTCCACTACTTTATTATTTTTCTTAAATTTCGCGCCCCACCCAAATGTAAACATTTGAGAGGGACGGAGGGAGTAATTTTTATGTGTACTCAGGGTTTAAACAAGTATATTCAATACATTTGTTACAACAATCAATAACATACTAAAAAAAGATTATATAATATATTAAAAGAAAGATTATAGTGAAATATGAGCTATATATGCTCTTAATATTTTAATATAAAACTAGCATAATAACCCGTACGAGCCACGAGTCATTTTCTATATTTTTTTATATATCATATAATTATATTAGTAAAATTCTTGATTGTTTTCTTATTGATAAATATTGTATAACGTCTAAAACATATCAAATACAAGTTGAGTATCTATCAATGTGTATGACTTTCATATAAAACATTAATAATGGTCATAACATTTTTAATATATCTCATTAATCATAATATATATTTTCTTGTTTGTATAGTGTAATTTATATTACTAAATGAATACAAAGAGGTATGTGTAAAAGGAAAAGATTGAAGTTAATCTATCAAATATTGTCAATATGTTTATAAAAAGAAACTAAAAATTAACATATATGTATATTGCTGAGTCGAGTAAATTTTTTGAGTTTTGCTCAAATAAACCCGGACTAATGAGATATTTTATTACTAAAGTCATTACTAATTTGCAATTTCCTTGTTTAATTTAAAATGATTAGTAATGCATAATTAAAGTGGTCAAGACCTGCAATCGTAATATTCAACAAAGTAGAATTTACACTACAATTAATATAAGTTAATTTTTTAAGAAAAATGTTATTTTTTAAATCAACGTTAATGTTGATTTAATTTCATTGCTAATATCTTTATTTATTAACTAAAGTTGATCTCGACTGTGTACTTAACTTTTAATCATCTCTATTATACAAAGTTAATTTTATGCGATGTTAGATAATTGTCAATTCATAACTTAAAATTGACATAATCTATTTAGTTTTTAACACATTAAAAAAATTAAATTTAATTGATGATTCTTATTTTCAGAACATAAAAAACTTTTGTTATTTTCTTCTAGTATATATATCAATAACTCTGAAATAAAGTCCGCAAGAGTTGGCTCGGTTGCTTAAACAGGGGATAACTATCTTCTTGGTCACACGTTCGAATTTTAGTGGGTGGAGTATTTATGATTATACCTCCCGAGCCAGAGTGTATCGCTTAAATGCGGTTTATCTTAGTTTATGTGGTTTGTAGGCTATTCCGTGAGACCGTGAGGTTTACCCTTTGCGCACCCGAAGGGTAGCGGTTGTGGGTTCCCGACGATAAAAAAAATAACTCTGAAATACATCATTAAAATTGAATCTTTTAATATCGGTAAAGATAAAGTCACATGTGGGTGTATGTATGTAAATTATTATTTATTATATTTTCGAGTAAATTATGTTGGTTTCGTTTATTTTTATGCTAGATATCTTGGTCATGTATATATCTAATTGTTATTCAGTAAATTACTCAAATAACATGTATTTATGATTATTCAAAAATTATAATTATATAATAAATAAATATAATTATTTATATATCGTAGTCATAGTAGCACTGACAATCAGACAATATTTGTTTTTACTCAACAGAGCATCAGTCATGGATGTGGCATAAAAATAATTCATATATCATAAAGACTAACTACTGATATTCAGAAGTTTTTTCTTCAAAAATCTGAAGATAAATTTGTACTAGTATCATCATTCAAATCATTTTGAAATTTCTTTCATTTATGATTCTAATATTTCTTTTTATTGTAACTTGATAACATTGTATTATTTTTCTAAAATTAAATATTTTCAATTTGAATTTTTTTTAAATGTTAGTTGAACTTGTTAATTCTTTCAAAATATCGACTAATATTAATTTTATGTATTTGGATAGCATAACATGGATTAAATCAAATAGTTAATACAATATAATTTTGACCTTTCTTCAAATAATTTAAAATCGATGTACAATATTTTTCAACACTAAATATATTTTTTAAAAATTTATTATTGCTAATTTTAAATATATTTTTTCAAAATATTAAATTCTATAATTTTTCAAGTTTCTTATATTTATATATATATACATATATATATATATATATATATATATATATATATCTGTGTGTGTGAGAGAGAGAGAGTTAAATTCTATTGATTCCTTATTTTTAGTTGAGTACAGGAGTCCATACATGTTTTGAAAGTAAAATAGTATAAGTTTTTTTTTGTAAAACGTATTATAATGTGAATCATGTTCTACAAATATCATTGTTTTAATAAATATCTTGCAAATCTCATACATTTGACAAGTTGAACATTGCAGAACATATGATTTTATAGAACATGATCAGTTTGAAGAACATACGTATTCACGTCGTAGAATACGTAAATATTCAACTTGTTGAACATTAATGATATAACACCATAACACACGTTTATATCATGTAGTTTATTATTTTAGTTTTTAAATTATTAGAAACATAAAACCTGAACCATTAGATTGGATTGTAATATAAAGTTAAGATTTTGGACTCCAGAACTCCACAAAAAATAGGGACTTTATGTATATGATTACTTGAATAATATAAAATTTAAGATTTGTCTCACAAATATTTGAATATAAATATATCTTTAATTAAATAATGCAATAAATAAACTATTTTTTTATGAAGAAGTGTTAAATATCTTACCATTTTTCAAATAACATGTTAATGAAAACTATTAATTTTACTTTATAGTTGTAGTTTAATTTTTTCTAAAGAGAATGAAAAAAATAGGACTTTAGGAGCATCTCTTTATAAATACACCATTATTGAATAATATTTTAAACCTAATTTTTTTAAAGTGAAGCATTAATAAATAAATCGATTTAGTATGTCTTCGTAATTTTAACAGAGCTTGTGACATCTCATGTCAAATTTTGAATAAATTTAAATATTGGGTCAAGTTCCAGATGTAATAATGTAAAACCAGTCAGTTAGTAATTTTGATACATAATATCAATTGACTTGATCGTATAAAGACCTCAAAAATATTAATTTTTATTAATATAAGATATTATAAAATGTATTCTTATTGGTAAGATATTCTCGTCAAGCTCGTAATTTAAATTTATTAAAACTAGATAGTGATGATGTATTTTTGGCTGGGTCATGTAGTTAAATTTCGAGTATTTTTTCAAGGGTAAAATTTTGATTTTGAAACTAGTAATTTTGATACATATTATTACTTGACTTGATTCTATAAATACCTCAAACATATTGATTTTTACCAACATAAGATATCACAAAACTTTTCTTTGTTGTTAAGATTTTCTAGTCGAACTCGTAATTTAAATTAAACCTAGGTAGTGACGTAGTATTTACGGGCAGGTCATTTAGTCAAATTTCGAGTATTTTTTGAAAAATGGGTCAAATTCTAATTTTGAATTCGAAATAAATCGAAATACGCTAATTATAACTTATCTAAATATGTAGTATATATATATATATTATTTATATAAGTATATCTCTTTTCATCATATGAAAAAATTAATTATATGTACAATTTATTTTTTATTAAAAATATATATTAAAAATGTATGAGACATACTTTTCAAATTAAAAATTGTTTAATAAATAAGGGAATGATCCGTTTATGTACTATGCTTAACTTTATATCTCAAATTCAGTTGTTCAAAACTAACTCTACAAACATTTTAGTAATCATGTTTAAAGTTAAATAAATTATCCCTATTTACGACACTTATATATTATGTGTGTGATAAAAAAACTTAAGTAACAATGTGGTGTAGTAGTTAGGTGATGTGCTTGTGAATGTAAAGACCCATGTTCAATTCCTCCCAACAACCTCTTTTATATAAATTTAAAGTACAAGGGTAAATTAGTCATTTCAATGAGATTTTTTAATTTCATGAATATTATCACTATGTTCTCTTATTATATATAGAAGAGATTCTATATGAGACTTTTTAATCTCATGAATATTATCACCATGTTCTCTTATTATATATAGAAGAGATTCTAGAAAGTGTGTTACTCTAACAACTTGAAATATTAAGTCAATTAAGATGATATCTCACTCTCACAAGCCCCTTGCCTCTCTAATGGTGTCTAATCGTACTAAACTCATTCATCACATTCTCCGCTATATTAAGAACATCTCCAACCCATTACAATATTTTTGGTGTAATTTTTATATCAAAATAATATAAAAATTGAACTATTCTCAAATTCAGCTTCAACCCATAAACACTAAATTTTGTACAAAAATAAGGTTAAAAGTAATAAAGTGATAGGATACAAATAAAATAAATTTGTTTTATTAAAGGAGTACAAGGACAACATGAGAAGATACAAAAACTCTAAAAATTTAGTGTGACACCAAATTTGGTGTAAATTTTGGTATTATAACAAAATAATTTAGAGTTGGTTTGGAGAGGATTTTTACACCAAAATGATATAAAAGTAAATATTTAGAGTTGGGTTGGAAATGGTTCAAAAGCACATATAATGATGATCTTCGTCTCACTTCCGGGATGTCTCTGAAATTGAAGGCACTTTATAATGTTGATTACTTGATTGTCCAATCACACGATGCTCTACTACGGGGTATTGTACCTTCCTAGGTGCCAACATAATCTTGCAAAAAAAACATATAGTTTCAACTCTGCTAATTTATTCACCACGTCCCTTCCAAAGGCTGCTCTCGTCTTCTTTCGCAATAAACGGGGCCTCTGTCCCTGACCTAGTTTGTGCTAGGGTATTAAACATACATGAATGAGCTCTTGAAAAAAATAAGGATATTACAAATATTATGGAGCGATAAAACAGGAAATTAACATCTCATTCCAAATATATAACAAGAACAAGGAATATGAATGGTATTGAGTAACATCATGAATGGCACGATCTTATACAACTTGTAATTTCGTTCAATTAGGAATAATTGATATCGTTGTAATCTTTAGAAAATATAAGCAGGGTATATCTTCTACTTGTATATATACTGATGGGAGGTTATTATGTGTCAAGGTTTTTACATCCATAATAGTAATATATCTAATTTGACTGAAATTTACATACATATAATATATAAAAAATTCAGAAAATGTATTATGATAAAAAAATCCACTTTAATATGTACTTTCTAGTTTTTAAAAAATAAATCAGAGGATATTTCGTAATTTTAGGTCAAAAATGACTAATTTGACCCGTGGAGTGAAATATAGACAAGTAATTATGGACGGGAGTAGCATTAAAAGGAAAAATAAAAATTACTTAACAAGGTATGTCAACTTAAATGTACAAAAATCAAAAGTTATAATTAAGAAATTATTAAAAATGAAGTTTGAACTATACATATGTGATATCTATATATTCTTAAAGTGTACTCCTTAATTTACCCATTTTCCAAATGGGTACCCATATCCCATATTAAGTATAAAATTGCTAGATCCATGGATATATCCACAAAATTTACCCAACGAGTAAATAAATTTACCCAAGACCCATATTAAGTATAAAATCTATATATCCATGGATATATCCATATAAGTTTACCCATTTTTTTACCCATCAAAACACTGAACATGGATTTTTTTTGAATTTTAAAATTTAAACATCTTATCTAAAGAAAGATTTGCATGATTTTCTCACTTCTGTTACAACACTAATTCAATGATAATTATTGGTTTCCTTATTCTCTCTCATTCTTTGCAAGCATGACCTAATTTTTTCATTTCCTACTTCAGTTTGAACGAATCGTTGGTTAGTATATCTAAACTGTTCCTCCAATTTTATTAGTTAATCAGTGAGTCTCATCTTATGAATTTAGTTGATTTATATTTTTTCTACAGCCAGTTCATTTGATGGGTTGGTTTCGTATGTAAAGTTTTGAGGATAATAGCTCAAGATTTTTGTCCTATTTTTTTCATAAAATTCTTGATGAAGATTTGATGTGTATTATGTTCGTCATACAAGTTTACAGAATATGTTGTTCATCTATTAAAACCAGGTTCATGATTTACTGAATATATCCGGATGGATTCTCGAGGAACAAGTACATCAGGTATTCATCTCATTTGTCAGTTTACTTATAATAACATCATTTTGCAGATATCTGATTTGATCATAATTTTCTTATAGGTTCAAAATGATGTGTTTGTGGACGCAATGTTGAAAATGTGTTTAAAAATTCATCAGAACCAGAGAATCAAGGTAGTGTACACCTTCATTCCATTTCTGATTCATTTATTGAAAGTGATAATAATGTTCATGTATTAATTCAGTTGTCAAACGTCGTACGTGTGGGAAGAATATGGACAAGAATCTCACAAATTCAGCAAACATATATGATACACGTATGCTTTCTCTAAAGAATTTCAGATTGGTTGATGTGTATATACGTTTGATAGACCATGTTATGTAACATACCATGTATCTTCTCCGACCGAGCATATGATTAATGATAATGTACATTGTTATACATATATTTGATGTTCTTATGTTAATAAAACAGGTCATTCTGTAAGAACTCCGTTATCAATTATTGATCAAAGCGTGACACCAGAACAGGGTATTGTTCTCATTGTTTATCCGCCTGATTGTTTTTATACATGGATTGATAAATATGTCTTGAAGTTTCTATTAACATTCAGGAATAAGACAGCTTTCGAAAGGTGTGTTTCATAGCAGAGTTGCTGCAAATCTGGAAAGCAATAGAATGATATCAGATTACATCAATGGTATCATTCTTCATCCATTCTGATTGTTATTATATAGATTTTGTAATGATGTCTTCAATTTGCATATATGTGTCGTGTTGCTGTTAATAATAAAATAGGTCATTCAGTAACAACTCTGCAATCAATGATTGATCAAAGCGTGACACCAGAACAAAGTATTTGTATCATTGTTTATCCGTCTGATTCTTTTAATACGTGCATTTATAATTGTGAATTGAATTTTCTATTAACTCAGGAATAAGATAGTTTTCAAAAGGTGTTTTTCATAGCGGACTTGCAGCAAATCTGGAAAGCAATAGAATGACATCAGAGTACAATAATGGTATCATTCTTTATCCATTCTAATTGGTATTATACATTTTTTCCAATTTTATCTTCGATCATTTATTATATCTGTTGTGTTGCTGTTAATATTTTAAGCCTAATATATTGTTAAGATCATCAATAGGTAAAATAAGGATGGATTTTAGCCATTACTACTGATTAACAACTTCATGCAGATACTATTTCATCTTAGTTTACACGTTTAAAGCAGCAGCCACAAAGTATTATAAAGAGTCCTCTTTCAATATTTGATGAAAATATATCTCCTAATATTTCAGCGCCTCACAACCAGGTTAATTTTAAAATAGTTTGATCAACATCTTATTCCAGCCTATTAGGAGATGTTGATCATGTTTCATGTTTCTATTTATTTTCCATCTTCTATGTAGTGCGAAAAGTAAGAATTCGTTCAAAGAATTTGAACAAACAAGATCTCGGTGTTTTTCGTAACACCTTAGCAGATGGAGAAAGCAATAGAATGACACTAAAGCACAATAATGGTATCATTCTTACTCCATTCTGAGATGTATCATACCTTTTTATAATTGTTCCATCAATTTTCCTATATCGATTGTGTTTCAGTTAATAATATAGGTCATCCAATGAGAACTCCTCTATCAAGATCTGATGAACGTGTGCCGCCTAATATATCGTTAAGATCGTCGAGAGGTAAAATTTAGTTGGATTTATTTCACGATTACTATTTTTAACATCTATTAGGCCAGAATTTATAGCGGAGACATGCTTCAGGTAGTATTTCATCTCAGAATTCACGGTTAACACAGCAGACGCAAAGTGTTCTACAGACCTCTCTTGCAGAAAATCTTAAAAGCCACATAATTTGTTCAGAAGAACCTAATGGTATAATTCTTGATATATCTCATTTTTCTGATACATCTGTAATTAAATTGCTTTTGAAATTGTGGATTTTGTGGGAATAGTTGCAGCAATGAACAATAGATCTATGATGCAGCCTGTTGCGGTAAAAAAATCACAATCGTGTCTGCCGATTCCTCTATCAAGATTTGATCAAAATATATCTCCTAATATTCCATCAAATTCAAAATCAGGTTAATTTTCATTACTTTCATTAACTTCTTATTTCAGTTTATGTATGAGTGTTTATCAGCGCAGATGCTAAAATATGTTTCCCATCTTCTATGTAGTGCATAAAATTAGGATTTGTCCAAATAATTTCAACAAAGAAAATCTCTGTGTATTTCGTAGCACCTTACCAGATTTGAGAAAAATATCCGGACAATGTCTTCATCGCCTAATATTCAGTTTTTTCTGCAACTAATCCACAGTCATCAAGTAATTTTTTAAACAATGAAATGCAATTCCGGATGTATCAGTTGATTACAAAATTATGTCAAATTCTAAAAATTTCAGTATGCTGTTAAATATTTTTTTAGGAATGTATTCCTCTTCTCAGACTGGTGAACAAAGTACAAATCAATTTATACGCATAATATCGCCAAACGTTCCTGTCAAAGGTATCAAATTTTGCAGCTTATTCCTGAATTACAAAACTCTGAAGGATTATTTAAACAATGTGTCATGTTTAATACTCTGCATCTACTAATGTATATTATGCAGAACATAATAGTAAAAATGCAGAAATTCAGAATATTAACAGCAGTGGAAACAGTTCTCTCATATTCTCAATTTCTGAATCCTGTGTGACAACCGTTCATAAACAAAAAGGTGTCAAAAAGAAAATTGTTGCTAACAGTGAAGAAGAACAGAATCCTAAAAAAACGTTTTGTGGAAAACTATCACCAGGTCCTTCGTCGTTCAATACAGCAAATGTAAAGAGTACATTTAAAAAAGGTGAAAGTTTTAGGCAAAAAAATTAATGAATGAGTTCAACGATGTTGATGACAATGTTACAATCGACAGTGATATAACATGTAGAGGTATTAATTATTTGTTTTCAAATAATGTGTTTAATTCTGCAGGACATTAATAATTATTTTACTGTCTGAAGCATCACCTACTTTTGCTCAATGATGATTTTTAAAAATTTGCATTTTTTTTGACAGACATGGCAAGTAATATTGAGGATATTGATGAAGAATATTTGAGCAATAATCAATCTATGTGGGAAGAATACTTGGATCTTGGAGCCCCTGATAAAATCCGTTCGAAGTGTGATGCTGTCATGTGGAATCACGAAAAAAACAATAAGAGTTCTCCTAATAAGCCACCAACATTTTCTCTTTGTTGTAAAAATGGTCAAGTCGTGCTGGATAAGGAGAAACAGCCTCTTAAACCTCTGGCTACTCTCCTTACTGGTGGTGTTCATTTTAAGCATTTCAAACAAAACATAAGGTTTTACAATTGCATGTTTGCCATGAGCTCTACTGGAGGAAAGATTGACCATTCAATAAACAGAGGTGGTGCGCCATATGCTTTAAGGTCCAAGGTGTTAATTACCACAATATAAGAAGTCTGGTCTCAACTGACGATAACACTCCAAAGTTTTGTCAGCTTTATATCTATGACACAGAGGACGAAATCAACAACAGGATCAATGCAGTTAATGGTTGCCGGGATGCTGTTAATGAAGAAATTGTACAATCTTTGTTGCATATGTTGGATGAGCATAACAGGTTGGTTAAAGGTTTTCGTATGGCTCGCGAAAGGGTTAGGCAAAATGCAGTATATGAGTTTAAATTGGTTCTGATTTTATCGAGTTCAGCAAGTGGCCGACCAAATCACATTGCTCCATCAAATGAGGTAGCAGGATTGATTGTTACTTCTCCTTATGCAAAAGGCTGTCGAGATACTGTCATTGATTCTAGAGTTGTCGGATTACAGAGGATTTTTGAGACCGATCCACATTTCATGCAACTTCAATATCCATTACTTTTCCCTCACGGAGATATTGGATATTACCGTGAGATCCCCTTAAATAGACTTGTGAAGCATTCTAAGAGAGACGTAGAAGTTACCGAATCTGAAGATCCTGACGAAAAAGGTGCTAGAAAGTATATTACAATGAGAGAGTTTTATAATTATAAACTAATGATACGTCTTTCAGAAGGTACAAATTTGATATTTAACAGAAGTATAATTTCTCATTCAGCTATTCAACTTTGTGATAATTAGTTTATATTCGATGAATTTATACCTTTTACTGTAACAGGTTTGACACCACATCTTGGAGGTCGTTTATGGCAGCAATATGTTCTGGATGCTTTCACCGCAATTGAGCAGTACATATTGGACTGGATTAGAGACCATCAAACAACTATAAGATCTGATCTCTACCATAATATCATAGATGCAATGCAAAAGGGAGATAGAAATCCATCCAATATTGGTAAAGCAATCATTCTTCCCGCTCCATTCACCGGAAGTAAGCGCTATATGACTCAGTATTTTAAAGACTCATTAGCAATATGTCGAACTTTAGGATATCCTTCATTGTTCCTTACAATGACCACTAATACAAAATGGCCCGAAATTCAGCGCATTTTAAAACATATTCATGGTGTTGATGTTGCTGATGCACCCGATGTTGTAGCCAGAGTCGTTAAAATGAAGGTTGATCAACTTATGGATATGATTAAAAAGAACAATTATTTTGGCAGATGTATAGGAGGTATCATTTTAGCTAAGTTTTTTTGATCTCATTTTATTATTCCTAAATTGTTCTATCAAAATGCACTTTTAGTATATATTTTCCCTGGTACTAACCGTTTTTCTACAATATTTCCATAGTGATGCATGTAATTGAATTCCAGAAGCGTGGATTGCCTCACGCTCATATATTAATTTGATTGCACCCCGACGATAGACCTAAAACAACTGTGACAACTGAAATTCCCGATCCAGAAATTGATCCAGTTGGATATAATGTCGTGAACAATTATATGATCCACGGACCATGTGGTCCTGATTATACTAAATCTCCATGCATGGTCAAAGGCAACTGTATAAAACATTTTCCTAAGCGGTATTTTCATTAACATCCTTAAATTATAAATACTTTACTTTGTTAATACCTCCAGTTTTATTACCAAATTTTTTACAATTTTAAAAATGTTTTGTTACAGGTATAATTCTCATACATTTTTTGATGAGTGTGGATTCCCCATATATAAAAGGAGGACTGGAATTACCATTAACAAGAAGGGGGTCAATCTTGATAATCTCTTTGTTGTCCCATTCAATCGTGATCTTTTGGTGCATTTTCAATATCACATGAATCTGCAGATTTGCAATAATTCAAGATCGTTAATGTACCATTTCAAATACTGTCTAAAGGGTCATGACACGGCAACAATATGTTTGAGAAAAACACGTATAGGTACTTCTGCAACAATCCCAAAAAAAGCACCAAAAGGTTCGATTGATGAGGTAAAACATTATTTGGATGAGAGATATATTTGCGCGTCGGAAGCATCTTGGAGGATATTTGCTTTTGACATTCATTCCCGTTGGCCATCGATAGAGAGGTTACCGATACATTTACCAGGCGAGAAGTATATTTCGTTTAAGGCTGAAGATGTCTTGGAGGATGTTTGCGACAAGGAAATATAAAAAAAAACCAAGTTAGAAGCATGGTTTGATGCAAATCAGACATTCCCAAATGCAAGGAATTATAGTTATTCTGAATTTCCAAATAAATTTACTTGGCATCCTCGACCTGGTATCTGGAAAGAAAGGAAAAGAGGAGATGTTATTGGGAGACTCTCTGAAGTGCATTCATCAAGTGGTGAACTATTATATCTCCGCATGCTGTTACTTAGGAAGAAAGGTTTCAGGTCTTTTGAAGATCTTAAAACTGTTAATGGACACATCCACGAAACATTCAAGGAAGCATGCGCGGCCCTTGGTCTTCTATAAAATGATAACCAATGGCAAGAAGCAATTGCCGAGAACTCCCATACATCACTGCCTCCACAGTTACGTGCAATGTTTGTCAATATTTTGGCATATAGTCCTATTTCAGATCCACTTAGACTTTGTGAAGCTAATTGGCAAGGTATGTCAGACGATATTCTCATCATCAGGAGACATATGCTTAATGATCCTCATCTATACCTATCAGACGAAGATTTGAAGAATTATGCACTTGCAGGTTTATATCTCATTATCATACTACCTGAATAATTAACATAATACTGTTTTAGATATTATATGTAGTATACTTTTAAACTAACATAACACTTCATATATATTTTTGCCCACAGAAATTGAAAATTTGTTTAATGACATCGGGAAGAGTTTGAAGGACTACGCGACAATGCCATTTCCAAGTGAAGTTTATTTTAGCAATGCTGTTAACAGACTACTCCAAGAAGAAATTTCATATGATAAAGAAGAGCTGAAAATTTTGCATGAAAAGAATCATGGAATGCTCAACCCTGAACAGAAGAACGTTTACGATTATATCATACAAAATGTTTATAATAAGGTAGGTGGTGTTTTCTTTGTATATGGAAGTGGAGGATGCGGCAAGACATTTTTGTAGCAGACATTATGTTGTTGCCTTCGTTCAGAAGGAAAGATTGTGCTTCATGTTGCCTCATGTGGAATAACAGCTGTATTGTTACCTGGTGGTAGAACTGCACATTCAGGTAGGTGGTGTTTTCTTTGTATATGGAAGTGGAGGATGCGGCAAGACATTTTTGTAGCAGACATTATGTTGTTGCCTTCGTTCAGAAGGAAAGATTGTGCTTCATGTTGCCTCATGTGGAATAGCAGCTGTATTGTTACCTGGTGGTAGAACTGCACATTCATCTACTTTCCAATTTAATAGATGTAATATTTTGATTTTAAAATAAAATATTGCAATAAATTGTATGTTATGTAAAATTTATTGGATTTTTTTAAAAAGTATTTAATTAAAAAAAATATTTACTCAGTTTTGTTGTAAAAATTATTAAAATATTGACTACTAAAAACGTAAAAGAGAAATGTTAAAATATGAGTTAAGAACCTTTTAATTGGTTAAAATGTGAGAGAAATAAAACTAAAATAAAATACTGAGATTTAATGTAAAACTATAATATCAGTTTTATATTTCAATATAAACGGAACCTAAATAACTGTAATAAATAAATTAAATAAAACTAGAAACTAACCGTTTATGTTATAAAAATTACAAACTTCGAGAAAAAATTTAAAATTTAAGAAATTTGGAGCGCACGTAGCGCGGGCAAAAAGTCCCTAGTTAATATATAACCAGCTTCATAACTCGTGTGAGATATGTGCATGATCTAACATCAGTTATACATATTTGTGAACTAAAATATATTTTTATTATGGGAAGAACTGATTATTGTAAAATCAACATTCTTGTGATATGGAATATTTTTCCTCTTGTGCGGAGTTAAATTATGTTTAAGAATGAGTTTTTTTGGCATTGTACTTTATAATATGTGTGAGTCACGTACATTCTTTGAACTCGCATGTTAATGAATTTTGTGCATGTTATATAGTTGAAAAATATGTAGGGATGATATATACCTTCTTCCAATTTGGTATCAAATAACTAATTAGTAATGTTCGTAAAAAAAATTTAAAATTTTTGAATATACGATTGACAAGCTCAACATTAGTTGTATAGTAAAAGAAAAGTTCTCTTGCATTTTTCGGACTTGATATTTGATATAATAATAGTGTTTTTTTTCTGAAAATGGTTAATATATTATATTATTTGTTAATTGAAAACATAATATACAAACTAATATAAAAATTGAAACTTTAAGATATACTAATAAATATAATAAAAAAATACATGTAAATTATTAGTATCTAATAAATAATAATAAAGTAGTAATAAATATAAAATTATTTTATGAGCGATAATTCGGTACTTTCAAATGTATAAATTATTTTAATGAACCCCCTAATTATTCTATTAAATATACAATTAGATTAGTTCACAGACAGATCTCCGGTTGTATAATATTTATCTTATTTAAAATAGATATTAAAAAATTAATTTACATTTTTTATAATTTAACATATTAATATATATATCTTAATAAACACATTTTATATCTTAATAAAATATGTTGAGAAATGATTTATTACAATGATATAGAAGAATAAATGAGAACATGAGAAATTTAAGAGATGTGAAAATGAAGAAAATTGAGAATTAGAGAAAAAAAAGATAATTAAGGAGGAGAGAAAATTAGTGAAGAAAGAAAGATATAATAAAGGAAGAGAGACAATAGGTTGGGAAATATTTTTTTTTTAATAAATACAATAAATTAATGGAGATTGTCATGTAAACAATTACTTTCAAGGAGAGATTGACATGTGTCCAATTTAATGTGAGAGTGACACATGTCAAGATTGTACTCTCTTTTAGTATAATGTAGATAGATAGATAGATAGATAGATAGATAGATAGATAGATAGATAGATAGATAGATAGATAGATAATATATGTTGAGTATACAACAACGAAAGCAAAACCCAAAGCGAATAAACAAGAACAAGAAAATAAACGACAATCATACAAGAAAAAGATTTACGTGGTTCGAAATTCCTACTCCAGAAGCTGCACTAATTTTTTATTGATCTCTCACAATTTATTGTGTTATGATTTTACAATTACATGAGTATTTATAAGAGAAGAAACTAGGCCTAAATCAAAATTATAGTCCAAATGTGAAAAGTAGACTAATCCATAAACTAATCTGAATCTGAATCTGAATAGTCTATTTTTATGGGCTTAATTAATAGACTCCACAAACCCAACATTCTCCCACTTGGAGTCTGATCACATCTTCACTTCACTCTTGTAAGTCTAGTAAAATCAATTCGTCAATCAATAACTCTAACTAGCACAACGCATTCTCATCAATCAATTCTGAAGGCCAATTGAAGCTCCGCAAAGCTTCAACTTTTCATTCGTAACCACCTTAGTCAACATATCTGCAAGATTATTTGAACCAAGGATTTTCTTTAAGGCCAAAGCACCATTGCTAATCAACTCTCTTGTAAAGTGATATCTCAGTTGAATATGCTTCATCCTAGCATGAAATACGGGATTCTTCGCAAGATGAATATCACTCTGACTGTCGCTATACAAAGCACTATCCTCCTGTTTCTTGCCCAACTCCCCAAGAAAATCTTCAACCAAATCACCTTCTTTCTAGCTTCAAAGATAGCCATATATTCTGCTTCTGTGGTTGAAAGAACAACACTCTTTCGAAATCGAGACATCCAACTAACTGTGGTGCCACCCAAAGTGAAAATATAATTTGTTGTACTTTTCCTTGTATCCAAACATCCACCCAAATCTGCATCAGAGAACCCTTCCAAGATAACATTTTTCTTACTGAAACATAGTGCAACCTTGGATGTGCCTTTCAAGTAGCATAACAACCACTTGACTGCTTCCTAATGCTCTTTACCTGATTTAGACATAAATCTGCTAACAACTCCCCCTGCATGAGCAATGTCTGGCCTTGTACACACCATAATATACATTAAACTGCCAACTGCAGATACATAAGGAACTTTAGCCATATATTTCTTGCCTTTATCCGTTTTAGGTGATTGCTTCTTTGTGAGATTAAAGTGACTCTATAATGATGTACTTCTGGTCTTCGCATCCTGGACACTGAATTTCTGTAACCATTTCTCAACATACTTCTCTTGAGATAATTTTAAAGTACCTTCAGCTCTATCCCTTATGATACTCATACCAAGTATATGTTTTGCTACACCCATATCCTTTATCTCAAACTCCTTAGATATCTGTCTCTTTAACTTGTTAATTTCCTTTATGTTTGATCCTGCTATCAACATGTCATCGACATACAATAAAAATATGATATAAGATGAATCAAACTATTTAAAGTAACAACAATGATCCATAGTACTCCTCGTGTACCCATTCTTCATCATAAAGCTGTCAAACTTCAAATACCATTGTCTTGGTGCTTGCTTTAAACCATACAAGCTTTTTATAAGCTTGCGAACAAGGTTTTCTTTCCCAGCTACCTGAAATCCCTCTGGCTAAACCATGTAGATGTCTTCCTCAAAATAACCGTGTAAGAACGCGGTCTTAAAATCTAGTTGTTCTACATGTAACTCCTCTGCAGCCACAATACTTAGCACAATTCTAACTGTAGTCATCTAAACAATGGGAGAAAATATATCGGTATAGTCAATACCCTTTTTCTGTTCATAACCCTTGACTACTAACCTCGCCTTGTATCTCTTACTGCCATCATGTTCTTCTTTGATCCTGAATACCCACTTATTCTGTAAAGCCTTTTTTCCTACCGGTAACTCTGTTAAAGACCAAGTCTCATTCTTCTCAAGAGAACTCATCTCCTCATCCATGGCTGATTTTCACTGAACTGAATCATCCACTTGTACTGCCTCTAAATAATACTGAGGCTCCCCGTCCTCGGTCAATAACATATAATATGCTGAAGGAGAATATCTTTGTGGTGGCCTCACACTTCTGCTAGATTTTCTTACCTCAGTCTGTGGAGTTACCGGAACCCTGTCTTCAACATTCTCTGAACTCCCACAATTTTCTGCAAGATTTGTTTTTGTAATATCTTCAAGCACTGCTTCCTCTTTCTCAGGTTGTTTCTTGTAAACTCAGAATCGACTACAAGATTATTTTTATACACTGCATTCTCATTAAAAGTAACATCTATACTTCTAACGACCTTCTTAGTCAGTTCATCCCAGAAACGGTAACCCATATCATCTGAGCATAACCAATGAAGATACACTTCTTTGCTTTCAGATCAAGCTTGTCCCTGTCGAAATCTTTAACACGCACATAAGAAACACAACCAAAAACTCACAAGTGTGAAATATTTACCTCTTTATCCTGCCACTCTTCTTCAGGAATCTTGAACCCTAAAGGACTTGAAGGTCCTCTATTTATGAGATGCGTTGTTGTGCTAACTACATCTGCCCAAAACATCTTTGGTAACCCTGCATATAATCTCATACTCTTGGCCCTCTCATTCAAGGTTTTATTCATGCACTCTGCAATACCATTCTATTGTGGTGTCTCTGGAATAGTTTTAATCATTATAATCCCAAATTCCGCGTAATAACTTTTAAACTCATCACTACTGTATTCACCACCATTATCTGACATCAAACACTTCACCTTCAAACTGGTCTGATTTTCAACTTCAGTCTTCCGTTTCTTGAAAGACGCAAACACATCTGATTTATTCTTCAAAAAATAAACCCATACTTTCTAGTGGAATCATCAATGAAAGTGACATAGTAGCGAGATCCGCCCAACGACGCAACTGTTGTTGGACTATATATGTCTGTATGAACTAGCTCTAACTTTTTAGCCTTTGGGTTCCTCCCTGATTTTACAAAAGTAACACGTTTCTGCTTTCCGAGAACACATGGCTCACAGAATCCAACTTTCACATTCTTCAACTCTGGAATCTCCCCCTCGAAGTTAACAACTTCATACCCTTTTCACTTATATGATCAATCCTTTGGTGCCACAAAGTTAAAGACTCAATATCATTAGCAATTATATTTACTTCATAGCTAGATTGTTCAACAGTGTACAAAATCCTCTTTTTCTCTCCACGAGCAATAACTAGATTCCCCTTTATAACCTTCCACTGTCCGTCTCTGAAAGTAAATCGATACCCTTCCTTATCTATATGACCCACAGATAACAACATCTTCTTCAGTCCAGAAATGTACCTTACATCTTTCAACATCCAGCTAGTTCCCAAAGAGGTTCTGAGATTAATATATCCCATGCCCGCAATATCCAAAGTCTCATCATCAGCAAGACGAACTTTACCAAAATTTCCAACTCTGAAATTCAACATCAAGTCCTTGCAAGGGGTAGCATGGAATGATGTACCGGAATCCATAACCCATGATTTAAACGAACATTTAAAATAACAAATTAAAGCATCGTCATCCACCACTTCTTCAACTATGTTAGCTGAATTATCCTCTTTACCCTTTCCTTTAGGAGCCGCGGGAGCCTTGCACTGATTCCTGAAGTGACCCTTCTTTCCAACAAATAATATCTTTACGATCTTTGTATTGTCCTCTCTTCTGTGACTTCGATCTATTATGCTCCTTATTCTGCCCCTTTTCGAACTTTCTTCGTCTACTCTCAGCACTCAACGAGTGGCAACTCTCCTAAGTTTCTCCTACGAATGTCTTCTCCAAGAATCGAATCTCGAACTCCATCAAAAATCATCTAACCTCTCCCAGATGAATTACTTATAGCAGTGACAAATCCTGACCAACTGTTTGGTAATGAGGATGCCAATAACAAGGCCTGTACTTCATCATAGAATTTAATATCCACCAATGCCAATCTTGCTAGGATAGAATTAAATTCGTTCACATGATCAGCAACACAATCTCCTTCATTCAATATCGCGACAACTAACAAGTGAATCAAATACACCTTATTTGAAGCAGACGGATTCTCATACATGTTTGACAAAGTCTTGATCAAACCATAAGTTTTTGTTTTCTTGACGATATTGTAAGCAACATTCTTCTCCAAAGTCAACCTGACAACCCCCAGAGTCTGCATGTACAATAGATTCCAGTCTTCATCCTTCATTGAAGCTGGTTTCTTCTCTTTCAGCGGTTAGTGTAGTTTTTTCTTATACAAATAATCCCCAATTAGCATCTTCCAAAACTCATAATCTTTGCCATCAAATTTGTCGATCTTTACCTTCCCGTCTTCTTTCATCGTTCCCACTCGCCTGAAAACCTAGGCTCTTGATACCAGTTGTTGAGTATACAACAACAAATGCAAAATCCAAAGCGAATAAACAAGAACAAGAAAATAAATGACAATCACACAAGACAAAGATTTACGTTGTTCGGAAATTCCTACTCCACAAGTGTAACATCCCAAATTCGGGGTCAAGATTTGGTGTCACGAAACAATCTTTACATAAAATAAAAGAATATTCAATTGACCCCTTAAATTTGGATCATTTACAGGTTATGGTATGAAACAACAATCTAATCTTCTATAACTTACAATGACTAAAATACAAATGGAAATACCTTTGTACTAATGCTCTTGTCATATTCTTTTAACATCTTCGACCTCTCGCAGCGGTGATTTCTCTAACTTCGGCTGTCTATCAAAGCTACTCGCTCTTAATCTTATCTGTTTCTGGAAGAAATAAAAATTTACAAAGCCAGAGTGAGCCAAAAATGTCCAGCAAGTATATAATTCGAGTTTCAATTATTAATATCAAAGGAAAATTTCCGGACAAAACTTTAAACAATTTTAAACGATTCTATTTATTTGAGCGAGTGGAGCGAATAAATGTTGGATGTCACCAGCCTCTAACTATAAATCCAAAGTGACAAGCGATTCCCAAATTCTTCTCCAGAATCAGGGTTTTGTCCGGTTTTGGAATCATAAAACCTTCGAGAAAGAATGCCGTTAATGGCGACCAACAACAAATTAGACTGAACACTAGTTCGCATCTATATCCTGCTGATCATTCAGGATACAGTGCAGATCTATACCTACTTGTATAGATCCAGTCGGGTCCCCAGGCTCTACGGCCCATCTCAAGGCACCGGTCATATCCCGGTCCTTAGGATTAAGTAAAACTTAATCCCCAAATATCAATATCCAGCCCGTGGAGTATTTTGATGTCAAATCATTTTGATTTCAAAACATCCCAATTCAGGGTTCGCAAATAACCCGAAAGAATGGGTATTTGCTCAAGAGAGCAATCGATAATATAGGAACAAGAATAAAAGGATCATGCATAATCAGAGTAATTGCAGCGAAATATAAAATATTTAACTATTCTGAACTTAGAATAGGAACGAAGAAATAATTGCAGTATTTTAAAAGAAAGTTTAGGAATACTTGCCTCAATAAACTTTAATCGCTATTACTAGTTGACTTTGATTCGACTTGATCGTTCGGCTTTATCGTCAAACTACTATTCCATTCAGGATTCGATCCCAACACTCAGGTTCTTCGATTGGAACTTCATTGATCCCAACGTCTAATCACTAGATCATTCCTTGTCCAACGTCAAATCTCGGGTCTTCCGACTTGGATCTACAGGGTTAAAATACCCTAATTCAGATAATCGCTTCGCTTAACATCACATCACTATCCTATTCTACCCATACGATTTCATAATCCAATTTTTATTTATATGTATTATTGAAATACACATAGCAGTTATGGCTTGCACCTTCAAAACTCGGTTCAATATTTAATTTCAGAAAATACGTATATTTGTCGTTTTGAAAAATAGGGTAATCGATTATTCACAAAATATCTTGTCACGTCACGTAAATAGGTTTCGTAAAGTTCAATTACATCCTCATTCGACGTCTCCGATAATTACAGGTTATGTTCCCGTATTTTCGGAATTAATTTTCCCGAAAATCGGGCAGCGTTTCCTTTATTTAACGGCCTACCCGTCGAATCATTTCGACGTTAATCACCACAACTACAATCCAATTCGCAATCCCAAACACCGGTAAGTTTTATAATACAAAATTTTATTTTTCGTTTCAAAATTAATTTTTAGTTATTTATAATCTAGGACTCAGAATTATTTCATCACGGTCCACTGTTGACTCGTTAAAAGTCATCGTCAACAACGGCAAAATTTATTGGTGCCCGATTAAATTCAGGTTTCCAAATAAATTCCACCGATTAATTTCAATCATTTTTCCAAATGAATTAATTCACATCACAACTATGTCTGGGATACTATTTGCATAAAAGAAAATAAATAAACAAAATTCAATCAGAACAGCTGAACCAAGCAACAGGAACAACACACGCGCATCACCGTCACACGCGCCATCCACCCTTGTCGCCGCACCTCGCCGGATTTCGGGAGGCGGCAACAAACACAGAGCACAGAGTAACCAAACATACACACGTTTACACACACACGCTTACACACAGAGAAACACACACACACGAACACAGAGAAGAAGCCGAGTAAACAACAGGAAAAGAAAGGGGAATAGGGGCGGGGATTCCGCCAGAAAACGAACCGGAGCGACAAGGCGGCGACAACTCGCCAGAAAATTAGAACCACGGCCAAGGAAAGGAACAGAGGTGCAGCAACAGGAAGAGAGGAGAGATTAATAGAGAGAGAGAGAGAGAGAAAAGAATCGAGAGAGATGAGGGAGAGATGACAGAGAGAAGAGGGAAAGACAATCGAGAGAGACACACGCGAAGAGAGAAAAGGGCCTAGGGATTTATCAGTGAAGGGGATGAAATCGGGTTTATTTACCCGGTTTCTTTCCTCAATACCGCAACTGAACACCCCAATTTATTTAATCACGATACACTTTACGAACAGAACGAAATCGGAATAGTCTAACAAATAATCCTCAAAATTCCTATACCATTTAAAACTGATGATATATAAGCATTTTAGAATATAAAAATTTATTATTATTTTAAATCATTTTTTAAACGCAAATCAGACCTGCGTTTTATAAATTAAAGAACAGACGTGCGGATAAATGAAAGCCAGAAAATTGTCAGGATAATTTTGATATTCTCAAAATATTTAAAAGTTAATAAAATAAAATTTCCATGATTTTTGAAACATCTTGGAATTAAATATTGATTTTCAATTAAATGGAATCAGAAAAATCATTTAAAGATAATTAATAAATAAAATATTGATTTATAAATTTTAAAAACTCCTAAAATAATAAATAAAATTGTAAAATAACAAAAATAATTTTACGAGCAATTTTAGCATTTATGAGCAGAAATAAATAAATATTTAATTAAAAAATCATTTTAATACAAATTAAATTCATACAGCTCAATAATTAATTATAAAATTAATCCTTGCTTTGAACAAATTACACACAATTAATAACAAAGCAACACAGAGCTGACATAACTATTCCATATTTTATTTATCTGATAATTCGATAATTATATTTACATATTGGATCCGAAAATAGGTTACTTAGCCGCTAGGTAACTAAAAGACGATACGATTTTAATACCAAATTTGGATAATTATCAAAACAGGGCTTCTTATAAAATACTTTATACGAAATTAAGGTAATAATGTCTCGCCTTTTGAGAATATGGATTTTTATCGATATATAAAATGATTTGCGTATCGAAAATTTCACACCGGGACTCGTACAGGTTAAACCGTACCCCTGGTCGAAAAAGTCAAAACATGAAAAGTGTTCAGAATTACCAAAAATTCCGGGACGATTTCTGGTTCTAAAAAGTAATTTTATAATTATGTAAAAATAATCATTAATAATTTTATAAATTCTTATAAGATCATATAATAATCCAAAAATTATCAGAAAAATACCAAAATTATTTATATTTAATTCTAGATGACTAAAAATTAAAATATCCTAATTTTATCAGAAATAAACATCCAAATATTAATATCAACCATCAAATAATTCACCAAAATTCACGTAAAATCACATAATAATTATTTATTGATAAAAATAATTACATAATATTTCCCAGACGTTACATCCTCCCCCCTTAAAAGGATTCTGTCCTCAGAATCATGCTAAGGAACATACCGTGATAAGTTCCAAGTATCTTTCTTATAATTTCTCAGGTTTCCTCACTTTAATCACAACTCAACGATCTCTTATGGCATCAAATATATCAGTTACTCATGTAACCCGAATCACATCTCCATTTCATACATATGGAGCTAAATAACTCTTCCTGGTCATATACCTATGAATGTCTTATGAACTCGTTATGCCTGTGACAACGAGATCAACTCATTCACAATTATTCTATCTATCTCACTGTTTCAAAGGACTAACTTAATTTACACCAATCTCTTTTTTTTCTAATTCTAATAGTTCGTGTTCATGAACTTTCTATTTCCACTGACTGTTCTACTCTACTTTTCATGTCTCCTTCCGTTCAGCTAGCCTAACCTATGATCATTTCCAATCGCATTCAAGAATCTCTAATCGGTCTCTTACACTTTCTATTCGTCTGCGCCCGGTATGCTGAGCTCATGGTGTCTTATACTTAGAAACGTTCTAAATCTATTTAAAAAAATTAAAAAGTAAAGGAAAAATCTCGACAATTGCATTTAACTCACCATTCTGTGGTATACTTCAATTTCTTTTCTGTCACCATCAAGTATATTCATTGAGCGAGAATCTGTTACTATCTGAAAGGAAATATTAATTTGGAACGGAATGAATCATAACTTTATTGAAAACCCGGTCTCTTGGTACAAATACTTATTTTGTAGTCATATCAAATTAGATATCAATACGAACTTTGATGCTCACAACGTCCCAAACTGAAGTCAACATCAATCATCTGTATTAATACCACCTTTGATATCTAACAACAAAGTAAGTATTAGCATAACCCAGAAGACGGATCAAAGCCTATTCTTCAATTTCTAACTTTTCCAATTCCTTTATCCATTTTCCAACAATCTAAGTAACATTCACTCTTTCTTTTCTACTCTAAACACCTGTCTCTAAATGGATCTTGCTTGGTTGGTAATTAACCATACTTCCATAGCTCATAATCTATTATGACCAGAATTCACACCTTTGAAGCTTAGAATGTAGTTGCTACTTTTTAACCCTCCGCAGGTATATCTTCCAATGCTTAACTTGGTCTTCCTTAGTCCGTGAATTAGCGAGGATGCTATCAATAAATATAATTACACTATTTAAATACTCCTGGTACATTATGTTCATTTAATCTTCAGAGTTACAATTTTTGATAATCGATGCGTAACTTCATACCTCCATTCTCTTTTCGTCACGACCACTTTTGTACATAGCGCGAAACATTCTTTATTTCATTATTCTTTCATTCCACATTCCTGAAGTTTCCTTTACTAATTAATTAATCCCAATTTAGCCATACGATACAGGGCCTTTGTCACTCGCTTGACTATGTGTAGTAACCAATGAGAAATTTCACCGTTATGTTTTGAGGTAACCTTGGTAAATCATCCGTTAAAACCTTCGGGGCTTCATTCTGGAGAATTCCGATATGAGATTCATTGTAACATTTTTCTCTAGCAGTTCACCATCAATACCTTTGTTTAATCATTCCTGTTTACACGCATTTTTGGAACGAATTCCTATCTCCAACTATCCACATTTCACCTCATTCTCCTAACAGTTCTGGCACAACCGACATTCCCAACTTGCATATTTTCTGGATTATTTTATAAAATTTCTTTATCATCCTTTTGATTCCACTTCTTTTCTTCATCATTTCTCCATTCTCATTATTCATTATCTCTTTTAAACATAAGAAATATCTTTTTCTTAGTAATATTAATCTGTTTATTATTGGATAGGTCATTTCTGGAGTTCACACTGGAATGAAGACTTTTATTTATAATATTTAAACTCTTACTAACAGAATTATCGAATTTCATTGGTAGCTATTTTCTTAGCCTTGCTTAACTCATCACGGATTGCGTATTTGACTTTTCCTCATTGACCAACATCTCTTTTCCCTGAGTTCACATGCGGACTTCATCAGTCTCCGTCTTACATTAGATGCTTAAATTTGCGATTTTACCAGTATTTCACAGCATCTTCTATTAAATCATAATTCGACATTGATGTACATTCAGGTCCTTCATGGAGTATTATTATAGATGGTGACATTTCTTTGCCCTATTTTGGATCTTCAGTTCTTGCAAACGTTCTCTCCACTACTTTACAATAGCTTCCATTAACTCGTCATTCGATATGGGCATACATCTGAGTCCTTCTTGGAACGCTATTACGGATAATAGAATCTCCTTGCTTTATCTCGTACCTTCAGTTCTTGAAAATATTCTTCTCACTAGCATGAACTAATAACTTTTTGTTCCTTTTGTCTATTGAAAAGGCGTATTCATCTAGATAAAATCTCGCACAGACTTGCAACAACATTACACTACTTTTACTAATTTCCACTTCTGCCGATGCCATTACTTCCTCCAAATTGCTAATTTCTTTGCTTTCGGATCTGAAAATCATGTCAGAATTTGACTTAATCTAATTAGAATTAATTTCCATTAAACTGATCATTAGTTGATAAAGTTGATCAATTAACTCTTTTAACTGACCACTTAAACCAATTGCCGATTAGCTAACTAGAATCAAAGACCAATTATATAAAGTCGATTTGGTCATAACACTTTCTCAAGAACCGAGATTGCAATCATTTGGAGTACTGAAGAGAACGACAATATACTTCTTTCTCCATAAATGTAGGGTAATTTCTGAAAATTTGGGCAGCACTTTCCCTATATCATTGACTACCAGTCGGACTCAAGCCGACACCATCAATCAATCAAAGCATTCACAATCATACCCATCCACTTTTATCAACCAAATTCATCCATTCACCATAACTCAAACTGTAACATTTTGATCAACACCTGTAATATTAACTGGCATAGCATCTATCTTTTGAACTGAACTAAGGTCTTGAACCAACAAGGATTAATATTTTTTTTCTTCAGAATATTACAAAATGTCAATAATGGATTTATCTCATTGTTTTTCAAGGATTTTATTTCGTGATTCTTTTAACTTATCTCATGTCATTACCCATTGTATATAGTTACTTTCAAGAATTATGCCGCATCCAATCTTTTATCTTTGAAGCTACCCTCTTAATTTTCTTAATTATTCTGTTTATCTTCTAACAACCACGCATGGTTTTCATTATTATTGTCACAATCTGAAGGAAACTCAGTCGTCAGATCATTATTCCTTAAAAGATTCCACAGTTTAATCATCATTGCTTCATTTTCACTTATGTTCCTGTATCGAATTTTCGTCATTGATCCGGTTGTGGGTATTAAATTTATCATCACTTATTTACTCAAGTTTGAGAACTTCACAATTTCTTGAAGAACACGTTCGAAGTTCGATTACATTTAAGATTTCTTCTATCCTGAATCTTCACAACAAATATCTTCCCACGACGAAGGGATGTTTCACGTAGTAATTATATGTCTGAATCATTGTTCAGAATTTCCTTGATCTTTGATCGTCGTCCCGATACTCGTTTGCTCCGTCTGACGCACACAACTTTACTTCCTTATTTTGTAACTAATTTATTTGTTACGGTTCGCTAACCATTCATTTCACATCAAAATCCTCTGATTTGAAGTGCATCACATTAACGTAACCTACCATACTGACGAGATCCTCGTAACACGAACAACTGTCAGATTTGATGTCTTTGCTATGACCGCATTGTCGGTGTATCCATTCTTCCTTGCTCACAAATGTCCCCCACTTATCGGCTTGCAATCATATTCTCCTTCGACACGTAACTCTACCTGTCGCACGGGACTATTCTATTTCTTTTGTAATCGTCAGAGAACAGACTCGATGTAAGAGGAGAGTTTGTGAACATGATTTTGATTGAAAACGGAATAAGGAATAACAATGCAACAACCGATTGGAAGAATTTGTAAATCATAAAATTGAAGGAAGAAAAATGAGTGAAGAATGAGACAACCATATTCGTACTCAAGATGGCCAGTCTTTTCTACTATATGGCATACAACACATGATTAGGTGGCGTCCCACCCGACTCTTCGTCATTTCGACAAAGCGTCATATCACAACACTGTTGTCTCAATCAGGAATCAAGAATTTGAGAAGAGAAACAATTCAGAAGGAATACAGGAATTTTTCTTTCATTTCCGCCTCATATAATTATCAACAGAAGAAGCTATACGTATTCAAGAATCAAGAAAAATATATACTATCATATTAGAAGAAGGAATGTCAATATTGATCACCTTCCACGCTCCGCCTACATCTGCCTTCAGGATCGTTCGAATACAGGTTCACGATTCAAGTCGCATCATTGCTTCGAAATGATGTCTGGAAATGCCTCCACACCAAATTCTTCAATAATTTCATCTTAATCGCGTCGTTCCAAGGTCTAAAATCACTGCTTCAGATCTTATTTATGTCGTGTAAAATACCCATCGATCACGTAACGCCTCAATTTCGTCTATAGAAATACGATTCTTCTCCAACCATCTAGAAGATTCTTTCATTTTCTTCAATCACCCTCTAACCGCTCGAATCACGAATTTCGTTAAATTTTTAACAATTTCTATGAATTGAGTAAATAATGTTTTAACATGTTGATTTAATTATTGATATTATTTAACAAAGTTCACTTTCATCCTTCACAAAAACTTTAAACGTTCTTCCTGCCAATGGGTCTACTTGGTCCTCCGAAATAACAACACTGAGTCTAAATCCATTATCTTTTTAGGTCATTTTCTGTTTTTAATAACAAGAACATAAATAGTAATTCGACAACCAAATTGTAAAACTTATTTTGTGCAAAATTTTTTTGAAAGTTTATTAAGAAAATCCTTTTCGAAAACTCATTTTAAAATTTTGAAAATCAAATATTTGGTCTTCATTACTATATGAGTTACTTGCTATTTTCCTGATTTACCAATGAAATGTCTAATTAAAAGAATGCCCATATAAGGGTCTTCCACTTTGGCACCTCTTCCACTTTTCCTTGGATTCTGCTTGCACTTATTAGTCGCCGAAACTTCATTTACCGTCGTATATCATTTTATTTGCAATTATACCGCAACACTGACATTTAATATTGTCTCTGACATTCTTGTCGTCGTCTTTGACGTTATGCTCGCAACCAAGCATGTAATTCAATGTTCCGTCTATAGATAAGGGCGCACCTTCTTGCTAGTCTTACCTATACCTAGTAAGGTAGATATCATTCCTTGCGCAGCTCCCGATAAGTGATAAGATTCTTCTCGCAACGGTGGTGCCTTCGAAACGTGCAATGTTGGTTCTTCATCGGCTTCCATCAACTGGTTGTCTCCGGCGTGAAGCTCGTCCTACTACCTAATTCTAAGTTAAATCGTAGCTTCTCTTACATAAATTCTCAAAAGAATCAATCGCATATTCTTCAAAACCACATGAAAAGTAGGGTAACATACCCAGTCTCTGCCGATCCATCGATTCCTCATTATTGTAGGATCTGAGAACTCACTATACCTACAGTGTTGCGATATTCGCCTTACACTTCCCTCAACAATCATGGCTTACCCATTCCGTACCAGATCTGCTAACTCTAATTCGCACTCAACTCAACTTAACCTGAGTATACCTAGGGTATTTTCTATCCTGTACGACCTATCATTCCTATCTTACTCTCACCTATTCTTATTTCAGTGACCAATAACCTGCAGCTCTGATGCCAACTTGTAACTTCCCAAATCCGGGGTCAAGATTTGGTGTCACGAAACAATCTTTACATAAAATAAAAGAATATTCAATTAACCCCTTGAATCTGGATCGTTTACAGGTTATGGTATGAAACAAGAATCTAATCTTCTTCAACTTACAACGACTAAAATACAAATGGAAATACCTTTGTACTAATGCTCTTGTCATATTCTTTTAATATCTTCGACCTCTCGCCGCGCTGATTTCTCTAACTTCGGCTGTCTATCAAAGCTACTCGCTCTTAATCTTATCTGTTTCTGGAAGAAATAAAAATTTACAAAGCAAGAGTGAGCCAAAAATGCCCAGCAAGTATATAATTTGAGTTTCAATTATTAATATCAAAGGAAAATTTCCGGATAAAACTTTAAACAATTTTAAACGATTCTATTTATTTGAGCGAGTGGAGCGAATAAACGTTGGCTGTCACCAGCCTTTAACTATAAATCCAAAGTGACAAGCGATTCCCAAATTCTTCTCCAGAATCAGGGTTTTTTCCGATTTTGGAATCATAAAACCTTCGAGAAAGAATGCCGTTAATGTCGATCAACAACAAATTAGACTGGACACTAGTTCGCATCTATATCCTGCTGATCAGTCAGGATACAGTGCAGATCTATACCTACCTGTATAAATCCAGTCGGGTCCCCAGGCTCTACGGCCCATCTCAAGGCACCGGTCATGTCCCGGTCCTTAGGATTAAGTAAAACTTAATCCCCAAAATATCACTATCCAGCCCGTGGAGTATTTTTATGTCAAATCATTTTGATTTTAAAAAATCCAATTCAGGGTTCGGAAATAACCTGAAAGAATGGGTATTTGGTTAAGAGAGCAATCGATAATATAGGAACAAGAATAAAAGGATCATGCATAATCAGAGTAATTGCAGCGAAATATAAACATTTAACTATTCTGAACTTAGAATAGGAACGAAGAAATAAATGCAGTATTTTAAAAGAAAGTTCAGGAATACTTGCCTCAATAAACTTTAATCGCTATTACTAGTTGACTTTGATTCGACTTGATCGTTCGGCTTTATCGTCAAACTACTATTTCATTCTGGATACTGTTAGGAATATGTGTATTAGTTTGATGATAAGTTAAACAAAACACTTAAGTAGAAATCTAGTGTTTTGTAGCCTCAACGGATATGACCATCTTGGCTATCCGTTGAAGGAGTATGTTAGGTCACACTTTCACTGTAGAGGGGGTGAATACAGTGTTTATTACAATCAAATCAAACTTCAAGAACTTATGTAACAGAAAACAAACTTTATTTAAACAATAAACTCTGTTACAATCTGGAACTGTTATCTCTCAGTGATGAACAAAATATCACGAGAGCTGCTAGGGTTATAATAAATAATATTCTCGATAATGATAACACTTATAGTGTAAACCCTATGTCTGTGTTTATATACTACACAGTTACAAGATAATCACTAATTGATATGGAATATAATTCTGCTTCCTAAAATATATCAATCAGATATCTTCTATTCCAAGTATTCCATTCTTCACGGAATTCCTTCTTCATGCATATCTCTTCTTATGTTTATCTTGATCTTCTTAACTTTAATCAGCTACTGTCCTTATCTGATCGTCCTTCAGCACTTAAGTTCTGATATCTATCTCCTGATAACATAAGTACTGATATCCCTTAAGTTCTGACTTCCAGTATAAGTACTGATCATTTAAGTACTGATTTGTTCTGTTCAAATAAGATCTGAAATCAATTCATAAAACATATTAGCCATGACATTATCAAATATATCTAACAATCTCCCCCAACTTGTAAATTAACAAAATATACAAGTTTAACAGATATTTGATGATGTCAAAAACATTAAGTACAAATGCATGAGAAATAGACAAGATAACTACAACTTACAGTCCTTAAAGTTTTTACCAATTCAACTTCTGATAACAACTTCAATCTGTATAAATATCAGAATTTAAGCAGTTGTAGATCTTCGACTTGGCTTCATCATTTTCTGATCTCTCTGATGTCAGGAGTTGTTCTGAGATAATTCTTCAACAAACATTTCTCAGCATATCTGAGTTCATCAATCATTCTCCGTTTGACATCTTTAAGCTCTGCAGTATCTTCACCAGTTTGAAATATTGCAGCTCTGAGATCATTAATCTTTGCTTTTCTCAACTCCCGATCTAGTCTTATGACATAAGCTTTATTAGACTCTAGATTGAATTCAAGCCCCTTAATACCAAGATATGTTCTGATCTGTGCAGTATTAGGCTTCATATCAACAATATCACCATTGTGATTTCTGTACTTTGGAACATATCTGCTGTTAGACTTAACAGAATAAAGTCTTTTCTGTCTCTGAATCTGTTCCTTTAAGTAGTTTGCAGCAGTCTCTGTTATTCTGTCATCCACTTGAAGTAAGAATAATACATGCTCCAATTCTTCAAAATACTTCAATGGAATGGAATTTTGTCTTATATGATAAACCCTACCATCTGGTTCACTCAAGGAAGTTGGATCATCGGTAGTGTTGTGTACTCTTCTTTCATCAGCACTTCCCAATCCAGTTTTATCTCTAGCTTCCTTTCCAGTAACTACTCTTGCTTCAAAACCACTTGAAGTAGTCTTCAAAGATTGAGTCTGTTTTGCTTTAGTGAATCCTGGTAGGAGTGTTTTAGATTTATTTTCTGATATCAAGTTAACTTGAGCACTGTCAGAGGTTACTTGCTTCTTCTGAATATCAGAACTTACAATTTCTTGACTCTGAACAACTTGAGCCATGTCAGAGGTTGTTTTAAGAACTTTTCTTGAAGTCAGAGCAAGATTATCTTTTCCATCAGTAATTTCTTCTTCCTCAGGAGGTACATAAGGCTTGATAGGTTCACCAACCTTTTCTTTACCCTTGGATCTTGGATCTATCTGTGGTTGTGATCTAGCCAAAGTTTCTTCAGTATGTATCCTTTCTTTGATCACAATGCCTTTAGGTTTTGGAAGTAACTTTTTACCAGAAGCTTCAGATTTAGATGTGACTTTCTCTGATTTAAGTCTGGCTTCTTCTTCCTTTAAACTTTCCAAGTCCATCCCTGGATTTTCTTGAAGAAATAACTGTCTTGACATTTCCTCATCAAGATCTAGAAGTTCATCAGAACTTATCCTTTTACCAGCAGCAGAACTTATTCTTTTCCCAGTATCAGAACTTGTTCTGTGACTAGCTTGTCTTGATGTAAACCTTCTACCTTGACTATGACCACCGCCCATTCCAGAGTTTCCTTGGTCATCTTTTCCATCATCCTTTCCTTGCAGTGACTTGTTGGTTTTGCATTTGGACTTAATTACCTTCTCCCCCTTTTTGGCATCAGCAGGTAATAAAAGAGAGATAAGTAGTTCCACTGAGGTCTGGATTTCAGTAAGTTGCGATTGCTGAGAAGCTTGATTTGTCAGAATTTGATCAATCTGAGCTTGTTGCTTCTCTTGAGTTTTCTCAATATAAGCAACCCTGTCAATGGTAGGTTGGAAGAACTTTTTCTTATCAAGTTTCCAAACTTGTTCCTGTTTAATAAAGTTCTCCTGAATCTTGTGTAGCTCTGCATGAGTGTTGGAATGAAGACCTTGTAGATGTTTAGTACTCAATGCAGTGACTCTAAGCTGGATTTTAAAATCATCAGAATGTAACATTTCATCAGCTTTAGTCAAGTGCTCAGCAAGATGTAAAGCATTTGGAACACATGAAACTGAGTTCCATTCCTTAGTCCACTCCTGACCTGCAGGAGTTTCACTCCAAGGTACTGGTGCATCCCTGATAACAAACTCCTTTAGCAGTTCAGACTTAGGAAGAGTCAGTGGAGGAGTATGTCCTGAAGGACCTGCTTCATCAGCATCTACAGTTGTAGCAGCTTCACCAGTATCTCCAACATTTGCAGCATCAGAACTTAAAGAATCAGTATCTTCTGATAAGACAACTGTATGAGTAGCAATGGAGGCTTCAACATCCTCTAATTGCTGATCTGATACTAAGTTCTGATCAACAGCCATATCCTGATGCTCACCTAAAATCTGATCATCATCTTGATGCAGAGAAGGTGTTAGTGATAACTCAGGAGTTTGAACAGCATCAGTAACAGGTGTTGTGGAAGGATTATTTGCTGTTGGAGCTTCTAAGAGAAGTATTTCAGGCACAACCAAGTTCTGAATATCAATTTCAGCACTTGTGCCTGGATCAACAAGAGATATAGAAGGTGAATTAGCCTTGTCAGATACAGGTTCCTGAGATGGAGTTGATGGAGAAGAAGTGACTGGAGCAAATTCCTTGTCTTGTGAGATCAGAGATTCCTGATCCCCTTCCTTAGCTGCTTCCTCCTCATCATCTGAAACTGGCCTCTGTGCCCTCTGTTTCTTGTACTTCCTTGTTGATTTGGATTCCTTGGGAGTTGCAGGAACCGTCATACGTCTAAGCCTCTTGAGAAGCCTAGAACCCCCAATTGCAGAATCCTTCTGAGAAGTTGCCTTCTCAGCTTCATCTATCATAGGTTCTGAAGAGGGAATCTGATCCTCAGAATCTGATTCATCTCTCAAAGTAATCCTCCTCTTCTTCTGAGATGTTTGAGGAACAGTCTTTGTTCTCTTTGGCTTAGAGGATGTAGGCTTCACAGTAGGTGCTGAAGAAGAAGGTTGAGCAGTCTGTGAAGTGGAGAGATAGGATTTGAGATAAGTTCTGAGGGTAGGTTGAGTAGAATGAGAGGTAGGGACTGAGGTTGATGGATTTTGGTTATGGTGAGTTGGTTGAACATTTGAGTAAACAGATTTGTAAGTAGCAGGATCAGCATTTACCAGAATCTGTTTCACAGACTGAGGAATCTGTAATTGTCTCACCATTGATTTCTTTGTGTCAGCATTTATCAGGTCGTTAAAGTACCTTTTTGCAACCTTAAAAGGTGGGGTTTGAGTGCTGACTAACTGGGGTTCAGCAGTACAATACGTATAAATAAGTTGACAGAATCTAGCAAAATAAACAACATCTCGATCCTCTGTCATCCTATCCCCAATAAAACCAATTATTCCAGTTGCAAAATCAAAATGAGTTTGATGGATAATAGCATACCCGATGTGCTAACTCAGAATTGGGATGGCATCAAAATTTGAACACTTGTTGCCAAAAGCCTTGGTGATGCAATCGAAGAAGAAACTCCATTCTCTTCTGATATTAGCCCGTTTCAACTGTCCAAGTTTCGTCAGACTCTTTTCATATCCCAAATCAGTCATTAACCCCCGAAGTTCTGATTCCTCTGGTATAGAGAAGGTACAATCTTCTGGAAGATGTAATGCTCTTCGTACTGTACCAGGAGTGACTACATAGGATGAGTCACCCACTTGGAAGATAATACTGGGAGTTCCTCGTTTACCACCATCATCATAAACTCCAGTCCTCCAGAACCGCAGAACTTGTTGACTTGAAAATAATTCAGGCTGAGTTAAGGCGTACCCAACCTCACTATGTGCAAGAAGATCTTGCACAAAATGCAATTCAGATGGAGCTTCAGCATGATCAAGAATTGCAGCATAGTTGTTTGGAACAAACTTTGCTCCATCAATGATTAAATCCTTTGGTGCCATGTGAAAAAATATTGAAATTCAAGTATGCCTGTTAGGTGTGTGAGATACTGTCTGTATGAAAAACCAACGTGAGAAAGAATGAGAAAGAGAGTAAAAGTAAGAAGAGAGATAAAGTATAAAGAAAGTAAAAGATTAAAGAAATCTTCTCTCTGTTGTTCTTATACTCTAAAAAAGAATGTTACCGTTGGACACCTGTCAGACATGCAGTAATAACGGGTAGTTACTGGGCTCGAGAAAACAGGAATGATTACTTATCCAGTTGCCTTGTTTCAAGGAAAAACCATTTCAGTTATCAAGAGACACAGGTTTAATTCAAAATTGAAACCGTTAGCACTGATTGAATTGTTTTTCACTGCAACATTAATATTCTGAAAATGAATCATGTTAAAAATGACCGAGATAATTTCGATGAATAAGTGCTGACAAAGAATCAGATGTTAAATAAAGACAAAATTTAAATGGTCATCAGAATATCAAGCAGGATTTAACAACACAGATAAAATAACTCAGAGACAAAATCTTGAAGTAAAAACAGTTTTCATTAATATATCAAGTCAATACATATATGAAATAGAAATTACATCAATACAAGATTTTCCCTAAGCTTCTAATCCTAACGTCAACAGCTTTAGTCTTAGCTAAGAAGCCTGACAAAGCTGAGGATGAGGAAGAACAGGAAGAAGACGAGATTAAGTCATCCTCCTCTTCCTATCTTCGACAAACAAGATAGCGAGTCGAATGATTCGCTCTTGCTGACGGATAGCTTCCCGCCTTTCCTCCTCCAGGCGCTCCAGATGGCGATGGTAATCCATCTCGAAGAATAGAAGGTGAGCCAGCACCTCCTGTGGGACAGAGTCCCAGATCTCCTCAGGAATGGCTGTTATATGCCACTCCTGCTGCCACTCGGCACAACTGAGCTCCATTGTGAAGGTTTGTGTGTTCAAAAACATGTTGTATCGAACCATTGTGTTTTTGACAGAAGAAGGAGGATAAGTGTGTGAGAAGAATGTGATGGAAAGACTGATGTGAAGTGGTTGCATATATAGGCAAGAGAATGCCAAGAGACACAAAGATATTGAATGCAGACAGGTAGAATTAATTCTACCTCGTCTCCCTAGACCTTGAAAAAGAATAACAGTCATTGGAAAAGGAATGTGCACATGTAACAAGAGTGAACTGTTCAAGGACGAGTGCTATTATGTTTTAACCATAGACTATTAATCTTCCACTTCAACATTTCGAAATTAATCTGAGACTGTTACCAAATTTTACTCACAGATAAGTCAAGTAAAGGGTTAGACTGAAAAATCAGAACTTAGACCTATACCAGAACTTAACAGTCATCAGAACATAATGTCTTAACTCGAACAAGGAATATCTATCTTAGTAAATACTCATACAAGTTCTTAGTTATGAACGTCAGAACTTACTCATCAGAACGTGTAACTAGAACTTGTCCTCAGAATTTGTGCAAAAGTGACACAATGACTGTTGATCTAAAATAACATAGACCACCACAGAAATTTCATCATTCATATGGAGTGATGTGTGTGTGCATTAAGCTAAATAACAGACAAAGAGTAAAGTCTGATCTACTTCAGTACATCTTAGAAATAAGTCATAATTAAAATTTTGCTAAAGAGCTGCCATTATCCTGAAACCTACTGATAAATGAGTTCATGCATGAGTTCACCTCTGCTGTTTTTGTGCTAATTTTATGCATCTTTTGAAATTCTATTTTACAGAGGCTTCTCAGTGTAAGTGAGTCACGACTGTTTATCAGAATTTATGCTATTATCAGAGTATTTCTCCAGTAATCATAGAGTGTGAAAAGTCACCAAGAAAATATTTTGCTTTTCTAATGCATATTTACTTAATACCAGCAATGCACTTGGGTCGTCCCTTTCACATTTTTACTCTAGATCTCAAAGGAGTACCTGATATTATTCTTTGATTATTGTTCTTCTTCTTTTGATAAGTGAGGTTTATCAGCACTTAGTACATTCAGCAGTTTTACTAGAATCAGAACTTAAACAGATGAGTAGCATTATTCTAATTTGTGACTTAGTAATAAGATATACAAAGTAAACTTAACTAAGCTCAGTTATCAGAATTTGCTTGTGTCATAAGATTTCCACAGAAATAATTACTTCTTTCATGGGATCATTTGTTTATTGAAGACTAGTAGGTCAGTATCTAGCACAGTTATCCTCATAGGATTGAATAGTTACTGAAACAGACATATCACTTATCAGAGTTTAGAAACATATATCAGACAACAGTCAGTACTTAAAGACATTTATCAATTAATGCACAGAATATACAAAGAGATTAATTCTGTAAATACTGATCATAAAGTCTGATAACATAGAACAAGTTTAAGCAGATTTAGAGAAAGAACCTGAAATCATTCCAAGTTCATTTACCAATTATGAAAAGGTAGCTTCACACAGTGGTTTTGTGAAGATATCTGCTACTTGTTGATCTGTGGGAACAAAATGCAATTCCACTGTACCTTCATCCACATGTTCCCTGATGAAATGGTACCTGATGCTGATGTGCTTTGTCATAGAGTGTTGAACTGGATTACCTGTCATAGCAATAGCACTTTGATTATCACAGTAAATAGGGATTTTGAAATACGTTAACCCATAATCTAGTAACTGATTCTTCATCCAGAGAATCTGTGCACAGCAGCTTCCTGCAGCAATATACTCTGCTTCTGCAGTTGATGTGGAAATTGACTTTTGTTTCTTGCTATACCAAGAAAGCAACCTGCCTCCAAGAAATTGGCAGCTACCACTTGTGCTTTTCCTGTCAATTTTGCAACCTGCAAAATCTGCATCTGAGTAACCTATTAATTTAAAATCTGATTCTCTAGGATACCATAATCCTAGATCAGCTGTTCCTTTAAGATACTTAAAGATTCTTTTTACAGCTGTTAAGTGAGGTTCTCTTGGATCTGCTTGAAATCTTGCACAAAGACAGGTAGCAAACATGATATCTGGTCTACTAGCAGTTAGATAGAGAAGTGAGCCAATCATACCTCTGTAATCAGTAATATCTACTGAATTACCAGTATCCTTATCCAGTTTTGTTGCAGTGGCCATGGGAGTGGATGCACTTGAACAGTCTTGCATTCCAAATTTTTTCAGCAAGTTTCTGGTGTACTTAGATTGACAAATAAAAGTTCCTTCTTCACTCTGCTTGACTTGAAGGCCCAGAAAATAACTAAGTTCTCCCATCATACTCATCTGATATCTTGACTGCATTAGGTTGGCAAACTTTTTGCAAAGTTTGTCATTTGGAGACCCAAAAATAATATCATCAACATAAATCTGGATCAAAAGTAAGTCCTTGCCATGGTTGAGATAGAACAATGTTTTGTCAATAGTTCCTCTGTTGAATCCACTTTCCAGAAGAAACTGAGCTAAAGTCTCATACCATGCTCTAGGAGCTTGCTTAAGTCCATAAAGTGCTTTATCAAGCCTGTAGACATAATCTGGATGTTTGGAATCTACAAAGCCTGGAGGTTGTTCAACATATACTTCCTCTTCCAATTCTCCATTGAGAAAAGCACTTTTCACATCCATTTGAAAGACAGTAAACTTTTTGTGAGCAGCATAAGCCATGAATATCCTTATGGCTTCTAACCTAGCAACTGGAGCAAATGTTTCATCATAGTCAATTCCCTCCTGTTGAGAATATCCTTTTGCAACCAGCCTTGCCTTGTTCCTTACAATTATGCCATCACTGTCAGTTTTGTTTCTGAATACCCACTTTGTACCAACAACCGATCTATTCTTGGGTCTTGGCACTAAGGTCCAGACTTTGTTTCTTTCAAATTCATTCAACTCTTCCTGCATTGCTTGCACCCAAGAGCTTCTTCCACTTTCTTTGGCTCAGACTGAGAGAGAAAAGAATTGTAAAGACATTCATTCGAAGTACCTGTTCTAGTTCTGACACCTGCCTCAGGATTTCCAATTATTAAATCAGGTGTATGTGATTTTGTCCACTTCCTTGCAGATGGAAGATTTTCTCTAGAACTGGATGCTCCCCCATGATTCATGCTGTCTTCGGTTTCATTTTCTGATGCTCCCCCTGAAACTATGCTCTCTGAGTTGGATCCTTCAGTATTTAGATTTTCAGCACTGTCAGTACTTGGCTTATCAGAACTTGACGAATCAGAATTTGAAGAGCCAGATGTATGTTCTGATGCTTCTTGAGATGTGATAATATCTTGAGTATGCTCCCCCTGCATTGGTGCATCTTCCTTTGACGTAGTCACCACAGTTTCAATAACATCAGAGTTTAATCCATCAGAATTTACAGTATCAGGAGTTAGACTGTCAGGACTTGAGGTATCAGAATATGAATCTTCATTTTCAAATCTCAGCTTATCATGATCAATGCAATCTTCAAGTCCAGTGATCTTCTTGTCATCAAAAGAGACATTGATAGATTCCATGACCACTTTTGTTCTCAAATTATAGACTCTGAAGGCTTTTGTAGAAAGTGGATATCCTACAAAGATTCCCTCATCAGCTTTTAGATCAAACTTGGATAGCTGTTCAGGATGAGTCTTGAGAACAAAACACTTACATCCAAATACATGAAAGTATTTGAGATTTGGCTTTTTGTTCTTCACCATCTCATATGGTGTTTTTCCATGCTTGTTAATGAGTGTTGCATTTTGAGTAAAACAAGCAGTCTGCACAGCTTCAGCCCAGAAATAGGTTGGAAGCTTTGCTTCTTCAAGCATTGTTCGTGCAGCTTCAATTAGAGTTCTATTCTTCCTTTCAACAACTCCATTTTGCTGTGGAGTTCCAGGAGCAGAAAATTCCTGCTTTATTCCATGATTTTTGCAGAACTCTTCCATTATCAAATTCTTGAATTCAGTGCCATTATCACTCCTCAAAATTTTCACAGAATCTTTGATCAATTTATCCAGATGTTTGATATGATCAATCAGGATAGATGCAGTTTCACTTTTTGTGTGCAAGAAATACACCCATGTGTATCTGGTGAACTCATCTACTATGACCAACGCATATTTCTTCTTTGCAATAGACATGACATTCACTGGACCAAATAGATCAACATGAAGTAGATAATAAGGCTCAAGAATTGATGATTCAGTCTTGCTCTTGAACGAAGATTTTCTTTGTTTAGCCTTCTGACATGAGTCACAAAGACCATCAGGAACAAACACTGATTTTGGCAGTCCTCTCACAAGATCTTTCTTGATCAGTTCATTTATCTTGTTGAAGTTTAAATGAGAGAGTTTCTTGTGCCAATTCCAGCTTTCTTCAGTTGAGGCTCTACTCACTAAACAGATTGCAGAACCATCAGAACTTGTTGAAAGCTTAGCTTCATAAATGTTACCACGCCTGAATCCCTTCAGAACAATTTTTCCTTTAGATTTACTAACTATTTCACAATGTTCTGCAAAGAAATCAACATGATAACCTCTGTCACAGATTTGACTTATACTCAGTAAGTTGTGTTTAAGTCCTGAGACCAGAGCTACATCTTTAATAATGACATTCCCAAGATTGATATTGCCATATCCCAAAGTTTTTCCAATGTTGCCATCTCCATAAGAAACACTTGGGCCAGCTTTCTCCACAAAGTCTGATAGCAGGGCCTTATTTCCAGTCATATGTCCTGAACATCCACTGTCCAGAACTAAAATATTTTTCCTGTTGCCCTGCAATCAAAAAGACCACTAATTATTAGTTTTAAGGACCCAGACTTGCTTGGATCCTTTGGCCTTTTTAGGTTTGTTAACATTTGCAGCGGATTTAACATCAGATTTTATGTTAACAGTTTTCTTATCAAAACTTATACTAGAAGGAACAACAGAAACTTTCTTTAAAGAAGGTTTTATTTGATAATAATCATAGTACAAACTATGATATTCCTTACAAGTATAAATGGAATGCCATAAACTACCACAATGAAAACAAGGATTTTGTGGTTTGTATCTAACAGACTGACTCTTAACTCCTGACTTTGTAGATAAGGAGTTAATATTCTTATTCTTCCTGCAAAAAGAAGCCAGATGGTTAGAACTTCCACAGTTATGACATGCTTTCCTAGGAGCATCAGGAACAGATTTATAGTTATTGCTTTTATTCACACCTTCCTTTCCATTCCTGTTTTTCCTAGGTGATTTTACCTTGTTTGCATTCTTAACATCTTTCAGCTTATGCTTAAGCTGCTTCTTTGTCATTAAGCCTATGTTAACTTCAGCTGTCTTTTCCTGTTTTAGTTTGTCAGAAGCTAATTCCTTTTTAACTTCTGATTTCTCATTTTCGGATTTTTCAGTTACAAACTTAACAGGTTTTAACTTCGGCTTTTGCTTATCAACAGGCTTAATTTCTACAGTTCCTTTTTTATTTTCTCCATAGCCTAAGCCCTCTTTCCAGTTTCCACTGCTTAGCAAATTTTGAGTTGTTTTGCCAGAGTTAGTCCAAGTTCTGATAATCTCTCTCTCCTTTTCTAACTCAGTTTTTAGAGATTCATTCATTTTTAGCACTTCATCCCTAACATAAAAAGCATCATCTCTATCCTGCTGAGTTTGATGAAACATGACTAACTCTTTTTCTAAGAAATCATTTCTTTTCCTAAAAGCAAGATTTTCAGAAGTTAATCTTTCACATGTTAAAGTTTGATCTCTATAACTAACAAACATGGTTTTAAGATATCTTCTCAACTCATTAATATCATCAGTATGAAAAGCATAAGTAGTCTGAGGTACCTTTGTTTCAGCAGCTTCAGAACTGCTCTCAGAACTTGATTTATCAGCATTTGCCATCAATGCATAGTTCTCCTCACTTTCAGAGTCTGAGGTGTCTGTCCAGCTTTTCTGCTTTGTGACAAGAGCTTTGCCTTTGTCATTCTTGGTCTTCTTGCAATCAGGAGATATGTGGCCTTTCTCACCACAATTATAACATTTCACATTAGCGTAATCTCCTCTGTCAGACTTTCCTCCTCTTCCTTCAGATCTTCTGAAATTCTTCTTATCAGAACTTATGCCTTTCCTGGAAAACTTCTTTCCCTTCCTGAACTTCCTGTATGCAATCTTTGTGATTCCTTTCACCATAAGAGCACACAGCTTCATCATCTCCTCATCAGCATCAGTTTCAGGCAAGCTTTCAGAATCTGAGTCATCATCACTCTCAGAACTTGATGACTCAGTATCAGATTTTATGATAAGAGCTTTACCCTTATCTTTCTTTGAGGAAGGTGGTTTGGGGGATTCCTCTTCAACCTTGAGAGCAACTGTCCTTGACTTTCCTCCTTTCCTCTTGCTTCTTTGTTCCATCTCAAGTTCATGAGTCTTGAGCATTCCATAGATTTCATCAAGAGTTGTTTCATCAAGATTGTAGTTGTCTCTTATTGTTGTTGCCTTCAAATCCCAACATTCAGGAAGAGCTAACAGGAATTTGAGGTTTGTATCTTCAAGATCATACTCCTTATTTACTAATGACAAGTCATTCAAGAGTTTGACAAATCTATCATATACATCAGTCAATGACTCATTAGTCCTAGAGTCAAAGTGTTCATACTCTTGAGTGAGTATTGTCTTCCTGTTCTTCTTAACTGTTTCAGTTCCTTGACACCTTGTCTCCGGTGCATCCCATATCTCCTTAGCAGTCTTGCAGTTGATTACCCTGTTTGACATTACATTATCAATGGCACTATGTAATAAGTGACGTACCTTGGCATCCTTAGCAATAGATGCTATATCTTCAGCAGTGTAATCATTCTTTTCCTTTGGTACGGTCATTGCTGCTTCACCTGCAACTACAACAGCGAGCTTGGTAGGTTTGTGAGGCCCTTCCTTGATTCTATCAAGGTATTCTGGATCTGTTGCTTCCAGAAACATGGTCATCCTTACCTTCCATATGGGATATTCAGATGGTCTCAATATGGGAATTCTGATAGTCTCATATCGACTCTGAGTTGATGTCTTTGATGATTCCTCAGTTTTGGTAGGCTTAGTTGGAGTTTCTGTGTCAGACATGATTGTGTTTGGATCTTTAACTGTATGTGTGTTAACAGATAGCTCTGATACCACTTGTTAGGTCACACTTTCACTGTAGAGGGGGTGAATACAGTGTTTATTACAATCAAATCAAACTTCAAGAACTTATGTAACAGAAAACAAACTTTATTTAAACAATAAACTCTGTTACAATCTGGAACTGTTATCTCTCAGTGATGAACAAAATATCACGAGAGCTGCTAGGGTTATAATAAATAATATTCTCGATAATGATAACACTTATAGTGTAAACCCTATGTCTGTGTTTATATACTACACAGTTACAAGATAATCGCTAATTGATATGGAATATAATTCTGCTTCCTAAAATATATCAATCAGATATCTTCTATTCCAAGTATTCCATTCTTCACGGAATTCCTTCTTCATGCATATCTCTTCTTATGTTTATCTTGATCTTCTTAACTTTAATCAGCTACTGTCCTTATCTGATCGTCCTTCAGCACTTAAGTTCTGATATCTATCTCCTGATAACATAAGTACTGATATCCCTTAAGTTCTGACTTCCAGTATAAGTACTGATCAGTTAAGTACTGATTTGTTCTGTTCAAATAAGATCTGAAATCAATTCATAAAACATATTAGCCATGACATTATCAAATATATCTAACAGAGTAGCTTTACTTAGCAATAAGTTTAGTATTGTAGTACATTTCATTCTCTGGATTCAAGTTGTAATTCTTAGATGTTGTAGGAAATTATCAGTCTTGTTGACTACTAGTGGATATGCAAATAGGAGGGCTAATTTTAAATATTTCATGCCTTATAATTTTGTATAAGTGAAGAAGTATCAACTGATATTGAAGACCTTCAACGGATAAGAAACAAAGCTTCAACGGATGTCTCTAAAGCTTCAACGGATAATATCCATCAACGGATAAGTGCTTCAACGGATAAAGACTTCAACTGCTAATGCATCAACGGATAAAGCTTCAACGGATAAAGCTTCAACGGATAAGGCATCAACGGATGAAAGCCTCAACGGATGCTTAGTTCATTAGCAGTTGATAGTGACAATTCATAAGCTGACAGAGGCACATGGGTTGACAGAGACAAACTGGAATGTGGAAGCCTCTAGGAGGAATCAAGAAAATGCAGCATTTCCATTCTGGTGCAAACAAGGAAGTATTCAAAGATTAACAACTAAGCCTAAATTGCATTGGATAGAGAAATGAAGAAGAAATATGGGAAAAGCCTTTTTAATTGTATTTTATAGTTTTATCTTCACTTGTAAACTTGGTGATATATAAACCAAGTAGCAGCTAGTAATTAGATGTGAATTTTCCAGAGCTGTTTAGAAAAATCCAGAGAGAAAATCATCTAGTTTGTACTAGGAAGCAGCTGTGATTTAATTCTTTGAATCACAGATTCTCTGAAATAACACATCTCTGGTGGAACAACAAATCCACCAGAAAAGTTTTTAAGTTCTTTGTGTTCTCTACATTTGTGTTTGAATATATATCTGTCTGTATTAGCTTCAAGCCATTCACACACATTTGCTCACTGAAACACTTAGCCTTAGAAACTACTCAAAACTTGAAAAAGTTTTGAGATTTACATTCAACCCCCCTTCTGTAAATCTCATTGTTAGTCCACTGGGAATAACAGATACGATCCCGACACTCAGGTTCTTCGATTGAACTTCATTGATCCCAACGTCTAATCACTAGATCAATCCCAGTCCAACGTCAAATCTCGGGTCTTCCGACTAGGACCTACAGGGTTAAAATACCCTAATTCAGATAATCGCTTCGCTTAACATCACATCACTATCCTATTCTACCCATACGATTTCATAATCCAACTTATATTTATATGTATTATTGAAATACACATAACAGTTATGGCTTGCACCTTCAAAACTCGGTTCAGTATTTAATTTCGGAAAATACGTATATTTGTCGTTTTGAAAAATAAGGTAATCGATTATTCACAAAATATCTTGTCACGTCACGTAAATAGGTTTCGTAAAGTTTAATTATATCCTCGTGCGATGTCTCCGATAATTACAGGTTATGTTCCCGTATTTTCGGAATTAATTTTTCCGAAAATCGGGCAGCGTTTCCTTAATTTATCGGCCTACCCATCGAATCATTTCGACGTCAATCATCACAACAACAATCTAATTCGCCAACCCGAACACCGGTACATTTTATAATATAAAATTTTATTTTTCGTTTTAAAATTAATTTTTGGTAATTTATAATTTAGGACTCAGAATTAATTCATCACGGTCCACTGTTGACTCTTTAAAAGTCATCGTCAACAGCGATAAAATTTATCGGTGCCCGATAAAATTCGGGTTTCCAAATAAATTCCACCGATTAATTTCAATCATTTCCCGCATGAATTAATTCACATCACAACTATGTCTCGGATACTATCTGCAGAAAAGAAAATAAATAAACAATATTCAATCAGAACAGCCGAACCAAGCAACAGGAACAACACACGTGCATCACAGTCACACGCGCCATCCACCCTTTCCGCCGCACCTCGCCGGATTCCGGGAGGCGGCAACAAACACAGAGCACAGAGTAACTAAACATACACACGTTTACACACACACGCTTACACACAGAGAAACACACCCAAACGAACACAGAGAAGAAGCCGAGTAAACAACAGGAAAAGAAAGGGGAATAGGGGGGAGATTCCGCCGGAAAACGAACCGGAGCGACAAGGCAGCGACAACTCGCCAGAAAATTAGAACCATGGCCTAGGAAAGGAACAGAGGTGCAGCAACAGGAAGAGAGGAGAGATTAATAGAGAGAGAGAAAAGAATCGAGAGAGATGAGGGAGAGATGACAGAGAGAGAAGAGGGAAAGACAGTCGAGAGAGACACACGGGAAGAGAGAAAAAGGGCCTAGGGAATTATCAGTGAAGGGGATGAAATCGGGTTTATTTACCCGGTTTCTTTCCTCAATACCGCAACTGAACACCCCAATTTATTTAATCACGACTCTAAATGGTTAAAGTCTAGTTTCTTAAGCGACCGGGGTCTAATTCCGACTTATGTTGTTATTCATAGGTTATCGGACCCACTCTAAGCTTAAGTCTATCCGGGAGCACTCAGGCAAGTTTTCTATCCGTTATACTGTTGTTGTGATGTATACACTTGTATATGCATGATCTTGTGATAGATGCATGATGGTTAAATTAGCAAATTCTTGCGATATATTGTAGCATGTGATATGGTACATATGCATGCCTGTTTCGTATTCTTGCCATATATATCTGTTGGTTCAGTTGATAATACATATGCTAGAGAATAGCGGTAATTTGCATATACCCTTAGTATAGGGACCCAAAGGTGAAAACATTTTCTAAAACCGGGAGTCGAGGATCCCGAGTAGATTTTATATATATATATATATATATATTTATATATATATGGTTATAGTTTTCAAAACTATTAATCGAATAAGGTTTATTCGATAACTTTATATTATTTAATTAATATTATTTCGAATATTCATTCGAGGGCTTATGACTCAGCTTATTTTATTTATTGAATATTATTTCGAATATTCATTCGAGGGCTTATGACTCCGCTTATTTTATTTATTGAATATTATTTCGAATATTCATTCGAGGGCTTATGACTCAGCTTATTTTATTAATTGAATATTATTTGAATATCCATTTGAGGACCTATGACTCCGATTATTTACTGAAATATATTCTTTATTTTATTAAAGAATAAGGTGTCGATCATCAAACTTATTTTTGATTATTCAAATAAAGATAGTACTTTCGTATAAGTATATCTTTGGTTATTTAATATCCAATTCAAGTATAAGTTTTATAACATCTACTTCAATTATTTTTATAAAGATTATTCTTTATGGGAAGATTATTTAAATAATAATATTCAAATATTTTCTAATATATTGGGACTGATTTATTTTGTTAAATCAGCATCACTCCAAACATTCTTAAAAATGTTTTGCGAGTCTTCAAAATGATTTTTAAAAGTTAGAGCGGATCCCAAAACTCATTTTTATATTTAAGATCCTCCTTTCGAAGGGGATTTAAATACTCGCTCAAAACCTGAGGGATCCGGCTCTGTGGTGTGTTTTATATTCGCAACAAGGTTGCTGTCTTGATAAAAGAATTTTGATTACTTACCCAACACTCGGGAAGTAAAATTCTTGGAACAAGTTAATCCATTAACAGGCATCGCCTGGGAAATATCGGTGAGTTTTCCTTTCCAACTAGATACGACTTCTTGGTGGAGCCGTATCAACAAGTTTCTACTTGGGGAAAGTGGGGACGAGCTTTACGTTTCAGAGTCATGGATTTTATCTGAACTAGGAGTGGCGTAAGTGGTCGAGTAGCGCCGGCCCAGCCTTATTATATTGGCCCAAATGGCCTGGTAGTTCCGCTAAGGCGGTCCATTCCTTAGGAGTTCAGTATTCGGTTGACAAGTAAATCCGACAGGTTCTCCTCTACATGTAGAAAATGGTGGGGTTGTACTACTACGACTGATCATCGTAAGTGGTCTTCCTGGCGCGGCAAACTCCCGTAATGAGTTCATCATCCAATTGGATATTTCTGCAACACTACCCAGAGCACTTCGATAGAAAGGCTACGGTTGGGCGATTGTTGAGTGTTGGCAGGGTCAAGTTTTCAAAATGATGTTTGCATCAAATGAAGTATCTCATAACTTCATTTTATTTTGATGATATTTTAAAGATTGAATCTATTCAAGTATTATCGTGTAGTCTCATCTATGTGGTAGTTCAAGTAGTATTTGGAAAAGATATAAGTATATTGGAGTATCTTGTAACTTCATCTTTTAAACTTATATCTAGTAAATGATTATCTTATGCATGTCAAAGATTTTCAGAAAAACGTTGAGACAAGGTTAGATATATGAGATCACCTTGCAACGATAGTTTTATACAGTTATAAACTGGAACTCTGTGTATATTATGCATGGAAGAGGACTTCCAAGATTTTGAAAAGTATATATGTATATATACTGAATATTTTGCGACTTCATCGCATTAAGATATCAAACTTGGTTCATTTCTTCTTGACCAAGACTTTCATGAGTACTATGAGAATGCTCATATATTGTAAATCATTATACATATTATTTTGGTGGGCTTGTTGCTCACCCTTGCTTTCTTCTTTCATCACACAACAACAGATAGAAAAGATGAACAGGACCAAGCTCCCGATTCGCAAGCGATCAGGAAACGTTCCGCAGTTTCCTATAGGTGTTGATGTCGCTGTAGCTGAGGTAGGAACTACCAATAGGCTAGGCTTTCAACTTTTGATGTACCAGACTTATGTATCTTTATCAATTGTAATAATGGCAAAGAAATGTAAATTTATTCAAGAACCCTTTTAAGGTGTATTGGCTTATAATTGTGGAATAAAATGACTTGTGATTATTTTTGGATATTCATCTCTGAGACTATAACTTGTGGTGTGTGTGTTTATTGTGGGGTCACAGTGCAGAGTAGTTGATTATTTACTAAGATTGGGTGTTATTAAGGGAAATGGAACTCGTGACAACCCGAATCCCCGACCCCGGATTTGGGGGTGTTACAGAAGCAGCTATGAACAATTCTTTGTATCACAGATTTTCTGAAATACACATCTCTGGTGGAACAACAAATCCATCAGAAAAGTATTAAAAGCTTATGTGTTCTTTACATTTGTGTTTTGAATATACATCTGTCTGCACTTGCTTAAAGCAATTCACACACATTTGTTCATTATACATCTAGCCTTTGAAACTGCTCAAAACTTTAAAAAGTTTTGAGATTTACATTCAACCCCCCTTCTGTAAATCTCATTGTTAGTTCCTTGAGAATAACAGTTGGTATCAGAGCAAGCTCTTGACACACAAAGAGTTTAAAGATCTATTCTACTAACATCATGAGTAAGAAGGATATTGGAGTGAAGATTCCAATCCTGGAAAGTGATAATTATCATCACTGGAAAGTGAAGATACATCTTCTCTCTCAAGATGAAAGCTACATAAACTGCATTGAGAATGGTCCTCACATCCCTCATAAAGTGGCCACAGCTGCTACTGCCACAGTTGCTGTTGGACAGTCTATTCCCAAGCCAAGAGCAGAATGGACTCCTGAAGATATTAAAGAGGTTCACAAGGACAAGAAGGTCATGAACATTCTGTTTAATGGCCTAGACAAAGATATGTTTGATAATGTCATTAACAGCCTCTCTGCTAAGAAAATTTGGGATACTGTACAACTTATCTGTGAAGGTACTGAGCAAGTTAGAAAAAACAAAATGCAGCTTCTCATTCAACAATATGAATATGTTCATTCTGAAGAAGGAGAACCATTAAATGATACTTTCAATAGATTTCAGAAACTGTTGAATGGATTGGAGCTGTATGGCAGAGTGTACCAAGTCAAGGATTCCAACTTAAAATTTCTAAGGTCTCTACCAAAGGAATAGAAGCCTATGACTGTTTTACTAAGGAATTCTCAAGATTATAAGGACTTCACACTTGAAAGATTATATGGAATTTTGAAGACCTATAAACTTGAGATGGAGCAAGATGAGTTGTTGGAGAAGGGAAAGAGAAAAGGTGGATCAGTTGCACTTGTAGCTGAAAATGAGAGAATTGAAGCCAGGAATGAAGAAAAGACAATGCCAAGTCTCAAAATTGGCACAAGCAAATCAGAATCAAGCAAGGGAAAGGAGCAAGCAGCTGAGGTTGAAGACAATTCCAGTCAAGATGACTCTGATGATGTTGATGAACATCTAGCCTTTCTGTCCAGAAGATTTGCAAAGATGAAATTCAAGAAAAACACTAGAGCCACTAATCCAAACAAGAACATGGTGGACAATTCTAAGTTCAAGTGTTATAACTGTGGCACAAGTGGACACTTTGCAAGTGAGTGCAGAAAGCCAACTTCTGAAAAGAAGAAATTTGAGCAAGTGGATTACAAAAAGAAATATTTCGAATTGCTCAAACAAAAGGAAAGGGCTTTTCTGACTCAGGAAAATATCTGGGCAGCTGATGGAGCCAATGAAGATGATGATATTGAGTATGTTAACTTAGCCCTGATGGCTAATTCTGATGAGAATGAAACTAGTTCATCAAGCAACCAGGTAATCACTACTGACCTCTCTCAGCTTTCTAAAGATGAATGCAATAAAGCTATAAATGATATGTATACTGAATTGTATCATTTACGTGTTTCCCTTAAATCACTGACTAAAGAGAATATGAGAATTAAAGAGAATAATATGTTCTTAAGTGATAGGAATGTTATGTTAGAGGGTAAGGTAATTGAGCTTGAAAAGATTAAAATCAAATGTTTATCTGTTGAGAGTGAACTAGAAGAGTCTGTTAAGAAAGTAGAAATTCTTTCTAAATAACTAGAACGTGAGCAAGAGGTAATTAAGGCCTGGAAAATATCTAGGGATGTTAGTGCTCAAATTGTTAAAGTTCAAGGAATTGAATCATTATGTGAGAATGCCTGGAAGCAAAATAAAAAGGAAATGGAATTGGTTGATGGACTTTCAACGGATGTGGAATCAACGGATGATGAAAGTCATCCGTTGAAGGAATAAAAGGAGCATCCATTGAAGGCTCATCAGTTGAAACATGCAAATGATTCTAAAAAGGATAATTTGAAAAATCTCAGTAAAAAGTTTGGTTCAACTTCCAAGAACTTTGTCAAAGAAGAAGCTAGCACATCCAAAGATGCTAGTAAGGTGAATATAGGACACATGACTTTAGATCAGTTGAAGAATAGGCTTAAGTTGGTTGAGGATAAAAAGGAAACCAAAAGAAAATCCAATAGAAATGGGAAGGTAGGGATTAACAAATATAACAATTACACACCTGATAATCATCTACCTGCTAACTGCAAATCTGTTAAGAATGCTCCCATGCCTTTAACTCCTTCCATGCCTAACATGTCTATGTCACCATTGCATGCCATGCCTGTTCTGTCTCAACAGAATCCTCATGCACATTTTGCAAACATGCTATATGTTAATAATCCTTATTTTGCTGCATTTAGTATGCCTCAAATGGCATACAACATGCCTATGTGGAATAACATGTTTGCACAATCTATGCCTTATCAAATTCAACCAAATGTGCTAAATGATTTTGTGGCTAACCCTACACTTCAACCAACTACATCTGAGACCAAGGTTGACTCAAAGTTACCTAAGTCAAAAGGTGCAGGAAGTGTGAAGTCTAGGAAAAAGACTAACAAGGCTGGACCCAAGGAACCTTGGGTACCAAAATCAACTTGATTTGATTTTGTTGTGTGCAGGGAAAAAGAAGGAATCTACGGTACTTGGACAGTGGTTGTTCAAGGCAATGACAGGAGATTTCGCCCTGCTCACAGAGTTCAAGGAGAGAGCTGGCCCTAGCATAACCTTTGGAGATGACAGCAAAGGGTTCACTATGGGATATGGTTTAATTTCAAAGGAAAATGTCATCATTGATGAAGTTGCACTAGTTGATGGTCTCAAACACAATCTATTGAGCATCAGTCAACTATGTGACAGAGGGAATACTGTTTCCTTCAATTCTGAAGTCTGTGTTGTTACCAGTAAGAAGGACAACAAAGTGGTTCTAACTGGAGTTTGAAAAGGGAATGTGTACTTGGCTGACTTCAACTCTACAGATGCAGAATCAATCACTTGTCTTTTCAGCAAAACAAGTCAAGATGAAAGTTGGCTATGGCACAAGAAGCTGTCCCATTTGAATTTCAAGACAATGAATGATCTAGTCAAAAAGGACTTAGTTAGAAGAATGCCTCTAGTGGAATTCTCAAGGGATGGACTGTGTGATGCTTGTCAGAAAGGAAAGCAAAAGAGAGCATCATTCAGTAAGAAGCTTAAATCAGCAATTAATGAACCATTACAACTGCTACACATGGATCTTTTTGGACCAGTCAATGTATTGTCAATTTCAAGGAAAATATATTGCCTAGTGATTGTAGATGATTTCTCAAAGTTTTCATGGACCTATTTTCTTGGTTCAAAGGATAAAGCTAGTGAAATCATTATCAATCATATCAAGCAAGTCAACAACCATCCAGATTTCAAAGTAAGGAATATCAGGAGTGACAATGGAACTGAGTTCAGGAATTCTACCATGAGGTTGTTCTGTGAAGAAAATGAGATCATGCATGAGTTCTCAGCTCCAAGGACTCCACAATAAAATGGTGTGGTAGAAAGGAAGAACAGATCACTAATTGAAGCTGCAAGAACAATGCTTGAAGAGTCAAAACTCCCAACATATTTTTGGGCTGAGGCTGTTAACTGTGCATGTTACACTCAAAATATTTCTCTAATTAATCAGGAAAAAAGCATGACTCCCTATCAATTATTCAAGAGAAGAAAACCAACCTTAGACTTCCTTCATGTCTTTGGTTGCAAATGCTACATTCTAAGGAACCAACCTGATCACAAAGGCAAGTTTGATGCAAAGGCTGATGAAAGGATATTTGTTGGGTATTCTGCTGAAAAATCATATAGGGTCTACAATCTAAGAACCAACATTATTATGGAATCTGTGCATGTTGTGTTTGATGATAAAAAGATTGATGGACTAATAGATGAGGGACACCATAAAGGACTCAAATTTGACAACATTGAGATATATTGTGATGATAGTAAAGATGAGAATGATGGAGAAGACACTTTAAAAACGATTCAAAATTTGCCTTTGGATAATGCAAAAAATGCTGCATCAGTTGAAAGTCATAACTCAGCATCCGTTGACAGAAGTAATGCAGCATCCGTTGAAAGACAAAGTGCATCATTCGTTGAAGTACATAATGGAGCATCCGTTGATCATAGTTCATCAACGGATAATCAAATTACATCATCAGTTGATAAAACTCCCAGTTCCTTGCAAAGGACCAATAACTCAGGGGGAGTTTCAACTAATCAACACTCTATCTCACATCATGACAACACTGAGGCCACCTCATCTAGAGCTAATCTACCACCTCAAAGGAAATAGACCAAGAATCATCCCTTTGAACTAATCATTGGTGATGCAACATCTAAGCTGCAAACTAGAAGGGCTACTAAAGATGAATGTCTATACAGTAGTTTTCTATCACAAGAGGAACCTAAGAGAGTGGAAGAAGCTCTTCCAGATTGGATTGTAGTTATGCAAGAGGAGCTAAACCAATTTGAGAGGAACAAAGTATGGAAGCCGGTACCCAAGCCAAAGAACAAGAGTTCTATTGACACAAAATGGGTATTCAGAAACAAGATGGATGAAAATGGCATTGTCATAAGGAATAAAGCTAGATTGGTTGCCAAGGGCTACTCTCAACAAGAGGGAATAGATTTTGATGAGACATTTGCTCCTGTTGCAATACTTGAAGCCATCAGAATTTTTCTAGCCTATGCAGCCCATGCCATTTTCAAAGTCTATCAAATGGATGTCAAGAGTGCATTTCTGAATGGAGAATTGGAGGAAGAAGTTTATGTGAGTCAACCTCCAGGGTTTGAAGATCCAAATTTTCCAGACTATGTGTATTATCTGTTGAAAGCATTCTATGGACTAAAGCAAGCACTTAGAGCCTGGTATGAGACTTTGTCAAAATTTCTTCTAGATAATCACTTCACTAGAGGTACTGTTGACAAAACTCTTTTCTTTAGAAATGTTAATGGCTCTACAATACTTGTTCAAATTTATGTAGATGATATTATATTTGGTTCTACAGATGATAAACTTTGTAAAAAGTTTGCTAATTTAATGCAAAGTAAATATGAAATGAGCATGATGGGAGAGCTAACTTATTTTCTTGGTTTACAAGTTAAACAAGTTAGTGGTGGAATTTTCATTAGTCAAACTAAATATATTTATGATCTTTTAAAGAAGTTTGACTTAAATGAATGTTCATCTGGAAAAACTCTCATGGCTACTGCCACTAAGCTTGAATTAAATAAGGCTGAAAAGTCTGTGGACATTACAAGCTATAGAGGCATGGTTGGTTCACTTCTATATTTAACTGCTAGTAGACCTGATATAATGTTTGCTACATGTCTTTGTGCTAGATTTTAAGATGATCCTAGAGAATCTCACTTAGTTGCTATTAAAAGAATTTTTAGAAGGGACTCCAAATCTAGGAATTTGGTACCCTAGAGAGTCTGGTTTTGATCTAATTGGCTACTCAGATGCAGATTATGCAGGTTGCAAAATAGACAGGAAAAGTACAACTGGCACCTGTCAATTTCTGGGGAATAAGCTTGTGTCATGGATCAGTAAGAAGCAAAATTCTATTTCTACATCAACAGCTGAGGTTGAGTACATTGTTGCTGGTAGTTGTTGTGCACAAATATTATGGATGAGGAATCAACTATTTGACTATGGGCTAAATGTTGACAAAATTCCAATATTCTGTGACAACACAAGTGTCATTGCCATTACTGAAAATCCAGTGCAGCATTCAAGAACCAAGCACATTGACATCAAGTACCACTTCATAAGGGAACATGTGATGAATGGTACAGTGGAACTTCATTTTGTTCCAAGTGAAAAACAAATTGCAGACATCTTTACCAAGCCACTTGATGAATCATCATTCACAAAATTGGTAAGTGAGCTAGGTATGCTTAATTTTTCTTAAATTCATGTCCAAATTGTAATTTGTAATGCAGCCTGAAATGAATTTGTTGCAAGAGCAAAGTTGGCTTTAAGTAAAGTTTATTCTATCAATGGATATTTTCTATCCGTTGAAAGCCAAAGTTGTTCCATCAACGGATGTCCATTATCCGTTGAAAGACAAATACATTTCTGGAAATTTTATCCTTCAACGGATAAAACTGTGTTAATCTTCAACGGATGACCGTTTACCTCATCCGTTGAACTGTCACATCAGTCGATTCAAGTGGATCACAGTCGTTGATTCTATTTTCAGAATAAAAGAAAAACTGTATGTATTCTAAAAATTGCCTTTAATACAAATACATACAGCTGTATATATATGTATCAACGGTTAAGAAAATAGAATCAACGACTGTAATTTACTTAAAATATTGTTTAATCATTCTCTTTATGTTTTAATTTGAGAAAGTATAAAAGTCCCTTTGAATTCTTATTGTCACTTTACGCTTTCTTGAAATTTCAAAAGCTTTTACTCTCTTTCTCTCCCAAAACTCTCAACTTTTCTCTGCAACTTCTACCCACAACAATGGCACCAGTAGTAAAGATAATGTCCCAATCTGGGTTTGTCTATGAGAAAAACAATTTCGTAGCTTTGGTGGAAAAGAATGAAGCCCACTCAGATTATCATAAGATGATGGATTTCATCAAGAACTGCAAACTGAGCTATGCAATGCTGGAGGCCCCAATTATTTACTGTGAGGTAGTTGAGGAGATTTGGACAACTGCTGAGTTCAACTCCACTGATATGACCATCTCATTCTCTCTCAAAGGTAAGGATTACTGTATTAACTCTGATGATATACATTCATGTTTTAAATTACCTGAAAATAATGCCATGACACCACACACTGATAATGATGTATCTAGCATTTTAGATTCCATAGGCTATTCCCTTGATTCTACTAGTTTGGGCAGTATTAAGAGAAAAGGCCTTAGGAAAGAGTGGAGTTTTCTCAGTGATGCCTTTATCAAGGTTTTCTCTGGGAAAAATAGTAATTTTGATGCAATAACTTCAGCTCTTATTAATATGCTCTATATGCTGGTTTCTGATAGGTACTATAATTTTAGCAACTATGTTATGCTAGAATTGGGTACTAGGTTAGGTAACAAGGCTAATAGAACTCATAACATCTATTATGCTAGATTCTTTATATTATTGGATAACCATGTTGCTGAAGGTTTGGTCATAAATAATGAGAGTAATAAGCTCAAGTGTTGGGTACAAGAGAAGAGGGTCCTTGCAGACCTTTTAAGGATTGACCTCAACAGTAAGGTGCCATTGGTATACTTACCAATAATGGCTACACCTCAGGTAAGTAAGGTAAATACTTCTTCAACTCCTACTACTTCCAACCCCAACATTTCTTTTCCTTTAAGTGTGGCCATGGGATCTGTGTCAATGCCCCCACAGATTCCTACCAAGGCCACCAAACCTAAAATTTCAAAACCCAAGTCAAAGAAAGCCACCTCTGTTGTCTCTCAAAAGACAATAGTTGTAACAACTACCATAAACCCTGAGGGGAGTGAACAGGGTGTTAGTGGTGAGGGGAGGGGTGAATATAAAGAAAATCCCCAAAATAAGGTAGGAGAGGTGAGTGGTACCCAAGCTAGCCAAGCCACAGTTTCTAAAAAGACTGTGGTGGTTGAAAAGGATTCAAACTCATCCCCAGTTGCACCCTCCCAAAAGGGTGTAGCTATTGAAAATAGTCCCCAACCAGGGACGAAATAAAAGAAGGAGGGACACTGAAGCCACACACTCACCTGTAAAAGCCTTCACAAGAAGAAAGAAGGTCAAAACCCTAGTTTCAACACTGGGTGCACACACTGCACAGATATAATCACTTGTATCTATGCCTTCACAAATTCAGCTTGATGTGACTCCAACAAATGTGGAGTCACAACCCCATTCTCTCAAAATTGACACACACCAACCACCAAATTCTCCATCACCATCTCTGGATGTGGACATGATTTTCACATCAATTCATGATTCTCCCTCTTTACAACTCAGGGAGGAGCCCCACGCAAGTACTGGTGATCATCATCTTTTATATGATTTGTTGGATCATCGGCCAATTCTTTCAGACCTAGTTGAAGAATCTGTGTCACTTAATTTAAAATCAATTCACACAGATTCAATAATTATGTCACTTCAATTTCTACTTCTTTTCCTTCTTCAAAAAATATCCCTCATCCGTTGACAAGTGGTTGTTCTTCAACGGATAAGCTTAACAGCAGTTATCCGTTGATACCATCAGTTTCAACTTCAACGGATATTCTTTATCCGTTGATGGTCTCTACACAAACAACCGAATTACTCCAAGTGTAGAAGACATGGTTAATGTACACTCACTTCTAGGGCTGAGGGAAGGGAGTGAAAACTTGAGTGAGAGGCTGGGTTGCTCCCAGGCAAAAGGAGAGCTTGAGAGTATAAATATGCATGCTATTTCTTCCAGCATGGTAAAAGAAAGTGAGAGGAGTACCACCTTAGTAGGTGAAGGTGAGGGTGTGAGGAGTGTGAGCCAAGGGGAGCCCCTGATGCAAGAAAAGAGAGAAATTGAGAGAAAAGCAGGTACAGGAGCTATAAGGGTGGATCCAGCCATTGCTAGTGAATCAATGATTGTGGATGATGCTGATAAGGGAAGACAATTTCAGCAACATTACAGAGCTGAAATTGATAACATTTCCTTGGATGCTGACACTTTTACTCATCCTGTGTCAGCCTATCAACTGTTGGCTACTCAGGGCAATGAGGAGGTAGAAAAGACTTTAAACCTAGTACATACGTCAGAATCTCTACAAAGGGATAAAGCTGCTGTCAATATGATGTCTTCTACAGCTGGAGAGTCATCTGAAGAATTTGGAGTAAATTCTAATGATGATGAGTTTGGTTCTTTTGATGGAAGCATGAGCTTAGGGGGAGATGAAGGCCCAAGATCTATTCCAGAGTAACCTGAATGGGCATTAACAAAGGAGTCTACACCAGGGCACTTCAATGTATCCTTAGTCAAACAAGTCATGGCTATCCAAAAGGCAATTCAGGAAACTTCCAATGCTAGTACCAAGGCCATTCTCTAAGCACACTTAGATTCTTTACACCTTATGAAGCTACAATAATTAAGACAAAATCTAAGTGTGGATGAACTCAAAAAGGATATATCTGACTTAAAGTCTTACACTACTGAGAAACTGGATGCAGTTATGCCCTTTGGTACTATGCAGGAACTATTACTGAGACTGAGAAGAGAATCAGATGCTAAAAAGAAGATAGCCAAATTGGAGGAAAGAGTTCAAATTATTGAGAACTCTATGGTGACCATTCTTCAAAATCAACAGTCTCAGACAAGTCTTCTAATGCAACTGGCTAAAGCACAGGGCTTGACCCATCTCCTTGATGATAAGAAAAAAGGGGAGAATAAAGGGGAAGGGGAGCCATCTATACAAATTCAAATATCCAAAGTTCTAGTTCCGGCCATCACTACTTCTCCAACACTTCAAATCAAAGGAAAGCTTGATGGAATTGATCTAATCCAGCTAGCAGCAGCTGAGATGAAGGTGAAAGAGCAAAGAAGGAAAATTGATGAAAGGATGCAACAAGTGTTTGGTTCTACAACTGCAAAATCTCTACCTGTGGAAGATAACACAAAAGTTGAGCCAATCATTATAGAGCACAAGCCAGTAAGAAGGTTAAGGTTGGAGAAACCTCTTTAAGGAACCTGAAGCCCATGGTACTCAGGCCAACCACTAGATTCAACAAGGCTTCTACAAAGAACCCTCTAACTCCTGCTCAGCTAAAAGAAGTGGATTTTCCTCTTCCAAAGCCTGATGAAGACCAAGTTTTGGGTGGTAATATCATAAAGCACAAAGAGACTAAGGATGTAGTGGAAAGAATGAATATGGTTATCATCTATAGAGAGGGAAAGAGTATCTGTGTGATTCAAGGACATCCCAAATTCTCAATAGCCAAGAGGGAAGAGACCATGAGGTTAAAGGAAGAAGCTAAAAAGTTGAAAGCTGACAAAAGAGCACATGCAAAGGCTGAAAAACAGCTAAAGTCAAGTCAACTTGAGATAAGAAGAAGATTGAAGACAAGAGTAAAGGAAACAAGACTGAAAATATAAATGTGGTTGGTGAAAGTGAGGAAAGAAATGGCAGAAGGGTAACAGAAAGAAGGTTAGGGCAAAAAGAAAGAGTGAAGATGACACTGAAGTAATCCAATCAAAATCCAAACCACTACCTTCCATTCCTGAACCTTTTGTTGCTGATCCCAGTATCAATATCCATGGTGAACCAATCATCCCTAAAGAGGAACCTATTGATTGGAACACCATCAAATTGCCTACCTTCTTAACTACTTCTCCATCACCAAAGGAACTGAAAAGAAAATCCAAATCCATACCTCCCCCAAACTCAAGGAAATTCACTCAGAAACATAAACCTAAGCCTAAGCCACAAGCCTCAAAGGATGATTATGTTCACATTTGTGACATAAAAGAATATACATATATTGAACTCTACCTGGATGAGCTGGAGGAAGTAAGGGGAATAAATGCCTATGGACAGCTACCAGAAAGGCTAGTGTTCAAGTATAAAGGAAGTGTGGAAAGGACTTGGCCTCTTCAAAGAATTCTAAATGAGGGCTATTCTACCTTGATTAGAGTCTACTCAGCTATAAAAAGGGACAATGGTTTTACCAGGACTGCCAAGACTGAGATTCTCAACAAGATTGCCAGCATAAGGAAGGGGTCATTTGACAAATCTGAATAAAAAAATCTGATTCCTTAAAATTTTGAGTGACTAAGATATCTGAATCCCGAATGAATAATATCATTTGGTACATAAAATTAATAAAATTTCTGAACAATAAGAATTTTAAATTTTCTTTCTTATAATTGGATTTTATTATCTGAGAAAGGTAATAATTCATCACCCTTATTATATTTCAAGTCATAATAAATACATCTAATAATTTTTATATAGTCTAAATAATTGGATTTTTTAATAATTATATTTAAATATTAATATACTCAACAATAACAAAACTTTTTAGAAAATTTGTAAGGTTATCCTTAAAAATTAAAATCGTAAAGCATGTATTTATCATATTTAAATATATATTAAAGTAAAAAAAGGTAATAGTAGCATTTCATTCAAACAGAATTTTTGATACAGCCTGAGTTCTTAATCGTTGAGCAACTTTTCTCTTTCTTAGCGATTGAGAAAACTAATAATCATTAAGATGTTATAAAAATGAATTCAAATGGACTTAAGCGTTAAAAAATGTCTATTAAGAAGGATTAAGAGTGGTTAAGAAGAAAACAAATGACCCCGAAGACTTGGTGGTAGTCAAATTCCTTGCCTAGAACATTACTCATCCCAGAGCATGGAACTACAATTCATAAATCACCTCATTGGTCGATGGAGTTCAGAGACAATAAAGGAGTCAGAAGATTTTTCAGACTTGAAGACTAGCTTAAGATTGCCAGTAATGAAACTCTCAAGGACATGCAATCTAAGTTGGATATCAGTGATGAAGATGAAGCTGAATTCTACAGACAACTCCAACTCCAAGTAGAGGAAAATGACAGGAGGCTAGGGAAGAAAACAAGGGAACAAAGGAAAAGAAAATGATTTGCTCAGGCTAAATGAGCACCCTTGGAAACACTGTAAATCTTCAACTCTATCTCAGTACATACACTTTTGCAGCACTTTTGAATTTCTACTTAGTTTTAACTCATATATTTGTTAAGTGTTTTGTTATCATCAAGTTAACCTTCAATTTATGCCTACAATTCTAGTAGACATAAATAGGGGGAGATTGTTAGGAATATATGTGTACTAGTTTGATGATAAGCTAAACAAAATACTTAAGTAGAAAACTAGTGTTTGTAGCCTCAACGGATAAGACCACTTTGGCTATCCGTTGATGGAGTAGATTTAGTTAGAAATAAGTTTAGTATTGTAGCACATTTCAGTCTTTGTAAATGAGTTATAATTCTTAGAAGTTGTAAGAAATTATAAGTCACGTTGACTACTAGTGGATATGCAAATAGGATGACTAATTGTAAATATTTCATGCCTTGTAATTTTGTATAAATGAAGTAGTATCAACTGGTAAATTAAAGACCTTCAACGGATGAGAAACAAAGCCTCAACGGATGTCTCTAAAGCTTTAACGGATAACATCCGTCAATGGATGAGTGCATCAACGGATAAAGCTTCAACTGCCAAAGCATCAACTGATAAGAGCATCAACGGATAAAGCCACCAACGGATGAAAGCTTCAATGGATGCTTAGTTCCATAGCAGTTGATAGTGACAATTCATAAGCTGACAGAGGCACATGGGTTGACAGAGACAATTGGAATGTGGTAGCCTCTTGGAGGAATCAAGAAAAAGCAGCATTTCCATTCTAGTGCAAACAAGGAAGTATTTAAAGATTCACAGATTATCTTAGATTGCATTGGATAGAGAAATGAAGAAGAAACATGTGAAGGACTATTTTATAATTGTATTTTATCTTTGTCTTCACTTGAAAAACTTGGTGATATATAAACCAAGTTGCAGCTAGTAATTAGGTGTGAATTTTTAAAAGCTGTTTAGAAAAATTCAGAGAGAAAATCATCTATTTTGTACTAGAAAGCAGCTGTGAACAATTCTTTGTATCACAGATTTTTTAGAAATACACATCTCTGGTGGAACAACAAATCCACCAGAAAAGTTTTAAAAGCTTTTGTGTTCTTTATATTTGTGTTTTGAATATACATCTGTCTGCACTTGCTTAAAGCAATTCACACACATCTGTTCATAATACATCTAGCCTCTGAAACTGCTCAAAACTTTAAAAAGTTTTGAGATTTACATTCAACCCCCCTTCTGTAAATCTCATTGTTAGTTCCTTGAGAATAACACATATTAAGAAAACATATAAGTAAATTACCCCCTCAAAAGTGCTACAATTCCTTTCACATCCAGTAGAACTAGAAGTTAAACTAACTATTTTCAATACCATTTTTTGCAAATTTGGAGTTTCTGCTCCATAATTTGACCACCAGCCAACTATCAAAACAATTATTTTAGCAGAATTATGAACTAGAATAAAAAATATGTATATAGCTATGCAGTAAAACTATGATGTTAGTTAAAATACCTATATCAAAATTATCTTAATCCTTCGTTCTTCCCATGATATCCAATATTTTCCCAAACATTTCTTCCATATTTTTGTATTTTAGTAACTCAACATTGCCAACCAGATCTTACAAGTCATAATCATCGGGAAAGAATGCCTCAATGAAAGTTATCACTCCTGTCATACAATTAGCATCTCTTCCCACAACTTCCTTATCTTTGTAATAAAAATAAGGGTTTAGCAAATATGCAGTTAAGTGCAATGGACTATCAAGACGACCTTTAATTTTGGAGTCAATGATTTCCAATATTGGTTCATAGGTGTCTTTAGAATTCTTACAAATTTTAATGATCTCAGTTTTTGCTTCCTTAATATCTTCGTACACAAAAGCCATAGAAGGGCGCCAATCTCCATCAACAAGTCGAAGTATTTTTACTAAAGGCTTAAAAATTCCTCACACATAGCAATGTTCATCCAAAAAGCTTGAGAGATAATTGTTTGATATGCTTTAATACCTTTTGATTTTGTAGACCACTTAGATTCTTCCCATTTTTTGATAAGAACATGTGCTTCAGTTTTTCTTCTTTCTCCGGGATACTTTGTAGGGTAGAAAACGAACTTGCGAACCTTGTGACTCTAGGTCTAACATTATTTTTTTCTTGTAAATTTTCTCATCAAAGCCAGCGTCGTGTGATGTGCATAAATAAAAATTGTCAGTGCCTTTGCCTTTTCAATTATATGTTGAATTCTTGGAATCTTACCTGATACGTGTTAACGAAAAGTATAAATATATTCAGTTTCTATTTATGGAAAAAAATACAAGATCATAAAATTAAAAGTAAAAATAAAATGCATTGAGATTTGAGAGTTACCAATTCCTTCCAGGATCAAATTCAGCGTATGAGTAGCACATGATGTCCAGAAAATATTTGTTCTTTTGATCTTCAATAATTTTGTAGCAGCCATGTTATTAGTAGCATTATCTGTCACAACTTGAATGACATTGACACTCCCAATTTCACCAATGTATTTATCAACATAGTCAAAAATATATTTTGCAGTGTGTGCTTCTTCTGAACTTTCAATGGAAGAAATAAAACACGTGCCAGCTTTACAATTAACACAAAGATTCATGATACTCCGTCTATTTCTATCAGACGATGCATCTGTCATTAGCGAGCACCCATTAGCTTTCCACTCTTCCTCTTATTCTTTCATTAACTGTTTTGTCTTCTCAACTTCTTGCTTAGGGAGTGGCTCTCTCAGTTGATACTGACTTGCTGGTACATATCCTGGACCAAACTGTCCAACTGCCTCACAGAACCTTTGAAACCTGTCATTGTTTATAGCATTAAATGGTATACCAGACTCGTACACCTAGCGAGCCAAGTACGCGTGCACCTCATTAGTCCTCTGCTTAAATAAAGCATCATTAAGATTTTGTTGTCTACTCTTTTTACGCGACTTAAAAGTTGATTCCATTGGATCAATTGGTCTACTAAATTAATCCATAGATCCAAGCCTACACGTTTTTTTGTGGAACCTTCAATCTCAACCACATCATCTTCATTTTCGATAATATCTACCTCATCTCTCACCTCCTTAATATGCACTTTTTTCCTTCTTTGTCTTTTTTAATTCATCTAATGCATTTTTACACCTTTCTTTATCTAAATGAGTGGAATGAGGACAAACTTTCACATTCCCTTTTATTCCAGCAATATGATACTTAAGACGATTGATACCTCCATTAAATTTTATACCACACAATTTGCATCTCACTTGTCTAAGATTAGTAGCATTTATCAATTTAACATATTCCCATCCAACATCATTAGAGTTGGGTTTCAAAGTATCCGTTGATTCCATATTTGGTGAAGGTTCCATTCCTACACATACAACTAAATCTGTCATAAGCAAGCACTGGGACAAAAAATCAAACACTAGAGGAGCGTAACAAAAATATTATTCAAAACTCCAAATTCAAAGCAATTTCACAAACAATATCAAGATTTCAAGAAAAACATGCCTTATTGAATTGTCTTGACGATCAAAGTAATGAAAGTTCAGATTGAGAGATTAATATTGGGATCGTTTTATCGTGAGAGAGTAAGCAGGTAGTAGTATGAATATAATTAATCGATAATTAGTTTTGGACTTTTAATCAGTTAGATACTTAGATTATAGGTTGCCTTTTTTACTTGTTGGGCTTTTTTTGGCCCAAACTATAATTTTACCCTTTCATTTTTTTCTCGCCGATTTGTCCAAGTTCTCGGAAGTCAACCCGAGTTTGACCCGATTTCAACACAAAATCGGAGAAATAAACCGAGGATGGTAAAACTGGTGCGGAAGAGGTGTCGAGTCCGAGTATTCGGCCGAGTACTCTGCCGAGTTTTCCGAGTTTTAGAACACTGATTTTTACAGACTCGAGAAATACAGATTTAGATTATCATAGAACTTAATCTTAGGATTGTCAATTTGACTTAATCTTGTTATTATACAGACATATCTTGCACAACATACAACATACAACATGGTCTATATGGACAAATTTTTGCATTTTAAAGAAAAAAATGATATTAAGATGATTAAAAGATTTCAATTTAATATCATATTTCCAAATTCTCTCGTGCCACAACGTAGATGATAACGAAAAATATATGTCAATTTCACTATAAATAAGGTATAAGAAAAAGCTGTTTTATCAACTCATATGTGAATATATAAACAAAGCATATATACAATTATAAACATAGAGCCATCATCAGTTAAAGTCACGTCATGCCTTATCCCGTTCGTTCTGCCTTATGTCGTTTTGATATTTGCATTAGGTAATTTGATCCACGTCTTACTTTTGTCTTCACATGCATTGATTTTAAATGTTATTATACATAACACCCAAACATAAACATAAAGTGTTTACTCTGTACGGGTCAAGTTGTATGACGACCCCGTTTTTGCTGGAGACCATTATATTTTACAACTAAAATCTTATATAAAAATATTGTAAAACATATTATTTTGAGAATCATGTTCTACAAAGATCATTATTTTATTCAAAATCTTAATTATCATATATGTACTGCATGTAAAACATTACAAAATGTTTTATTCTAAAAAGTATGTTTAGTTTGCAGAACATTTGTTCAGTTTGCGGAACATACACATTCTACTTATTAAATTTAAAGGATCTTTAACATTTTTAATGAATTAGTGATATTCGTAGAACACACTTCACAAAATAATATATACTCTAGTGTTTTAATTGCAGAATATAAATGGTCTCCGAGGTCTCCGATAAAATAGTGGTCTCCATAAAATTTTATTCTCTATATATTTTTTGATTGTTATATATATATATGATGTATATAAATAAAATTTTCCTTAATATTGATGGCCTGTTTTCATACATTGATAGGATTAATATTCATGAAAAGTGAAGCAATACATGTTGTTAAATGGCCCAATCCTAATAAATCCAATTTATATTTTAGCTCCAAATCTATTTCTTTTCAAACGTTTAAAATTCACTCACATCCTACGTTATTGCATTGAGATCAATTTAATAGGTGTCACTATATTAAATGAAACCCGCTATTTCATTATAAATCTTGAACTACATATATACTTTGTAAATAAATAATACTTCATCTATCTCTAAATACTTTTTTCATTTGTGGCGTATACGTTTGTCAATGCACGTTTTTTATTGTTAATATCTTTAATTTCGTATTAGTATTAAATATAAAAATTTTACTGTATTAAAGTACTCGTAAACACGAATACAACAAGATCACTCATGACTATGTTTGATCTTATAGATTAACTGTAAATTAATAGTCAATCGTTTAACGTGAACAATAACCAAAGTCGAAATGAGAAAAGTATTTTGGTACGAATGGAGTATATTTTATAAAAAGTGGTATATTCATCCGGTAAAAAAGCTAAATGAAAACTAGATTATATCTAATTAAACCACTTTTGTACATGACATAATTTATGTACACCTGGTCATTAAAACTCTAAGCAGCCCTATTAGATGTTTTGTATTTTGGGAGTTCATAAATTTACTCATAAAATTTTCTCATTCCCTCCCAAGTCTAAAGTATGTAAGATACAATAGGACTCTATAATTGTAAACCTCAATTACAAAATTTATATAGTCTTTTCGCCACTAAATTATTTGTACCGCCCCTTTAATTATAAAACTTACTTGACTGGACATATAAATTTCACTAATTCAACTATCCTAATTTAAACCGACAAAAAAAACTATCCTAATTTAATTTATTTATTTTTAACATTTTTGTTTTAAAACATGTTCTAATGACGAGTTTGGCATTAAAATATTTAATTTTGGCTTGAAATGTCCAAACTACTCAAATGTGCGAATTTTCATCCTAAATATCACTGAATACTAGGGGGACGTGTGTTCACTTCTTTAAAATTTTGTACATAACTGACACGGGAGATGTGTGTTCACTTTTTTAAAATTTTGTACATAAGGGACATGCATGTCGAATATGTGTGTTTTTTAGAGGTACCTGTTATTAGAGTCGGCCAAACGAGCGGTTTGTCTCGGTTCGTTCGCTATTTGACTCGTAAAAGTTCGTCTAATTCGGCTCGTAAACGAACGAATAATTATTCAACTCGAACCGTATATCCTAACGAATCGAGCACGAATATAATTTTCAGAAATCGCACCGGCCCGGAACCGGACCGGTCTGAACCGGCTAATTCGTCAGTGAACTGTAACATGTGAACCGACAAATTATTCGCGAATTATTCGTTCGGCCCGCGAATTTAGTAGTCAATCTGTAATCTAGTATTAGTAGTCCATCTGTAATCTAGTAGTCAGTAGAGTAGTAGTAGTCTAATAGTAGTATATAAATCTGTGACTGTAATCATTACATGAAATTAAATTATGAAAAACCTTGCCACTTGCTTGCCAGTTGCCAACCATTCCACATTTTCACTACCAGTCTGTACGAATTCAGTATTCGCGAATTATTCGTTCGTTTATTCGTTCAGTATTCGCCGAACCGTTATATTCGTAGTATTCGCGTGCCGTTCACAGGTTCTTCTCCCAGTTAACAGGCTCGACCCGGCACGGACCGTCATCATTAACAGGCCGTTCACGATTACACTGCGCCATGAACCGGACCGCCTATAATTCGGCCCGACCCGGACGGACGGACCGTTTGGCCAACTCTACGTGTTATATTTAAATTTTAAAAAATACACACGCATGTTCAACATGCGTGTTCTTGGCGTGTATTTTACAAAATTTAAAAAGATGGTATATGCACATACATACTATATGTGTATTTGACACATAACTCCCCAGCAATTAATATTTTGGACTATTGTACTTAAAAAATGATATATTTTTATTTAGCAAAAAAAAAAAATGATATATTTTGATCCTTTTTTTTAATAAGTTTATTTATTCAAAACGGATTAAATTATATTTATAAGGCCTAATCGTTGCGAGTCGCCGAGTCCTGACTTTTTTTTCCTGTACTCATTTAAGTGAGTCTATTTACTTAAAAAAAATCAACTTTAAAATCAACTCTTATGATTCAAAAATATTTTGAGATCTATTATACTAATTTAGTTTATTTTAAAATTTTATTTTAAATAAAATATGCATAAGTACTTTAATTTAAATATGTCTCATATAAAAATTTAAATGATAATAAAAATTAAATCCAATCGGTGGAGTCTATTTCATTTTCCAAGTCAAGAAGATTGACCATGTCAAAAACAATTTATTCTCGGAAAATGTTACAATTACAAATAAATTTAAAGCTAAGTCCCGTTATAAAAAATTGAATGTGGGGGAGCAGTAAATTGAGCATACAAATCACTGACACGTAATCAAAATCTATCTTGCACACTCCAAAATTTTCTAACATCCAATAATATTGATAGTTGAAACTGACACAAAAGTAACTCTTTTCTCATTGGTGCGTGTCACGCACGTGCGTATAGTACCCATGTCTTGTAGTACTAATACTCTTGTGAGGTAGGCTGTAAAAGCTCTTTGTACTAGTACTATTCTGTCATCCACCCTTGTAATAAACATCACACCCCCTTCATCTCCAGCCGCCAAACATTACCTCCACGCGCCGATGGGTGCTGCAGACCATGTAAGAAATGATAAATTTGAGTTGTAATAAGTTCTTGAATTATATAAAACATGATATGTAAATGAATTATATAAAACACGTGTACATGTATGTGTGTAAGTGATGCTTTGAGTTGATGTGTGTGTGTGTGTTTTTGTGTGTGTAGGATAGAGAGGATGAAGAAGCAAGGGAGAATCACCATCTTCATCATTTAAAGGAGGAGGATGATGATGATGATGAAGAAGAAGATGTAGAGAGAGGATTTGAAAGAAATGTGAATCATGGGGATCATCATCAGCATCAACAGCAACAGCAACAGCAGCATCATCATCACCAGCATCAACAGAACAACAATGTTCCACCACCAAGAGAACCGCAGATGTCAAGAATGCAGAGATTGAGTGCTACTAATCCTTTACGACTTGTGCTTAATAAAGGCACTAGAGTTCCTAACGCAAATGCTAGAGCCCCTCCTCCTAAACCTCCTACTAGACTGCCTAATCTTAATCCTTCTCACCCTCCTCCTAATTTTCCTCATCATCCTCCTCCTCATTTTTCACAGCCTCCTCCTCATTTTCCTCATCCTCCTCCTTCTCTTCACCACCCCACTCCCTCCCCTTCTGTTTCTGTTCCTCGCTCCACTCCAACACCTCAGGTAACCTCTCTCTCTCTCTCTCAATATGTATGTTGTTTGTTTGGGTGTGTAAGCAATTTTAGTCGTGTGTGTGACTGTGAAATTCTTGAAATTTAGTTACCAAAAAAACCCCAAATTTCCAATTTCAGATAATTGTTTGAAAAGTTGAAGACTTTAGTTGAATTTGTGTCTAAAATTCCAACTTTGGATAAATGCTTGAAAAGTGGAGCCTTTTAGTTAAATGTGTGTTTGTATTTGTGAAATTCTTGATTTTCTAATTTGGGATGATGTTTTGACTGCTGTGGGAAAATGTAGTGCACAGTTATCCCAAAATTGCTGTTGTTGCAGAATCATCATTGGCATTAGTATTATTTGAGTTCTTTTTAGATTTTTTTTTGACATGGAAATTTTCCTCTGTTCTTTTTTGTTTGAGCAGCAGTCTGTGATATCATTGAATTCAAGAAGATACACAAACAGAATATCTCTATTTATATTCTTGGTGCATCTGGTTGCAGCAATTGCACTAGTGTTCTTTCTTGTGTACAAGGGTGTTGAAGGGCTAGTTAAAGCAGGGGATACAAGAAGAAAAGAGAAGAGGCTCTTGCAGTTTTTTCTGCCACAGGCTGTAGCTATCTCTTTTCTTAGCATTACTCTTGCGTTCATGTGGCAATTTACTGTCAGAATGTGGCCTAAAATTATGGTTTATATTATACTGTGGAGCTCTTTTCTGTTGACTCTCTCTGCCGGAATTTTATTAATTTGCTTCCAGAAGCCCCCCACAGATGGTGTTGGAGTAGCCCTTATTATGTTTTCCATTTGTAATGGTTTGTATTCTTGTTGGGTTACTCCAAGAATTAATTTCTGCTGTAAAGTCCTGATTAAATCCCTTGAACCGGTGTCAAAGTTCCATGATTTGAATGAGCCTACTTACTGGATGCTTGGGGCTGGATTTATCTGGATGTTAGTGTGGATGTTTGCCATAATCGGGTCACTGAATTTCTACTTTACACCATTGGTCATAATTGCATTGGTGCTGAGCTTGGCCTGGACAACTGAAGTTATGAGGAATGTTGCTAATCAAACAGTTAGTAGAGTGATTGCTCTGTATTACCTCAGAGGAATGCAATCCAATACTCAGTTTTGCTTCCAAAGGGCTTTATCCAAAAATTTGGGAAGTGCTTGTCTTGGTTCCCTTTTTGTGCCTGCCATTGAATTTTTGAGAATTATTGCTCGAGCTCTGAATTTAATAGAGGGTGAAGATGAATTCATGTTCTCATGTGCTCACTGTTGTCTAAATGTTATGGAAACCATCTTTTCTTATGGCAACGGCTGGGCTTATGTGCAGGTATGTTTTCATTTATGCAACTTTTCTACTCTGATTCTTATGATATAGTTACAGTAATATTATGCTGGACAATTTTGAGTGTTTTGGAAAGTAATATGTTTCACAAGCTCATAATACGATAAATAGAAAATAATGTAATATGATGGCATAGATCATATACTAACTGTGACCACTCTAAACTACTCCTTTGGGAAGTAAGTGGATTAGTTTTAGTTCGTAGTACAGTAAATTTGATCAGCAGTTCAAGTTCTTTGAACATTCTTTACACTTTTGAGAATGTCAAAACTCTTTGGCTAGCATAACTAAACTTTTAAACAACATTTTTAAATTTATTGCTTGCTCTTATAGTTTTTGTACATTACCTGACCAAGTTGGTGTATATTAATTTTTGTTAGTTGTATACTCCCTGACCAGAATATAATAATAACTGCATATACCTACTATTTGCTGACATTGTAAATTTGGTTCGTTACTATAAGATTAATGAGCTGGAGCTGAGTCATTCTGCTGACATAATAATGATCACAGATAGCCGCCTATGGGAAAGGATTTGTGCAGGCCTCGCAAGACACTTGGGAGCTCTTCAAGAAGCTAGATATGGAATGCGTTGTGGATTCTGATATCACCAGCGCAATCTGCTTCCTCTCTGGAACCTGTAGTGGCTCCATATGTGTTATTGTTGTGTCTGCTTGGACATGGTCGGTACACAAAGGCTTCACAGCTACCCTCTCTCTTCTTGCCTTCTTCATTGGTTATTTAATGGTTAGTAACCTCAACCACTTCTGTTAGTTATGTCAATTATTCCTAGAGTATCATTGAGATGTATAATATAACCAACTTGCAGAGACCTAACAATATCAAGTACTAAACAATCCCAACAAATATATTCGAATGTGTCTTTAATCTTTATATGTCTACTTGTATAATGCACAAAGCTTTCCAGATTGATAAATAGCCATTTTTTACTCCAAGAGTTACTTGTATTGTAAAATTACACTAATCTAATTAATTAACTAAACTATTGCTTCAGACTAGAATTGCCATGGCATTGCCTCACGCCTGTGTCAGCTGCTACTACGTTTGCTATGCTGAGAATCCGAAAAACCTGCTATTCGACAAAACCATACCGGAACGGATCCAAATGCTTCACGATGGGCGTGATTTTTCTGTGCCAACACCTCGAGTCCCCCGGAGATTCACAACTTAGCTCACATTTCAAAATGCATCCTTTCGTACGCGCCTCGCTACCTCTGTCTGAGGACTAGAGCCAAGGAAAAAAGATTCCAGCCAAATTTCTCACATTCTGGTACAGATGGCAAACCTCAGAGAAGAGTTTGTAATTGCCAAACATGTAAACTACTTGGGCAGTGCTACTGTTAACTCAGTTGTAAATTTGTTACTAATATTTTTGGCACAAGTAATTTATTTTGGTCTGGCAATTTCAAGAGATCCCATCTCAGATTCCATTCCCATCACCCTCAGCAATGCTCAAAAGATGCACTAGCTTTTGGTAGTGGCCCCTGTAAGTAATCCTTAAAATATGATGTGTTGTAGGAAATCTGATACTGATAGCCATCACACAATTACTTTCTTTATATGATCCTAGTAATGGTGGCAATGGCATCATTATGTATATCATTTTTAATATGCACACTTGAAAAGATTCACCCTACAAATGAGTTGGAATGGTAAAATTCAACTGTTCTTGTCTCACTTTAGCATTTTTAACACAAAAGGAAGAGAACTCTGCCACTTTTGAATGTGTTAGGTGTGGGTCTATTAGTAAATTAAAAAAATTGATGAGCACATTGGTGGAATTAACAAAGAGGAGTATCCAATCCAAAGGAATAATTTACTGGGAGGTGTGTACATTTTCGTTCTAAATAATATTTAAAGGGTTTGTCTAATTTGTGTTCCTGAACATATATTAAATACTAAATTTTAAAATTTGAATTATTTTTCTTGATGTAAATATACGGGATATATCAACATTTATGATTAAAAAATCAAACATATATATTCTTATTATGTACTCATAGACACACAGCAGAAAATTTGATATTTAAATATATATATATATCCTTCCTTTTAACAATACTATAATGTGTATATCATAACAAGTGGTCTAAAATCTTGGCGGGGTCCAAATTTGAAGATACAGCCAAGATATTGTTGTACTTATTTATATGATTTTTGAGGGACAAGGGTGAAAATTTTGTTATATACAAACATCAAAATCCAAATCATATCATAGTAATTAAATCTTGGAAATTCCCTGCAAAGGAAGAGCATCTTCGGCTAACAGCATCTCTAGGAAATTACTTATTAATAAATTCTTAAAGTAATATAATAATGCAATTCTTAACAAACTAATATGTGAATTAATGGGCTCCGTTTCCTTTATAGCCCGTTTGTTTGTGCTTTCTATTCATTTTATTATGGTACACGGGTTCAAAAACTTTTAAAATTGGAATGCAGCTGACACATAAAGGAAAGTGGTATTCCTAGGTTATATTAATATTTATTTATTTATTTCTCCTCCGTCTCCCTCATCATTCCTTGATTTGTACAGGTTTTGTAATCCCAGTAATTCTTATCAAAAATCAAAACGTACTCGATTAGCTCATAATTATTTTAACAACCCAACTAATTAAGGTTCTCAAGATAATACTTATTTAAATCCAAACTCCATTAAAATCCGATAAAACTTTACAAACTTCTCAAAAATATAATAAAGTTAAAATTCTTGAATTAAAATACAACTAAATTACAACCATGCCAACAAACTCTCAGAAAAATCTAAGAAAGGCTAAACTACTCAAAGTTCCATAACTCGCACCCTTCCCATAAGTAGCCCGCCTAAGCAAGAATACCTGTCGGAGGAATACGAAGAGAACAAGGGACCGGCAGTGAGCGAAAGACTCATATACGGATATAAAATAAAGTATAACTGAACAAAGATTAAAAGATGACGAGTCTAAGAACACAACTGAATATCTGAATGAAGTACAATAATAATAGTGAATGAGACAATATAAAAAAATGAATAATCAACCCACAAAACAAAACTAAATGCTTATCACCCAAAACTTATCATACTCTTACACATATCCTTATCAATTTTACATAATAATCACAAATAATATAATCGAAATAATAATGATAAAATGAAATCATACCCTTACACATACTCTTACACATCTTCTCACACTTACAAAATAGCTTACATACGAACATGGGAGATAATCTTACACTTACAGGATGTCCTACATTTTCGGTAATTCAGAAATATGTAGTCATCAAAACTTACAGGGGCTTGCACAACACAAAGTAAATGCTACCCAATATCTTACAGGGGCTTGCACGGCAATAAGCACGTGCTACCCAAAAGGCCAAATCATACACATACTAGTCATGGCTATACGCGTCCCACAACTTCGGCGACACGCCCATACAATTTAAGTACGCCGCATAGAAGGTGCAAAGCATGAGATTATCCACTCGCGACGGATGTCTTACAAACTCCCAAGTCATACAAATAACATAAATAACTCAAAATAAATACTCAAAGATCACACACTCAAATATCTTACATCTCCAAAATCATATATAAATTTATCAAATAACCTCAAAAAAACTATAACCCAACATCACGAAACAAAATAACATAACAAACCACTAATTATTGATAAGCTCAAATCTGATCAGTTTCAAAGAATGTCAAATTACTGCATAAAGATGAAGTCAACTGAAAAAGTACGAAACACGAAAGTCGTAAGAAATTCCGAGACCTTTCCAGAATGGTAAGGCTCGTCAAAAACGAACAAGTAATGAATTCAGAAAACAAATACATGTTGACTGCAGAACAGAATCAGCCCCTGATTACAATTGTATTTTGATGTTTAAGACATCAAAATCACAGAATTTAGCAGCAGAATGTAAACGCAAATTGTAGATATCGAAAAGAGCTTTCCATAATGATATTGCTCATAATATTTGAACAAATATTCAATTTATAATGAATTTATGAAGTTAGGCCGAACAAGCAGAAATTTCAGCAATAGATTACACAAACAACAGATTTTGACATATTTACAAGCAGAATTTCAGAAAATACAGAAAAACGAAGATAATCAAATTAGCTTTCCAACGAGAATAAAATCACAATCATACGATGAACAACGAATCGGATGCGAATTTAACAAGATTCAGAATATGCAGTATACATACACGAATTCTAATACGAAAAGAAAAAATACAAGAAAGATATCTGTACCTCGAGATCTTAGTAACCGAGAATGCTAATAACGATTTCAGAACCACAAATCACAAGAACCCCAATTCCTGAAACGCCAAATTCAAAACCCTCCAAAAAGTTCTTGATGTTCTTCTCTATTTCCATCTATTTTCTCTTTCTCTTTCTCTCTCCCTCTCTCTTCTCTTCTCCGATCAAAGTAACGCAAACCCTTATTTTTTAGCAAACCCTAACTCTTCCTTTCCTTCTTTCTCCCTTTTTTTATTAAAACTCTTTTTTTTTATAATAGCCTTACTATTTTTTTTAAACCAATACCCTTAAAACAATATTCTGAATATAAGAATAAAAATAAACTTATAAAAACTATTTTAACTACAGCACACTGACATTAATAAATAATTAAATCAAATAATTCAACTAAAAATAATTATAAAAAAATCGGGAGGTTACATTCTTCCCTCCTTACAAAAATTTCATCCTCGAAATTTAACCGACACATCTCTTTTTTTAAAAAAAACGGATATAGATAGACAACAAAGGAACACAAAGCGAATAACATTCTTAAATCACGATCCATTCTAAAGTCTACCCACACTCACAGGTCGAGCCTAAAGGCAACTCTAAGGCTATAAGTCTATCTTAGAACTACCCACAATTCATACATCAGCCTAAAGGCAAGTCTACAGAATCTGAAAACACTAGCTCTGAGGCCAACTTTAACAACCCAACTAATTAAGGTTCTCAAGATAATACTTATTGAAATCCAAACTCCATTAAAATCCGATAAAACTTTACAACTTCTCAAAAATACAATAAAGTTACAATTCTTGAATTAAAATACAACTAAATTACAACCATGCCAACAAACTCTCAGAGAAATCTGAGAAAGGCCAAACTACTCAAAGTTCCATAACTCGCACCCTTCCCATAAGTAGCCCGCCTAAGTAAGAATACATGTCGGAGGAATACGAAGAGAACAAAGGACCGACAGTGAGCGAAAGGCTCATATACGGATATAAAATAAAGTATAACTGAACAAAGATTAAAAGATGACGAGGCTAAGAACACAACTGAATATCTGAATGAAGCACAATAATAATAGTGAATGAGACAATAAAAAAAAATGAATAATCAACTTACAAAACAAAACTAAATGCTTACCACCCAAAACTTATCATACTCTTACACATATCCTTATCAATTTTACATAATAAACACAAATAATATAATCGAAAGAATAATGATAAAATGAAATCATACCCTTACACATACTCTTACAAATCTTCGCACACTTACAAAATAGCTTACATACGAATATGGGAGATAATATTACACTAACAGGATGTCCTACATTTTCGGTAATTCAGAAATATGTAGTCATCAAAACTTACAGGGGCTTGCACAGCACAAAGCAAATGCTACCCAATATCTTACAGGGGCTTGCACAGCAATAAGCACGTGCTACCCAAAAGGCCAAATCATACACATACTAGCCATGGTTATACGTGTCCCACAACTTCGGCGACACGCCCATACAATTTAAGTACACCGCATAGGAGGTGCCAAGCACGAGATTATCCACTCGCGACGGATGTCTTACAAACTCCCAAGTCATACAAATAACTTAAATAACTCAAAATAAATACTCAAAGATCACACACTCAAATATCTTACATCTCCAAAATCATATATAAATTTATCAAATAACCTCAAAAAAACTATAACCCAACATCACGAAACAAAATAACATAACAAACCACTAATTATTGATAAGCTCAAATCTGATCAGTTTCAAAAAATGTCAAATTACTGCATAAAGATGAAGTCAACTGAAAAAGTACGAAACACGAAAGTCGTAAGAAATTCCGAGACCTTTCCAGAATGGTAAGGCTCATCAAAAACGAACAAGTAACGAATTCAAAAAACAAATACATGCGGACTGCAGAACAAAATCAGCCCCTGATTATAATTGTATTTTGATGTTTAAGATATCAAAATCACAGAATTTAGCAGCAGAATGTAAACGCAAATTGTAGATATCGAAAAGAGCTTTCCAGAATGGTATTGCCCATAATATTTGAACAAATATTCAATTTATAATGAATTTATGAAGTTAGGCCGAACAAACAGAAATTTCAGCAATAGATTACACAAACAACAGATTTTGACATATTTACAAGCAGAATTTCAGAAAATATAAAGTACGAAAAACGAAGATAATCAAATTAGATTTCCAACGAGAATAAAATCACAATCATACGATGAACGACGAATCGGATGCGAATTTAACAAGATTCAGAATATGCAATATACATACACGAATTCGAATACGAAAAGAAAGAATACAAGAAAGATATATGTACCTCGAGATCTTACTAACCGAGAATACTAATTACGATTTCAGAACCAAAAATTATAAAAACCCCAATTCCACAAACGCCAAATTCAAAACCCTCCAAAAAGTTATTGATGTTCATCTCTATCTCCATCTATTTTCACTTTCTCTTTCTCTCTCCCTCTCTCCTTTCTTCTCCGATCAAAGTAACGCAAATCCTTATTTTTTTAGCAAACCCTAACTCTTCATTTCCTTATTTCTCCCTTTTTTATTAAAACCCTCTTTTTTTTATAATAGTCTTACTATTTTTTTTAAACCAATACCCTTAAAATAATATTCTGAATATAAGAATATAAATAAACTTATAAAAACTATTTTAACTACAGCACACTGACATTAATAAATAATTAAATCAAATAATTCAACTAAAAATAATTATAAAAAAATCGGGATGTTACATTCTTCCCTCCTTACAAAAATTTCGTCCTCGAAATTTAACTAACACATCTATTTTTTTAAAAAAACGGATATAGATAAACAACAAATGAACACAAAGGGAATAACATTCTTAACTCACGATCCATTCTAAAGTCTACCCACACTCACAGTTCGAGCCTAAAGGCAACTCTAAGGCTATAAGTCTGTCTTACAACTACCCACAATTCATACATCAGCCTAAATGCAAGTCTACAGAATCTGAAAACACTAGCTCTGATGCCAACTTTAACAACTGTTATTTCTAGAGAACTAACAAAGAGATTTACAGAAGGGGGGTTGAATGTAAATCTCAAAACTTTTTCAAGTTTTGAGCAGTTTATAAAGACTGTGTGTTCAAGATGAACAAGTGTGTGAATTGCTTTAAGCTGATACAGACAGATATATATTCAAACACAAATGTAAAGAACACAATAAACCTTTAAAAACTTTTCTGGTGGATTTGTTGTTCCACCAGAGATGGTATTTCAGAAATTCTGTGATCTAAGAATTTGATCACAGCTGCATCCTAGTACAAACTAGATAATTTTTCTCTCAAGATTTTTCTAAACAGCTCTGGAAAAATTCTTATCTAATTACTAGCTACTACTTGGTTTATATATTACCAAGTTTACAAGTGAAGACAAGGATATAATAAAATAATAAAGTAAGATCTCCACTTGTTTCTTCTCCAGTTCACTCCAGTACTTTGTTGACTTAATGTCTCTTTATACTAGAGTAGAACGACTACTTTTTCTGATGTTCCTGAAATTAGGCTGCCACATTTCAGTTATCTCTGTTCACCCACGTGCCTCTGTTTGTAGGTACAACTACCACTTATCAACGGTTAATCAACAGAACATCCGTTGAAGCTTTAGAGACATCCGTTAAAGCTTAGCTTCTCATCCGTTGAAGGTCTTTAAGTCATCCGTTGATACCACTTCATTTATACAAAATTACAAGGCATGAAATATTTACAATTGGCCTTCCTATCTGCATATCTTCTAGTAGTCAACATGACTCATAATTTCTCTCAACTTCTAAGAATTACATCTTAAATACAGAGACTGAAATATGCTACAACACTAGACTTATTTCTAAGTAAAGCTACACCATCAACGGATAGCCGAAGTGGTCTTATCCGTTGAGGCTACAGACACTGAATTTCTACTTAAGTGTTTTGTTAAACATATCATCAAACTAATGCACATATATTCCTAACAATCTCCCCCTATTTATGTCTATAAGAATTGTAGGCATAAATTCAGGGTTAACTTGATGATAACAAAACACTTAATAGATATATGAATTGAAACTAAGTAGAAATTTGAAAATGTTGCAAAAATGTATGTACTAGGAGGAAATTGAAGATTTACAGTATTTCCAAGGATACTCCTTTAGCCTGAGCAAATCATCTTTTTCTTCTTTGTTCCCTGGTTTTCTTTCCTAGCCCTTTGTCATTTTCCTCAATTTGGAGTTGGAGTTGTCTGAAGAATTCAGCTTCATCTTCAACACTGATATCCAACTTAGATTGCATTTCCTTGAGAGTTTCATTGCTGGCAATCTTGAGTTGGTCTTCAAGTCTGAAAAATCTTCTGACTCCTTTATCATCTCTAAATTCCATCAACCAATGAGGTGATTTGTGAATTGTAATTCCCCTTTCTTGAATGAGTAAAGTCCTGGGTAAAGCATTGGGCTCCCTCCAAGTTTTCCTTATATTGGCAATCTTGTTGAGAATTTCAGTCTTGGCAGTTCTGGTAAAGCCAGAATCCTTTTGTATAGCTGAAAAGACTCTAATCAAGGTAGAGTAGCCTTCATTCAGAATCATGTGGAGAGGCCATGTTCTTTCCCCAGCTCCTTTGTATCTGAACACTAATCTCTCTGGTAGCTGTCTGTAAGCAGCTATTCCTCTTACATCCTCCAGCTCATCCAGATAGAGTTCAATGTCTGAAATTTCTTTTATGTCACAGATGTGAACATAATCATCTTTAGAAATGGATGGCTTAGGCTTAGGCTTTTGTTTTTGAGTGAATTTCTTAGAGGTTATGGGAGGTGTAGATTTGGGTTTTCTTTTCTGTTTCTTTGGTAGTGGAAGAGTGGTTAGAAAGGTAGGCAATTTGATGGTGTCCCAATCAATAGGTTCCTCTTTTGGAATGATTGGTTCACCATGGATGTTTATATTGGGATTAGCAACAAGAGGTTCAGGTATGGAAGGTAGTGGTTTAGATATAGATTTGGTTACTTCAGTATTATCTTAACTCCTTCTATGTGCCTTGGCCTTTCTTCTGTTTCCCTTCTGCCATTCCTCTCTTTCTTCCATACTCTCACCAAATATACTCCCAAAAACCTCATCTAGGTTTGCAATCTTGTCTTCACCCCTGACTTCAATTCCTTTCTCTTCTTCAACTTGACTTGACTTTAGCTGTTGTTCAAGCTTTGCTTGTGCTCTTTTGTCAGCCTTTAGTTGCTTGACTTCTTCCTTCTTGGCTATTGAGAATTTGGGATGTCCTTGTATCACACATATGCTCTTTCCCTCTCTAGAGATAATATCCCTATTTCTCCTTACAGCCTCATCCATGGTCTCTTTGAGATAAGCAATACTCCTACCTAAAAGCTTGTTCTCATCAGCTTTTGGAGGAGGAAAGTCCACTTCTTTTAAAGGATTCTTTGTAGAGTCCTTATTGGATCTTTTATTGGGCTTGAGAATTATAGCTTGTAGTTCTTTGGAAGAAGCTTCTCCATCCTTATGTCTCCCTACTGGCTTGAGCTCCATGTTGATTGGTTCAATCTTTGTGCTATATTTCACAGATGTTGATTTATCTTGTGTAGAGCCAAACAACAGTTGCAACCTTTCATCAATTCTCCTCCTTTGCTCTTTCACTTGAATTTCAGCTGCTGCTAGCTGAATCAAATCAATTCCATCAGGCTTTCCTTTGATTTGAATGATTGGAGAAGTAGTGATGGCAGGAACTAGCACTTTAGATATTTTGATTTTTGTAGATGGCTCTCCTTCCCCTTCCCTTTTACTCTCCCCCTTTTTGTTATCATCAAGGAGAGGGGTCAAGCCTTGTGCTTTTGCCAGCTGCATTAGGAGACTGGTTTGAGATTGTTGGTTGTGAAGAATGGTGGCCACAGAATCTTCAATAACTTGAACTCTGTCTTCCAACTTGGCCAGCCTTTTCTCAGTAACTGATTCCTTTTTCAATCTCAAAACCAAGTCCTGCAATGTACCATAGGGCATGACTGAATCCAATTTTTCAGAACTGTAGGATTTCAAGTCAGCAATATCCTTCCTGAGATCATCCATACTCAGATTCTGCTTTACTTGCTGCAACTTCATGAGATGCAGTGAGTCCAGGTGAGCTTGAAGGATAGCCTTGATACTTGCATGTGAAGTGTTCTGAATGGCCTGTTGAATAGTGTTGATTTGTTTGACTAAGGAGACATTGAATTCCCCTGATCTATACTCCTTTGTCAAAGCCCATTCAGGTAGATTTGGAATTGAACTAGGGCCTTCATCTCCCCCTAAGTTCATGCTTCCATCAAAAGAAACAGAGTCATCATCATCAGAATTTACTCCAAATTCCTCAGATGGCTCACCAGCTGTAGAAGGCATCTTGTTAATAGCAGCTTTATCCCTTTGAAGAGATTCTGTTGTGTGTACTAGATGTAGTGTCTTTTCTGCCTCCTCATTGCCCTGAGCAGCCAACATTTGATAGGCTGACACAGGATGAGTAAAAGTGTCAGCATCCAAGGAAATGTTATCAATTACAGCTTTGTAATGTTGCTGAAATTGTCTTTCCTTTTCAGCATCATCCACAATCATTGACTCACTAGCAATGGCTGGTTCCACCCTTATATCTACTGTACCTGCCTTTCTCTCTTTTTCTCTATTTTCTTGCATCAGGGGCTCCCCCTGGCTCACACAACTCACTCCCTCACCTTCACCTACTAAGGTGGTACTCCTCTCACTTACTTTTGCCATGCTGGAAGAAATAGCATGCATTTTTGAGCTCTCAATCTCTCCTTTTGCCTGGGAGCAACCCAGCCTCTCACTCAAATTTTCACTCCCTTCCCTCAATCCTAAGAGTGATTGCATAGTATTCATGTCTTCTACACTTGGAATTGATTCAGTTATGTGTGGAGAGACTATCAACGGATGTGGAATATCCGTTGAAGGTGAAACTGATGTTATCAACGGATAACTGCTGTTAAGCTTATCCGTTGAAGAGCAACCACTTGTCAACGGATGAGTGATATCCGTTGAAGAAGGAAAAGAAGTTGAAATTGGAAGTGATATAACTGTTGAATCTGTGTAGATTGATTTGAGATGTGGTGACACAGATCCTTCAATTATATCTGAAAGAATTTGCGGGTGATCCAACAAATCATCTAAGAGATGATGATCACCTGTATTTGAGTGGGGCTCCTCCCTGAGTTGTAAAGAGGGAGAATCAGGAATTGATGGGAATAACATATCCACATCCAGAGATGGTGATGAAGTGTTTGGTGATTGATGTGTGATTATTGTGAGAGAATGGGGCTGTGACTCCACATTTATTGGAGCCACATCAAACTGAGTTTAAAAAGGCATAGATACAGATGGATGTATCTGTACAGTGTGTGCACCCTGTGTAGAAGATTGGGTTCTAGCCTTCTTTCTTCTAATAAAAGCTTTTGTTGGTGAGTGTTTGGCTTCAGTGTCCCTCCCTCGTTTGTTCTGTGTTCCTGGTTGGGAACTATTTTCAATAGTAACATCCTTTTGGGAGGATGCAACTAGGGATGTGCTAGATACCTTTTCAACCACCACAGCTTTTTGAGAAATTGTGGCTTGGCTAGCTTGGGAAGCACTTAACTCTCCTTCCTTATCCTGGGGGTTTCTTTGATGTTCACCCCTCCCCTCACCACTCACACCCTGTTCACTCCCCTCAGGGTTAATGGTTGGTGTTACAACTGTTGTCTTTTAAGAAACAACAGAGGTGGTTTTCTTTGTCTTTGATTTTGAAAGTTTAGTTTTGGTGACCTTGGTAGACATCTGTTGGGGCATTGTCACAGATTTCATGGCCACACTAGAAGATAAAGAAATAGAGGGGTTGGAAGAAGTAGGAGTTGTAGAAGCAATTACCTCACCTACCTGAGGTGCATTCATGATTGGTAAATATACCAATGGCACACTGCTGTTGAGATCCATTCTCAATAAATCTGCAAGAACTCTTTTCTCTTGTGCCCAGCACTTGAGTTTATTATTCTCATTGATTATGACCAAACCTTCAGCAACATGGTTAGCCAATAACATAAAGAATCTAGCATAATAGATGTTATTAGGTCTATTGGCTTTGTTACCTAATCTAGTACCCAATTCTAGCATCACATAGTTGCTAAGGTTAAAATACCTATCAGAAACAAGCATATAGAGCATATTAACAAGAGATGAAGTTATGGCATCAAAATTACTAATTTTCCCAGAGAAAACCTTTATAAAGGCATCCCCAAGAAAACTCCATTCTTTCCTAAGGCCTTTTCTTCTAATACTCCCTAAACTAGCAGAGTTAAGAGAATAACCTATGGAATCTAACATGCTGGATACATCATTATCAGTGTGTGGTGTCATGGCATTGTTCTCAGGTAATTTAAAACATGCTTGTAAATCATCACAGTTAATACAGTGGTTTTTACCTTTGAGAGTGAAGGAGATAGTCATATCTATGGAGTTGAACTCAGCAGTTGTCCAAATCTCCTCAACTACTTCACAGTAAATCGTTGGGGCTTCCAGCATTGCATAGCTAAGTTTACAGTTTTTGATGAAGTCCATCATTTTGTGATAGTCTGAATGGGCTTCATTCTTTTCTACCAAAGCTATGAAATTGTTCTTCTCATAGATGAACCCAGATTGAGACATAATTTTCACGACTGGTGCCATTGTTGTGAGTAGAAATTGCAGAGAATAACTTGAAGGTTTTGCAGAGAGAAAATGGTAAATGCATGAAATTTTAAGAAAGCGTAAAGTAAAAATGAAAAATCATAAGGGCTTATATGCTTTCAAAAAAAAAATTAGTAAAAGATTAATCAATAAGTATATGTTAGTGAATTTCAGCCGTTTAAGAATAAACTGTAAGTATTCTAACAACTACCTTTAAAACCAATACATACAGATGTATGTATGAGTATCAACGGTTAAGAAAATAGAATCAACGGCTGTGAAACACCTGAATCGACTGATGTGACATTTCAACGGATAAGGCAAATTGTCATCCGTTGAAAGGTACTTCAGTTTTATCCGTTGACGGATAAAAATTCCAGAAATGTATTTGTCTTTCAACGGATAATGAATATCCGTTGATAGAGCAATTTTGACTTTCAACGGATAGGAAACATCCGTTGATGGTATAAACTTTGTTAAAAGTCAAATTTGTTCTAGCAACTAATATATTTCAGGCTTCAATTCAAATTGCAATAAGGACATGAATTTTAAGAGTAATTAAGCATACCTAGCTCACTTACTAATCTTGTGAATGTTGATTCATCAAGTGGCTTGGTAAATATGTCTGCAATTTGTTGTTCACTTGGAACAAAATGTAGTTCCACTGTACCATTCATGACATGCTCCCTAATGAAGTGGTACTTGATATCAATGTGCTTGGTTCTTGAGTGCTGTACAGGATTTTCTGTTATGGCTATGGCACTTGTGTTGTCACAAAAGATAGGAATTCTATCAACATGAAGTCCATAGTCAAGGAGTTGATTTCTCATCCATAACACTTGAGAGCAGCAACTTCCAGCAGCAATGTATTCAGCCTCAGCTGTAGAAGTAGAGACTGAATTTTGCTTTTTGCTAAACCATGATACAAGCTTGTTTCCCAGGAATTGGCAGGAGCCTGTTGTACTTTTCCTGTCTATTTTGCAACCTGCATAGTCTGCATCTGAATAACCAATTAGATCAAAGCCAGATTCTCTAGGATACCAAATACCTAAATTTGGTGTACCCTTGAGATATCTGAAAATCCTTTTGATAGCTATTAAGTGAGACTCCCTAGGATCAGCTTGAAATCTAGCACACAGACATGTAGCAAACATTATATCTGGTCTGCTAGCAGTTAAATATAAAAGTGAACCAACCATGCCTCTATAACTTGTAATGTCCACAGACCTTTCAGTCTTATTTAATTCAAGTTTGGTGGCAGTGGCCATGGGAGTTTTTGCAGATGAACATTCCATTAAGTCAAACTTCTTTAAAAGATCATGAATATATTTAGTTTGACTAATGAAAATTCCATTACTAACTTGTTTAATTTGTAAACCAAGAAAATAGGTTAGTTCTCCCATAAGGCTCATTTCATAATTACTTTGCATTAGCTTAGCAAACTTTTTACAAAGTTTATCATCTTTAGAACCAAATATTATGTCGTCTACATAAATTTGAACAAGTATACTAGAGCCATTAACATTCCTAAAGAAGAGAGTTTTATCAACAGTACCTCTAGTGAAGTGATTCTCCAAAAGAAATTTTGATAAGGTTTCATACCAGGCTCTAGGTGCTTGCTTCAGTCCATAGAGTGCTTTCAACAGATAATATACATAGTCTGGAAAATTTGGATCTTCAAATCCTGGAGGTTGACTTACATAGACTTCTTCCTCTAATTTCCCATTTAGAAATGCACTCTTGACATCCATTTGATAGACTTTGAAATTGGCATGAGCTGCATAGGCTAGAAAAATTCTGATGGCTTCAAGTCTTGCAACAGGAGCATATGTCTCATCAAAATCTATTCCCTCTTGCTGAGAATAGCCTTTAGCAACCAATCTGGCTTTATTCCTTATGATAATGCCATTTTCATCCATCTTGTTTCTGAATACCCATTTTGTGTCAATAGGACTCTTGTTCTTTGGTTTGGGTACCAGCTTCCAAACTTGGTTTCTCTCAAATTGGTTTAGCTCTTCCTGCATAGCTAATATCCAATCTGGATCCAATAAGGCTTCTTCCACTTTCTTAGGTTCCTCCTGAGATAGAAAACTACTATACAGACATTCATCTTGAGTAGCTCTTCTTGTTTGCACTTTAGATGATGCATCACCAATGATCAGTTCAAAGGGATGATTCTTGGTCCATTTCCTTTGAAGTGGAAGATGTGCTCTAGATGAGGTGGCCTCAGTATTGTCATGATGTGAGACAGAGTGTTGACTAGTTGAAACTCCCCCTGAGTTGTTGGTCCTTTGCAGGGAACTTGGAGTTCTATCAACTGATGATGTAAATCGATTATCCGTTGATAAACTATGATCAACGGATGCTTCATTTAGTACTTCAACGAATGATACACCATGTCTTTCAACGGATACTGCATTGCCTCTATCAACGGATGCAGAATTCTGACTTTCAACGGATGCAGTATTTTGTGCATTATCCAAGGGCATGTTTTGAATCCCTTTTGAAGTGTTATCTCCATCAGTCTCCTCTTCACTATCATCACAATATATCTCAATGTTGTCAAATTTGAGTCTCTCATATTGTCCCTCATCTGTTAGTCCATCAATCTTTTTATCATCAAACACAACATGCACAGATTCCATAACAATGTTGGTTCTTAGATTGTAGACCCTATATGATTTTCCAGCTGAATAACCAACAAATATCCCTTCATCAGCCTTTGCATCAAACTTCCCTTTATGGTCAGATTGATTCCTTAGTATAAAGCATTTACATCCAAAGACATGAAGAAAGTTTAGAGTTGGTTTTCTTCTCTTGAACAACTGATAAGGAGTCATGCCTTTAGCTTGATTGATCAAAGAGATATTTTGAGTGAAACAGGCACAATTAACAGCTTCAGCCCAGAAATATGTTGGTAACTTTGATTCTTCAAGCATTGTTCTGGCAGCCTCAATTAAAGATCTGTTCTTTCTTTCAACTACCCCATTTTGCTGAGGTGTTCTTGGAGCTGAGAACTCATGCATGATTCCATTTTCTTCACAGAACAGCCTCATTGATAAATTCTTGAACTCAGTTCCATTGTCACTCCTGATATTCCTAACCTTCAGGTCAGGATGATTATTGACTTGCCTGATGTGATTGATAATGATTTCACTTGCTTCATTCTTTGATCCAAGAAAATAGACCCATGAAAACTTTGAGAAATCATCTACAATCACTAAGCAATATCTTTTTCTTGCAATTGACAATACATTGACTGGTCCAAACAAATCCATATGTAGCAGCTGTAATGGTTCATCAATTGTTGTTTCAAGCTTCTTTTTGAATGATGCTTTCCTTTGTTTGCCTTTCTGACAAGCATCACACAAACCATCCCTTGAGAATTCAACAAGAGGAATTCCTCTTACTAGGTCCTTTTTGACTAGATCATTCATTGTCTTGAAATTCAAATGGGATAGCTTCTTGTGCCATAGCCAACTCTCAACTGAACTTGCTTTGCTGAAGAGACAAGTAATAGATTCTGCATTTGCAGAGTTGAAGTCAGCTAAGTACACATTTCCTTTTCTAACTCCAGTTAGAACCACTTTGTTGTCTTTCTTACTAGTGACAACACAGGCTTCAGAATTGAAGGAAACTGTATTCCCTTTATCACATAGTTGACTGATGCTCAGTAAGTTATGTTTGAGACCATCAACTAATGCAACTTCATCAATGATGACATTCCTTGTTGAAATCAAGCCATATCCCATAGTAAACCCTTTGCTGTCATCTCCAAAGGTTATGCTAGGGCCAGCTCTTTCCTTAAACTCTGTGAGCAGGGAGAAATCTCCTGTCATGTGTCTTGAACAGCCACTGTCCAAGTACCATAGATTTCTTCTATTTCCCTGCACACCATAAAATCAATCAATTTGATTTTGGTACCCAAGTTTCCTTGGGTCCATTCTTGTTAGCCTTTCTCCTAGACTTCATTCCTCCTGCATCTCTAGACTTAGGTAACTTTGAGTCAACCTTGGTCTTGGATGTAGTTGGTTGAGGTGTAGGGTTAGTCACAGAATCATTTAGCACATTTGGAATATGATAAGGCATGGATTGTGCATACATGTTATTCCACATAGGCATATTGTATGGCATTTGAGGCATACTAAATGCAGCAAGATAAGGATTGTTAAAATATGGCATGTTTGCAAAATGTGCATAAGGATTCTGTTGAGACATAGTAGGCATAGCATGTAGAGATGATGCAGACATGTTAGGCATGGAAGAGGGTACAGTTATGGGGGTTTTCTTAATAGATTTGCAATTAGCAGATAGATGATTAACACTACTACAATGCACACAGCTTTTTCTAGGAGCATACCTATCAGGTGTGTAATTGTTATGTTTGTTAACACCTACCTTCCCATTTCTGTTAGATTTTCTTTTAGTTTCCTTTTTATCCTCAACCATCTTGAGCCTATTATTTAACTGTTCTAAGGTCATGTGCCCTATATTCACCTAACTGACATCTTTGGATGTGCTTGCTTCTTCTTTAACAAAGTTCTTGGAGGTTGAACCAAACTTTTTGTTGAGTTTCTTTAGATTTTCACTATTAGAAACATCTGCCTGTTTTAATTGAGGAACCTTCAACGGATGCTCATTTTCTTCCTTCAACGGATAACCTTCATCATCCGTTGATTCCACATCCGTTGACAGCCCATCAATTAATTCCAGTTTCTTTTTGTTTTTATCCCAGGCAGTTTCACAGAATGATTCAATTCCTTGGACCTTGGCAATTTGAGCACTAACATCCCTAGATGTTTTCCAGGCTTTAATCACCTCTTGCTCTCTCTTTAATTGATTAGAAAGTATTTCTACTTTCTTAATAGATTCAGCTAGTTCATTCTCAACAGATATACAATGCAGCTTGGTTTTCTCTAGGTCAATCATCTTATTATCTAACATAGCATTTCTATTACTTAAAAACAGATTGTTCTCTTTAATCCTACTATTTTCTTTAGCAAGAGATTTAAGAGACACACGCAAATGATACAATTCAGTAGACATGTCATTAAAAGCATCATTGCACTCTTCTTTAGTAAGTTGTGTTACATCAGTAGTGATTACCTGAGTTGTTACCTGATTGCTTGATGAACTAACTTCATTTTCCTCAGAATCAGCCATGAGAGCTAAGTTGACATACTCCACATCTTCATTCTCTTCCTCTCCATCAGCTGCCCAATCTTTTTCTTGAGTAATGAAAGCCCTTTCCTTTTGCTTGAGCAGATCAAAATATTTCTTCTTGTAATCTACTTGGTCAAATTTCTTCTTTTCAGAAGTTGGCTTTCTGCACTCACTTGCAAAGTGTCCACTTATACCACAATTGAAACACTTGAACTTTGATTTGTCCACCATGTTCTTATGAGGTTTAGTGGCTCTAGTGTTTTTCTTAAACTTCATCTTTGCAAATCTCCTGGACAGAAATGCAAGATGCTCATCAACACTATCAGAGTCATCTTGACTGGAGTTGTCTTCATTCTCAGCAACTTGCTCTTTTCCTTTGCTTGATTCCTGATATCTTGTACCATCTTTGGAGTTTGATGTAGATCTCACAGTTTCTTGTCTGCATTCCCTCTCATTTTCAGCTACCAATGCAACTGAACTTCCTTTCTTTCTCCCCTTCTCCAATACCTCATCCTGTTCCAACTCTAGTTCATAAGTCTTCAAGATTCCATATAATCTTTCAAGAGTGAAGTCCTTATAATCCTGAGAGTTTCTTAAGGAGACAGTCATGGGTTTCCATTCCTTTGGCAAGGATCTTAAGAATTTAAGATTTGAATCCTTCACCTGGTACACTCTACCATACAGCTTCAATCCATTCAACAGCTTTTGGAATCTGTTAAATGTGTCATTTAAAGATTCATTTTCTTCAAAATGAAAATACTCATACTGTTGAATGAGAAGCTGCATCTTGTTCTCTTTTACTTGTTCTGTACCTTCACACAGCAGCTGAACTGTGTCCCAAACCTCTTTGGCAGTTGAGCAATTTATCACATTATCAAACATATCCTTGTCAAGACCATTAAACAAAATGTTCATAGCCTTCTTATCCTTGTGGACTTCTTCTGTGTCTTCCATTGTCCATTCTGCTCTAGGTTTTGGAATGGATTGACCAACAGCAATTGTGGCCGTAGCAACTGTGGCTACTTTGTGGGGAATGTGAGGACCATTCTCAATACAGTTTACATAACCTTCATCTTGGGAGAGTAGATGAAGGTGCATTTTCACCTTCCAGTGGTGATAACTGTCTCTGTCAAGAACTGGGATTTTTACTCCAATATCCTTCTTACTCATCTTTGTTAGATTCCAAGATCTTTAAACTCTTTGTTTGTCAAGAGCCTGCTCTGATACCAATTGTTATTTCTAGAGAACTTACAATGAGATTTACAGAAGGGGGGTTGAATGTAAATCTCAAAACTTTTTCAAGTTTTGAGCAGTTTATAAAGACTGTGTGTTCAAGATGAACAAGTGTGTGAATTGCTTTAAGCTGATACAGACAGATATATATTCAAACACAAATGTAAAGAACACAATAAACCTTTAAAAACTTTTCTGGTGGATTTGTTGTTCCACCAGAGATGGTATTTCAGAAATTCTGTGATCTAAGAATTTGATCACAGCTGCATCCTAGTACAAACTAGATAATTTTTCTCTCAAGATTTTTCTAAACAGCTCTGGAAAAATTCTTATCTAATTACTAGCTACTACTTGGTTTATATATTACCAAGTTTACAAGTGAAGACAAGGATATAATAAAATAATAAAGTAAGATCTCCACTTGTTTCTTCTCCAGTTCACTCCAGTACTTTGTTGACTTAATGTCTCTTTATACTAGAGTAGAACGGCTGCTTTTTCTGATGTTCCTGAAATTAGGCTGCCACATTTCAGTTATCTCTGTTCACCCACGTGCCTCTGTTTGTAGGTACAACTACCACTTATCAACGGTTAATCAACAGAACATCCGTTGAAGCTTTAGAGACATCCGTTGAAGCTTAGCTTCTCATCCGTTGAAGGTCTTTAAGTCATCCGTTGATACCACTTCATTTATACAAAATTACAAGGCATGAAATATTTACAATTGGCCTTCCTATCTGCATATCTTCTAGTAGTCAACATGACTCATAGTTTCTCTCAACTTCTAAGAATTACATCTTAAATACAGAGACTGAAATATGCTACAACACTAGACTTATTTCTAAGTAAAGCTACACCATCAACGGATAGCCGAAGTGGTCTTATCCGTTGAGGCTACAGACACTGAATTTCTACTTAAGTGTTTTGTTAAACATATCATCAAACTAATGCACATATATTCCTAACAACAACCCAAATAATTAAGGTTCTCAAGATAATACTTATTTAAATCCAAACTCTATTAAAATCCGATAAAACTTTACAACTTCTCAAAAATACAATAAAATTACAATTCTTAAATTAAAATATAACTAAATTACAACCATGCCAATAAACTCTCAGAGAAATTTAAGAAAGGCCAAACTACTCAAAGTTCCATAACTCGCACCCTTCCCATAAGTAGCCCGCTTAAGTAAGAATACCTGTCGGAGGAATACGAAGAGAATAAAGGACCAGCAGTGAGCGAAAGGCTCATATACAGATATAAAATAAAGTATAACTGAACAAAGATTAAAAGATGACGAGGCTAAGAGCACAACTATATATCTGAATGAAGCACAATAATAATAGTGAATGAGACAATATAAAAAAATGAATAATCAACCCACAAAACAAAACTAAATGCTTATCACCCAAAACTTATCATACTCTTACACATATCCTTATCAATTTTACATAATAATCACAAATAATATAATCCAAATAATAATGATAAAATGAAATCATACCCTTACACATACTCTTACACATCTTCTCACACTTACAAAATAGCTTACATACGAATATGGGAGATAATCTTACACTTACAGGATGTCCTACATTTTCGGTAATTCAGAAATATATAGTCATCAAATCTTACAAGGCTTGCAGAGTACAAAGCAAATGCTACCCAATATCTTACAGGGGCTTGCACGGCAATAAGCACGTGCTACCCAAAAGGCCAAATCATACACATACTAGCCATGGCTATACGTGTCCCACAACTTCGGCGACACGCCCATACAATTTAAGTACACCGCATAGGAGGTGTCAAGCACGAGATTATCCACTCGCGATGGATGTCTTACAAACTCCCAAATCATATAAATAACATAAATAACTCAAAATAAATACTCAAAGATCACACACTCAAATATCTTACATCTCCAAAATCATATATAAAATTATCAAATAACCTCAAAAAAACTATAACCCAACATCACGAAACAAAATAACATAACAAACCACTAATTATTGATAAACTCAAATCTGATCAGTTTCAAAGAATGTCAAATTACTGCATAAAGATTAAGTCAACAGAAAAAGTACGAAACACGAAAGTCGTAAGAAATTCCGAGACCTTTCCAGAATGGTAAGGCTCGTCAAAAATGAACGAGTAACGAATTCAGAAAACAAATACATACGGACTGCAGAACAGAATCAGCCCCTGATTACAATTGTATTTTGATGTTTAAAACATCAAAATCACCGAATTTAGCAGCAGAATGTAACGCAAATTGTAGAATATTGAAAAGAGCTTTCCAGAATGGTATTGCTCATAATATTTGAACAAATATTCAATTTATAATGAATTTATGAAGTTAGGTCGAACAAACAGAAATTTCAGCAATAGATTACACAAACAACAGATTTTAACATATTTACAAGCAGAATTTCAGAAAATACAAAGTACGAAAAACGAAGATAATCAAATTATCTTTCCAACGAGAATAAAATCACAATCATACGATGAACAACGAATCGGATGTGAATTTAACAAGATTCAGAATATGCAATATACATACACGAATCCGAATACGAAAAGAAAGAATACAAGAAAGATATCTGTACCTCGAGATCTTAGTAACCGAGAATGCTAATTACGATTTCAGAACCACAAATTACAAGAACCCCAATTCCACAAACGCCAAATTCAAAACCCTCCAAAAAGTTCTTGATGTTCATCTCTATCTCCATCTATTTTCTCTTTCTCTTTCTCTCTCCCTCTCTCCTCTCTTCTCCGATCAAAGTAACGCAATCCCTTAGTTTTTTAGCAAACCCTAACTCTTCCTTTCCTTCTTTCTCCCTTTTTTATTAAAACCCTCTCTCTTTTTTTATAATAGCCTTACTATTTTTTTAAACCAATACCCTTAAAACAATATTCTGAATATAAGAATAAAAATAAACTTATAAAAACTATTTTAACTACAGCACACTGACATTAATAAATAAATAAATCAAATAATATAACTAAAAATAATTATTAAAAAATCGGGATGTTACAATTATCCTCTTTATCACATGTTTGAAATTATGATTATACCTCCCGAAAGTATATGGCAGGTGAGTTCGTGAGATTTACCAAATGCGCATCCAAAGGTAACAACTACGGGTTTTCTAGGATAAAAAATAATATCCAAACGTCCGGGTTTTTTTTAACTTTATTTTTAAATTATACTTGTTTGCCCCGGGATTTATAGTAAAAAAAATAATTAAAATTTTATAGTTAATGGATGCTTTTAGTTATATCTATATTTTATGTATTTGTAAGTAGTTTAATATTACATTATTACTTCACAATTTAATACTAGAAATATTACATTAAAATTATTGAAATAATTGGAACATTATATATTTTATTGACCGTAGGTAAAAAAAATATATGCTATCAAAATTACTACTACATGTAAATGATAAAATTTAGAATTTTTTAATAACATATGTCTATACTCTTTTTGATTTGGTTTTATATAATAACTTTTAAATTTAGTTTTGAATAAATTCGTTAACTCAATTGGTGTATAACCTTGATCTCCAAATATTTATTTTATTTTTATTTTTTCGATCATATTAATATAGTGAAAACTTTAATTTTAACCAAGATCGTAGATTTATAAAGAACAAAATATTTGGAGAAAAATTTATAACTTGTTAAAATAGTTCACGTGATTTACCGACTATTGTGTGAGCTCGTGGGGTTTACCCAGTGTGCATCCGAAAGGTAGCGGCTACGGGTTCTCTACGATAAAAAAAAGAATAAGAGAATTTCCATTTTTTAAGGATTAAAATTTGTGAATAGTAAAATTAGAAGTTTTGATATTTAAAAATTATAAATTGTATTATGTCTTATGTAAGTAGTTTGGTATATATCATAATATTCACTCACCATCATATTTTTTTTTAAATTTTGTGATATTTGTTTAATATGCACTAAAATTGTTTGTATTTTCTAATTTATTATTACTATCGTTTATTCATATATCATCTTCATTATGACAATATATATTGTAAGAATCGGAGAACTTACATAATTTTATTAGTAAAATACAAGGCTCTCGTGCTCTTATAAAAGAAGATATTAAAATTTTGAACTTCAAAACTAGTAAAAGGAGTTTAATTTTAACCAATGCTTTCTCCTTTCTATTAAGGGGTTGTTTGGTTAAAGACATAATATCGGGTTAAAATTAGGATTCAGATTAGAGTGGTACGAGGATCATATATCATATCTGATATCATGTGTTTGATTTAGTGTGAGAATCAATAATTCTAATTTAAAATATTTTAAGACAATTAATTTAATTATTATTTCAATATATTTTTTGTTCATAGATTTATTTTAGTATTAAATAATTATATTTAATTTCTTAAATATAAATTAAAATAGTAGAATTAAAGTTGATACTTATACCACTCCCTCGTACCCACCTCCCCATTGGACTATTAAAAACCCATATTGGGGGGGGGGGGTTACGGAATTGGTATCCAATTCATTTTTTCTGAACCAAACGCCATGCATGAGATTGGAATGGTTGAAACTCATAACTGATTCTGGAATTCGGCGAATCAAACGATTATAAGATTTTATACAAAGAGTAAGGTTCTAAGGACTTGATCTGTATAACGCAAAGTTTTACGTTAGCTGGCTTAATAGGTTAATGGGATTGTTGGAACCAGTTTTCTACCAATATGACTTCGTCCAAATGAACTGACTTCGGCCTTCAAAGAGAAAAATTTGAGGATGATCCCCCCAATTAACCTCCGGTATGAAAATAAGTTAACTGGTTTATGTGAGTAAATCAGAATACAAGATAGTCTATGTGATCTGAAGTGTGTGTTGATGAATTACCCTCATCGTGTATATAACATGAATTGTTAACGTTACACTCCCGGAGTTGTCGGTCGGTTCTACCAAAGAAGGGACGTGGGCGTTATGGATGACAGACCATGTCTTTGTCCATCTTGGGCCGGTTCATCTTTGCTATAACCGGACAGACACACTTCGGCTCATAGATATTTTTAGTCTTTATCGATCCAAGATGACCTAATGGTTGTGACGCCCTCCAAACCCGGGTCAGAAGTTTGGGGTTCACAACACAAACACACAATATATAAACCTGTTTATGAAATATTATATAAATGACCCATTTGTACACCACCACGGATCGTAACAGCTTAAAGTATGGAAACAAGCCACAACCTTAACTTTTATTACATCGTACCAAATCCCAACTAGTTTAACTTACAACTGATAATGAAATTATTCTTACAAGCTTGCATATCTCAGCTATAATATAAAGCTTCTGCAGGCTCGATCCAACTCGTCATGGAATCCTAGCTCGCACATTGGACTGGAAAACCTTGCTATTAATCATTTCCTTTTTAACTGTAGAATACATAAACATATTCCCAAGAGTGAGCTAACTAGCTCAGCAAGTCATAATATCAATGACTGGGGTTAAACAATGATCAAGTGAGATGATTCAGAAGAATCAAGTTTCTTATTAAACAATCATTAGAATTGGATATTCATTTTAAGTTTTAAAACCAAAGTTAGGCTGCTGATCAATCACGCACTAACCCCGAGCAAGGCACACGGCTCTGCTCTATAAACTGGATCCAAGGCACACATTAGCCTAATTCGACTACGAATCTGGTCCACATAAAGAAAACTATCCAATTCTAAAGCAATTCAGTATGATGAACAATATAATTCAATAAAATAAGATCATAATCAATAGTGATAAACATTTGAATAAAAGCGTAACGCAATTCATGAGTGTCACAAGGGTATATCAAGGTATATATAAGAAATGGTCTCCAGCCTGTAGGAGAATCAGGTATTAGATGAAAAATGATTTTACAAGGTTTAGTTCTTTGATGTTACAAGGTATAATTGAGTATAAAAGTTTCTGTATGTTCAATCAATTCTGTTCCTGTGTTTGATATATGGTGGATATGTATTTATGGAGTAGTATCATATTTGTGTGGTTTAGTATCTGGTAAATCAACAATGGATGGTTTACAAAGAATAAGGCTTACAGTTCAAAGATCAGGTTATGTGATCCGGGTTCAAAACTGAATGATTCAAAGCACTTATGATATAAAGCATAACTAATTTGAATACTAACAATATGTCACGAGAGAGTTTAGAAATATTTACAATATATCTTGAGAAAGGTTCAGAAGTACTTGCCTTATCGCTATTGATTCCGACTTCACTTGTACTTGTCTAATGTTTCTATTCAACAACCACTTGTCTACTTTTTCTATGCCTCGCTTTGACTCACTGATCACTTGTTTTATTTTCTACGCATCGATTCTATTTTCTGATCACCTGCTTCCTTTTCTATGCCTTACTTACTCTACTAGGCATCATAAGCACCTATCGATATTCATCTCACATTATTCTAATCGTCACATAGACGTCATAAGCTTTTATCTACCCTTCGTTTTACCCAAATCCGACGTACGGATTTAAAGTTATGAATAAAACAGTCAAACAATGCACGTTTAGTCATATTATGCAACAATCAGATCACATATAACACGTAGCACGTAAGATATTCGATCAAAATAATTTTTCAAAGAAGATTCGGGGTCAAAATGATTTTCCAGGTATTTATTACGAATTTTTGAACATTTTTCGGAGTTCAAACGGGCTGTTGAATCATTTAAAAGCAATTATCAAGGTTTGATTGCCCGAATCTGGCTTTAAAATCATTTTATAATAATTATCGAGCTTTGAGATCAATACAATTTTTTTTTGCTCAAAACTATTTTTTGAAATTTTTAAATAATTAAGTCAAATTATATAATCAATTAAAATCAATTAATAAATAATTAAACTAATTAATCAATTAATATTTAAATTAATTGACTAATTAATTAATTAATTATTAACTAAAATTAATTAATTGAATAATTTAGATTTATTTTAAATTAAATATAATTTTTAGAATTTAAATAATGATTTTAAGAATTTTTAGAAATTAAAAATAATTTTTGAAAATAATTATAAAAAGAAATCTAAATTTTGAAAGAATTTAAAATAAAAATCCAGAATTTGTAAAATCTGGAAACTTTAGTGGCTAAAGTGCAAAAACAGGATTTCAGAATAATTTTAGAACAAAAACGGATTGAAACCGGGTCAAACCGGGTCAGGAATCCGGGTCACCAAGAACAGAAACGGGTCGTGAAGAACCCAGTTTCCGGTGACCGGAAAATCCTCCAGTGAAGCCCGATTTTGACACAACCAGAACGGTTTGGCTTGATTCCAGTTCGGTTTCCATTCCAAATTCATTCAGGAACACATAGCTGACATCCAAATTAACAGATCAAGCGCATAACTCAGACTCCGGCAAAATCGAACCAAAAGTCGACGAAGGTCCGGTGAGCTTCGATTTGGCCAGTTTAAGAATCGTTTGTTACTTTCATATATACAAATCGATTGCAATTTTCATCAGGAACATAACCCAATCAATAGAATTAATTAATAACCCTTAATTCAAAAATGCCTAATTTCAATCAAGAACATTCATACTATATAAACTCTAATCTCATAAATTCAAGAATCAATTACATAATTAGACATTTTATTGAACTCCAAATCGAGAGTATAATATACCAAAATGTTCATAATTTAATCCTCTACAACATTCAATCATCAAATCACACAAACAACATCAAAAATAAAAAGTCCTAATTTTAATCTAATTAAATTCGAATTTAATAAAATAAACAGGAATTTACTTGATGTTTCTGCAGTGATATGAATGGTAGATATTGATTGTTCTCGTCAAGAGTTTCGATTCGACTACTTGCACGCCCAAATCGGAGTTCGATAACGCCTTTGAACCTTCGTTCGATTATGAAGAACGCGATGAATTTTAGGGTTTTTCTCTGGAAATTATATAATTTTACTGTTTGCAAATGTATCTGTACAAAATACAATACTCTATTGGCTATTTATATTTACGGAATATTGGTACCCAGTTGGATCATACCGGATATAAAATATGACGTTTATTTGAGAAAACAGATTCAAAACGGTACCGATTTTAGGATAATTATCCAAATCTGTACATTTTGTACTGTGGTCTTGGTATCAGCGCTTTGGTTACACGTATTACGAGATGATAATTATAATAATTTATTAAAAATATCTTGTTTCTCGAAAATACGGGTTTTATCGATTTATCGAAATAAATTTTGTATCGAAAATATTGCGCCGAGACCCGCACAGGGAAAACCGTACTCCAGATCGAAAAAGTCAAAACATGGAAAATGTTCGGAATATTACAATTAGGTTAGGAAGGAGTTTTCGGAAGAGTTTCGGGTTGTAAAAACGTAAAAACGGTTGAAGTCGGTTGGTTCCCGATTATACAAAATAGTTTATAAATACTCGGAAAAATAATTTATTAAATCCATAAATCATTTATAAAATCATATAACAACATAAAAATTATTATAAAAATATCACAAATATCTATACTTTACTTTGGACATATAAAATTTAAAATATTCAAATTATATCATATTTAAATATCCAAACACAGATATCACTTCACAGATAATTCACCAAAAATTCATATAATAATCACATAATATTTATTTATTAATAAAAATAATTACACGTTATATCGAGGATATTACATCCTTCCCCCCTTAAAAGGATTTTGTCCCCATAATCAATTAAGCAATTACTAAGGGCACTAGTTCACGCATATCACTTCCTGAACCCCAGGTTGACTTTTCAACCCCTGGGTTTCCACAATACTCTTACTAACCTTGTAACTTTCTTTCTTAACACTATCTCCCTCTTTTCTATGATCTTTATTGGATCCCCTACATAGGACAACTCTGCCTGAAATTCTATCGGCTCCTATTCTATTGCATGTCTAGAATTCTAGATTATACTTTTTAAACATTGCCACATGAAAAATATTATGAACACGTTGCATATGCGGGGGTAACGCTAATTCGTATGCTATCTTACGACATGTTTCAAAATTTCAAAAGGTCCAACGTATCTAGGACTCGGCTTTCCTTTCTTTCCGATCGTGGATCATCCCTTTTCACGGTGATACATTTAACAATATAACATCTCCTTCTTCAAACTCCGTATTCTTCCTAGCTTGTTCTACATATTTCCTTTGACGATCCTGTTCCGCAATTAACCTTTTATGAATAACTTTTTTGTCTGTTGCACCATCTCGGGTCCAAGTATCTTACATTTTCCGACTTCATCCCAATATACTGGTTATCGACGTTTACGTCCATAAAGAGCTTCATAGGCAGGCACTCTGATACTGGCGTGATTATAGTTATTATAAGCAAATTTCCAATAAGGTAGATGTTCATCTCAATTTTCTTTGAAGTCAATGGTACAAATACATAACATGTCTTCAATTGTTTGAATCATTCTTTTGCTTTGGCCATCAGTCGGTGGATGATAAGTTGTACTCATATTCAACTTAGCTCCTCAAACATTCTTGAGAACTTTTTTAGAACCTTAAATTAAATTTTGAATCTTGGTCGGATACCATAGACACGGGAACTCCATGATGAATTACTATCTCCTGCAATTACATGTGAACCGACTTGTCCGATGAAAATCTTTCATTAATAGGTAAGAAGTGAGCTGACTTAGCTAACTTGTCCACCATAACCCAATTGGCATCGTGGTTCGCATTCATTCTCGGTAATAAAATCCAGAGCAATATGCTCCCATTTTCATTCTGCATCTCTAATGGTTGTGATAATCCACTAGACCTCTGATACTTCGCCTTAATTCTTTGATATACCTAACACCTCCTAATCCATTTTTGAAATTTCTTTTTCATATCTGGCTATCAATATTCTTTTCTAAATTTTTGTATATCTTAGCATTTCTTGAATAAATTAAATATTTAATATTGTAAGTTTCCTTTAGGATCTCATTCCTTAATTCTGTCACTTATAGCATCCAAGTTCTAGAAGAAATTCTGAGGATACCGTGATTATTCTTCTGGGTGCATAAATTTCCTCTTACTAAACTGTTAACATCCTGATCCATTATCTCTTCTTAACATCTCTTTATCTTTTCTTAACAACTCTGGATGAAAGGCCATAATATACATCCTTGCTTCTTTTGGATTATAAATTCTGACTTCCAATTTCAACTTCTGAAATTCCATAGATAATTCTTCTGGTGCAGTCTCGACATTCACTTTCTTCTTTTTACTTATCGCGTTGCCACTACATTTGCTTTTCTTCGTGAATACATACTTCAAACTCTTATGGTCCGTATAAATCTCACACCTTTCTCCATACATATAATGTTTTTGAAATCTTTAAAGCGAATACTATTACTACTAGTTCCAAGTCATGAGTAGGATACTTCTGCTTATGAGGTTTTGGTTGTCTAGATGCATGTGCCATAAATTTATTATACTGCGTCAATACACAACCTAATCCCTTATGAGAAGCATCACTATAGGTTACAAACTCTTCTTGACCATCTAGAAGTGATAAAACAGGTGCCGTGATTAATCTCTTCTTTAACTTCGCAAAACTTTCTTCACACTTTTCAATTCCATATAATCCCTCTCATTTTTTTTCTAGTAAGCTTCGTTAAAGATGTCGTAATCTTCAAGAAATCTTGAACAAATTTTCGATAATATTCTGCCGATACTATAAACTTCTCACTTTTGGCGGTGTCTTTGGTGTTTCTTCATCCATTGTAGCTTTAATCTTTACTGGATCCACCTTGGTTCCTTCACTATTTTGAATTGAATTTCGTGCAACCAAAACCTATACTTTGAAAACTCAGTATACACTTCTTCCTCCTCATAATTTCCAAGATTATCATTAAATACTTTACATACAACTTCTTTCTTCTCAGACTCCCCAAATTATCATTAAATACCTTGTATGGTCATTCGTTAACCTTGAGTAAACCAAAGTATCATCTGTAAGCACATATACAACTTATCCAGATACTCCTTAAAAGTTCTGTCCATCAAGTTTAAATATTGTTGGTATATTGGTCAATGTAAGTAACATTACTAAAATTTCATAATAACTGTACTTAGTTCTGAAAGCTGTCTTCGATATGTCCTCAGATTTAATCTTCAATTGATCATACCCAAATCTTAAATCAATCCTAGAAAATATTTTACTTCTTTCAACTGATCAGACAAATTATTAATTCAGGGTAACAGATACTTGCTCTTGATAGCAAACTTGTTGAGATTGCGCTAGTCAATACATAACCTCATACTTCTATCTTCCTTATTAACCAATAATGTCGGTGCACCTCATAGGGTACACTAGGTCTAATCGCTCCTTCTTCTAACAATTCTTGAAATTTCTTTTCTAACTCCTCCATCTCAACGGGCACCATTCTGTACAGGGTCTTGGATAATGATTTTATTTCAGGTGCTAAGTCGATTGCAGACTTAATTTCTCTATCTGGAGGAAATTTTGATAACTCGTCTGAAAACATATCTTGAAACTCATTGATTTCTATAAAATCTTTAAATTTTGTTGAAACCTGACTTCTATTTATCACATAGTCACTATAGTGCTCACATCTTTATCACCGTAACCTTTTAGTTTAGATCATCATTAAAAAATTCTTTACTTCCCTTCATACTCTAAACATCATCATATTCTCATTTGGCATCTTCAGAATTATCTTCTTATCACGACCGTCTATCTGAGCATCATACTTAGACAGCCAGTCCGTTCCTAAGATAACGTCAAATTCTGCTTTCTCAAATAGTATCAAATTATCATAAACTTATTGCCAAAAATCTCAATCTCACAATTCATACACACTTGATTATCATATACACGTTCCTGATTTGCTAGTCCTTCATTCATAATCTTATTTAACAATTCTGCTTATCAATAAAATCTTGAGAAACAAAGATCGAGTTGCTTCTGAATCCACTAATATTTTAGCATAAAAAGAATTCACAGTAAGCATTCCGGCCATCACATCCATATTTTGAATAGCATCTTTCATCGATGTTTTATAAACTCTTACTATTGGAGGCTTGTTCACCATCGAAGGAGAGTAGATCCCAAAATTCTCAACATATCACTAACTGGGGATGATGATATACAATCATTGCCATATGCACTGGTTTTTCCCATACTTGAAACATGGGAATCCAATGATTGGAACTCTGTCTGCTTGGTTCCTGGTAGATTGATTTTGTTTGGAAACTTTCGTAAAGAACGATAGTGCAACAAAATAACTAGAATGATCCGTAATTCAATAAACTTAGAGTTGAAAAGAAAGAAGAAGTAATGATTTGAATATGAATGAGTCAACCACATTAGTACTTAAGATGGCTAGTCTTTCATATCATATGGCATACATCACATGATTAGGTGGCATCCCACCCGACTCTTCGTCATCCCAACAAAGCATCTCACCATAATACTGCTTGTCCCAATCAGAGAGCAATTCTTTAGGGGGAAAATTAAATTTGAAAGGAATACAATATCCTCCTTTTTCTTATCACTGTAAAGAATTTATTAATGAAAGAAGTTCATACATATTCGGGAATCAAAAAGAACATACGCTGTAATATTGGAGAAAAGAATGATACCATTGGTCACCATCCACATTTCACTTATATACATCTTCTGAGATTGTTCGATCAATAAATCCCAATCGATTCATTTAATAACTTCAGAAAGTCCGCTGAAATGCCTGCGTAAATTAAGCACTATGATAGATCTTACTTATTAAGTCTTGTGTCTTTAACGTCGTACCTGAACATATAATACTTTAAAAATTCGATCATAATTACGCTCTTATCGGATAACTTCAAGTTTCATCTTTGCAACTTAGAATAACCACTGATCATTCAACATATCGATTCTTTTGTTAATATTGTTCTTCCTTTAGAAAAGTCTGGAAATCCTCCCAATCTTCTTCGGTCATACTTAGGCCTCTGTTAAATTAATGAATTCTTTGAACTCAGATAGTCCCAGTACTTGGATGAATAGTTGCTCCGTATGCTGATTCTGTTGTTAATCTTATCAAACAATATTTGCATTCTTCTGCTAGGAATAATCAAAACTTCTTTATAATGGCGAGTCCACTTGACCCTCTAATGATACTAATTTCTGGAACACATATTTTCTAAGTAATCCGGGTCTTATAACAAACAAGAAACTCAAGTAGTAACTTGACAACCAATTTTTAAAACTTATTTTATTCAAAAGGCTTTTGGAAATTTTTGTTAGGCAAATCTCTTTCGAAAATTTGTTTAAAAATTTTGAAAAATCGCACATCTGGTTGTCATTACTCTATAAGTTGGTTGTTGTCCTTCTTAACCCTAACAAGGTACCAATTTAAGGAAACAATCACATAAAGGTCCATTCACTTCAATCTATCTTCTCTCCTTTATTGGGTCCATTTGTCTTTCTTAATTATTGAAAACTTTAGTTGTCGTTGCATATTATCTTATTCGTAACTTCACTTCAAAGCTTCCATATTGGTAATACTCCCATCATCACTTTTGCTATCATTAAGTAGAAAAGGTCTATCCGACAGTCAACAAGTCTATTTCATAGAACACCGTCTGCTGATATCACATCACATCACTACTATACCTATTACATTCATCATAACACCATCATCTAACTCCAAGAAAATTCCAGATCTATACTCTTCTATTACCCTTTCAAAACTCATCTAGTCCATTCCATAAGCTAATCACGGGTGGTCTATTCACTAGTGGCTCCATTTATTCTGGTAGCAGCTATCCTCCGAAACACATAATCTTCCTTCTAAACTCCTTCTTAGCTTCCTCAGTACCTCGGTATTCACAATATGTTGTAGCTCTCGAATTTATCCTTGTGGGTGATGTTGCTCCGTAACACAGGTCTTAAACTGATGGTATTAAATAAGGTGTGGAGTAAACTGAAAAGATGCACTCACATCAAAATGTCCAGTAGAACAAGAATAAACAGATGGAGGTTCTTAAATAGGTGGTCTCACATCAGGTGGTGGTAAAAATAGCGTAGAATAGCTTGAAGAGGTGCAGCTGTTATAACATGAGGTAATACAGTTAATACTGGTGCAAGAACAATGTGCAAACCAAATTGAGAGAAGATGACGGTCCTCGAACGGAAGCCTCCGAATGATCAGTTGATATAGGGAAAATATTATCTACCATTGCCGTTATCTGGAAATCATATTACAAGATAAGAATCTTGAATCGCAGCACGAATCGTACCAAAAACCTACTATACAGTCGCACTCAACCTCACTACATTTTATCTTTCTATTTCATATTCCTAATCCTAACTCTCTACCCAATCCCGACAATCTAGGCTTATTTCAGTGACTTATAACATGTAGCTCTGATACCAACCTGTGACGACCTCCAAACCCGGGTCAGAAGTTTGGGGTTCGCAATACAAACACACAATATATAAACCTTTTTATGAAATATTATATAAATGACCCATCTGTACACCACCACGGATCGCAACAGGTTAAAGTATGAAAACAAGCCACAACCTTAACTTTTATTACATCGTACCAAATCCCAACTAGTTTAACTTATAACTGATAATGAAATTATTCTTACAAGCTTGCATAACTCAGCTATAATATAAAGCTTCTGCTGGCTCGATCCAACTCGTCTTGAAATCCTAGCTCGCACATTGGACTAGGAAACCTTGCTATTAATCATTTCCTTTTTAACTGTAGAATACATAAATAGATTCGCAAGAGTGAGCTAACTAGCTCAGCAAGTCATAATATCAATGATTGGGGTTAAACAATGATTAAATGATATGATTCAGAAGAATCAAGTTTCTTGTTAAATAATCATTAGTACTGGATATTCCTTTTAAGTTTTAAAACCAAGGTTAGGCTGCTGATCAGTCACGCACTAACCCCGAGCAAGGTACACGGCTCTGCTCTATAAACTGGATCCAAGACACACATTGGCCTAATTCGACCACGAATTTAGTCTGACCACGAATCTGGTCCACATAAAGAAAACTATCCTATTCTAAAGCAATTCATTATGATGAACAATATAATTCAATAAAACAAGATTATAATCAATAGTGATAAACATTTGAATAAAAGTGTAATGCAACTCATGAGTGTCACAAGGGTATATCAAGGTATATATAAGAAATGGTCTCCAGCCTGTAGGAAAATCAGGTATTAGATGAACAATGATTTAACAAGGTTTGGTTCTTTAATGTTACAAGGTATAATTGAGTATAAAAGTTTCTGTATGTTCAATCAATTATGTTCCAGTGTTTGGTATGTGGTGGATATGTATTTGTGGAGTAATATCGTATTTTTATGGTTTAGTATCCGGTTCAATAATGGATGGTTTACAAAGAATAAGGCTTACAGCTCAAAGATCAGGTGATGTGATCCGGGTTCAAGGCTGAATGATTCAAAACACTTACGATATAAAGCATAACTAAATTGAATACTAACAATATGTAATGAGAGAGTTTAGAAATATTTACAATATATCTCGAGAAAGGTTCAGAAGTACTTGCCTTACCGCTATTGATTCCAACTTCACTTGTACTTGTCTAATGATTTTATTCAACAACCACATGTCTACTTTTTCTATGCCTCGCTTCTACTCACTGATCACTTGCTTTATTTTCTACGCATCGATTCTATTTTCTGATCACCTGCTTTCTTTTCTATGCCTCGCTTACTCTGCTAGGCATCATAAGCACCTATCAATATTCATCTCATATTATTCTAATCCTTACATAGACTTCATAAGCTTTTATCTACCCTTCGTTTTACCCAAATCCGACGTATGGATTGAAAGTTATGAATAAAACAGTCAAACAATGCACGTATAGTCATATTATGCATCAATCAGATCACATATAACACGTAGCACGTAATATATTCGATCAAAATAATTTTTCAAAGAAGATCCGGGGTCAAAATAATTTTCCAGGTATTTATTACAAATTTTTGAACATTGTTTGGAGTTAAAACGGGTCGTTGAATCATTTAAAAGCAATTATCAGGGTTCGATTGCCCGAATCTGGCTTTAAAATCATTTTATAATAATTATCGAGCTTTGAGAACAATTTAAAATAATTTTTTAAAGCTCGAAACTATTTTTTGGAATTTTTAAATAATTAAATCAAATTAAATAATCAATTAAAATCAAATTAATAAATAATTAAACTAATTAATCAATTAATATTTAAATTAATTGACTAATTAATTAATTAAATATTAACTAAATTAATTAACTAAATAAATTAGATTAATTTTTTAATTAAAAATAATTTTCAGAATTAAAATAATGATTTTTGGAATTTTTAGAAATTAAAAACAATTTTTGAAAATAGAAATCTGAATTTTGAAAGAATTTAAAACAAAAATCCAGAATTTGTAAAGTTCTGGAAACTTTAGGGTCTAAAGTGCAAAAACAGGATTTCAGAAATTTTTTAGAACAAAAACGGATTGAAACCGAGTCAGGAATCCGGGTCACCAAGAACAGAAACAGGCCGCGAAGAACCGAGTTTTCAGTGAACGGAAAATCCTCCGGCGAAGCCCGATTTCGACACAAACAGAACAGTTTGGCTTGATTCCAGTTCGGTTTCCATTCCAAATTCATTCGAGAACACATAGCTGACATCCAAATTAACAGATCAAGCGCAGAACTCAGACTCCGGCAAAATTGAACCAAAAGCCGGCGAAGGTCCGGTTAGCTTCGATTTGGCCAGTCTAAGAATCGTTTGTTACTTTCATATATACAAATCGATTGCAATTTTCATCAGGAACATAACCCAATCAACAGAATTAACTAATAACCCCTAATTTAAAAAACAACTAATTTCAATTAAGAACATTCATACTATATAAACCCTAATATCATAAATTTGAGAATCAATTACATATTTGGACATGTTATTGAACTCCAAATCGAGAGTATAATATACCAAATTGTTCATAATTTAATCCTCTACAACATGCAATCATCAAACCACACAAACAACATCAAAATCAAAAAGTCCTAATTTTAATCTAATTAAATTCAAATTTAATAAAATAAACAGGAATTTATTTGATGTTTCTGCAGTGATATGAATGGTAGTACTCTGTTGTACTCGTCAAGAGCTTCGATTCGACTACTTGCACGCCCAAATCGGAGTTCGATAACACCTTCGAATCTTCGTTTGATTATGAAGAACGCGATGAATTTTATGGTTTTCTATGGAAATTATATAATTTTACTGTTTGCAAATGATTATCTATACACAATACAATATTGTATTGGCTATTTATATTTACGGAATATTGGTACCCCGTTGTATCATACCGGATATAAAATGTTAGGTCACACACACTGTAGAAGGGGGTTGAATACAGTGTATAATACAATCATATCGAATTAAGAACACAAGTATGTAACACATAATAATCTTATTAATAAAACAGTATTGCAATGGAACCGTTCTCTCTCAGTGATGAACAAATATCACGAGAGCTGCTAGGGTTACAATGAATAATATTCTCGATAATGATAACACTTTTAGTGTAAACCCTATGTTGTGTTTATATACCACACAGTTACATGATAATCTCTAATTGATATCGAATATAATTTTGTATCCTAAAATATATCAATTAGTTATCTTTTCCTCCAAGTTTTCTATTCTTCATAGAATTCTTCTCCATGCATATCTTTTCTTATTTTAGTCTTGATCTTCTTTCCCTTCAATCAGCCGCCTTCCTTATCTGAAAGTCTTCTTAAGTCCTGATATTATCTCCTGATGAATATCTTCTGATATCTTAAGTTCTGATAACTTAAGTTCTGATATCTTAAGTTCTGACTTCAGTATAAGTACTGATTTCCAGTTAAGTCCTGATTTATCCTGTTAGTCAAGATCTGAAAACTAAACACAAATCATTATTAGACATGATATCACAAATATATCTAACAATCTCCCCCAACTTGTAAATTAGCATAATATACAAGTTCAATAGATATTTGATGATCTCAAAAACATTAAGTACAAATGCATATGAGAATTTGACTAGATAACTACAACTCACAGTCCTTGTAGCTTTTACCATCCTTAAAGTCTGATATCAGCTTTAGCCTGTATACCCTTCAAAATTTAACAGTTGTAGTCCTCGACCTGGCTTCAGTGTTTGATCTCTTGAATGTCAGGAGTTATTTTGAGATAATTCTTCAGAAGAGTTCTCTCAGCATATTCAAGTTCATTTATCATCCTCCTTTTAGCATCTTTAAGTTCAACTGTATCTTCTCCTGTCTGAAAGATAGCAGCCCTGAGATCATTAATCTTTGCTTTCCTTATTTCCTGATCCAGTCTGATCAGATAAGCTTTGTCAAACTCCAGATTAAATTCAACACCCTTAATACCCAGAAAAGTAATGATCTTGGCGGTATTGGGCTTCATCTCAACTAAGTCACCATTGTGAGCTCTGTACTTTGGATAGTATGGTATGTCAGACTTTACAGAGTAAAGTTTCTTCTGCCTCTGAATATCAGATATTAAGTATTTGGCTGCACCATCTGTTGACCTGTTCTTCACTTGAAGTAGAAATAAAACATGTTGCATTTCTTCATAATACTTCAACCGAATTGCATTCTTTCTTATCTGGAATACTCTCCCATCTGTCATAAAATAAAGAATTATGTCTTCTTTCAGCTTGGAGTTGTAGACCATCTGTACAGACTCTAATTGATTTAGTCTTTCTGGAGTTGTCCCTACTCCTGGTTCAGTAAGGGATGTAGGATCTGAGGTAGAGTTGTTTATTCTTTTCTCATCAGAATTACCCAGTCCTTTTTTATCTCTATCTTCCTTCCCTTGGATCAATCTACCCTGAAAAACATTTGTTGTGGTCTTCATAGGTTGAGCAGATTGTTGAGCTTTAGTAAACCCAGGTAGTAGAACTGTTGAAGGTTTAACATGAGCAATGTCAGAGGTTTCCTTTTCTTCTGATGTCAAGATAACTTGAGCTCTGTCAGAGGTTGCTTGAATATTCTTTTTCTCCTTCAAAATCAGACTTGTACCCATGGTTGGCATATATATCTTTACATATTCATCAACTTTTGCCTTACCCTTGAATCTAGGATCAACTTCCACCTGTGATTTGGACTTGACCTTAGATGCCTCAGTATCTTTCCTCTCTTTGATCACAATGCCCTTAGGCTTAGGTGGTTTCTTTGCTATGACTTGAGTTTTAGACTTTGACTTAGATTTGTCATTTTCAGCTTTCAGTCTAATCTCTTCTTCCTTCAGGCTTTCAAAATCCATGCCTGGATTATCCTTTAGGAACAGCCTTTTGGAGATCTCTTCATCAAGTCTCAGAGTTTGTTCATCAGAACTTATCATTTTAGTATTAGAACTTGTTCTTTAACTTATGGTTCTGGCTTCCCTTGATAAAGAACCCCTGCCTTGACTTACACCTCTACTCCTTTCAGAGTTTCCCTGGTCTTCATTATCATCATCCTTACCCTTCAGTGGTTGATCAGTTTTGCATTTGGACTTAATTACTTTCTCCCCCTTTTGGCATCATCTGGTAGAAGCAGTGAGACAAGCAATTCCATAGAGTTTTGGATTTCATTGAGTTGGTTTTGTTGAGCAGCTTGATTCTGTAAAATATCAGATAGTTGAGCTTGGTGCTTTTCTTGAATCTTCTCTATATACTCAATGCGGTCAAAGGCTGGCTTAAAAAACCTTTTCTTGTCCAATGTGACATTCATAGTTTTCTTAGTCACTGTATCTTGAATTTTGTCCACCTTGGCTTGAGTTATTGAGTGTTGACCTTGAAGGTTCCTGGTACTCAATGCAATAACTCTAAGCTGTGCTTTGAAGTCATCATTCATCAGCATCTCATCAGCTTTAGCCAGGTGCTCAGCAAGAATATCTGTAGTAGGAACAAAATCAACTTTGTTCCACTCCTTGATCCACTCTCTTCCTCTGTTAGTTTCACTCCAAGGAACTGGTGCATCCTTTCTCACAAACTTCTTAATCAAATCAGCTTTACTAACTATTTTTGGAGGTGCATGTCTAGAAGGACCAGCTACATCAGCATTTATATTTGTAGCAACTTCACCAGTATTTTCTTCAACAGAACTTGCGGAATCTTCAGTATCTACATCTTGTGATAGAATCAGTGTATGTGAAGCAATAGAAGATTCATCTTCATGAACATCAGCATCTATCAATGGAGTTGTTGGTGGAGTGTGCTGAGAAAGATGTGAAGTAGATGAAGCTTCCAGATACAAGACCAAAGGCACATCCAAGTTGTTGATATCAATTTCAGCACTTGTGCATGGGTTTTCAGCATGTACCGGAGAGTTTATTGGAGACACAGGAGGTGTAGGCATTAGAGTAGTCTCTGTCTCTTAGATTGGAGATTTGTGAGCTTCATGAAGTTCTGGCTCAGCACTTGGAAGAGATTCAACTACAGTAGGTTCTTGTGGGATCAGAGATTCCTGACCCCCTTCCACAACTGCTGCTTCCATTCCTTCTTCAGAGGTTGATTCTTCTACATCCCTCCTTCCTCTTTGCTTTTTAAGTCTCTTAGTTGGTGGAGAGACTCTGGGAGCTTGATAATCAGATTTTAGTTTTCTATGCCTTTTTAAGGGCTTAGAACTCCCAGTTTCTTGAGATGTCTGAGAAAAGACCTTCTCAGTTACTTCACCAATAGGTTCTGATGGTTGAACCTGTACCTCATCATCAGACTCATCTCTTAAAATTATCTTTCTTCTTTTCTGCTGTGCCTGAGGTACTGTCTTAGTCCTCTTTGCTCTAGAAGAAGAAGGCTTCACCTGATTATGTGTTGATGGTTGGTTGGTATGTTCTGATGTTTGTGTTTGTTGAGTGGCAGTAGTAGGTTCTGATGGCTGTTGTGGTTGTGGTTGTTATTGTTGTTGTGGAACATCAGGATATAAGACAGAGTAAGTAGCAACATCAGCATTTACAAGGGCTTGATTTACTGCTAAAGGCATTCTAAGGGGCCTCATAACTTTCTTTTTGTTATCAGCAGTTAAAAGATCAGTAAAAGCCCTTTTTGCTAACCTAAAAGGTTCTATATGTTCACTTGCTGGTTGTGGTTCATCTGATGTACAGTAACTGTAAATTAACTGACAGAACCTAGCAAAGTAAACTACATTCCTGTCCTCTTTCATTCTATCTCCTATAAAACATAACACAGTCTTGGCATAATCAAAGTGAGACTGGTTTAGGAGAGCATACCCAATTTGTTGAGTCAGAATCAGAATGGCGTCAAAATTTGAGCATTTGTTTGCGAATGCCTTAGTGATGCAATCGAAGAAAAAGCTCCATTCTCTTCGAATATGTGGGCGTTTAAGTTGGCCCAACTTTTCCAAACTCTCCTCATACCCTAAATTAGCCATCATTTGTTGTAGCAATGGCTCCTCAACAGCAGAACTGAACTGGCAGTTCTCAGGTAGATGTAGAGCTTTCCTGACTGTTGCCGGAGTAACAATGTACTCCACCTCCTTTGCTGTAAAAATGATGCTTGGAGTCCCATCCTTACCACCATCATCATAAATTCCCGTTTTCCAGAATGTCAGAACTTGATTTCCAGATAAAGTGGATGGCTGCGTCAAAGCGAACCCTATTTCACTTGAGCCAAGAAGTCTTGAACAAAGTGAAGTTCCGACGGAGCGTCATTCTTGGTTAGAATGGCAGTGTAGTTGTTGGGGACGAACTTTGGTCCATTAAAGATTAGATCCTTAGGTGCCATTGAAAAACAAGCGAGAAATAAGAATGCCTGAAAGGTGTTTGGTAAAATGCCTGTGTAAAAACCGTCAGTTAATATAGAGAGAATAAGAGAAAAGAGAGAGAGTATGGAATACAAAAGTAGATAAAAGATTTAAAATCTTTTCTCTGTTTTACTTATACACGCCACTTGACAGCAGTTAAGATGAATTTGAACAGTCTTTACACCTATCAGCCATGCAGTAGTTAAGACAATAGTTAATTGGCACGGGAAATAAGTAATGATTACTATGCACATGCAGTTTTTCAAAAAAAACTGTTCCCACTAAACAAGTAATTATGACTGTCTTTATCTCACTTAAACCAATATTCTGATAAAATATAACCATTCAAGTATTGACCAAAAATAAATCAAGTAAATAAATACTGCCACGTAAGCATCAGAACTTGACTATTATCAGAATTTAAAGGTCATCAGAATATGGCTTCTGTACTCAAAAAGTGAATGTTTATTTCTGTAATTCTTCACACAAATACTGATATGGTTTCCGCAGAACTTAATCATCAGAACTTCCATTAGAACTTGTCCTCAGAATTTATGCAACTGACACTTAAACTGTTCATCTAAAACAATATTGATCACCACAGTAATTTTCATCATTCATATGGAGTGTAAGTGTGTGCTTTAAGCTAAATATCAGACAAAGAGTAAAGTCTGATTCACTTTAGTACATCTTAGAAATAAGGCATAACTAAGAACTTTGCTTAAAATCTGTCATTAGTCTGAAGTCTACTAAAGAATGAGTTCATGCATGAGTTCACCTCAACTGTTTTGTACTCATTTTATGCATCTTTTGATATTCTTTTTCACAGGAGCTCCTCAGTGTAAGTGAGTCACAACTGCTTATCAGAATTTATACTATTATTAGAGTATTTTTCCAGTAATCAGAGAATGTGAAAAGTCACCAGGAAAATTTTATTTTGCTTTTCTAATACATATTACTTAATACCAGCAATGCACGTGGGTCTTCCCTTCCACATATATTGTTCTCTAGATCTCAAAGGAGTACCTGATATTTATTTATTTTCTGTACTTGTTCTTTTGATAAGTGAGGCTTATCAGTACTTAGTACATCCATAAGATTTACCAACATCAGAACTTAACAGATAAGAAGCACTATTCTAGTTTTTGACTTAGTAATAAGATACACAAAGTAAACCTGACCAAGCTCAATATCAGAATTTGCTTGTGTTAAAAGATTTCCACATAAACAATTACTTCAAACATGGGATCTTTAGTGTATTAGAGACTACTAGGTTAGCATCTAGCACAGTTATACTCATTGGATTGAATAGTAACAGAAATATTCATATCACTATCAGAGTTTAGAAATTCACATCAGACAACAATCAACACTTAGGTAAATTTCAATTTAAGCACATATTACATAAAGATAGTAATATCTGTAAATACTGATCATAAGGTCTGATGTATCAAAACATAAACTAAACAGATTTAGAGAAATAACCTGAAACCATTCCAAGTTCATTTACCAATCTTGTAAAAGTAGCTTCACATAGTGGTTTTGTGACGATATCTGCTAGTTGTTGATCTGTTGGAACAAAATGCAATTCCACTGTACCTTCCATCACATGTTCCCTTATGAAGTGGTACCTAATGCTGATGTGCTTTGTCATTGAGTGCTGAACTGGATTACCTGTCATAGTAATAGCACTTTGATTATCACAATAAATGGGTATTTTAGAATATGTTAACCCATAATCCAGTAACTGATTCTTCATCCAAAGAATTTGTGCATAACAGCTTCCTGCAACAATGTACTCTGCCTCTGCAGTTGATGTGGAGATTGACTTTTGTTTCTTGCTAAACCAAGAAACTAATCTGCCTCCAAAAAATTGGCAGCTTCCACTTGTGCTTTTCTTGTCAATTTTGTACCCTGCAAAATCTGCATCTGAGTAACCTATTAGCTTAAAGTCTGATTTCCTAGGATACCACAATCCTAGATCAGTTGTACCCTTATGGTACTTGAAAATTCTTTTCACAGCTGTTAATTGAGGTTTCCTTGGATCTGCTTGAAATCTTGCACAAATACAGGTAGCATACATGATAAAAGGTCTACTTGCAGTTAGATAGAGTGGTGAGCCAATCATATCTCTGTAATCAGTAATATCTACTGATGTACCAGTATCCTTGTCCAATTTTGTTACAGTGGCCATAGGAGTGGATGCACTTGAACAATATTGCAATCCAAATTTCTTCAACAAATTTCTGGTGTACTTAGATTGACAAATAAAAGTTCCTTCTTCATTTTGCTTGACTTGAAGGCCCAAAAAATAGCCAAGTACTCCCATCATACTCATTTGATATCTTGACTGCATTAGTTTGGCAAACCTTTTATAAAGTCTGTCATTTGTGGACCAAAAATAATATCATCAACATATATCTGCATCAAAAGTAAGTCCTTTCCATGGTTGAGATAGAATAAACTTTTGTCAATAGTCCCTCTGTTAAATCCACTTTCCAGAAGAAACTGAGCTAATATCTCATACCATGCTCTCGGAGCTTGCTTAAGGCCATAAAGTGCTTTATCAGGTCTGTAGACATGATTAGGAAATTTTGAATCTACAAAACCTAGAGGTTGTTCAACATATACTTCTTCTTCCGATTCTCCATTAAGAAAAGCACTTTTTACATCCATTTGAAAGACTTTAAACTTTTTGTGAGCAGCATAAGCCAGAAATATCCTTATGGCTTCCAATCTAGCAACTGGTGCAAATGTTTCATCATAATCAATTCCCTCCTATTGAGAATATCCTTTTACAACCAGCCTTGCTTTATTTCTTGTAATTATGCCATCACTATCAGTTTTATTTCTGAACACCCACTTTGTACCAACAACAGATCTATTCTTTGGTCTTGGCACTAGGGTCCAGACTTTATTTCTTTCAAATTCATTTAACTCTTCCTGCATTGCTTGCACCCAATCAGCATCTTGAAGAGTTTCTTCCACTTTCTTTGGTTCAGTCTGAGAAAGAAAAGAATGATAGAGACAATTTATTTGATGTTGTTGTTCTAGTTCTAACACCTGCTTCAGGATTTCCAATAATCAAGTCAGGTGTATGTGCTTTAGTCCACTTTCTTGCAGATGGAAGGTGATCTCTAGAACTGGATGCTCCCCCATGATCCATGCTGTCTCCATCATAATTTTGTGATACTCCCCCTGAAATTATGCTCTCTGAGTTGGATCCTTCAGAATTTGAGTTTCCAGAATTATCAGAACTTGTTCCATCAAAACTTGATGAATCAGAACTTGAAGAGCCTGTTCTAGGTTCTGATGCTTCTTGAGATGTGGTTGGATCTTCAATATGCTCCCCCTACACAGGTGCATTTTCCTTTGGCGTAGTCACCACAGTTTCAATAACATCAGAGTTTAATTCATCAGAGTTTGAAGTATCAAGATTTAAACTATCAGAATTTACGGAATCAGAATTTAAAACTTCATTCTCAAATCTCAGCTGATCATGATCATTGAAATCTTCAAGTCCAGTAATCTTCTTATCATCAAAAGAGACATTGATAGATTCCATGACAACTCTTGTTGTAAGTCATATGTCATAGACCTATTTGTATATTCGAGGATTCAACTCAACTCAAATAAGAATGTAATAAGTAAATAGTGGATCTACCGTCAGAGAGATCTCGCAAAGTAATATCTGTCAAAGGATTCAGAAACAAGGTTCATCTACAGACTTGAGGAGTTAATTCACTGGAAGAAGTTCAAGAAGTTGATCATGCCTCAGTGATATAAATCAAGATCGTGGATTTAATCAAGTGACAGAGATCTCGTCAGAGTATCATTAATTACAAGGATTTAATCTGAAGAAAATCAAGTTGTCAAAGTTAAGATATGAAGAAACGTCACGGAAGTTAGTCACTCATGAACCAGACAGTACATCGAGTGTCAACGTTGAAGTGGTGGAATTGATTCATAATTTTCAGTGATTTTCAGAAGATTGTCAGAAGAATGGATGCTGCTCAGGGTTAGTATTAATTCTCTATTAATTAATTAAGTCATATAATTTAATTAAGAAAATAAATTAAATCTGCAAAGATTAATTTATTTGATTAAATAAATTAATTGATTAATTAATTCAGAATTAATATTAAAGATTTTCAGAATTTTAATTGATTTAAAATCTGTTTTAATTCAAAGTCAACCGTTTGTATTAGTATGACAATCGGTATGACAATCAATAGTCATACCGAAAGTCATGCCAATACATTTGATTGTCTTATTAGAATTATATTAGATTAAAATCTTTTATTAATTCAGCAAGACAATCCATTTGAACTAATATGACAATCGGTATGACAATCAATAGTCATACCGAAAGTCTTGCTAGTTCAGTTGATTGTCCTACCGAAAGTCTTGCTAGTACAATTGGATTGTCTCACCGATTGTCATTGCAGTTCATTGAAGTCTGTTGTTTATTTAAAAGAAGCAGAAGACTATCAAACAATCATTCGAACAGAACACAAGTCAACAAAAGAGAGAACACAGCAGAAAAGAAAAGAAAATATATCATCCTTCATCTGCAGAAATTCAAGATCAAAATTCTAGTTTCTAAAGTTAAATCCAAACCACTAGAATTATTTATCTTGTTCTTGTGTAACAATCTAGCGGATCAAAATCCCTAGAACTTAATCTCAAATCGCGTTTAGCATTTGATTCTAATTATTGCAAAAATAGAAAAAGTTCATGTCGAATTTATTCTAAATTTGTGATAATTAATTTGAGATTAATTCCTTGTAATCGATACAGTTGTTGTAACACCTTTCAAGTTTAATAATATTTTTATTTAACTTGAATTTTGTTTCACATTTTTTATTCCGCATTTAAATCGATTATTCGGTACTGTTTGTATTCAACCCCCCCTTCTACAAACACATTGGGACCCAACAATTGGTATCAGAGCCTTCTGATTAACGAACAAATCAAGATCCTAGACTTTTGTGATTTTTCAACTCCTTGAATTTTTATTTATTCAAAAATTCATAATGACTTCACATAAAGTTGGAACCGTTAAAATTCCACAATTTGATAAAGAGAATTATATCATGTGGAAGAAGAAGATGCTATTATTTTTACAAGTTGCAAATCCCAAATATTCAAACTTGTTAAAGAAGGGTATAAAAACTCCGATGATTATTGAACCGGAGGTAATAATAGATGGTGTGGTGACTACTGAAGCTAGAACCTATCCAAAAGAGCCTGAAGATTTTACTCCTGCTGAGAAGGAAGAAACCTCCTTGGATGCCAGCCTTCAATTAATATTAATTGATTCCCTTGATCCCTTGATGAACAGACATGTGATGAACTGTAAAAATTCCAAACACATGTGGGAAACTATTGAGGTGATTAATGAAGGCACAGAGGAAGTTAGGGAGAACAAGTTGGAAATCCTAACCTCTGAATATGAACATTTCAAATCAAATCCAGGAGAAGGAATTACTGAAGTGTTTGAGAGGTACAATGCGTTGATCAACAACCTGAACATCAATGGAAAGTATTATTCAATCAGGGAGGTCAACAAAAAGTTCCTTTTAACACTGCCAGCTCATCTTGAACATAGAATCACTGCCATTAGAGAAGCTAGAGATCTGAGTGAGATTTCTTTGGACAGGCTCTATGGAGTGTTAAAAACTTATGAGTTGGAGCAGATTCAACAGAAGGAAGTCTACGGGAAGGATAGAATGGTCAGCACATCTAATGCACTTGTAGCTGAAGGTCAACAACAACAACAATCTCAACAGTTAGAAAGAATGGTACAGTGTTCCAAGGCTGAGGAAAATATGTTAGTAGCAGAATATGATCCTCCTACTACAAATCAATCAAGTGATGATTGTTATTCCTTGGAAGAGCTGGAGCAATTGGAAGACGAGTCAATGGCCCAAATTGTCAAGAGATTCTCCCATGTCAGATTCAAGAGGAATCCCAAGCTTAAGTACAAGTCCAACTACAACAAATTCCAGAAAGGTGGATCTTCATCCTCTAACACCAGCAGTGGTGGATACAAAACAGGGATGGTTGATCGGAGCACCATTAGATGCTGCAATGAGTTGGGACACTTTGCCACAGAATGTAGAAAGCCAAAGCAAGTAAGAAAGAACTCTGAAAGGGCTTATCTGGCAAAGGGAAGAAGCTGGGATGATACTGACAGTGAAGATGAAGATGAAGGAAATCTTGCTCTTATGGCTATTGATGGAAAAGCTTCATCGTCAAGAATAGAGGTAAAACTTTCTGATGCTGAAATGGTGTATCATCTAAGAGGTAACTTAGATTGTGCACGTCGTGATAATGAACTGTTAAGTTTACAGATCACAGACCTTGAGAAAGAGGTCAATGAATTAAGACTTGTGCACATTAATCAAGACAAATTAAAAGAACAGGTATCTTTTCTAGAGAATAGAGTTGACTGTTATAGAAAACTCGAAACTATTCTCAAAGACAAGATCACCGGTCTTGAGACTAAGGTTAGAGCCTACTTCAATTCTTGTTCGAAGGCTAAAGAGTTCTACAGTAAGCAAGCTGTTAATCAAACATCTGGAATAGGTTATGATTACAATGCTGCTATTGGAGAATTAGGCATAAACTCCCCTCCTCATGCTAAAGGGAGGGAAGTACCACATGTGCTTAAGGGTGTTGATGAACCCCTCTATAAAGCATCAATTGCTGAACCATTTGATGCGACCTCTTCTGTTATTCAAGAAGAAATACGTGCTGAGGATCATGCTAATGAGAAGATTGTTTCCAAGTCAAGTGAGTCGAAAGTTCCAGTCAAAGTTGTGAAAGCAACTGAGACTAACTCAGACACACATGAGTTGGATAACAATAATGCCATGTCTACCATGCATAAATTACCTGCTATTAATCACTCTCATAAAGCATGTGGTGTTGCTAATTGTATGTCTTGTGCTTTTAATATGATGTATGCTTATTTTAATGGTAAGCATGTGTCTAATGATAAGACTACTCCTCGTCAGCATGTGAATAACAAGAAGCATGATAGGTCTAAGACTGCTAGTCCTTCTAAGGCTAGAAAGGAGACATTTGTGCCTAAGCTTAAACAGAAATTTGTTAAGGCTGTTTACAAGGTCAAATGTTCAGTCATTGAGAATGTTGAGACCATTAAAATTAAAAATGTTGTTTTGTCTGACAAAGGTCAGTTCTACAAGTATGCCGGGCCCAACCAAGTTTGGGTTCCGAAGAAGGTCTAATCCATTTGAAGTGCAGGGTAGTATACAGGTGTAACCGGTAGTGTGGATTTTTGACAAGTGGATTATCAAGACATATGACCGGAGATAGAGCCCTGCTATCAAATGTGGTTGAGAAAGCTGGCCCCCTGATTACCTTTGGAGATAACAGCAAAGGTTTATCTGAGGGATATGGCTGTTTGCAAGCTGGGAATGTTATCATTGTAATTTTGTATATTGTGCTAGGTTATTATCAGGAAGCAGTATCTAACATATAGCACCAGTGACGAGACTTGAGAATATTACGACATATCAGGCACCTGCTGCACATTACACTTGGAATTGGACTCTAGTAAGATGTGTACAAGTGTACTCCTGATTGGTAAGTCAAAAGAGGAAGTCAATGCACCACAGTTCATGGACTTTGCAGTTGCAGATCTATTGGACTATGCAATTTCTTCTTCACAATCTCACTTCAGGTTGGTATGAACTAGTATACTGCTCAAGCAATCGTCAAGGACATGGTATGGCACTCTAACAGAAGTTATAATTTTATATGAATAAGTAGAGTCGTCATATTAATAACTATCTTATCACTAAGCACAATCATATTATTTTATATGTGCAGTGGTATATTGATAATGCAACATAACAATTAGTATCTAAAGTACTTGACAAGTATCGGTCAATGATATGTTGTTAACATTATGTTGCAGATATTTGTAAGCTTTTGACATGAATGAGAATTACTTAGACTTTACCCTAAGTGATCAATGTTTTATCAAAAACTCATTCATATTGAAAAACAAAATTAAACTTCTTTCTACATTAGTGATTTCTTATTTCATGTAAAATCTTTTGAAATCACTATTGTAAATCATTTTCTCTCTATTACCATATGTTCTATGATACAGGTTCAGTCTCCATTGACTTTCTTTCATTGACAGTCATGAGGTTGAAAATCCACAACGTCTATCCCAGACTGTAAAGACAAACACAAAAACAGAACCAACCAACACTCTTTTACCACTAAAAGTAGTATGAATGAGCGTGAGGGAGATAGTGCCTAGTGCACCACATAAGGAAGGTTCTGTAGTCAACCCAGTAGCTCTGTCTCCTACATAGATGAGTAGTATTTAAACTGAGACAACTGCTAGCCCCCATACATCTTCTCAAAAAGATGTAATGGCTGAAAAGGCACAAAAACAGTTACTAGATTCATTCTCTCAACAGGGTGAGTCTATTGAATTTTGCCTGTCGGCCAAGGTATCCGATGTAGTGTCACCACTTCAAACATAAACAATTCTTAATGCACAAGGAGAGCTTACACACACAAAGGATGAGTTGACGGAAACAAGAGTTTCGACCATTTTAAGGTCAGATTCGATTGTTCAAGGTTCGTTAGTGGACCAATTGCCTTTACAGGTGTTTGGAGAGGATACTGATCCAAAAGCCATATGTCAGTGGTCAGTGTCTACCTCCCCAGGTTTAAATCCCCTGGATGCATCTGCGGATAGTGGATCTGACATAGGTGCAGATCGGCAACTTGTTGACAATGATTCAGATATTACCTGATGAGTCACAAGGAAATGTCTTCACAGACATTAGAAGGGAACCTTGATCTTTATGCTAAATTCTTTGGATCATTGTTTACCTTCCCAGAATTCAAATCTGGAACCCTAAAAGGGAAACTAGCAACTTGTAGATTATGACTCAGATTCATCTGACGAGTTTAACAAGGATGGGGATTTGTGAACTCCCATTGCACCACCTGTGACCTCCTTAAGGATGGCTAAGGTGATTTTCCTTGCAGGTACAGCTGGAATATGGAGCTATGAGAGGAGTGATACACTTGTGAGAAAGAGTGTAAACACGAGTGGAGAGAAGAGTGAAACACATGTGAGGTACACTAAACAGAATCACACACTCACAGTGAGGAAGAAAGAGAAACTACTTGTTATTTCTTTTCCAACCAAGTGAAATATGAGAACTCCTTCAGACGACGGCATACATTCCTTCTTTAAGGGGGAGATAAAAGCTTAAGAAATAGTTTGGAGGATTCCTCAACTAAGGGGGAGAAATAGCAGGGAGGAAGAAAAAGATCCTAAAAATGTACACTACACCACACCATTGTTGTTTGTAACTACGGATCCTATTGTACGGGAGAGGTGGTAAACACAAGGTGATTTCCTAGTAAGGGAAGAAGCTGTTAGGGGAGTACCATTGATTTTTATCTGCGGATCCTATTGTACGGGAGAGGTGGTAAAATGAAGGTGATCTTCTTTAATCAGTTGATTCTCATAGGGGGAGAAGCAAGAGATATGGGCTTCTCAACAGGAAATGTGGTTGTACAAATGAAGATGGAACTACTTGAAGATATGTTCAGTCTAGAGGAACATCTACTTGGAATCTGGAAAATGTTAAATCTCATCCAGAAATTTTCTGCTATTTACTTTGCATGTATGTTTATATCTTTTTCTTATTTGTTAGTTGAGTTATCCTCTAGGTATTTGTATGTTATTGTCTAACAAACAAATAGGGGGAGATTGTAAGTCATATGTCATAGACCTATTTGTATATTCGAGGATTCAACTCAACTCAAATAAGAATGTAATAAGTAAATAGTGGATCTACCGTCAGAGAGATCTCGCAAAGTAATATCTGTCAAAGGATTCAGAAACAAGGTTCATCTACAGACTTGAGGAGTTAATTCACTGGAAGAAGTTCAAGAAGTTGATCATGCCTCAGTGATATAAATCAAGATCGTGGATTTAATCAAGTGACAGAGATCTCGTCAGAGTATCATTAATTACAAGGATTTAATCTGAAGAAAATCAAGTTGTCAAAGTTAAGATATGAAGAAACGTCACGGAAGTTAGTCACTCATGAACCAGACAGTACATCGAGTGTCAACGTTGAAGTGGTGGAATTGATTCATAATTTTCAGTGATTTTCAGAAGATTGTCAGAAGAATGGATGCTGCTCAGGGTTAGTATTAATTCTCTATTAATTAATTAAGTCATATAATTTAATTAAGAAAATAAATTAAATCTGCAAAGATTAATTTATTTGATTAAATAAATTAATTGATTAATTAATTCAGAATTAATATTAAAGATTTTCAGAATTTTAATTGATTTAAAATCTGTTTTAATTCAAAGTCAACCGTTTGTATTAGTATGACAATCGGTATGACAATCAATAGTCATACCGAAAGTCATGCCAATACATTTGATTGTCTTATTAGAATTATATTAGATTAAAATCTTTTATTAATTCAGCAAGACAATCCATTTGAACTAATATGACAATCGGTATGACAATCAATAGTCATACCGAAAGTCTTGCTAGTTCAGTTGATTGTCCTACCGAAAGTCTTGCTAGTACAATTGGATTGTCTCACCGATTGTCATTGCAGTTCATTGAAGTCTGTTGTTTATTTAAAAGAAGCAGAAGACTATCAAACAATCATTCGAACAGAACACAAGTCAACAAAAGAGAGAACACAGCAGAAAAGAAAAGAAAATATATCATCCTTCATCTGCAGAAATTCAAGATCAAAATTCTAGTTTCTAAAGTTAAATCCAAACCACTAGAATTATTTATCTTGTTCTTGTGTAACAATCTAGCGGATCAAAATCCCTAGAACTTAATCTCAAATCGCGTTTAGCATTTGATTCTAATTATTGCAAAAATAGAAAAAGTTCATGTCGAATTTATTCTAAATTTGTGATAATTAATTTGAGATTAATTCCTTGTAATCGATACAGTTGTTGTAACACCTTTCAAGTTTAATAATATTTTTATTTAACTTGAATTTTGTTTCACATTTTTTATTCCGCATTTAAATCGATTATTCGGTACTGTTTGTATTCAACCCCCCTTCTACAAACACATTGGGACCCAACACTTGTTCTAAAATTGTAGACTCTGAAGGCTTTTGTGGAAAGTGGATATCCAACAAAAATTCCTTAATCAGCTTTTAGATCAAATTTGGATAGTTGTTCAGGATGAGTCTTAAGAACAAAACACTTGCATCCAAATACATGAAAGTACTTTAGATTTGGCTTCTTTTTCTTCACCATCTCATATGGTGTCTTTCCTTGCTTGTTGATAAGTGTTGCATTCTGAGTAAAATAAGCAGTCTGCACAGCTTCAGCCCAAAAGTAGGTTGGTAACTTTGCTTCATCAAGCATAGTTCGTGCAGCTTCAATAAGAGTTCTATTCTTTCTTTTAACAACTCCATTTTGCTGTGGAGTTCCAGGAGCAGAGAATTCATGCTTTATTCCATGGTCTTTGTAGAACTCTTCCATGATCAAATTCTTGAATTCAGTGCCATTATCACTTCTTATGATTTTCACAGAGTCTTTGACCAATTTATCCAGTTGTTTGACATGATCAATCAAGATAGATGCTGTTTCACTTTTTGTGTGCAGGAAATACACCCATGTGTATCTGGTAAACTCATCTACTATGACCATAACATATTTCTTCTTTGTAATAGACATGACATTCACTGGACCAAATAGATCAACATGTAGTAGGTGATAAGGCTCAAGAATTGAAGATTCAGTCTTGCTCTTGAATGAAGATTTTCTCTGTTTTGCCTTTTGACATGAATCACAAAGGCCATCAGGAGAAAATACTGATTTTGGCAGTCCTCTCACAAGATCTTTCTAGACTAGTTCATTTATATTGTTAAAATTTAAATGAGAGAGTTTCTTGTGCCGATCCCAGCTTTCTTCAATTGATGCTCTGCTTAACAGACAGATTACAGAACCATCAGAACTTGTTGATAGCTTGGCTTCATATATGTTACCATGCCTGTATCCCTTCAGAACAACTTCGCCTGTAAATTTGCTTACAACTTCACAGTGTTCTTCAAAGAAATCCACATGATAACCTTTGTCACAGATTTGACTAACACTCAGCAGATTGTGTTTTAAGTCCTGAGACTAGAGCTACTTTTTCAATGATGACATTCCCAAGATTGATATTGCCATATCCCAGAGTTTTTCCCATGTTGCAATCTCCATAAGAAACTAATGGGCCAGCTTTCTCCACAAAGTCTTATAGTAGGGCTTTATTTCCAGTCATATGTCCTGAACATCCACTGTCCAGAACTAGGATGTTTTTCATGTTGCCCTGCAATTACAAAAACCACTAATTATTAGTTTTAAGGACCCAGACTTGCTTAGATCCTTTGGCCTTATTAAGTTTGTTAACATTTGCAGCGGATTTAACTTCAGAGTTTATGCTAACATTTTTATTATCAGATTTTACAGTATCAGACTTTGCATCAGAACTTACACTAGAAGGAATAATGCTAATTTTCTTTAAAGAAGGTTTTATTTGATAATAATCATAGTACAAACTATGATATTCCTTACAAGTATAAATGGAATGCCATAAACTACCACAATGAAAACAAGGATTTTATGTTTTAAACCTAACAGTCTGACTCTTAACTCCTGATTTAGGAGGTAAAGAGTTTATATCCTTATTCTTCCTGCAAAAAAAGCAAGATGGTTAGTGTTTCCACAATTATTGCATTTCTTTCTAGGAGCATTAGGAACAGACTTATAATTATTGCTTTTATTCACACCTTCCTTTCCATTCCTATTTTTTTAGGTGGCTTTACCTTGTTTACATTCTTAATCTCTTTCAGCTTATACTTAAGCTGCTTCTTTGTCATTAAGCCTATGTTAACTTCAGTTGGTTTATCCTGTTTTAATTTGTCAGAAGTTGACTCTGCCTTAACTTCTATATCAATATGTTTCATCTTTTCAGAATCAGACTTTACAGTTTTAGCTACAAACTTAACAGGATTTACCTTTGGCTTATTGGTCTGTTTAACAGTAATTGGCTTAATTTGTTCAGTTCTTATTTTACTTTTATCATCTCTATAACCTAAGCCCTCTTTCCAGTTTCCACTACTTAGCAAATTTTGAGTTGTTCTGCCAGAGTTAGTCCAAGTCGTAATAATCTCTCTTTCCTTTTCTAACTTAGTTTTTAGAGATTGATTCAATTTTAACACTTCATCTCTAACATAAAAAGCATCATCTCTTTCTTTCTGAGTTTGATGGAACATAACTAACTCTTTTTCTAAATAGTTATTCCTTTTCTTAAAAGCCAGATTTTCAGAAGTTAACCTATCACATGTTAAGGTCTGATCTCTATAGATAATGAATATGGTTTTAAGATAAGATCTCAACTCAGTAATATCATCAGTATGAAAAGCATAAGCTGTTTGAGGTACCTTTAACTCAGCAGCATCAGAACTGCTATCAGCATTTGCCATCAAGGCATAGTTCTCCTCATCTTCAGAATCTGAAGTGTTTGTCCAGCTTTTCTTCTTTGTGACAAGTGCCTTGCCTTTGTCACCTTTTCCTTTCTTGCAATCAGGAGATATGTGGCCTTTATCACTACAATTGTAGCATTTAACATTTGAGTAATCTCCTCTGTCAGACTTTCCTGCTTTGCCTTCAGATTTTCTGAATCCCTTCTTATCAGAACTTCCACTTTTCCTGGAAAACTTCTTTCCCCTTCTGAATTTCCTGTAGGCTATCTTTGTGATACCCTTCACCATAAGAGCACAAATCTCATCATCTCTTCATCCGCATCCATCTCAGATAGACTTTCAGTTTCTGAATCCTCATCATTATCAGAACTTGATGAATCTGAATCAGACTTTGTGATGAGAGCCTTTCCTTTGCCTTTCTTTGAGACAGCCACTTTGGGGGATTCTTTCTCAGCCTTAAGAGCAACTGTCCTTGACTTTCTCCCATGTCTCTTGCTTCTTTGATCCATCTCAAGTTCATGAGTTTTGAGCATACCATAAATTTCACCAAGAGTAGTTTCATCAAGAGCATAGTTATCTCTTATAGTAGTTGTCTTGGAAACCCAACTTTCAGGAAGAGCTAAAAGGAATTTAAGATTGGAATCTTCAAGATCATATTCCTTATCCACCAGTGACAGATCATTCAAGAGTTTGACAAATCTGTCATATAAACCAGTTAATGACTCATCAGGTTTTGAGTCAAAGTGCTCATAATCTTGAGTGAGTATTGTCCTCCTGTTCATCTTAATTGCATCAGTTCCCTGGCATCTTGTCTCCAAGGCATCCCATATCTCCTTTGCAGTCTTGCAGTTAATTACCCTGTTTGACATGACATTATCAATGGCACTATGCAGCAAATGCCTTACCTTTGCATCCTTGGCAATAGATGAGATATCTTCAACTATATACTCATTTTTCTACTTTGGTACAGTCTTTGCTGGCTGATCTGCAACTACAACAGAGAGCTTGGTTGGCTTATGTGGTCCTTCATTAATTCCATCAAGGTATTCTGGATCTGTAGCTTCCAGAAACATAGCCATCCTCACTTTCCATATGGGATACTTAGAAGGTCTCAACATGGGAACCATAATTGTCTCATATCGACTGTGGATTTGAGTCTTTGGAGTTTCTTCAGTTTTGGTGGGCTTGGTTGAAGTTTGTTCTTCGTCTGACATGATTTAATTATGTATCCTAAAATATATCAATTAGTTATCTTTTCCTCCAAGTCTTCTATTCTTCATAGAATTCTTCTACATGCATATCTTTTCTTATTTTAGTCTTGATCTTCTTTCCCTTCAATCAGCCGCCTTCCTTATTTGAAAGTCTTCTTAAGTCCTGATATTATCTCCTGATGAATATCTTCTGATATCTTAAGTTTATGATAACTTAAGTTCTGATAACTTAAGTTCTGACTTCAGTATAAGTACTGATTTCCAGTTAAGTCCTGATTTGTCCTGTTAGTCAAGATCTGAAAACTAAACACAAATCATTATTAGACATGACATCACAAATATATCTAACATAAAATATGATGTTTATTTGAGAAAACAAATCCAAAACGGTACCGGTTTTAGGATAATTATCCAAATCTGTATATTTTGTACTACGGTCTTGGTCTCGGCGCTTTGGTTACACATATTACGAGATGATAATTATAATAGTTTAATAAAAAGATTCTGTTTCTCGAAAATATGGGTTTTATCGATTTACCGAAACAAATTTTGTATCAAAAATATTATGTCGGGACCCGCACAGGGAAAACCGTACTCCGGATCAAAAAAGTCAAAACATGGAAAATGCTAGGAATATTACAAATGGGTTAGGAAGGAGTTTTCAGAAGAGTTTCGGGTTGTAAAAACGTAAAAACGGTTGAAGTCGGTTGGTTCCCAATTATACAAAATAGTTTATAAATACTCGAAAAAATAATTTATTAAATCCATAAATCATTTATAAAATCATATAACAACATAAAAATTAATAAAAACATATCACAATTATCTATACTTTATTTTGGACATATAAAAATTAAAATACTCAAAGTATATCATATTTAAACATCCAAACACATATATCACTTCACAGATAATTCACCAAAAATTCATATAATAATCACATAATATTTATTTATTAACAAAAATAATTACACGTCATATCCCGAATATTACAATGGTCCTAAGGAGATGGGCTTCCAACATGTCCCTGGGCTTCGGCAAGGGGAAACACCGTCTTTTCAAGCCAACGACCATTTACTGGATGAACCCTAATCTTCGGGATTCCCAAGGGCTTTTGGACAGGAATTTGCCACTTGGGGAGTCACGACCATCTTAATGATGACAACTGTCATGTCTCGAGATCCTTACCGCCATCCTGTCGTCGAATCTTAAACGTCTATAATCTCAACCGTTGGTTTCAAATCCAAAGTTTCTTAGACCAAGTAATGCAAACGTCGTGCCCCTGGAACAGTATATATACACCTCTTCCTTTCCCATTTCATTCTTTATTTTTTTCCTAACTCAACTCTACATTCTCAGAGCAAGGAAAATTTACAGCAACACGGGCATTTTCAAGTCTAAGTTTCCACAATCATCATATCCATCCTTCCTCACTTTAGATAGAAGTAAGTTAATCTTGTATCTGGAATTTTGTCTTTTGATTTCCTAATGTTCCTTTACGTGCATGTTGAGTTTTATGGTTTTTCCCGTTAATCTGTGGCTTCAAGGGTTAGAGCCCTTGATTTATGTGTATGGGTATTTTAGGCTAGAACTTGGGGGAATTATTAAATTAACCATGGATTCTCTCTCCTTTTTTTTAAAGTTTTTATGGGATTTGAAGATGGCATGCGAGTGTGTTCGTGGTTTTGAATAGTCTTCAGACCGTTGAAGCCTTTGAACATATTTCGGAAGCCGATCCCTTAACTCCATTAGCTTTTATCTTTCCTATTCTTCGGACCGATCCGCGCTGTTGTACTCGGCCTTCTCTTTTCCTTCTTCTTTATTCTTGTGTGTTCCGTCCGAGTACACGACTAACATTTCCTCATTTTCGGATGCAGAAATATGGATCGGTCTAATCAAGGTGCCATGCCTTCTAATATGGCACGAATTTCTTCGGGGCCCGCCTATTTTAGCGATAAAGTTGCTTTCCCAGCCGCAAACAACCCCACACAACTTAAGAAAACAGACATAGAAATCTTTTATACCAAGTACCACATCCCTAGAGGAGCCTACCACCTATATATGATGAAGGAAGCAGATATGATATACCATAACCCGCCGGTCCCTGCCGTTTCAGGCGACTACACAATAGGGATTTTCGAGGCTGCTTCTGATGCGGTTTTCGAGTCCCTCTGCTGAAGCTCATTAAACACCTTTTTAGGGAGATAAAGATAGCTTTCATCCAGATGGACCCTAAGGGGTTTATCCATATAAATAACTTCTATTTCCGTTGCCAGATAGCGAAGGTGAAGCTTTCGACCACCCTTTTATGGTTTCACTATGACTTTCGTAGGAACGGGAAGAGTGACGGCTTCTTCACCATAAGTTGAAGGGCCGGTCGGGGAGACTGGTGTGCCACTAACTCTAGCAACAAGAAAAGCCATATGCATTAGTGCTACATCTCCGGCATGTTATTCCCTAACAATACAACAAAAATTACAGAAGGGGGTTGAATGTAATTCTGGCTACTTTTTCAAATTTAAATAAAGTTCTAACTTGATAAATATAATAGTGTTTGATTAGCAATGGTGCGGAATAAAATAGTGATAGAAATTAAAGCACTAAGTAATAAAAACACAAGCTTCTAAAACTTTCTGGTGGATTTGAAAGTATCCACCATATATATATATCAAATGAGAACCCTGTGAAGCTTTGAATAGCTCACAGCTGCTTACAAGTTTGAACAACTAAACTACAGAGAAATGCTTACAGAATACAGCTTGATATGTTTCTCTGAAAATAGGCTTGCTTAGTTTTTTGTTCTACTTGCTACACTTGGTTTATATATCACCAAGTTTACATGATAATAAGACAAGATAATAAAACAAAACATATCTAGTCTATCTCCATTTTACTTCACTACTCTATTCCAGCATCTTTGAATATCTTCACAATTGCATGGAAATGGTAATGCTTCTTTGTTCTCAAATTCCTGCTTAACAGGCTACCACATTCCTTTTGAAAACACCCAACACATATGACTGTGTTGTCACTGTCAACAACTATTTGAATTTGATCATCCATCGGGACTATGCTTGTCATCCGTCGGGAGTCTTGTAGATCATCTGTCAGGAGTCTATTTGCCACTTGACTCTATTTCACTTATAAAGAATTATAAGACATCTCATATTTACAATTAATCAACCTATTCTGAATATCAATCTAGTAGTCAACATGACTTATAGATCCTAAGCAATCTACTTGACTAATACATGTTGTTTGCAGAAATGTGCTACAGTTCTTATTTGTTACATAAGCTACTCACTCGATGGATGTCAATTTGTCATCCATCGGGACTATAAAGTTCATCCGTCGGGACTATAATTGATCATCCATCGAGTGCTACAAAATTCACTAAGTTAAATCTACTAAGGTACTTTGTTTAACTTATCATCAATGTAACGCCCTCCAGACCCGGGGTATAAGTCTGGGGGTTACTAGCTAATTACCAAACCTATACAATCTAATTAACAATTAATAAATAAATGAAATTAAACCCCTTTAACATTAACCAGGATCTTTTTAGGTTGAAGTATGAAAACAAGAACCACTAACTACTTTTATTACAACCCAACATTCAAAGTCTCACAAACTCTCTTTATTACAAACCATTGTCTAATTCATTTTAAACTAAGTTCAATTTTTATTCAAACACACATACATACTATCTATCAACACTCCACCTGCTCGGGCAACTCAAAGCTTTCTTCCTGGATTGGGATCAACACCTTGGGTATAAGAGGATCCCGAGGCTTGACTCGCTTCTTTACCACTCGAGTCCTGATTGGTTTCATATTCCTTCTTAACTGAAAACAATAAGGTGAATAACAACAAAATGGGTGAGCCAAAAGTTGCTCAACAAGTCCACAAACATATAAACAGTGTTAAAGCATTTTAAATGAATCCGCCATCCCAGGTATATCTGCCAAGATATAACCTCACGAGAATAGAAAGAAGGCCATTACTGGCGAGTACAAATAAACTAAAATGGACACAAGTTCGCATCTATATTCTGCTAATCAGTCAGAATATAATGTAGATCCATATCTCAATATATAGATCTAGTCGGGTACCCAGGCACTACGACCCACGTCGAGGCACCAGTCATCCCGGTCCTCAGGATTAAGACACACTCAATCCCAAAATATCATTATCCAGTCCATCGCTTAGCAACCGGGACAATCGGTATGCTTTGATATATTCCAAACACTAGAATATATCAATCTCCATGTGTTACCAACAGAATATGAATCAAGAATCCAAAGAAACGGAGAAATTAAGAATTAAAATGAAATATGAACAAAGGAATAGGGATTGTATATTAGTGATCAAGAACAATAATCAAGAGAATGTAAATGTGATAAATATTTGAATCAATATCACTATTCTGAAAGTAGAATAGAGGAAAAACTTGCCTTCTACGCGACTTACTGCAATTGAATCACTTATGTCTATCACCTTGGACTATTACCGACTCAACTGGCCTGTCTGGCTTAGCTTCTGTTGGAAAAACAGACTGGTTAAGTCACTTCGTACTTCATTTGCATCTTGAATCGACTTCAAACCGATCCTAACATCTACCCATGCGCTTATGACTGACTCATGTATTACATATAAGCAAGTAAGACTCGATTAACCACGTAATACACATAAGCACATAAGCACATAATCATTTTTATGGTTAAAATATTTTTAAAACCAAAATCGACTCGCTGATCGCTCAACTGATCGTTATCTGACTCGTTTCCCATTTTTTCGGAATTTTTCGGACTCGTCTCGGCACGTAACTTGACTGATAATCAAACAAGTCACAAAATCAACTAACTTCTAAAAGAAATTAAGCTTTGATATTATTTTTAATGAGAAGGATTCATTTTTCTGAGTTAACAGGCTTTCGTTTCACGCAAAACGGACTAACGGTTGAATTATTATTAATTAAATACTGATAATTCCATTTATTAATCATTATAAATAATTATTACTAATTTTTAAAACCTAAAAATAATTTTTAAATCATTATTTAAGAAAATCAGAATTAAAAATAATTATTCTATAATTTTTGAAATTAAAATGAATTTATTATGATTTATTGAAAATTATTTGATTAATTATCAAAATAATTAATCACTTTTAAATAATTAATAAGTAATAAATAAATAATACATAATTAAGAAAATAATTCAATCTGATTTTTAGAAAATAATGCAGAATTATTTATAATATAAATCAATTAATTAATCAATTTATAAAATAAATAAATCTGATTTTTAAAATTAGTAAAAATAAAATAAAATTAAAAATCCAGAAACAGATGTCAGAAATCAAATATCTGACAATTCAGATCAAAACCGGGTAATCTGAACGGGTCAAACGGGTTGGATTCCGGGTCACCAAGAACACGCCGGAATTTTTCCAGATTCCGGTGAGTTCCCGGAGTCCGGCCAAGCTCCGATCAGCCCCAAATCAACACCGTTTGGTGCTGTTTTTGAGTGCTTTTCATTGCAAATCAACACAGCAATCCAACCACGGCCAAAACATCACAGAATAACTCCTGAATCAACTTCTCCGGCGAAATCGACATAAACTCCGGCCAAAAATCGAATTTGCAGAATCGTACATGAAATTGAACGTTTAATAGTGCAAATCAAAGCTAAGAACATATACAATCATAACCCTAACCTTTCAGGAACCACAGATTCACAGAAATCATCGAGTTGTATTTTGAAAATCTGACATAAACCCTAGAAATCGCGAATCACTATCCAGGCATAGTTTGTTCAATTAAACACCATGAATCGACTATAAATCATCTAACAAAGCTATATCAATCATCAAAACATCAAAATAACCCCAGAATCAAAAAGCCCTAATTCGAACATAAACCCTAGAAATCAAAAATCAAAAACGATGCAATAAAACGTGAAATTGATGCAAGAAACAGAAAGAACGGATCAAAACCTTCGATTTGAGTACTTGAATCACAAGATTTGATGCTGTAATCACTGAGAAATCACGACTTGATTCTTCGACCCGAACCTGTTCTTCCCGACCCGATTTCAGAGAATTTTTGGTAATTTTGCAGATTTTAATGATTAATTATAATTAATTAAATAAAAATTAGGCAATTTATAGTAGTAAAAATAATGCTCCTAATTAAAATTAAGGGGCTAATTATACATTAAATAAAAATATTGGGCCCTAATTTTTAAAATTTTTGAGTATTAAAATTTAATTTATAAATATTTTATATATGCAATATATATGCCAAAAATTCCCAAAAATTGTGAATAATGCAAAAATGCAAAGAAATAATATAAATGAAAGTCCTATAATTTTATAAAAATAAAAATGTGATTTTTGTGGGGTTTTTGACACCCAGTGGGGCCCGGAAAAATCATTTTTCGCAAAACGAGAAAATTTATAAATTATCTAGATGTTCAGAACAAGGCGATTGTAAAAGCCATTTGATGAAAAATAAGGCCCATTATTTTATTTGAAATACTGGCTTTAAAATCATCATTTGGGTCGTAAAACGTTTGAAATAAAACCTATAAATGCATAATAAAATATCTGAAAAATACCTTAAAAATACAGAAATGACATGGGATACACGTATCACGTAACAGTTAGGGTTTATCAGATAATCACACATAAATGACACATTAATTCACATATTTTATTATAATCATGATATAATATAAACGTAAAGTTCCCAGTCGTTACAATCAAGTTCACAAAATATTCCTAACAATCTCCCCCAATTTATGTCTACTGAAATTGTAGCCATAAATTAAGAGAAACTTGATGATAACAAAACACCCTAAAAATACAGATTAAAAAGTGGTAGATAAAACTGATAAGTGCTACAAAATTTATTGAAAACTGAATAAAGCAAAGTGTACAAAAAGTTCTCACAATTATTATCAAGGTGCTCCTCTAGTCTGAGCAGATATTTCTATTTCCTTGATTGTCTGAATTTCTTCCCAAGCTTCCTGTTGTTCTCCTCTATTTGATTCTGGAGTTGTCTGTGGAATTCAAGTTCATCAGCTTCAGATAAATCCAGCATTTCTTGAATTTTCACTAGAGTATCATTGCTAGAGATACTCAATTAGTCATCCAATCTGAAGAATCTTCTAAATCCCTTATCATCCATGAATTCCATCAGCTAGTAAGGCCTCAAATGCACTATCTTCCCAGTGAAAGGAATTGATAGAGTTTTTGGAAGTGCATCTTTGGCTTTATTACTCCTTAGCTCTTCAATCTTCTTCAGAACCAATCTCCTTGCAGTCACATTGAATCCAAAGTTCTTTTTGAAAGATGAGTAGATCTTTATTAGTATAGATTGGCTTTCTTCTAGAATCCTGTGAAGAGGCCATGTGATTTCTTTCCCTTCCTTGTACTTAAACACCAATCTTTCAGGAAGATATCTGTGAGCATCAATTCCTCTTACTTCTACCAGTTCATCCAAGTAGAGGTTCAAATCTGAAAACTCCTTGATGTCACAGATGTACAATAGATCTTCCTTGTTGACTGTAGATTTAGATTTGGTTAGGGTCTTGGTTCTGAGAGTTACATGCTTGCTTTTCTTGGTAGCTCTTATCTTTATCTTCTTTGGCTTGTTGAAGATAGGTAAGTTGAACTCAGGAATTGGCAGACTTTCCCAGTCTAATGGCTCATCCTTGGGAATAATAGGCTCACCATGAACATTCTTAGTTGGATCCACCCTGAATTCTTCATCTACCACTGAGGGCTTGGATGTCTGAGTTGAAGTTGTAGACTTTTTGGGAATATAGTCTTCCATTTCCTCATCACTAAAGTCCGATTTTCTTTTGGAATGGAGCTTGTATCTGAATCTTCTTTTCTGTTGTGTTTCCGGTTGCAATTTCTGATCTTGGGGTTTAGCAATCACAGATGGTTGTGCAGAGATCTCAGTTGTATTCTTCACAGCTTGAAGTTTGGCCAAGATAGCAACTTGTTCCTTCTTTTGCTTGAGCTTCTTAGCATCTAAGGCAGCCTGCTTCTTTTTTTACCTGATTCTTTCCTTCTCTTCCTTCTTAGCTTCTACAAACAGAGGGTTTCCAACCACTACACAGATTTCCTTACCATTTCTGTATATTTTGGCAATTTTTCTTAAAAATATAGAAATGACATGGGATACACGTATCACGTAACAGTTAGGGTTTATCAGATAATCACACATAAATGACACATTAATTCACATATTTTATTATAATCATGATATAATATAAACGTAAAGTTCCCAGTCGTTACATCCTTCCCCCCTTAAAAGAATTCTGTCATCAGAATCTTCTATGAAAACAAATGAGGGTATTTCTCTAACATTTCACTTTCGAGTTCCCAGGTTGATTCTTCAACCATAGGATTTCTCCACAACACTCGCACTAAATATACAGACTTATTTCTCAACACTTTCTCTCGTCGATCTAAAATTCTTACCGGCTGTTCTATAAAAGACAAATCAGGTTGGATTTCTATCGGCTCATACTCGATTACATGCCTAGAATCAGGATTATATCGCTTAAGCATGGACACGTGAAACACATTGTGAATATGCTGCATATGAGGCGGTAAAGCTAATTCGTATGCAACTTTTCCCACTTTCTTCAAAATTTCAAACGGTCCAACGTATCGTGGTTTCAATTTACCCTTATTGCTAAATCTGGTTAATCCTTTCCATGGCGATATTTTGAGTAGTAAGTTTTCTCCTTCCTGATAGTCCATATCTTTCCTGGCTTGATCTGCATATTTGCGTTGCCTGTTTTGCGCTGCATCGAGTCGTTTTCAATGAGTTCAATCTTTTCTTTCATCTGTTGAATTAGTTCTGGACCCAAAATTTTGCGTTCTCCAACTTCATCCCAATATACTGGTGATCTGCATTTTCTCCCGTACAATGCTTCATACAGTGGCATTCCAATGCTGGCGTGATAACTGTTATTATAAGAAAATTCCACTAGGGGTAGATGTTCATCCCAACTGCCTTCAAAATCGATCGCACAAACTCGTAGCATGTCTTCAATCGTTTGGATAGTTCTTTCACTTTGCCCGTCGGTTTGCGGATGATACGCGGTACTCATGTTCAATTTAGTTCCAAGACATTCTTGAAATTATCTCCAAAATCTTGAGTTGAAATGAGGATCTCGATCAGACACGATAGATACTGGAACTCCATGTCGCTTCACAATTTCTTTGAGATATATGTGCACTAGCTTGTCGAGTGAAAATCTTTCATTGATTGGTAGAAAATGTGCCGACTTCGTGAGTCTGTCAATGATTACCCATATCACATCATGATTTGCCTTTGTCCTTGGTAGTCCTACCACAAAATCCATCGCTAGATGTTCCCATTTCCATTCTGGAATGTCTAATGGTTGCAATAATCCATTCGGACGTTGATGTTCCGCTTTAATTCGCTGGCATGTATAGCATTTACTTATCCATTCAGCTATTTCCTTCTTCATGTTCGGCCACCAGAAGTTTTCTTTCAGATCATGATACATTTTTGTACTTCCTGGATGAATGGAATACTTCGAATTGTGCGCATCTCGCATTATTTCTTCTTTTAATTCTACTACGTTAGGGATCCATATTCTCGACGCAAAGCGTAAAATTCCTTCATTATCTTTCTGAGTTGTGATTTCTTCTCCCGTCAGGTCATCATCTCCCAGGAAGGCAGTCCAGATCTAGAGTTGGGGCCTTCTTCTCCCCTATGTCCATGAGCTCTCCACTATCATCACCATCATCTCCAAAGAAATCTATAGATTCACCAACACCATAGTCAACATCATCATCAGCTCTAGGTGGCATGGTTGTGATGGCATCCTTTGATCTTTTCATTGATTAAGTGGTATGCACCAAGTTTAGCATCTTCTCTGCATTTTCATTGCCCTGTCCAGCCAAAAGTTGATATGCTGGAACAGGATGAGTAAATGCATTAGCATCCAAAGAGATGGAATCTATGACAGCTTGATCATGCTGAGATGGTTTCTCTTTGTCTGCATCATTGACATTCATTGACTCACTAACAATGATGCCCATCCTTATTTCTCATGTACCTGTATTTCTCTCATGTTCTCTCTGTTTTTGCATCAAGTACTCCCCTTGACTTCCCACCCTCACACCTTCACCTTCACCATCTAAGGTGGGACTCCTCTCACTCACTTTTGCCAGACCTGAAGAAATGGTCTGCATTGGTTCACTCATTTCCTCTTCTTTTGCCTGGGAGCAACCCAGCCTCTCACTCAATTCACTCCCTGCCCTCAGTCCTAAGAGTGATTGTACTACTACTAGGTCATCTGCACTTGTGACAATTGTTGGGATTTGAAGTTGTGCAGAGAGAACCGACGGATGAGGAACATCCATCGGGATAGTAGTTTGGCTAGCCGACGGATGACTGTTGTTAGGCACATCCGCCAGGATACAATCACTACTCGACGGATGAATAAAATCCACCGGGATAGAAGAAATGAATGATTTTGGAGTGGAGACTATTGTAGACTCTGTGCATATTGATGAAAATTTGGATACAGATGTCTCAATAGACTCAGAAAGAACTGGCAAGTGAGCCAACAAATCATCTAAAAGATGATGCTCACTTGCTTGAATTTTTGGCTTCTCCAATAGAGTTAAAGATGGAGAATTTGGAAGTGATGTATTAAATCATGTCTACATCCAGTGAGTGTGTGGGTGAATTTGGTGTTTCAGGTGCTTCAATTATCAATGATTTTGGCCGTGACTCCATATTTATTGGAGCCACATCAAGCTGACTTTGAGATGGTGCAGTGATTAAGTCTTTAGCTCCAGTTTGCACTGTGTATGTTCCCTGTGCATCCCCAAGGGTTTTAGATCTTTTCTTTCTAGCATAAGTCTGTGGTGAACTTGTGTCCCTAACCCTCTTGGCCTGTGCTCTTGGTTGGGAGCTTGTTTCAATAGTAACATCCTTTTGGGAGGATGAAACTATAATTGAGCTGATTTCCTTATTAACAACCACAGCTTGTTGGGAAACTGTGGTGTGGCTAAGCTTGTATACACTATTCTCACCAGCCTTATCCTTAGGGTTTCTTTATTTTCACCCTGTCCCTCACCTAACTCACTCTCCTTCACACTCCCCTCTTTGTGTTTGGTAGTTTTTGCAACTAATTTCTTTTGAGAGAAACCATAGGGGGCTTTCTTTGTTTTGGGTTTAGAAGTTGTTGTTTTGGTAGCTTGGGTAGGCATCTATTGGGTCATTAACACAGATGCCATAGCTACACTTGAAGGCAATGAAGTTTGTGAGATTGGAAGTATGGAGACAGTGGTGCTTACCTCACTTACACGAGGGCCCTACATGATTGGAAAGTAGAAGAGAGGAACCTCTTTGTGGTGACTTGCTCTGTTGAGATCTGCAATGATTCTCTTTTCTTGAACCCAACAATTCAGTTTGTTGGTTGGGTTCTCAACAGCAATGTTCGCAATAAGATGGTTAGCAAGCATTATAAAGAATCTTGCATAATAGACACTTTTACCTCTCTTATTAAGTTTCCCTAACTCAAACATGATCAAGTCACTAAAGTTAAAGTACTTATCAGTAACTAGCATATAAAGCATGTTAAGCATGGAAATGTTAACATAATCAAAATTACTCACTTTACCAGAAAATATCTTCGTTACCACATCACATAGATAGCTCCATTCCTTTCTAAGACCTAGCCTCTTAACTCACTTAACTTAGAAGTTGAAAGTGCATAACCCATAGAATTTAGCATGGTAACTAAATTATCATCAGTGTGTGGAACAGTAGCAGTGTTATCTAGAATTTTAAAGCATGCTTTGATAATGTCACTATTAATACAGAACTACTTACCTTTAAGAGAGAAAGTTATGGTCTTGTCAGAAGATTGGTACACTGCAGTTGTCCATATCTCCTCCACAACTTCACAGTAGATTGTGGGTGATTCCAGCATAACATAACTGAGTTTGCAGCTCTTCACAAAGTCCATCATTTTGTGAAAGTCTCCAGATTGTGGAATCTCCTTGTTCACAAGAGCTATGAAGTTGTTCTTTTTATAGATGAATCCAGACTGGGACATGATTTTGACTACTGGTGCCATTGTTAAGATATGGAAATTTGCAGAGAGAGTATTTGCTTTTGAGAAGAAAGAAGTTAAAGCAACTGATTTGAGAATGATAAAAGAATAGAATAAAAATGAATTCTGCTTTTATACTATCTCAGAAATAAACTGTCATCACTGTCATCACTGACCATCTCCACATTATCAAACTTGAGGCTTTCATGGAAATCTCCATCTTGCAGTCCTTCAATCTTTTTATCATCAAACACAACATGTACTGATTCTATAACAATGTTGGTTCTTAGATTGTAGACTCTATATGCCTTTTTCACAGCATATCCAACAAAAATTCCTTCATCTACTTTAGCATCAAACTTTCCATGTTGATCAGTTTGATTCCTTAAAATGTAACATTTGCAGCCAAAGATATGAAGAAAATTTAGAGTTGGCTTCCTATTCTTGAATAATTGGTAGGGTGTCATGCACTTTGCTTGATTAACCAAAGAGAAATTCTGAGTGTAGCAGGCAGTATTAACAGCTTCAGCCCAAAAATATGTTGGCAACTTTGATTCTTCAAGCATTGTCCTTGCAGCTTCAATAAGAGATCTATTCTTTCTTTCCACTACTCCATTTTGTTGTGGAGTTCATGCTGAAGAAAACTCATGCAGAATCCCATTCTCTTCATAAAATGATCTCATCACAAAATTCTTGAATTCCATTGTCACTCATGATTCTTCTTACTTTAAAGTCAAGATGATTGTTGACTTGCCTTATGTGATTGATGATGATTTCACTAGCTTCATCTTTAGACTTTAGAAAATATGTCCAAGAGAACTTTGAGAAATCATCCATAATTACTAGGGCAAATCTTTTTCTTGAGATGGACAACAGATTGACTGGTCCAAAAAAATCCATGTGCAATAATTGTAAAGGTTCTTCAATTGTTGAATCAAGCTTCTTTCTGAATGATGCTTTGATCTGCTTTCCTTTCTGGCAGGCATCACACAATCCATCCTTAGTAAACTCCACTTGAGGAATACCTCTAACCAGCTCTTTCTTGACAAGCTCATTCATGGTCTTGAAGTTTAGATGGGACAGCTTCTTGTGCCATAGCCAACTTTCATCTTGACTTGCGTTACCGAGAAGACAAGTGACTGACTCTACATTAGATGAGTTGAAATAAGCTAAGTATACATTTCCTTTTCTCACTCCAGTGAGAACCACTTTATTGCTCTTTTTGTTTGTCACAACACAGGCTTCTGAATTGAAAGTAAATGAGTTGCCCTTATCACAAAGCTGACTGATACTCAACAAATTATGCTTGAGACCATCCACTAGGGCAATTTCTTTAATGATGACATTATCTTTTGAAATTAAACCATATCTCACAATATAACCCTGTTGTCATCTCCAAAAGTGATACTTGGGACAGCTCTTTCCTTGAACTCAGTGAAATAACCACTGTCCAAATACCAAAGATTCTTTCTGTTTCCCTGCACACATCAAAATCAAATTAAGTTAATTCTGGTACCCAAGTTTCCTTGGGTCCAGCCTTGTTAGCTTTCTTCTTTGGTTTCTTAGGTTTGATCTCATTTGACTTGGGAATTTCTTATTCTTCCTAGTCATTTGAGTTGGACCTTTGAGACCAGTCATTATAACAGAATTATCAGGCACATTTTGATTAACAGGAAAAGGCATGCTATTTGCAAACATGTTATTCCCGTAAGGCATGCTAAATGGCATTTGAGGCATACTAAATGTAGCATAATAAGGATTAGGTGCAAATGGCATTTTAGCAAATTATGTATTCATATTCTGAGCAAATATAGCATTCATAGGCATGGTAGGCATGGCAGTCATGTTGGGAAAAGAAGAGGGTGCAGATATGGAAGTAGGCATAACAAGTTTGCAATTAACAGACAAGTGATTAACACTACCACACTTAACACAGATTTTTCTTGGTGCATATTTATCAGGTGTGTAGTTGTTATGTTTGTTAATTCCTACTTTCCCATTTCTATTGTTTTTCTTTTTAGCTTCGGTTTTCACCTCAATCTTTTCCAATCTGTCATTCAATTGCTTGATAGACAGATGACCAACATTACCTTTCTTTTCCTTCCTGAATTGATTTGATTCTCATGGAATAAAGTTCTTTAGAAACTGATCCATATTTCTTATTCAACTTAGCTAGCTTAACTTTGCTAACTGGTTTACTCACAGCCGGCGGATGTGGCTCTTTGTCACTCGACAGATAATCCTTTTGATTATCTGACGGATGATTTTCATCATCCATTGAGATTTATACAAAAAAAAATTATTTAAAGGTTAAGTTATTACTCAACAAAAACTCAGGCTTCTTTTTACTCTTCTTCCAGGCTGCATCACAAAAGGACTCAATACCTTGAACTTTAGTGATTTGAGCATGGACATCTCTAGATGATTTCCATGCCTTAGTCACTTCCGATTCTCGTTCAAGCTGCTTCTTTAAAATCTCTTCTTTCTTCAAGGACTCAGTTAATTCATCCTTAGCAATCTTACACTCAATTCTCAATTTCTTAAATTCAATAAACTGAGACTCTAGCACATTATTCCTCTCACTTAAAAAAAAGTTTTCTTTAATTTTAGCATTTTCCTTAGTGAGGGACTTAAGTGTAACACACGGGTGATATAATTCTATGGACATGTCATTTATTGCATCATTACACTCAGATTTAGATAAATGTGCTAGGTTAGTGGTGATTACCTGATTGCTTAAAGAACTCATTTCTGTTTCATCATATTTGCTCATTAGGGTTATATTGACATAGCTTGATTCTTCATCTTCATCCAATCCATCTGCAGCCCAATCATTCTCCTGTGTGATGAAAGCCTTTTCCTTTTGTTTGAGCAACTCAAAGTATTTCTATTTATAATCAACAGGCTCAAACTTCTTTTTGCTGGAATCAGACTTTCTACATTCACTGGCAAAATGACCAGCCAAGCCACATTTGAAACACTTGAATTTTGACTTATCAACCATGTTTCTGTTTGGCTTAGCTTCTTGAATTTGAGCTTGAGCTTGGAAAATCTTCTGGATAATAATGCTAGATGTTTATCAATATCATCTATGTCATCTTGGATGAAGTGATCTTCATTTTCAGCTACCAGCCCTTTACCCTTGTTTTCACAGACCTTTGATATGAACTCAACAGCTTCTACCTTCATCTCTTTTTCCTTTTCTAACTCAGAAATCAGTGCTATGGACCCTCCTTTCTTCCCTCCTTTCTCCATCCTCTCATCTTGCTCTATTTCAAGCTCATAGGTTTTTAAGATGCCATACATTCTCTCCAAGGTGAACTCCTTGTAATCTTGTGAATTTCTCAATAAGACTGTCATTGGCTTCCACTCTTTTGGAAGAGATCTAAGGAACTTGAGGTTAGAGTCTTTTGTTTGATAGACTCTTCCATGCAACTTCAGAGCATTTAGTAGCTTTTGAAATCTACTAAAAATATCAGTGAGAGACTCATTTTATTCATAGTGGAAATGCTCATATTGCTGAATCAGTAGCTGCATCTTGTTCTCCCTTACTTGCTCAGTACCATCACAAATAATCTGGATTGTATCCCAAACCTCTTTGGCTATTTTACAATTAATGATGTCATCAAATATATCACCATCAACTCCATTGAATAATATGTTCATGGCTTTCTTTTCTTTCCTGACTTGTTCAATGTCAGGATCTGACCATTCATGCCTAGGTTTTTAGACAGATGGTTCATTTCCAGTTGCAGCTCTCATTGGTACATGAGGTCGTCTCTCTATGTAGTCCAAATAGGCCTCATCTTGAGAAAGAAGATGTAGGTGCATCTTCACCTTCCAGTGGTGATAATTATTTTTTTCCAGAAATGGGATCTTTACTTCAACATCCTTTTTGTTCATCTTGTTGTTTGTTATGATCTTTATACTCTTTGTTCTTCAAGAGCTTGCTCTGATACCAATTGTTATTCCCTAACAATACAACAAGAATGACAGAAGGGGGGTTGAATGTAATTCTGGCTACTTTTTCAAATTTAAATAAAGTTCTAACTTGATAAATATAACAGTGTTGGATTAACAATATTGCGGAATAAAAGAGTGACAGAATCAAAGCACTAAGTAATAAAAACACAAGCTTTTAAAACTTTCTGGTGGATTTGAAAGTATCCACCAGAGATATATATATATATACATATATATATATATATATCAAATGAGAACCCTGTGAAGCTTTGAATAGCTCACAGCTGCTTACAAGTTTGAACAACTAAACTACAGAGAAATGCTTATAGAATACAGCTTGATATGTTTCTCTAAAAATAGGCTTGCTTAGTTTTTTGTTCTACTTGCTACACTTGGTTTATATATCACCAAGTTTATATGATAATAAGACAAGATAATAAAACAAAACATATCTAGTCTAACTCCATGCAACTTCACTACTCTATTCCAGCATCTTTGAATACCTTCACAATTGCATAGAAATGATAATGCTTCTTTGTTCTCAAATTCCTGCTTAACAGGCTGCCACATTCCTTTTGCAAACACCCAACGCATGTGACTGTGTTGTCACTGTCAACAACTATTTGAATTTGATCATCCGTCGGGAATATGCTTATCATCCGTCGGGAGATTTGTTGATCATCCGTCGGGAGTCTTGTAGATCATCCGTCGGGAGTCTATTTGCCACTTGATTCTATTTCACTTATACAGAATTAAAAGACATCTCATATTTATAATTAATCAACCTATTATGCATATCAATCTAGTAGTCAATATGACTTATAGAATCCTAAGTAATCTACTTGACTAATACATGTTGTTTGCAGAAATGTTCTACAGTTCTTATTTGTTACATAAGCTACTCACTCGATGGATGTCAATTTGTCATCCGTCGGGACTATAAAGTTCATCCGTCTGGACTATAATTGATCATCCGTTAAGTGCTACAAAATCCACTAAGTTAAATCTACTATGGTGTTTTGTTTAACTTATCATCAAGTTCACAACATATTCCTAACATGACATCTTTCTAGCTGAGTTCAGCGTTTTGAGGGACGTCGACCCTACTTCGATAGTTTTACCGGTCCTGGGAGCTGAAGACTCTGCGTACTATCACAAACTAGTTAGTGCTAAACTTCCGAAGTTGAATATTACCTAAATTAAGGACCCTGACTGGTTTTTCGCCCAATGGGGTAGTCATAACACTTTTTACTTGCTTGCTTTTTTTGTAATACTGCTTGTAGATATTCGGGTTTACTGATATTTGGCCTATTTATTGATATTTGTCTTATTTTTTATTGATACAGTGTCTATCCGCCAAGAGATTCTGGAAAGGAAGAAGCGATAGGCCGAGGAGAGGTTAGCCCAATAGCGGGCTGCTGAAGGGGATTCTCGGCCCAATGGTGCCAATGTTCGTCCTCCCGTACCTTCATCCACTCATTCGCCCACTCCTTCATTGGAGCTTACTAGCGAGAATAGGCCTGACCCGTCGGACTCGGAAGCCGACCCCCAAAAAAGGCTTTGTGCTCAGGATGTGGATGTTATAGAGACGTATGCCCCGAAATCGGGTGTACTTTCTTCTAACTCCATTGTGTCCAGGGCTCCTACGGCCGCAAGGGAGGTTGTTCAGATCTCTGTAGAGGGCTGATGCTTCCGAAAGACCATGTAGTCTATGCCACCATCGACCCTACCGATGCCTGTGCTGAGCTTATGGCTCGTCTTTTCCTGGTACATTTTTTCCTTTGCTTTTACTATATTCCCTTTTATTTCCTTTATATCATCTTTTTCGTAATTTTCTTTTGTGCATCCTTTTCAGACTGTTCCTTGGGCGGCTGTTGTGGCCGACAAGGTCCAAAACATGCAGGCCATGATGAAGACGATGGCACAGATGGAGGTTAGGGTGACCAAGGCTGTAGAGGAATTGGAGGGCAAGCTTCGGCCTTGTAGATCGACAAGAGGAAGTTGGAGGAGGAGCTTTCCCAACTGAAGCTAAAGGTCAAGTGGAGGGATGCCTAGCTGAAGGTCTCTAGGAAAATGCTCCGTAAAGTGAAAAAAAAGCTGGAGGTCACGGAGGAGCGGTGCTTCCAAATAGGCTTCGATGAGGCGGCCAATCGGGTCTACAACATGGGTTCGGATTATAAGCTTTATTTGATGATGGCATAGACGACCACCTCGATAAGCCTGTTGAAGATGCATCCCTTGTCATCTCCAATCCTGACGAAGACCTCTCTGTTTAGTTTTTATTGTTCCTTCTTTTTTTATTTTAAATTATGTAAAACGTAATGCCTTCGGGCTCGAGTACTTATGCCTTCGGGCTTTTTTTAGTTTAACTACATTTCGTTTCGCCTTTTTGGGTTGGTTTTTGCTTGGCATTTTTATTTTATGTTTTATTTACTTCTTCGTCCCTAATTTGGGCCTTAGTAAATTTTTGATAAATTTTACGTCTTCGGCCCCACTTTAGGATTTAGTAAATTTTTGAAAAGGTTCACTTCTTTGTCCTCAATTTTGGGCCTTAGTAAAATTTTTGAAAAAGATTACTTTTTCGGCCTCGATTTTGGACCTTAGTAAGTTTTTGAGAAAGTTTATTTCTTCAGCCTCCATTTTGGGGGCTTAGTAAAATGTTTGAAAAAGTATATTTCTTCGGCCTCCATTTTGCGCCTTAGTAAACTTTTGAAATTTTTTACTTTTTTGGCCTCAATTTTGGGCCTTAGTAAATTTTTGAAAAGGTTTACTTCTCCGGCCTCAATTTTGAACCTTAGTAAATTTTTGATAAAGTTTATTTCTTCGATCTCAATTTTGGGCCTTAGTAAATTCTTGATAAAGTTTACTTCTCCGACCTCAATTTTGGGCCTTAGTAAATTTTTGATAAAGTTTACGTCTTCGGCCCCACTTTGGGCCTAAGTAAATTTTTGAAAAAGTTTATATTTTTTACTCCACTTTGGGCCTTAGTAAATTTCTGAAAATTTTTACTTCTTCAGCCTCAATTTTGGGCCTTAGTAAATTTTTGAAAAGATTTACTTCTTCGGCCTCAGTTTTGGGACTTAGTAAATTGTTGATTACCTTCTTACCGCACAGTTTTAAAGAAATACGTGTGATGACTTCAGATATCTAATAAGTTGGCTAATTTATTGCCCCTATCCGAAGGTCTATAATTTAACTTTAGAACTTATCAGGCGTTCGGTAATTTGCTAAACTAGACATTTATTATTCAATACTAAGTAAAAAATGGAATTGGAAACATGTAACTTTCATTGAAAAATGGGGATTCATACAATGTCATACATGCTTCACGTTTATAGAATTCAATTCACAATACTGAATTAAATGACAGAATTAAATGATCTAAAATAGACTAGCAGGGCTTCGGAAAGGCTTATTGGAAAAGTTTCCGGAGTCTAGAGGCATGCCAAGTGTTCTTGAAGGGCTCTCATGTCAAGGTCTTCAGCTTGTATGTTTCTAGCTTTTTTGGTGGCTTCGGTCACCGAGTAGGGGCCTTCCCAATTAGGCTGAAGAGTTCCTTGTTTAGTAGGCATTGATGTCGCTAACTCCCTCAGTACTAGGCCACCGGTGAAGAAATTACATTTTTTTCACGCCCGAATTATAGTATTGGGTAGCCTGAAGTTGGTACTTGAGATTTCTCTAGTGCGCTTCTTACCTTTCTTCTTCAAGGAGGTCTATGTTAGCCCTCAAGCTGACCTCATTGCTTTCAATATTCTAAATCTCAGTTTGATAGGAGTCCAGGCCTACTTCAACTGGGAGAATAGCATATATTCCATGGGCTAGTCTGAAAGGTGTTTCGCCTGTGGACAATCTAGGTGTTGTCCTCTAGGCCCATAAGGCCCATGGCAACTCTTCAGCCCAAATGCCTTTGGCTTCGCCCAGTCTTTTTTTGATGCCATTAAAGATGATCTTGTTCATGGCCTCAATCTCCCCATTACCTTGAGGGTGACCTATAGAGCTAAATTTTTGCTGGATCCCAAGGTGGTGCAAGAAAGTCCTAAATTTATTTCCAATAAAGTATGTGCCATTGTCCGAAACACACACCTTGGGAATCCGAAACCCCAGTATTACTTTATCTAGCACACACTTCTTCGCTGCCACTTTGTTATGGTGGCTAAAGGACGAGCTTCAACCCATTTGGTCATCTATTCAATAGCCACGATGCAATATTTCGCCTGTTTAGTGCTGGTCGACAGGATTCCCACAATATCTACTGCCCACATGATGAAAGAAATAGGGCTTAGAACCGAAGCCATTTCCTCTGGGGGTTGCTTTGGAACAGTGCTGAACAATTGACATTGCCTGCATTTCCTTGCGTACTGGTGTGCATCGGCTCTTAGCGTTGGCTAATAGAAACCTTGTAGGAGAATTTTGAAGGCTAAGGCTCTTCAAGCAAGGTGCTCGTCGCAGATGCCTTCATGGACCGTCTCTAGAGCTAGTTTCTGCTCTTTAATGTCCAAGCATCAGAGAAGAGGAGAGGAGGCCGACCTTCTGTAAAGTATCCCATTAATGATTGTGTAACTGCTCGCCCTGTATCTGACCTTTTGTGCCTCTTTTTTACTCAGAGGTAATGTCCTCTTCTCCGGAAAGGCTCGAATTGGTGTATCCAGGTTATTACTTGATGGATTTCCATACAGTGCTTCTTATTAATTGAAGGATTTTTCACTTCGGAGAGGTAGATCGAACCAGTAAGGCTCTGAGTCTCGGCTGATGCCAAACAGGATAGTGCATCGGCTCGCTATTATTTTCTGGTATATTTCAAATCCATCGGGCGAGGATAGGATGAGTCCAGCTTCGTACTTTGACCCCGCTACTGGACCATTTACAAAGAGCTTCCATTTCCCTAGTTGCTTAATCAACTGTTCTTTGGGCGTCAAGTTCTTTTGCCCTGATAAGGTGCATTCTACCATAAAATCGACCAGGGATTGTGCTTAGATGTTCTCAGCGCATAGTCCAGATCATATTCACCCAGCTTAATTGACCAGGCGACCACTCTTCCCAAAGTTTTTGTCCTTTTCAGGATTTTTTCGAGTGGCTGATCGGTCACAACTTGCACTGTTCTTCCTTGAAAGTAATGTCACAATTTTTTGGTGGTCGTGACCAATCCATATACAAACTTTTCGATGTTGGGGTACCTGGTTTCAGCATCTTTAAGCATGTGTGATACATAGAAAATAGGGTGTTGGTTACCTTCATGTTCGTTCACATGATTGCCCCTAGAGTTCGGTCTGAAACAACTAGATAAAGCTAAAGTGTCCCTTTCGTATCTGGTCTCATCAACAGGGGGATTTAGTCAATACTATTTTACTTGCTTAAAGGCTATCCGTCATTCAGGTCCCTATTCAAAGTTTTTTGAGCCTTTCAGTACGGCAAAGAAAGGAAGTGCCTTCCCGGCTGATCTTGATATGAAGCGCCAAAGTGCCTCCAATCGACCTATAACCTTTTGAATGTCTCTGATACATTTCGGGGGCTTCATATCCAATACTCTCTATATTTTTTCGGGTTGGCTTCTATTTCATGTTCACTTACCATGTACCCTAGAAACTTTCCATATGCTACCCCAAACGTACACTTGCTCGGATTAATCTTCATGTTGTTTCTCCTCATGGTTTCCAAATATTCTCGGAGATCTTCAGCATGATCTCGAAAGAGTGACTTAACAATCATGTCATCCACATAACATTCCATGTTGCACCCAATTTGTTCTTTAAAGACTTTATTGACCATACGCTAGAAGGTTGCCCCTGCATTCATCAGGTAGAATGGCATTTTGATGTAAGCGTATGTTCCTTTCGGCATGGGAAAGGTTGTCTTTAGGATATCAGCAGTGTTCATAGCTATCTGATGGTAACTTGAAAAGGCGTCAAGAAAGCAGAGGACTTGGTAGTGTTAAGTGGCATTTATGACACTTTATTACGTTCCGTAAAGCTTTGAATTGGTGTATTTGTACTCAAGTTATTGGTGTTTTAATGTGTTTTATAGTTTTTTTGCATTTTCAAGCATTATTTAGGTAACCAGGTCAATTAGCATTATTTTGGTGCTAATTTGGTGTTAAGGTGGTGTTGGAATAAAAGCTCTTGGAAAGCCGGCTCAAATTAGCAAGGAAAAAGAAGAAGTCAAATTTTTATTTAGGAGGTCAGCGCGCCCGCGCTGTGATAGCGCGCGCTCGCTGTAACACCCCCAAATCCGGGGTCGGGGATTCGGGTTGTCACGAGTTCCATTTCCCTTATCAATACTTAATCTTAACAGTCAACCAACTACTGCGTACTGTGACCCCACAATATACACACACACACACCATAAGTTATAGTCTCAGAGATGAATACCAAAAATAACACAAGTCATTTTATTCCACAATTATAAACCGCTACACCTTAAAAGGGTTTCTGAAAAAAATTTACATTTCCTTGCCATTATTACAATTCATAAATATACATAAGTCTGGTACATCAAAAGTTGAAAGCCTAGCCTATTGGTAGATCCTACCTCGGCCATAACGGCATCAAAGCCTACAGGAAACTGCGGAACGTTTCCTAACCGCTTGCGAATCGGGAGCTTGGTCCTGTTCATATTTTCTATCTGTTGTTGTGTGATGAAAGAAGAATGCAAGGGTGAGCAACAAGCCCACCGAAATAATATGTATAATAATTAACAATATATGAGCATTCTCATAGTACTCATGAAAGTCTTGGTCAAGAAGAAATGAACCAAGTTGATATCTTAACGCGACCAAGTCGCAAAATATTCAGTAATACATACATATATACTTTTCACAATCTTGGAAGTCCTCTTCCATGCCTAATATATACAGAGTTTCAGTTTATAACTGTATAAAAATATCGTTGCAAGGTGATCTCATATATCTAACCTTGTCTCAACGTTTTTGTGAAAATCTTTGTCATGCATAAGATAATCATTAACCAGATATAAGTGTAAAAGATGAAGTTACAAGATACTCCAATATACTTATATCTTTTCCAAATACTACTTGAATTACCACCGTTCAAGTTATAATCAGTTTCAAAAGTTCATCACACTGATGAGACTACAAGACAAGATTTGAATAGATTCAATCTTTGAATATCATTATAAATAATGAAGTTACGAGGTACTTCATTAAGTCCCGATATATATATACACCTATATCTATACATTTCATACACTCCTTGAAAACCTCTGTTATGAAAATTATAACAGAGTTGCAATATCCAATGAATTTGGAAAGGAGTTAACCTTGGCATAAACCTGATATCTTGCTGATCAGGCAAAGATACCAATAAGTAACCTTTTCTACTAGTAGATGGACGAATTCCCCACTGGTCATCACCCTGGCCACAATAGGACCTTATGCTGGACTGCCACTCAGCCACTTACGCATTTGATGGACTCCCACTGAGCCACTTACACTTTCATGGACGCCCACTGAGCCCATATTTCTTATGCCGACTCAAATAGATGAACTTACTTCCCGAACGACGGGCAAGTAATCAAGATGTTTCTCAAAACAGCAACCTCGTTGTAAATGTAAAATACACCACTGAGCCGGATCCCTCAAGTTTTGAGCGAGTATTTAAATCCCCTTCGAAAGGAAGATCTGTCACACCCCCAACTTAAATAGCAAAATAGTTATAGTTATTACATCATTTTAATGAGTACTACACAACCAAAATCCAAGATCTTACAGTTTAGGGTTTGGAACAGCCCAACACTATCAACTATTACATCTGATTACAAATACCGAGTCCTCACACAGCTATTATTACTTATTCTACCTGGGCTCGAACATAAGCATCCGCATCACAGGTCTTACGGGCAGTCTGCTTGAATCTAACCATGGCTGCTAGCTGTAATATCAGGGTAAAGCAAGAAGTGAGCCAAAAGCTCAACAAGTGCTAACAATACAACGCGAAACATAAATCGAGATATACCTTTAGGAATGACAATGGAATGACATAATCAATGATAATCGAGAGATAAAACTTATGTGAGTTGGCATCATTTTGCTTGCATCAAAACAAATTTTAAAACCATTCTTAATCAAAATCATTTTATGACGCTACGGATTACAGCCGGTGATCAGCCGCGAAGTAATCCCGAACCTCGCTGGGTTCTAAAACATTATTGGGAATCCCTAGGCAACTTTTAAGCCTAATATAAGTGTGGAAAGGACTCGCGTCTCAGTCCAGATCCACCATTCAAGAAAACATTTGTCCCCCTTTGGGACTGAAAAATCCACGTTTTAATCATTTTAAAAAAAACTGATGCCGATTTATGACAAAATTTCTTTCGACTGTAATTATTTTTATCAAGGGATTATAGATCAACTTGAAACACTGGAAATATGACTCTAAATCTCAGGGCCATGATCTACTAGACTTTACTATATTAGGGTAGTTGAGAGGTTTCCATAAACAAGAACTTAGACAAGGAAATTAAGCCAGGCTATTGGATAAGATGAAAGAGTAATGCCAAACTAGGCTTAAAGCAACGGATGTAGACAAGATATAGGTATTAGAACATCAAAAGATAGGCATCACTGGTTCCAATAGAATAAAGGTGTTAAAATATAAAGAAGGCGATCATCAGCTCAGTATATAACAGGGTATCAAGCTTTTAGGGTAAGGATAGGGTTATCAAACAATCATGAATGTATTTAAGAAATGATTGGCTTTTAGGTATCAAAATAAAGTTTCTATCGAGGCTATTTCAAGAGTTGAATCAAAGCATCAGGGTGCAACATCAAGATTTCTCAGGGATCAGTAGCATGATAAACAAAAGGATCAATAAGATATTATAACGCATCTCTAATTTATCATGGCATTAAACTATCATAAAAGACTTTTGAACTACTTGCAATATGTACTCGAGGGTTCATGGCATTTCTATGTAACTCAAAGATAAACAAAAGATACTCTTGATTTAAATATATCAAAATGACTCAGGATAATTGCATCGATATATATATGAACTGTTTACAGTAAATGCGAAGGTCAAGTTGAATCACTTGCCTTGAGATAGACTGGTCTGGTCTGACTGGTAGGAGCAACAACTGGAGCTTCACTCGACTTTTATGGCAAGTTTTCCCTCGTCTCGAGATCCTACATAAATAATAATAATCCTCATTATAATATATTCTTACCATCTTAACCTATTTACAACCCGAAATTAAACATGGATGGCACTTAGGCCTATACGCACTTAATTCATATCCACCATTATATTTTCAAATGTACACATGTAGCCACATAATCACATATCGTATATTAATACCAAATAACATCATATACACCATAATGCCACACTAGGCTTGGATGATCTCGACTCACCACTCAAGTTACTTGGTCGCTAACTAGACGAAGTCTTCGAATTTGGGCTTCCTAACTCAATGTGCCTTTCCTAAATTATCCAAAACCTATTGACCCTCACTTGTGCCTTTTGTTCTACTGACCTTATACTATCTTACAACTATGGTGGTCGACCTAATACTCACTTCTAAGTGTCCTAAAACTATGCGATAAGTGAAAGTGCTCACTGGTGCAAATTTCAGAATGGTAACTAAGGTTTCTTGAGTGCATTAGACACTCTTAAACTACAAGTTTTTCTTCAAAATTTTTACACAAGACTCTCCTGACCTAAGGGCATCTCACAAGCTTGATGTGGCTCAAAGGCCTGGCTTGGGCCTTCTTGGGCCTAAGCTAAAAGTCCAAGGTTCCCCTGTTTTTCTGGGCAGAAAATGCCCTGACTTGAATTAACTTGTGACACATGGTTCTAGCTCATATCCTATGAACTATGGTTGGAAAAACTTCTCTGACACACCCTCTAACTAAGGCCCAATTGGGCCTAATGAGGGCCTACCCATGACATGGCCAAATCTCCCTATTTCTAAGTTGTAACAAAACTGTCCCCTGCTGGACAGATTTTGTTATTCTACTTGTGCACCTAACCAAATGACATGCAAACCTCCAATCAACTCCTAAAACCTATTATATATTCCACATACTAACTTCTGGTGGCTTGGGCCTCAAAGTGCACATCAATGACATGGTCAAAACTCGTTCTAAACCTCAGGGTACTAAACTGATTTTTCTGCAGAAACTATAACTCTCATTTTCCAAGGTTTTGACTTGACAAACCCAATTAACAACAACTAAATACTTAAACCAAGACCTATACTTGGTATTCTACTGAACTAACTCCCTTTTTCTCAAAATAACCTTGGTGAGATCATCCTTACCTAAGGTGCAACTATGGCAAAACGAAAGAGACTACTCTTAACAAATCGCAAATCTTCATGCTTTTGAAACAACAAGATATATATTTTTATAAAAGATAACCACAATTTATTACCATGCAACAAGAAGCATAAATCAATATTATCACATTATTCCTACTGAAATTAAGGCTCACTAACAAAATCTTTTCCAAATGATCAAAATCTTACAACAAACTAAGAGAATTCCACATGCATGCATGCCTTCGGGTTTTTCAAACCAAACAACATATTTTCTACATATATTCCATCTTAAAATTGACATGCAAGCCTAGCATAAGGTATACCTAGATGATCACTTAGCATGCAAGGAGTTTTATCAAATTTTCACCACAAAATTCAAGTCATTATCACATAAACATGCAAAAATTGAACAAAACAACAAGAATGATTTCAAGGACCATTCATTCGGCTCCCATATGGTCATGGCCGAATGAAATGGATGGAAATGGCCATTAAATCATCAAGAGTTTCCTTCTCAAGACTTGGCACTTATCCATTCATTGTAGTCCTCTCAAAAACAACCTTAAATCCATAAGAATCAAGATTGTATTTTGAGTTTCACTAAAACCTTTACATGCAACCCTTAAACTTAAACTTTCTACTCAAAACTCTTTGAAATATGAATGATCATGGTATGGGAGATAACATTTACTTGTATAAAGAGTAGAAGCTTGGTGGAGAAATGAAAAAAAAAATGGGGAGGGGTGGTTCTCGGCTAAAGGCCGAGAGTGAGAGAGAGAGAGCCGAGAGTGAGGGAGGAGGAGGGAGAGAAGAGTGAGTGTGGTGTGGGTGATGAGTAAAAATGATCATGACTTTGCTTGTCTTATGGTTTTTGTATTGGCAAAAGTGAGTGGAATTAGGAATTGACATGATTAGCCTTCCACTTGAACTTGGTTGAATTTGCATGCAAGGGTAAAGAAGGTATTTGGCTAGGAAATAAGAGTTAGTGGGGTGGTTATTGACTCTTTAGCCCTTTTGGAATGTATGGAAGGAATTTGCATGCAAGGATAACTATGTAATTTGCTAATTATATTTATAAAGATTTATTTTTATAAAATAAAACACAAGTTCAAAAATTATAAAATTTATACCATAAAATAACTTGGATTTTTAGAGATTTTATAAAGTCACTTTCAAAATTTGTGAACAAAATATCTTTTAAAAGAAAATTTCTCCAAGGCTTAGAATATTCCTTATAAATCAAAAGTAAAGGAAATAATTAAAATTTTGCTTTGAAAAAAAAAAAATCATGTATTACACATAAAAATTTTATAATGCAGAAATTCTCGCTTACACAATCGTACAATAATTGAACATATTTTTATTCGGCTTTAATATTATACCAAATCCACAATTAATATTACACGAAAATGCCGGTCGTAACATCCTCTCCCCCTTAAGGGATTCTGCCCCCAGAATCTAAGAGAACAGATGAGGATACCGGGAACGCATATCAGACTCTAACTCCCAAGTCGACTCTTCGACCTTAGGGTTCCTCCAAAGTACTTTCACTAACTTTACTGATTTATTTCTAAGACTCTTTACTTGCCAGTCGAGTACTTTAACCGGTTGCTCCACAAATGACAGGTCTGCCTGAATTTCTACAGGTTCATATTCTATCACATGGCTAGCGTCAGGATTGTACTTCTTAAGCAACGACACATGGAACACATTATGCACATGCTGATACTGAGGTGGTAAGGCCAACTCGTAGGCCACCTTTCCTACTTGACTCAAAATCTCAAAAGGACCTACGTATCTAGGTGCTAACTTTCCTTTCTTGCCAAATCTTATCAACCCTTTCCTAGGTGACACTTTTAGCAACACAGCTTCGCCAATTTGGAATTGAACATCCTTACGCGCTGGATCCGCATACTTCCTCTGTCTATCTTGAGCAGCAAGCAACCTTTTCTGAATTAACTTGACTGAGTTATGCAACTGTTGTACCAATTCTGAGCCGAGAATTCTTCCTTCTCCTACTTCATCCCAACTTGTTGGTGATCTACATTTTCGCCCGTACAAAGCTTCATATGGTGGCATGCCGATACTGGAATGATAGCTGTTGTTATATGAAAATTCAATTAATGGCAGGTGGTCGTCCCAACTTCCAGCAAAATCGATTGCACAACTGCGCAACATGTCTTCAATTGTTTGAATTGTTCTTTCACTCTGGCCATCAGTCTGCGGGTGATACGCCGTGCTCATATTCAACTTCGTGCCAAGACATTCCTGGAATTGCTTCCAGAATCTTGAGTTAAATCGGGGATCTCTGTCTGAAACTATTGATACAGGTACTCCATGCCTTAATACGATTTCGTGCACATACAGATGAACCAACTTGTCCAGTGACGACTTCTCATTTATTGGAAGGAAATGCGCCGACTTCGTAAGACGATCAATTATAACCCATATTGCGTCATGTCCGGATTTTGTTCGCGGTAGTCCTACTATAAAGTCCATAGCGATATTTTCCCATTTCCATTCTGGAATCTTCAGGGGCTGAATTAACCCGCTTGGTCGTTGATGTTCTGCCTTTACTTTCTGACAAGTATAGCACTTCGCAACCCATTCTGCCACGTCTCGCTTCATATTTGGCCACCAAAAGTTCTTCTTTAAGTCTTGATACATCTTGGTGCTTCCCGGGTGGATTGAGAATTTCGAATGGTGGGCTTCATGGAGGATCTCATTCTTTAATTCAGATACATGGGGAATCCATATTCTGGATGAAAACCTTAGTATTCCTTGCTCATCCCTTTTAGTATTAATCTCTTCTCCAGATAACTGATTTTTCTCTTTTTCCATTACTTCCTCTTGATACTTCTTTATCTTTTCCAGTAGTGTTGGCTGAAAGGTCATTGCATGACAAACTTCTTTGACTTCCCCATAAGCACAAAGTTCCAATTCAAATTTTCCGATTTCTTCAGATAACTCTTTTGATGTTATCATTGCATTCAATCTTTCCTTCCGACTCAGCGCATCGGCCACTACGTTCGCCTTTCCAGGATGGTAATTTATCGAACAGTCATAGTCCTTAATCAATTCCAGCCATCTCCTCTGCCTCATATTGAGCTCTTTCTGAGTAAAAATGTATTTTAAACTCTTGTGATCTGTGTAGATTTCACACTTTTCTCCATAGAGATAGTGTCTCCAAATCTTGAGTGCGAATACTATGGCGGCTAGTTCCAAGTCATGCGTCGGATACTTTAACTCGTGCGGCTTCAACTGTCTTGACGCATATGCTATTACCTTACTGTGTTGCATCAACACACAACCCAAACCCTTATGTGAAGCGTCGCTGAATATTACAAAATTCCCTTGATCATCTGGAAGTACTAACACCGGAGCTGTTACCAACTTCTGTTTTAACTCTTGAAAGCTACTTTCACATTCTGCACTCCATTCAAACCTTTGATTCTTTCTGGTTAACTTGGTCAATGGCGTGGCGATCTTCGAGAAATCCTTGACGAATCTTCTATAGTATCCGGCCAATCCTAGAAAACTTCGCACTTCCGTAGGAGTCCTTGGCCTCTCCCAACTCATAACTGCATCAATCTTCGCCGGATCCACTTTAATTCCATCATTTCCAATAACATGCCCCAAAAATTGAACTTCCTTTAACCAAAACTCACATTTGGTAAACTTGGCATACAACTTCTCTTGTCGGAGTATCTCCAAGGCTATCCAGAGATGCTGCATATGTTCTTCTTCCGATTTAGAATAAATAAGGATGTCATCAATAAATACCACGACAAATTTATCCAAATACTTCTTAAATACCCGATTCATCAGATCCATGAATGCGGCCGGGGCGTTGGTCAATCCAAACGGCATTACTAGGAATTCATAATGCCCATATCTGGTCCTAAATGCGGTCTTGGGAATATCTTCTTCCTTGATCTTTAATTGATGGTATCCCGATCTCAAGTCAATCTTCGAAAAACATTTTGCTCCCTTTAACTGATCAAAAAGGTCATCTATCCTTGGTAGCGGGTAGCGGTTCTTGATCGTTACTTTATTCAACTCCCGGTAATCTATGCATAGACGCATACTCCCATCTTTCTTCTTCACAAAGAGAACAGGTGCTCCCCATGGCGACGTACTTGGTCGTATCACTCCCTTATCCAATAATTCTTGTAGCTGGCTCGCCAACTCTTTCATTTCTGCTGGTGCCATCCTATACGGAGCCTTTGAAACTGGTTCCGTGCCTGGAGCAAGGTTGATCTCGAACTCAATTTGTCGATCTGGTGGTAAGCCTGGTAGTTCGTCGGGAAACACATCGGGGAACTCATTAACTACAGGAATATCTTCCATGCTGGGGCTGCCTCTCTCTGAATCCACTACATATGCTAGGAACGACTCACAACCTTTTCTAAGTAACTTCTTAGCCTGAATAATTGTAAGAAATAGTCGCTCTTGCCTCTGTCCCTTAAATACTACCTTCTCTCCACTCTTCGTCTTTAAATTCACTCTCTTGGTCTTACAATTTATCTGCGCGCTATTCTCTCCTAACCAATCCATTCCTAAGATTATATCAAATTCTCCCAGCTTGAAGAGTATCAAGTCGGCCGAGAACTTATATCCTGAAATATCAATCTCACATTTTGGACAAAATCGATTCACAGGAATCTTCTCTTGGTTCGCAATTACCACATTTACTACCTCACTCATAACCGTTTTATCACATTGGATCTTATCAACAAAAGATTCTGATATGAAGGATCTTGTGGCTCCCGAATCAATCAATACTTTGGCTTTGACATTATTGAGTAAAAGTGTACCTGCTATCACCTCAGAATTCTGAACAGCATCTTTCATCTTTAGGTCAAATGTCCTTGCTGTTGCTTGCGGGGTTGGTGCGGGTGGTGGAGGTAATGCCAATACCTCAGCTGGCACGCTTGCACTGGTACTTGCCACGTTCATCAGAGCTCTGACTGGTCCTGTTGCCTTACATTCCCTAGCCATGTGTCCAGTCTTCCCACATTTGTAGCACGTAGCTCCTGGCTTCGGCATCTTGCACTCATTTGCCAAATGTCCCTTCTGATTGCACCTATAACAGGTCATACTCAGCTTATTGCATACTCCGGGGTGCCTTCTTCCACAGTGCTTGCATTCTGGCCTCTGGAACCTGTTTTCTCCAACTTGCCCTGGGTTTGCCTGATTGTTCCCTTTTGATTCTTGCCTTTTGCCCAAATTTCCTTTCCTTTGAAAATTTCCGCCCTTCTGGAAACCAATCCTCTTTACATTCCGATCTTGCGAACTTCCAGCTTCAGACTTTTCTCCATAAAATGGAACCTTCCTCTTCTTGTTATCCCTCTCTTTCCTTGACTGCATCCCATTATTCTCAATCAGAGCAGCTTTCTGTACTACTCCCGCATAAGTCTCAAGTTCAAACATAGCCACCCTATCTCTGATCCAAGGCTCCAATCCTTGCTGAAATTTCTTTGCTTTTTCTTCCTCAGTGCTGGTATACTTTGTCACAAACCTTGACAACTCAGTGAACTTCTTCTCATATTCCAGTACAGTCATGTTCCCTTGTTTTAACTCAAGAAATTTTAGCTCCATCTGATTCTGCATGTACTTAGGGTAATACTTGTCCAGAAATAACTTCTTAAATCTTTCCCAAGAAATCTGCTGAGTGACTTCCATAACTTTTACTGATTCCCACCAATAAATGACTTCTCCCTTCAAGAAGTAAGTGGCATACAGCGTCTTCTGATCGTCCCCTAACTGTACCAACTCAAAAGCCCTTTCCATCTCCTTGATCCATGTGTTTGCTATCACTGGATCAGTGGTATCATGAAATACAGGTGGATTCACATTCTGAAAAGCCTTGAAAGTGACAATTTGTCTTGGTGGTACTGGTGGTTCAGGTGGTTGATATGGCTCACGGTTATCTTGGTTTTCAATTCGTTGTTGAAGAGTTAATTGTTGTTGAGCTATAGCATTGGTTTGCTGTTGCAAGGTTTCCAGTAGTTGAAGAATATTTGGGTCTGTGGTGAAGGTGGTTGTTGGATTCTTCTTTTTGGGAGGCATGATCCTGAAATAAGAGTTGTGTTATAACAAATATGAATGATAAAATGATTCGAGGGTATCGCATGGCATTCTTGTTTACATATGGGGTCACGTTTCCAAATTAAGCAGATATGATGATAAAAACATAAAATAACAGTTGAGAGCAAATGGAACAATAGCACATAATTATTGAAATTTTAAAGGTCACAGTACATAGGATTGGGACATAGTCTGATTCTAGAAATAACAGGCTTATTTAAAGGAAAGACAGAAACAACTGGGGATTCCTTAGAGTTTGATAGTACAACAACATGAAAGGTAAATGGAAAGAACTAAGGCTCCACTCCATCTGAACGGGGCTTGGTAGACTTTTCCTCTCGAAGTGTCTTCACAATGCTCTGGAGCTCATCCGCCACCATCTGAATGACATACTGGCTGGTACGGTCCCGGTGCGCTGGCATCTCTTCAAGCTTAGTGTTGACGTACCCAACCAAGGTCTCAAGTCTCGCAATCATCTGCTCCTTGGGCTTCCCTTCGTAGTTTCGGCTGTCCGGATACACGTTCTTCAGTCGGTCTATCAGTCGGTCGTACTTGCCCTGAAGCATGTCGAACTCGCGCCTCAACTCAGCATACACGGAGAAAGCAATAGTGTCGTCCGACCCAGAGGATGACGAGGAATGCGCCCTTTGCTGACAACCAATAAGAGGAGTATTAATAATAATTTACTTTACCTACTCTCTCGCATAGTATCTATAACCTACTCACAAGTCCTATAACCTATTTGGGCTGTTCAGGGACTCTAAACCGTAGCTCTGATACCAAAACCTGTCACACCCCCAACTTAAATAGCAAAATAGTTATAGTTATTACATCATTTTAATGAGTACTACACAACCAAAATCCAAGATCTTACAGTTTAGGGTTTGGAACAGCCCAACACTATCAACTATTACATCTGATTACAAATACCGAGTCCTCACACAGCTATTATTACTTATTCTACCTGGGCTCGAACATAAGCATCCGCATCACAGGTCTTACGGGCAGTCTGCTTGAATCTAACCATGGCTGCTAGCTGTAATATCAGGGTAAAGCAAGAAGTGAGCCAAAAGCTCAACAAGTGCTAACAATACAACGCGAAACATAAATCGAGATATACCTTTAGGAATGACAATGGAATGACATAATCAATGATAATCGAGAGATAAAACTTATGTGAGTTGGCATCATTTTGCTTGCATCAAAACAAATTTTAAAACCATTCTTAATCAAAATCATTTTATGACGCTACGGATTACAGCCGGTGATCAGCCGCGAAGTAATCCCGAACCTCGCTGGGTTCTAAAACATTATTGGGAATCCCTAGGCAACTTTTAAGCCTAATATAAGTGTGGAAAGGACTCGCGTCTCAGTCCAGATCCACCATTCAAGAAAACATTTGTCCCCCTTTGGGACTGAAAAATCCACGTTTTAATCATTTTAAAAAAAACTGATGCCGATTTATGACAAAATTTCTTTCGACTGTAATTATTTTTATCAAGGGATTATAGATCAACTTGAAACACTGGAAATATGACTCTAAATCTCAGGGCCATGATCTACTAGACTTTACTATATTAGGGTAGTTGAGAGGTTTCCATAAACAAGAACTTAGACAAGGAAATTAAGCCAGGCTATTGGATAAGATGAAAGAGTAATGCCAAACTAGGCTTAAAGCAACGGATGTAGACAAGATATAGGTATTAGAACATCAAAAGATAGGCATCACTGGTTCCAATAGAATAAAGGTGTTAAAATATAAAGAAGGCGATCATCAGCTCAGTATATAACAGGGTATCAAGCTTTTAGGGTAAGGATAGGGTTATCAAACAATCATGAATGTATTTAAGAAATGATTGGCTTTTAGGTATCAAAATAAAGTTTCTATCGAGGCTATTTCAAGAGTTGAATCAAAGCATCAGGGTGCAACATCAAGATTTCTCAGGGATCAGTAGCATGATAAACAAAAGGATCAATAAGATATTATAACGCATCTCTAATTTATCATGGCATTAAACTATCATAAAAGACTTTTGAACTACTTGCAATATGTACTCGAGGGTTCATGGCATTTCTATGTAACTCAAAGATAAACAAAAGATACTCTTGATTTAAATATATCAAAATGACTCAGGATAATTGCATCGATATATATATGAACTGTTTACAGTAAATGCGAAGGTCAAGTTGAATCACTTGCCTTGAGATAGACTGGTCTGGTCTGACTGGTAGGAGCAACAACTGGAGCTTCACTCGACTTTTATGGCAAGTTTTCCCTCGTCTCGAGATCCTACATAAATAATAATAATCCTCATTATAATATATTCTTACCATCTTAACCTATTTACAACCCGAAATTAAACATGGATGGCACTTAGGCCTATACGCACTTAATTCATATCCACCATTATATTTTCAAATGTACACATGTAGCCACATAATCACATATCGTATATTAATACCAAATAACATCATATACACCATAATGCCACACTAGGCTTGGATGATCTCGACTCACCACTCAAGTTACTTGGTCGCTAACTAGACGAAGTCTTCGAATTTGGGCTTCCTAACTCAATGTGCCTTTCCTAAATTATCCAAAACCTATTGACCCTCACTTGTGCCTTTTGTTCTACTGACCTTATACTATCTTACAACTATGGTGGTCGACCTAATACTCACTTCTAAGTGTCCTAAAACTATGCGATAAGTGAAAGTGCTCACTGGTGCAAATTTCAGAATGGTAACTAAGGTTTCTTGAGTGCATTAGACACTCTTAAACTACAAGTTTTTCTTCAAAATTTTTACACAAGACTCTCCTGACCTAAGGGCATCTCACAAGCTTGATGTGGCTCAAAGGCCTGGCTTGGGCCTTCTTGGGCCTAAGCTAAAAGTCCAAGGTTCCCCTGTTTTTCTGGGCAGAAAATGCCCTGACTTGAATTAACTTGTGACACATGGTTCTAGCTCATATCCTATGAACTATGGTTGGAAAAACTTCTCTGACACACCCTCTAACTAAGGCCCAATTGGGCCTAATGAGGGCCTACCCATGACATGGCCAAATCTCCCTATTTCTAAGTTGTAACAAAACTGTCCCCTGCTGGACAGATTTTGTTATTCTACTTGTGCACCTAACCAAATGACATGCAAACCTCCAATCAACTCCTAAAACCTATTATATATTCCACATACTAACTTCTGGTGGCTTGGGCCTCAAAGTGCACATCAATGACATGGTCAAAACTCGTTCTAAACCTCAGGGTACTAAACTGATTTTTCTGCAGAAACTATAACTCTCATTTTCCAAGGTTTTGACTTGACAAACCCAATTAACAACAACTAAATACTTAAACCAAGACCTATACTTGGTATTCTACTGAACTAACTCCCTTTTTCTCAAAATAACCTTGGTGAGATCATCCTTACCTAAGGTGCAACTATGGCAAAACGAAAGAGACTACTCTTAACAAATCGCAAATCTTCATGCTTTTGAAACAACAAGATATATATTTTTATAAAAGATAACCACAATTTATTACCATGCAACAAGAAGCATAAATCAATATTATCACATTATTCCTACTGAAATTAAGGCTCACTAACAAAATCTTTTCCAAATGATCAAAATCTTACAACAAACTAAGAGAATTCCACATGCATGCATGCCTTCGGGTTTTTCAAACCAAACAACATATTTTCTACATATATTCCATCTTAAAATTGACATGCAAGCCTAGCATAAGGTATACCTAGATGATCACTTAGCATGCAAGGAGTTTTATCAAATTTTCACCACAAAATTCAAGTCATTATCACATAAACATGCAAAAATTGAACAAAACAACAAGAATGATTTCAAGGACCATTCATTCGGCTCCCATATGGTCATGGCCGAATGAAATGGATGGAAATGGCCATTAAATCATCAAGAGTTTCCTTCTCAAGACTTGGCACTTATCCATTCATTGTAGTCCTCTCAAAAACAACCTTAAATCCATAAGAATCAAGATTGTATTTTGAGTTTCACTAAAACCTTTACATGCAACCCTTAAACTTAAACTTTCTACTCAAAACTCTTTGAAATATGAATGATCATGGTATGGGAGATAACATTTACTTGTATAAAGAGTAGAAGCTTGGTGGAGAAATGAAAAAAAAAATGGGGAGGGGTGGTTCTCGGCTAAAGGCCGAGAGTGAGAGAGAGAGAGCCGAGAGTGAGGGAGGAGGAGGGAGAGAAGAGTGAGTGTGGTGTGGGTGATGAGTAAAAATGATCATGACTTTGCTTGTCTTATGGTTTTTGTATTGGCAAAAGTGAGTGGAATTAGGAATTGACATGATTAGCCTTCCACTTGAACTTGGTTGAATTTGCATGCAAGGGTAAAGAAGGTATTTGGCTAGGAAATAAGAGTTAGTGGGGTGGTTATTGACTCTTTAGCCCTTTTGGAATGTATGGAAGGAATTTGCATGCAAGGATAACTATGTAATTTGCTAATTATATTTATAAAGATTTATTTTTATAAAATAAAACACAAGTTCAAAAATTATAAAATTTATACCATAAAATAACTTGGATTTTTAGAGATTTTATAAAGTCACTTTCAAAATTTGTGAACAAAATATCTTTTAAAAGAAAATTTCTCCAAGGCTTAGAATATTCCTTATAAATCAAAAGTAAAGGAAATAATTAAAATTTTGCTTTGAAAAAAAAAAAAATCATGTATTACACATAAAAATTTTATAATGCAGAAATTCTCGCTTACACAATCGTACAATAATTGAACATATTTTTATTCGGCTTTAATATTATACCAAATCCACAATTAATATTACACGAAAATGCCGGTCGTAACAAGATCTTAAATATATAAATGAGTTTCGGGATCCGCTCTAACTTTTAAAAATCATTTTGAAGACTCGAAAATATTTTTAAGAATGTTTGGAGTAATGCTGATTTAATGAAATAAATCAGTCCCGATATATTAGAAAATATCTGAATATTATTATTTAAATAATATTCCCATAAGGATAATCTCTATATAAATAATTTGAAGTAGAAGTTTTACAACTCATACTTGAAATGAATATTAAATAACCAAAGATATACTTATACGAAAGTACTATCTTTATTTGAATAATTGAAAATAAGTTTGATTATCGAAACATTATTCTTTAATAAAATAAAGAATATTATTTAATAAATAAGCGGAGTCATAAGTTCTCAAATGAATATTCAAAATAATATTCATTAAATAAAATAAACGGAGTCATAAGTCCTCGAATGAATATTCAACTAATATTCATTAAATAAAATAAACCGAGTCATAAGTCCTCGAATGAATATTCAAACTAATATTCATTAAATAAATAAGCGGAGTCATAAGTCCTCGAATGAATATTCAAAGTAATATTCATTAAATAAAATAAACCGAGTCATAAGTCCTCGAATGAATATTCAAACTAATATTCATTAAATAAATAAGCAGAGTCATAAGTCCTCGAATGAATATTCAAAATGATATTCATTAAATAAAATAAACCGAGTCATAAGTCCTCGAATGAATATTCAAACTAATATTCATTAAATAAAATAAACCGAGTCATAAGTCCTCGAATGAATATTCAAACTAATATTCATTAAATAAAATAAACCGAGTCATAAGTCGTCGAATGAATATTCAAACTAATATTCATTAAATAAAATAAAGCTATCGAATAAACCTTATTCGATTAATATTTTTGAAACTATATCAATATATATATATAATATACTCGGGAACATCGACTCCCGGTTTTAGAAAATGTTCACCTTCGGGTCCCCTATCCTAAGGGTATACGCAACTACTGCTTATCTCTAGCATAGGTATTATGCAACTTCTAAGCATTGAAATCAACAGATAGATAACCAGATTACGAAATAGACATGCATATATATATACCATCTCAGCATGCTTCAATATATCGCAAAATTTGCTAATTAACCAATATGCATCTATCACAAGATAATGCATATACATATATACATCACCACAACAGTATAACGGGTAGAAAACTTGCATGAGTGCTCCCGGATAGACTTAAGCTTAGAGTGGGTCCGATAACCTATGAACAACAACATAAGTCGGAATTAAACCCCGTTCGCTTAAGAAACTAGACTTTAACCAATTGAACCCTAACGTTTGCTTTTACGCTTAACGATTCACTTACGTCGCTCGAGTACCCTCGACTCCACCATTTTTCATAAATTAATCATTAAGAATTTTAAAGCGATTCTTTAGCGAGTACCTTACCAACTTCCTAATCCACTTAACCTAATTGTTTAATACCCCAATTATTCATTTAAAGTCCTTAACCAAGGTTTCAAATTAAGGCGAGGGGTAATGGTTTGGTCGCGAAACGCCGTTACTTAAAACGGTCGTTTCTCCTAAATCGTACATCGGATTCAAATGAACCACATATCAAAACGAAGATTGAAACATAACCTATCTAAGTATGGAAGTGGTTAGTTTATAGAAGTGGGTGTTCGAGTCCAACAGTTAATGACAAAACAGTTTATAGAAAATCGGGCATTACGACGGCTATAACCTAACGATTTCCAAAGTTTAAACTATTACCAAATCATCACCAATTCAACAAAAATCCAACATCCATCAACATCAAACTAAACCCATTCATCTAAGCACCATTATCATCCAAACAAACCAAACTTAAAACTAAGGGTTCAAGAGTTTATACCTTCCTTGGAGAGTGGGTAGTCAGTAACAAGCCTCTAGGAACCTTGATCTATGCTTAATCAACCTTAAGCTTTCATGAAAATCAAGAAAATCAAAGTAAGTTACTATTCACTACTATTCATCCTCATCTTTGATGAGTGGATTAGCTAAGCAAACCATGGACTCTTGATCTTAAACTCATGGTATAACTAAGTTATGAAATATAGGATCCAAGGAAACAAACCTTGTAATTTTCCATGGCCTAGAACTTGAGTTTTGAAAATCTATTTCTTCATTTCTTGAAAAGGCCGAATGGAAGAAGAAAGAAATGGGGGAGAGCTTTTGCTTGCTTGTTTTTCCTTGGGAAATGAGAAAGAAATGCTTGGTGGAGGAGATTTTTGAACAAATATCTTGATAAAGTGATGACATCACTCACACATGTCATTGCTTGCATTATTCCTTTGCCACATGTCCTTCCCTTATGGTTTGATGATGTCATCATCCTCTAATCTCTTTAGTTAGTGCTTAATTATTTGGTTAATCCTTTGGTTACTTATATAAGCTTGATCCTTGGTCGCTTATTTGTTTTACGGTTTGCTTCACTCTCGTTCTCGGTGATCGTTCGAGGGATCATATCCGGGATCTTATTATTTGGGTTCCCCTAAACCTTTCTCAATATTTTATATTCCTTTTATGATCCTCTCTTAAAAACCTTGAATTTAAATCATTTTAATCATGTTACCTTATACTCAATTCTTTCGGTATCTGGTGGATTTTCGGGAAAAATCAAAGTGTTCGAATTTGGATTCTGACGATCTTTACATACACTTATATCCCATATAAAGTACTAATAAGATCTTAGAATTTCTATAACAGTACTCCTATATAGTGTGGCATGAAAAATTTCCTTAATCAGCATAATCAGCAAAATCACTATTCATAAGGGTTACAAAAAGTCCAAAATTTTTGGGGTTATTACAGTCTCCCCTCCTTAAAAGGATTCCGTCCCGGAATCAGATAGAAAATGAATAGGGATACTCTCTTAGCATTGCAATTTCTAACTCTCGATAGATTTTCCAACATTGTGGTTCTACCACCAAACTCTGACTAGTTTGATAACCCTTCTCCTAAGCACTTGTTCCTTTTTGATCTATAACCCTTCCAGGTTGCTCCATGTAAGTTACGTCTGGTTACATGTCTATGCGCTCATATGCCCCTATTTGTCTGGCATCCGAATTATACTTCCTTAACATTGATACGTGGAACATGTTATGAACTTGCTACATGTTCGGGGGTAGGGCTAGCTCATATGCTAACTTCCCAATATGTCTTAATACCTCAAAGGGTCCAACAATTCGTAGGCTTAGCTTTCCTTTCTTTTTGAACCTCATCCATCCTTTCCAAGGGAATACCTATAACATCACTAGGTCCCCTACTTCCTAGTCTTTGTCATTTCGTGTCAAATCAACATACCTCGTGTGTCCATCTTGGGCTACTACCAGCCGTCCTCTGATTAGATCTATTATATCCTTGGTCCTTTGGACTACTGCGGGTCCGAGCATCTTGCGTTCTACAACTTTATCCTAATATAAGGGAGATCGAAATTGTCTCCCCTCAAGGATCTCATAAGGCGATATCTCGATACCTGACATACGATCTATTATCGTGAGAAAACTCAATCCGCATTACGTGGTCATTCCAAATTTCTTTCAAGTCTATTGTATAGACTCTCATCATAGCTTCTAGCATTATAGCTTTTGCTTCTCAATACCCATTCTTTTCCAGTTCGTAATCGTTACTATCTTCCGGACATAATACTATACTGGTTACAATTTTGCTCGTTAGCATTCTATAACCTTTTAATAATTGCGTCAACCTTAGTATCACGAACGTGTTATAGTCAGAATACCACCGTACTGATACTACTTCCTTTCTAGCTGCTTCTATCTTCGAAAGCTTGATCCATCATATAGAAGTAAAGGAATTTGTTGAGAGATCACTATGATCATGAACACTTGTTATATTGTATAGTTAGTACAGAAGGTGGCCAGCCTTTAGTTCTTGACAAGCAATTAAACAACATGTGGTATCCTACTAGGCTTTTATCACACAGATAGATAGTCATTCGGCAATACCTCCCCTTCTGGAAGGGTTGTTCTTCTCAGCTTACATGAGATGAAAAGAAGAGAAAAGAACGAATTGAAGAGAATTGTATATATGAAAAAAAATATACTGCCACAAAATATCTGGCTTGGAATCTTCCTATGAACTATAGAGGTTTGTCATAGGAGAACAAAACATATATGTATATATATCATCATCAAGTATTATAGCATCACATTTCATGTGCCTAAATATTTTTGCTATTCCGTCCATCATTCTATGGACCCATGCTCTTCCTCGAGCTTATATACAATCACCTTTGAAACTACCTCGACATCGAAAATCGAATCTGGGATCTCATTCTAGACATCATCGTTACTAGAATTCTATGCTTGCATCGCAACCTTCCTCGTATAGTCATACGACCCTCTATTGATAAGGAGGAATAAATATTCCATAGGTAAATAATCTACTTAATTAGTCTATTCAATGATAACTTATACATCACCACGACCCGATTAGTGGTACTCAATCTCAACATCCATTCTAATACAACTCTTACGGTTGTAATCGACTCATTACTCGCAGAATCATTGCTACATTACTATGGTCCATCGCTGACCCACTGTAGTCATTCGTTTTCCTTGGATCTTAATAGTTAACCATACGGAGTCCATACCTATCATATCAAATTATTCTAAGGAGTTAACATAATCACCATTCATAATTCATGAAGAACACTCCAGATCCTGACGTACTTTCATGACATGAAGCAGATAAAATTGCAGAAGAGTTTCAATCAAAGCAACGATAGCAGGTTAATACCATTCCTAATCATATGCCTTCAATAGAAGACTTAACTCAAAGGTTCGTTTAGTCCTTTTTGAAACATGGTCCTGGATTATTCTCAAGATAGGACCTTCTAAGATAGATAGCCCGCTCATGGCGATTACACGAATTAAACCTTTACCAAACTACTATTACGGTTGGATATTGCACAGTCATCAGAAGGAACGTCAATCTTCCAAACCATAATGAAACCTTCACGGCTTCAACCATTATCACTATATTCCTCTGGCACGAGCGCCTATGATTGTCCTTTTACACTTAAAGTGTCGGCCACCTCTTTGGCCTTTCCTGATAGTAAAATTTCCTTACAATCAATGTCTTTTAAATGATCTTCAACTAAATTTTCTACCTCATTTCCAATCACTACTTGCATGAAAATGCTCTTCCTTACGCTTTGGTGAAAAAAATATATCACCATTTTTCCATAAGTTATTGCCTCGGTCTTTTAGAGGTTAACATTGTCACAACTGACTCTCGATCATACTTAGGACGTCTCTTATCTTGGGCCCTACATGTTTTCACAAATCTCGACCTTCATTGGGTCGATCTATACTTTCTTATGGTTCAACACATGCCCACCTGGCATCATTATAATTATGTCATATTTCCTTTATCAAAATTTCTATTCTTGAGAACTTTGAATATTACTTTTTTTTCCTTGTAAAACCTCTTAGGTTATTCTTGAATCGCTCCTCCTGTATTCCCTAGATATAGGGCATATCAAAATACCATTTACTAATACCAGAATCATTGTCTATATACTTCTGAAAAAATTTCTCCACTGATCCTTAAAGGTTGTTGTTACCTTAATCCTTTCCAATTCATACTGTCAAACTCATACTATCCCTATTAAGGGTGAAATGCCAACCTTTATGCATTCCCCTAGGATTCATTTTAAGTTACCGATGTTCTATCCTTAATTCCACCTTTAGAAAAAGTACATGCATCCTTCCATGGATAAATCAAGTCATATATCCCTGATGAGGGTGTCTTATTCAATCATTCCCACCTCGATAGTATATGCCTAATTTTACAATAACATCTGTATTCAAAATGAGGTCAACCAATATGTCCTCCAAAAGATAACAACGGTTATCCGCTTTTCTTTCCTAATTTGGTAATGACAACAGGGATGTCCTAGAAGATATTGGTCATGTTCAACGTGAACTTCTTCTTAATAATTCCTTATTTACTCTTGTTGTTTATCTCAACAATCATCTCAATGTTGGGATATCTCTCATACCTGGCGTCTCCCTTTCTGGGTATCATGCCACCGGTCTTACACTTCACATTCTTGAAGGTCACTTCCTTCATCCAATTTTCCTAATTTCTTACTTTCTTGTCTCCTCAGTCTATCCGCGTCTCATTATTTATCCTTCGAACTATCTCAAGGTTTCCTCGAATCCTCCCAACTTACAGGGGATAAAATATATGTATCTCTTATGCCTTCAACCATCAATTTAACTCATGGTGAATCACCCTCATCCTAACGATTACATACTTTTCTATTTCTATTACTACGAGTCTTTAGGGTTTCCTCATACCCAACTCCCTTATCATTCCTCAAACTCTATTGCCTTTATATTCATTTCCACTTCAGTTTCTTTTTATTTTCCTTTCTCTTATCATTATTTCATGAACCAACACAACATAAGCATTGATTTCAAACATCCCGTCATTCTATATTCGTGTCCTCAGAACGAATCTTGACAACTTTTACAACTTAGATTCATAATTCATCATACTCTCCTGCCTTTGTTCTGGCTCTAAAGCTTTTACACTATCTCTATAACCTTGGGAAGTACTTTCCTGAAAACAATTGACTGAACTTAAATCAGTTTATTATAATCTCTTGCTCCGTGCCTTCCTTGGCCTTTCACCAGCGGGTGGCCTCTCTCTTAGGAGGGTAAGTGACAAAAACAGTCTTTTGTGATTCGTCCATCATTTAGAATCTCAAATGATTCCTATATTTCCTTTAGCCAGGCTCTTGCCTCGACTGGGTCAGCTTGTTCTTTGGAACTCTAAGAGCTTAGCGACTTAAAGGTCCTGAAAGAATTTCTTACCGCATTGTTTCCTCAAGGTGGTGGTTGGGGATAATAGTTTAAGTTCTGTTTAGGCAGGTCCATGAATTGCCCAATAGGAGTACCATCCTAATTCTCCCTATCTTGTTCAACTTCTGTTTTCTCAGTATGAAATGTTCCAACCTTCTCCCATAATCGGGGTTATCTTATACGTTAAAAATCCTTATTTTCCACTTCATTATGTTATGGGTTCCTTCTATCTTGATGGCGACCTCCTTGACTATCACGTACAGGGTTTGCTCTAAATCTTATTCCTCAAACTAGCTTTCATCTAAGATCTCATCTTTAAGCTCTTGAACATTTGGAACCCAAATTCTGTACGAATACCTCATTATTCCCTTATCATCTTTCTCGGTATTAATCTTTTATCTAATTGTTGGCTCTCTGCCTTCATTCATCACTTTTTCTGGCACAATATGTTCTTTTCCGATAATTCGGACTGCATTGCAATCTCAAAAAGCTTTTCGGTACCGGCTCCGGTTGCGTTCACTTCTATTTCCATTTTCTCAAAATCTCTAATCAACTCTCTTAGAGATAATATCATCTTGAGTTTCTCCTTTCTACTAAGGGCATTAGCCACCATTTTGGCTTTCCCTGGATGATAAAGAATCTCATAATCGTAATCCTTGATTAGCTCTAACCACCTCATTTGGCGCATGTTGAGCTCTTTCTGCGTGAAAATGTACTAGAGCACTTATGGCTTATGTAAATCTCGCACTTCTCTCCATACAAGTAGTGCCTCCAATCTTTAGGGCAAAACTATTGCCACGAGCCCAAGCTCATGGGCGGGGATATCGAATTTTATATTCCCTTAATTTTCTTGACGCGTACGCGAGTACCTTGTTGTGCTGTATAAGAAGCACCCTAATTCCTTATGCGAAGCGTCACTACAAATCAAAAAAATATCTCCTTTTCCATCCGGCAACGCCAACATAGGGGTCGTCACCAACCTTTGCTTCAGTTCTTAAGAGTTGTTCTCGCATTTCTCTGTCCATTCAAACTTCTCAGTCTTACGAGTAAGCCGCGTTAAAGGGGCTACTATCTTTACAAACTTGAACGAACCTCCAGTAGTGACCGTCCAATCCTACCTCTGGTAGTTTCCCTAACCATGGTCATCAATTCCTCAGTGGTCCTTTATTCATTCTTGTCAGGATCCTCCACGGGATCCTCCTCAGCAACAATCCCTTCTAGGACAACATCCTCAACCGCTACATCCTCAATATGAACATCATCCGGTCCTGCGTTAGGACGCTCTATCAGATCCACAATCCGATCTCCAATTAGTAATAAAACATCATCGCGCTGTTGCTCCTCAACCTCAGGGTTCGGAGTCCCGCTACCATATACGATAACGAACTACGCTTCTATCATGATATTTATAAGGGTTCCCATAAGGGTTTTAACTGTCAGTACTACGTTAGGTAGCCCGACTATGAACTTGGCAAGAGTTCTTATTATCTTAATGAACTTATTATCTTAACGTCACATCATCTCTGAGGTTTATAACGCTTAGCTCTGATACCATTTCTGTAACACCCCCAAATCCGGGGTCGGGGATTCGGGTTGTCACGAGTTCCATTTCCCTTATCAATACTTAATCTTAACAGTCAACCAACTACTGCGTACTGTGACCCCACAATATACACACACACACCACAAGTTATAGTCTCAGAGATGAATACCAAAAATAACACAAGTCATTTTATTCCACAATTATAAACCGTTACACCTTAAAAGGGTTTCTGAAAAAAATTACATTTCCTTGCCATTATTACAATTCATAAATATACATAAGTCTGGTACATCAAAAGTTGAAAGCCTAGCCTATTGGTAGATCCTACCTCGGCTATAATGGCATCAACGCCTACAGGAAACTGCGGAACGTTTCCTAACCACTTGCGAATCGGGAGCTTGGTCCTGTTCATCTTTTCTATCTGTTGTTGTGTGATGAAAGAAAAAAGCAAGGGTGAGCAACAAGCCCACCGAAATAATATGTATAATAATTAACAATATATGAGCATTCTCATAGTACTCATGAAAGTCTTGGTCAAGGAGAAATGAACCAAGTTGATATCTTAACGCGACCAATTCGCAAAATATTCAGTATATACATACATATATACTTTTCACAATCTTGGAAGTCCTCTTCCATGCCTAATATACACAGAGTTTCAGTTTATAACTGTATAAAAATATCGTTGCAAGGTGATCTCATATATCTAACCTTGTCTCAACGTTTTTGTGAAAATCTTTGTCATGCATAAGATAATCATTAACCAGATATAAGTGTAAAAGATGAAGTTACAAGATACTCCAATATACTTATATCTTTTCCAAATACTACTTGAATTACCACCGTTCAAGTTATAATCAGTTTCAAAAGTTCATCACACTGATGAGACTACAAGACAAGATTTGAATAGATTCAATCTTTGAATATCATTATAAATAATGAAGTTACGAGGTACTTCATTAAGTCCCGATATATATATATACACCTATATCTATACATTTCATACACTCCTTGAAAACCTCTGTTATGAAAATTATAACAGAGTTGCAATATCCAATGAATTTGGAAAGGAGTTAACCTTGGCATAAACCTGATATCTTGCTGATCAGGCAAAGATACCAATAAGTAACCTTTTCTACTAGTAGATGGACGAATTCCCCACTGGTCATCACCCTGGCCGCAATAGGACCTTATGCTGGACTGCCACTCAGCCACTTACGCATTTCATGGACTCCCACTGAGCCACTTACACTTTCATGGACGCCCACTGAGCCCATGTTGCTTATGTCGACTCAAATAGATGAACTTACTTCCCGAACGATGGGCAAGTAATCAAGATGTTTCTCAAAACAGCAACCTCGTTGTGAATGTAAAATACACCACTGAGCCGGATCCCTCAGGTTTTGAGTGAGTATTTAAATCCCCTTCGAAAGGAAGATCTTAAATATATAAATGAGTTTTGGGATCCGCTCTAAATTTTAAAAATCATTTTGAAGACTCGAAAACATTTTTAAGAATGTTTGGAGTAATGCTGATTTAATGAAATAAATCAGTCCCGATATATTAGAAAATATATGAATATTATTATTTAAATAATATTCCCATAAGGATAATCTCTATATAAATAATTTGAAGTAGAAGTTTTACAACTCATACTTGAAATGAATATTAAATAACCAAAGATATACTTATACGAAAGTACTATCTTTATTTGAATAATCGAAAATAAGTTTGATTATCGAAACATTATTCTTTAATAAAATAAAGAATATTATTTAATAAATAAGCGGAGTCATAAGTCCTCAAATGAATATTCAAAATAATATTCATTAAATAAAATAAACGGAGTCATAAGTTCTCGAATGAATATTCAACTAATATTCATTAAATAAAATAAACCGAGTCATAAGTCCTCGAATGAATATTCAAACTAATATTCATTAAATAAATAAGCGGAGTCATAAGTCCTCGAATGAATATTCAAAGTAATATTCATTAAATAAAATAAACCGAGTCATAAGTCCTCGAATGAATATTCAAACTAATATTCATTAAATAAATAAGCAGAGTCATAAGTCCTCGAATGAATATTCAAATTAATATTCATTAAATAAAATAAACCGAGTCATAAGTCCTCGAATGAATATTTAAACTAATATTCATTAAATAAAATAAACCGAGTCATAAGTCCTCGAATGAATATTCAAACTAATATTCATTAAATAAAATAAACCGAGTCATAAGTCCTCGAATGAATATTCAAACTAATATTCATTAAATAAAATAAAGCTATCGAATAAACCTTATTCGAGTAATAGTAAGAAAATCAAAGTAAGTTACTATTCACTACTATTCATCCTCATCTTTGATGAGTGGATTAGCTAAGCAAACCATGGAATCTTGATCTTAAACTCATGGTATAACTAAGTTATGAAATATAGGATCCAAGGAAATAAACTTGTAATTTTCCATGGCCTAGAACTTGAGTTTTGAAAATCTATTTCTTCATTTCTTGAAAAGGCCGAATGGAAGAAGAAAGAAATGGGGGAGAGCTTTTGCTTGCTTGTTTTTCCTTGGGAAATGAGAAAGAAATACTTGGTGGAGGAGATTTTTGAACAAATATCTTGATAAAGTGATGACATCACTCACACATGTCATTGCTTGCATCATTCCTTTGCCACATGTCCTTCCCTTATGGTTGATGATGTCATCATCCTCTAATCTCTTTAGTTATTGCTTAATTATTTGGTTAATCCTTTGGTTACTTATATAATCTTGATCCTTGGTCGCTTATTTGTTTTACGGTTTGCTTCACTCTTGTTCTCGGTGATCGTTCGAGAGATCATATCCGGGATCTTATTACTTGGGTTCCCCTAAACCTTTCTCAATATTTTATATTCCTTTTATGATCCTCTCTTAAAATCCTAGATATTAAATCCTTTTAATCATCTTACCTTATACTCAATTCTTTCGGTATCTGGTGGATTTTCGGGAAAAATCAAAGTGTTCGAATTTGGATTCTGACGATCTTTACATACACTTATATCCCATATAAAGTACTAATAAGATCTTAGAATTTCTATAACAGTACTCCTATATAGTGTGGCATGAAAATTTTCCTTAATCAGCATAATCAGCAAAATCACTATTCATAAGGGTTACAAAAAGTCCAAAATTTTTGGGGTTATTACACCCGCGCACAAAGTCCAGAAGCTCAGCGCGCCTGCGCTGGTCAAGCGCGCGGTCGTGCCCGGTCGAGAAAAATAATTCTGATTCTATTGGGATTTTGATCCAGAAGACTTCTACTCTGCATAGGGCTGCTATATATACATAATTAAGCTCATTTTTTAGGAAGAGACATACGAGAGCACAAGAAGAAGGCATAAGAAGACCGTTTTAGGACAATTCAACCAAGGCGTAGAAGATCTAGTTTTAGATTATGATTCTTTGTTTAAGTTGTAACGTTGGATGCTAGTTTTCTTATTCTTGAACCTATACTCTTGTTTTATACTTTGTTTATTATTCATTTATAAAGACTACGTTTATTATACCTTGCTTTCATCAAAACCCACGTTGATGATGAGTCCGATTATGGGTTAATCGTTATCGTGGATATCTAACGGATTTATTTATGTATTTCTTTAGCTGAATTGTTTCGATTCCTTAGTGTGTGGTGATTGTATGATAACCTAGTTTTGGTTGTGCTTATTCGTCTTATGAGCGTCGCGAACTTATAAGATAGCGTGTTAATTTTTAATGAAGTGACAGTGCATTTAAGGATTTAGAACTTGCCATGCTAGCATAGGTTCATGTGTTATTGTAATGCATGATTCGGAGGTAATTTTAACCATCTTACTTGACCTATGTAATCATGATAGATAACTTGTGCATTAAACCATTATGTTGTCAAATTCTATAGACGTATATGGTCTCAATATAATTGGTATCTGTTTAGCTTCTATCTCTTTTGTGGATGTCTGACAGTATGTTATTCATGCAACAAAAGTTGGCGTTTAGCAGTTTCGTGTTATCTGATTAGTGTCATCACCATTACATGCTAAGGCTAAAAACGAAAAGGCTATTGAATGAAGTATCTAATGAAGTTAGAATCCCATGTTTGTCATATATATTAATTCAATAATTCTTATTCTCTTAGTTATAATTGTTAGTTTAATTCTTAGTTATAAACAATCTCAAATTATTAATCGTCTTAGCAGTGGATAATAACCATATCATTGTTGCATAGGTACATATTTTTAAATTAACCAAAGAGTCTCTGTGGGAACGAATTTGATCTAAATCTTATACTACTTGCGAACGCGTATACTTGAGTGTATTTTAGCGCGTGTTTAGCGACTAACAAGTTTTTGGCGCCGTTGTCGAGGACTCGGAGTTAATTTTTAGTTTATGTGTTTGTCATCAGTGGTCGTTAAAGTTCATTGACTCGGACATTGTTACTTATCTGTTTCCTTGCCTTATTTTAGGTACTCTAGCGAGCATGTATGCATACGCGTTCGCGGGCTCGTAAGAGAACTCTGGATCAAGCCGAGGAAGAAGCTGTAGTGGTTCGAAGGGAAGTTGTTGAGGACGAAGAGAAGGTAGAAGAAGAAAAGAAAATCGAAGAACCAGTTTTAGTAGTGATGGGAGATCAAGCAGAAATTCCTAAGGCTTTGATGGACTATTCTTAGCCTAAGATCAATGATATTCAGTCAAGCATCATCAGGCCAACCATCTCGGCTAAAACTTTTGAGATCAAGTCAAGCACGATCCAGATGATACAGAACTCAGTTCAGTTTGGGGGTTCCCTACAGAAGACCCCAACATGCACATCAAGTATTTTATCGAGATCTGTGACACTTTCAAGTTCAATGGTGTGACTGAAGATGCTATCAAGCTGTGACTCTTCCCATTCTCTCTGAGGGATAAAGCAAAGTGATGGTTACATTCTCTACCACCTGAGTCTATCATTACTTGGGAAGATCTTGCTCAAAAGTTTCCCATTAAATTCTTCCCTATGGAGAAGACTGTTGCAATTAGGAATGCTCTTACTCAGTTTGCTCAGCAAACTGGAGAATCTCCGTGTGAGGCATGAGATCGATATAAGGAGATTCTAAGGAAGTGCCCACACCATGGCATGCCTGATTGGATGATTATAAACTATTTCTACAATGGATTGGGTACTACTTCTAGACCCATGCTCGATGCAGCATCAGGAGGAGGCTTGTGGGTTAAGAGCTACAATGAAGCTTATGAATTAATTGAACTAATGGTTGCTAATGAATACCAGAATCCTTCCTAGAGACTGACTCAGAGAAAAGTAGCAGGAATTCTGGAGTTGGATGCAGCAACTGCTATAGCTGCCCAACTTAAGGCTTTGACGATGAAGGTGGACACTTTGACTAATTATGGAGTTAATCAAATCTCTAGTGTCTGCGAGCTTTGTCCTGGTGCCCATGAGACTGATCAGTGTGCTATTTCTAGTGAATCAGCTCAGTTTGTGAGCAACTTTCAGCAATCGCAACAACCTGTGCCAGCTACCTATCATCCTAACAACCGCAATCACCCTAACTTCAGCTGGAGCAACGCTCAAAATACGGTACAACAACCTTATCAGCAATACCCAGCTAAGTAATACAACCCCCTGGTTTTCAGCAACCGCAATATACTCCAAGACAGCAACTTCAGCTGCAACAAACTAATGAAAAATATGAATTAGAGGAGTTGAAGCTTATGTGAAAAAGCCAAGATGTTTCCATCTAGACCATGGAAAATCAAATTGGAAAAATTGCCAATGCCCTGTTAAATCGTCAACCGGGTACACTACCTAGTGACACTGAAGTACCAGGAAAGAGGGAAGCTAAAGAGCAGGTGAAGGCAATCACTTTGAGGTCTGGGAAGGTTGCGAATACCGAACAAACTCAAGTTTTGAATGAAGAAACTGGGGCTGAAGACGAAGTAGAGCAGCAGGAAGCAGAAGTGGAACCAAGGAAGACTACTGTTAAGTACACTCCTCCTGAGGGTAATACAAAGGAGAAAAATATCTATCCTCCACCGCCTTTTCCTAAGCGGCTGCAGAAGAAAAAGCTGGATAAGCAATTTGAGAAGTTTCTGGAGGTGTTCAAGAAACTTCATATCAACATACCTTTCGGTGAGGCTCTTGAGCAGATGCCTAGTTACGCAAAGTTTATAAAGGTATTCTCTCTCGGAAAGTGAAGCTAGATGATTTAGAGACTGTCGCTCTCACGGAGGAATGCAGTGCTGTGCTGCAATAGAAGTTACCTCCAAAGATAAAAGATCTTGGAAGCTTCACTATTCCGTGTACTATTGGAAAAGTGTCTTTTGACATATGCTTATGTGACTTGGGAGCTAGCATCAATCTGATGCCTTTGTCAATCTTCAAGAAGTTGAACTTGCTTGATCCAAAACCGACTTATATGACTTTGTAGTTGGCCGATCATTCTATTACATATCCTCGAAGTATTGTGGAGGATGTCTTGGTCAAGGTTGATAAACTCATCTTCCCTGCTAATTTCATAATTCTTGATTTCGAGGAGGATAAGTAGATTCCCATAATATTGGGAAGACCTTTCTTGGCTACTGGCTGAATCTTGATAGATGTGCAGAAGGGTGAGCTTATAATGTGAGTGTTGGATCAGGATATAACTTTTAATGTGTTCAATGTTATGAAATTTCCTACGGAAAATGAGAAGTGCTTAAAGGTGGAGTTGGTTGATTCTGCGGTTACTTCAGAACTTGATCAATTGCTAAGGTCTGATGCCTTAGAGAAGGCATTGTTGGGGAATTCAGATAGTGAAGATGACGAAGGTGAAGAGCAATTGCAATATCTGAATGCTTCTCCTTAGAAGAGGAAGATTGATATGCCTTTTGAATCTCTTGGCATGGAGAAATTGAACAAAGCTCCTAAGCGCCTCAAGCCATCTATTGAGAAAGCTCCTACTCTTGAGCTTAAGCCTTTACCTTAATATTTGAGGTATGCATTTTTAGGTGATGCATCTACTTTTCCTGTTATTATTGCATCTGACCTTTCAGGTAGCGATGAGGAGAAGCTCTTGAGGATTCTAAGAGAGTTCAAATCGGCAATCAGATAGACCATAGTAGATATTAAGGGAATCAACCCTTCTTATTGCATGCATAAAATTCTGCAAGAGTAAGGTAGCAAGCCCACGTTTGAGCAGCAAATAAGACTTAATCCAATCATGAAGGAAGTAGTGAAGAAGGAAATTCTTAAGTGGCTGGATGCAGGTATTATCTATCCCATTTCTGTAGTGTGTTCCGAGGAAAGGAGGTATCATAGTGATGGCTAATGAGAAGAATGAGCTCATTCCTACTCAAATAGTCACGGGGTGGAGAGTTTGTATGGACTGCAGGTTTCTGAACAAGTCCACTAGGAAAAATCACTTCCCTCTGCCTTTCATTGACCAGATGCTCGACAGATTGGCTGGTCACGAGTACTACTGTCTTATGGATGGCTATTCGGGCTATAATCAGATTTGTATCCTCCAGAAGATGAGGAAAAGATAACCTTCACTTGTCCATTTAGTACTTTTGTCTTCAGACAAGTTTCTTTTGGTCTTTGTGGTGCACCAGCCACATTTCAGAGATGTATGATGGCCATCTTTTCTGATATGATTGGCCAGAATGTGGAGGTGTTCATGGACGACTTCTCTGTATTTGGCAATTCTTTAGATGAATGCTTGCAGAATCTTGGCGATGTTCTCAAGAGGTGTGTAGAGACCAATTTGGTTCTCAATTGGGAGAAATGTCACTTTATGGTGCGACAGGGCATTATTCTTGGGCACAAGGTCTCTAGTAAAGGTCTTGAGGTGGACAAAGCCAAGGTGGGGGTCATTGAAAATCTTCCTCCACCAATTTCTGTTAAGGAAATTCGCAGTTTTCTTGGTCATGCGGGTGGTTTCTATAGGCGTTTCATCGAGGACTTCTCTAAGATTTCGAAACCATTGTGCAGTTTGCTAGAGAAAGATGTCCCTTTCAAGTTTGATGGCGAGTGCCTTGCTGCTTTTGAGACACTGAAAAAGAGTATAATCACAGCACCTGTCATAACTGCACCTGACTGGAATGAACCTTTTGAGATGATGTACGATGCAAGTGACTATGCAGTTGGAGCAGCTCTTGGGCAGAGAAAGAACAACATATTTTATGTGGTCTACTATGCTATTAAGACCTTGAATGGTGCTCAACTGAATTATACTACTACGGAGAAAGAACTTTTGGCTATTGTCTACGGTTTTGAGAAATTTCGATCTTATCTACTTGGGACTAAAGTGGCAGTTTTCACTGATTACGCTGCAATTCGTTATCTTGTCTCGAAGAAGGACTCGAAGCCAAGATTGATCAGATGGGTTCTTTTACTTCAAGAAATTAAATTAGAGATCAAGGACAGAAAGGGGACTGAAAATCAAGTCTCTGATCATCTATCTCGTTTAGAAAACCCTAATGCTACTTCACTGGACAAGAGATTGATAAATGAGTCTTTTCCCGATGAGCAGATGTTTTGAGTGCAAGAGGAAGAACCGTGGTTTGCAGACATTGTAAACTACCTTGTGAGTAATATCATGCCTCCCGACTTATCATATGCTCAAAGAAAGAAGTTTCTACATGAAGTGAAGTGGTATATGTGGGATGTGCCATTTCTTTTTTGACAAGGAGCTGACCAAATCATCAGGAGATGTATTCCTTACAGCGAAACCGAGGGGGGGGGGATCTAGCGAGATTGCCACTCAACGGCTTATGGAGAATACTATGGTGGTGAAAAGATAACAGCTCGTATTCTTCAAGCAGGTTTCTTTTGGCCAACCTTGTTTAAAGATGCTCATCAATTCATTTTGAAATATGATCAATGTTAACATGTGGGTAATATGTCTAACAGGGATGATATGCCTCTTAATGTGCTTCTCGAGGTTGAATTCTTCGATGTTTGGGGAATTGACTTCATGGGGACATTTGTCTCATCTTGTAACAATCAGTACATCTTGTTGGCGGTCGATTATGTGTCGAAATGGGTTGAAGTTAAGGCGTTGCCAACGAACGATGCAAAAGTGGTGCTTAATTTTCTTCACAAGCAGATATTTACAAGGTTTGGAACTCCAAGAGTCATAATCAGTGATGAGGGGTCGCATTTTTGCAATCGCAAATTCACTACTATAATGCAAAGGTATAATGTGAATCATCGCATTGCTACGGCTTATCATCCTCAGACAAATGGTCAAGCTGAGGTGTCTAATAGAGAGATTAAGCGCATTATAGAGAAAGTTATGTGTCCATAAAGGAAAGATTGGTCTTTAAAGCTTGATGAAGCTGTTTGGGCGTTTAGAACAGCATACAAGACTCCATTGGGAATGTCACCATTCCAGTTGGTTTATGGTAAGGGGTGTCATTTGCCTGTGGAGCTCGAGCATAAGGCGTATTGGGCTTTGAAGAAATTGAATCTGAACTTGGATGTAGCTGGAAAGAAGAGGATGCTTCAATTGAATGAACTCGACGAGTTTCAACTTCAAGCTTATGAGAACAACAAAATATATAAGGAGAAAGTCAAGATGTGGCATGATAGGGGTCTAGTGCTCAAATCATTTGTGTCGGGACAACAAGTTCTTTTGTTTAACTCTCATCTTCGTTTATTTTCTAGGAAGTTGAAGTCAACGTGGTCAGGGCCCTTCATAATCAAAACTATATTTTCACATGGAGCGGTGGAAATTTTTGAGAATGATCCGGGTCAAGTATTCAAGGTAAATGGTCAGGGGTTGAAGCATTATTATGGTGACACGGCAAACCGCAAGGTGGTTAGTGCCGTTTTATTGTCTGTTTGATCTCAAGATTCTACGTCAAGCTAACGACGTAAAACAAGCGCTTCTTGGGAGGCAACCCAAGTTTGTTGTACATTAGTAGGTGAGGAAGCAAGAAGAAAGGAGAAAAACACAAAAAAATCAGAAAAAGAAAAAAATGCAGGGTCAACTTCAGAAGCCAAGTGCGCCCGCGCTGATCTAGCCGAATTTTACTCTTCCACGTCCCGAATTTCCCTCTCCAAATCAAACCCATTACTCCCATGATTCCCATAATCAATTCCCACTTCTATTCCATATCTAATTCTATTCTCACCACCTATATATACATACACTTATTCACAAACTTCTCTACCACTTCACAAATTCTCAAACACAAATCTCTCTCAAACACTATCTTTTATTCTCTCTTATTCAATCCCAATGGCACCTAAGAGACAAAGAACTCAAGTAGGCAGCAGCACCACCGATTCTTCATCTGTGAATGGTGTGAGGTCGAGGTTTTCAACTCCAGAGGCCAAAGAGGAGTACGCAAGGCTTCTCTCAAAGCCTATAGCAAAGGAGTGAGGTTTTCTGCCATAAGGGAAGGATGGTAAGTTGTTGGAGATGATTCTGGAGATGGGCTGGGTTCCTTTTTGTGAGGCTCCCGTTGTTGTGCCCATGAGTGTTGTCCGAGAGTTCTAAGCTAATGCGAAGGCGGGGAAGAATGGCTTTACGGTGGTTAGGGGATGACTGTGGAGTATAGTGCTGATGCAATAAGGAGGGTGATTGAGCAGCCTGCGAGGAAGCCCGGTCAGGACACTTGGAACGATAAGGCTCCGGAGGACTTCAACTTGGATCTGATTGTTGCTACTCTGTGTGTGCCTTAGACTCACTGGAAGTTCAAGAGGGGCACAACTGATTACTCCACGTTCCTTGCGTCGTGCATGCACAGGTTTGCACGGGCTTGAAATTCTTTTATCTGTTCTAACATCATGCCATCTTCTCATGTGCATGAGATTGCGGTGGAGCGTGCTCGTCTGTTTTGGGGTATTCTTCAGGGCGATTATATTGATTTGGGGATGGTTATTTATCAGGGGATTTTGAGATTTTTGCGAGGAGGTACTACGGGTTCTATACCCTATGCGTCCGGTGTGACAAAGTTGTGCGTGGCAGTTGGTGTTCATTGGCCCACACATGAGCAGCTACAGCTTCTCAGTGCTCATATCGACAGTTCTACGATGTTGAACATGACTGAGTGGTATGGTGGCAAGCCCGATCCTAAGGGGCTTGGTTATTCATATGATCATCTGTCAGGTGGTAGACCAAAAACTTGTTAGTCGCTAAACACGCGCTAATAATATATGCAAGTATACGAGTTCACAAGTAGTATAGAATCTTTTTATAGTTCATTCCCACAGAGACTGTATTAGTTAACTAATTAATTCACGCACTTAAGCAACAATGTATGGTTATTATTCGATGTTAAGACGATAACAAATTGAGGTTGTTTATAACTAAGAATTAACTATCAATTATAACTATGAGATTAATATTGACTGAATAATATATATGACAAACATGGGATTCTAACTTCATTAAATACTTTATTCCATAGCCTTATTGTTCTTAACCTTAGCATGCAATGGTGATGACACTAATCAGACAACACGAAACTGATAAACGCCAACTTTTATTGCACGAGTACCATACTACCAGACATCCACAAAAGAGATAGAAGCTGAATAGACACCAATTATATTGAGACCCTATATGTCTATAGAATTTGACAACATAACGGTTCAAGAACAAGTTATCTATCTTGATTACATAGGGCAAGTAAGACGGTTAAAATTATCTACGAATCATGCATAACAAATACATTAACCTATGCTAGCATGGTAAGTTCTAAATCCTTAAATTCACCGTCGCTTCATGAAGAATTAACATACTATCTTATAAGTTCGCGACGCTCATAAAATGAATACGCACAACCAATACTAGGATATCATACAATCACCACATACTAAGGCATCAAACAATTTAACTAAAGAAATCCATAAATAAATCCGCTAGAACCTCACGATAACGATTAGCCCATAATCGGACTCATCATCAACGTGGGTTCCGATGAAAGCATGATATAACAAACGTAGTCTTTATAACGAATAAATAAAACCAAGTACAAAACAAGATTAAGGTTTACAAGTAAGAAAACTAGCATCCAAATACAACTTAAAACAAAGATTCACAAGTAAAAACAAGATCTTCTTCGTCTTCATTGAATCGTGCTAAAACGGTCTTCTTACGGCTCTCCTTGATATGTCTCTGGCTTGATATAGCTTGATATATTATTAAAAACGGCCTAGAGATGTCTATATAGTAGCCCTGATCCGCATAGAACCCCAGAAAATTAGTCTTCTATTCAAAACAGGAATACTGAAACACGACCTGGCGCGACTGGGCGCTTGATCAGCGCGGGCGCGCTGGCTTTCTGTACTTCGGGCGTGGTCGCGCGCTTGATCAGCGCGGGCGCGCTAGGCTTCTGCCATAATTTATTTTCCTCATTTTTCTTGCAGCTTCGAGCCGGCTTTCAACGAGCTTTTATTCCAACACCACCTTGACACCAAATTAGCACCAAAATAATGCTAATTCACCTGATTACCTAGATAATTCCTGAAATGCAAAAACACTGGAAAACACGTTAAAACACTTAACAACTTGAGTACAAATGCATCAATTCAAAGCTTATTAGAGCATAATAAAGTCTCATAAATTCCACTCAACATATTCCTAAACTTGAATCGATGCTTGTCCTCAAGCATAAACAGACTCAAAGAACAAGAAATAAAAATGCATGAATGCAATTAATATGAATGCAACAATCCCCATAGAATAACTAAACCAATCAACAAGCAATACCTCAGCAAATGCAGTTATTCGTATAAAGATCAGTCAAACCTCACAAATCAAATTACAAACTAGAGACGTGCGTGTGTGCAACTGCTTACAGATATACTATCACAACTAGATCAATAATCATGACTCACTTCTTACCAAGATAATCGCAAGTTTATAAACAGAATAATAGCTAGACTCAAAATAACTTATAACACTTCAATTCTTATATCAGAGTATTATATGGATTCATGATTTTATTCACAATAAAACACACATATGCTTATTTGACCGTGCAATGAGTGAGGTCCACAAAAGACTTATACAATAGTACCCATATAGCAAGCGTTAGGTTAATGAATCCCAGACTATAAAAGCCTTAGGTCACTAGGCACAAAGTCCCCTAAGAACTTACTAACCCGAGTACTAAAGAGCCCACTCGTGATCAATTATACATAACACTTATTCTTTCTTTTTTTCCCTTTTTTTCTTTTTTTTTTCTTCTTTAACAACGAATTTCTAAATGAGTGCATTTCGCTCCATCTCATTCAATCCTAGACTACTCATATAAATATGAGCCGGCTACTAGCCATTTGACACCTAGCTACACAACTAGCAATGAAATCCAATTCTCTCTAATTTTGAAATATCCATGTCTTTTATTATTAAGAGAATATCATAAATTCTAAATATAAATAAGCGATTAATCCTCAACAAAAAAATAAACCATGATCATGATCTAGCACTCTAGCAACCTATAAGACTTAGTGAAATACAATTATCTCTAGCATGCAAATCAATCCAATAAGACTCAACATCACTAAATATGACATCACTACACTAACATCAACATCACAAATCAATCAGAAAAATCATCTAAGGAATCATGTTATAATGCAAATGCATGAAACTACATGAACAAAATATCATAAAACTACCAAAAAAAACTACATGGCAAAATATGCAACTATATAAACTAAACTATCATGAAATATGCAACTACATGAAACTCACACAAAACTATATTCCTTCAACTACTACCCCCAAACTTAAAATATTCACTGTCCTCAGTGAAGATAATAGTAAGGAATTCAAGCATACCTACTGCGAATCAGAATCATCACCCTCAATGGGTGGAGTGTCAGGCATGTCTGGAGGTGGATACATGGAATCCTCACCAAAAACTGGCCACTGGATGTCAACTCCGGTGGCTCTAAAAGCTGTCCCAAGTGCCTGGGTGAGATCATGTGCAAATCGACTATGGATGTCGTACATCGCATTCATCCTCCTCGTGAGACACCTATACTGCGTCGAACTCAAACCCAGCTCCAACCTCTGCTGCCTCTTGTTGTTGCTGCGATCCTAACGGTCCAGCCTCCTCTCCTAACAGAGCTCTCCAAGCTACTCGACGGGCATGCTGAGAACCTCCCGCAATAGCTGCCTCCATAGGCCTACTACCTAGCAGATGATCATACGAATATCCAAACCCTTATGATCGGGCTTCCCTCCACACCAATCCTGCATGCTCAACGCTGTAGAACTGTCGATGGGAGCGCTGGAAAGCTGAAGCTACTCATGTGTGGGTGAATGAACACCAACTTCCACGCACAACTTTGTTACAACGGATGCATACGGAATAGCACCTATAGTACCTCCTCTCAAAAATCTCAGAATCCCCTGATATATCACCATCCCCAAATCAATGTAATCACCCTGCAGAATCGGCCATAACAGACGAGCACACTCCACAGTAATCTCATGCACATGCGAAGATGGCATGATGTTAGCATAAATAAACGAGTTCCAGGCCCTTGCAAACCGGTTCATGCACGACGCATGGAACGTGGAGTAATCAGTAGTGCCCCTCTTGAACTTCCAGTGAGTCTCAGGCTTACAGAGAGTAGCAATGATGAGATCCAAATCAAAGTCCTCCGGAGTCTTATCGTTCCACGTGTCCTGACCCACCTTCCTCGCGGGCTGCTCAATCACCGTCCTAATAGCATCAGCAATGTACTCTACAGTCCTCCCCCTCACCACCGTGAAGCCATTCTTCTCCGCCTTGGTGTTACCATAGAATCCCCGCACAACACTCATGGGCACAGCAGCGGGCGCCTCACAAAAAGAAACCCAACCCATCTCGAGAATCATTTCTAACAGCTTGCCATCCTTCCCTGATGGCAGAAAACCTCGCTCCTTAGCAATAGGCTTCGAGAGAAGCCTCGTGTACTCCTCCTCAGCCTCGGGAATAGAAAACTTGGGCCTCACACCACCCGTAGATGAAGAATCAGTGGTGCTACTGCCAACTTGTGTTCTTTATCTCTTGGGTGCCATTGGGATTTAAGAAGAGAGAATAAAAATTTAAGTGTTTGAGAGAGATTTGTGTTTGAGAATTTGTGATGTGGTTGAGAAGTTGTCTATAAGTGTATGTTTTTTATAGGTGGAGAGGTGTGAATTTGATAAGGAATAGAAGTGAAAATTGATTATGGGAATCATGGAAATAATGGGTTTGATTTGGAGAGGGAATTATGGGATGTGGAAGAGTAAAAATCGGTTTGGATTTGATTTTTGATTAAAAATCCCGATTTTCTCTTAAAATTGCTGATTTATTTTTTTATTTTTTTCGAACAGAGACCCAGCGCGGGAGCGCGCTAGGACAGCGCGGGCGCGCTCACTCTCCGGAAAACCAGCGCGGGCGCGCTTGGTTACTGGAAAAACGGCGTGGCCGCGCGCTTGATCAGCGCGGCCGCGCCCAACTTCTATAGTTGGTCCTGAATTTTTTCTTTTTCTGATTTTTTTTGTGTTTTTCTCCTTCCTTCTTGTTTCCTCTACCTACTGATGTACAACATACTTGGCTTGCCTCCCAAGAAGCGCTTGTTTTACGTCGCTAGCTCAACGTAGAATCTCGAGATCAAATGGACAATAAAACGACACTAACCACCTCACAGTTTGTCGTGTCACCATAATAATGCTTCAACCTCTGACCATTTACCTTGAATGCTTGGCCCAGATCATTCTCAAAAATTTTCACCGCTCCATGTGGAAACACAGTTTTGACAATAAACGGCCCTGACCATCTTGACTTCAACTTTCCAGGAAAAATACGGAGACGAGATTTGAACAAAAGAAGTTGTTGCCCCGGCACAAATGATTTGAGTACTAAACCCCGATCATGCCACCTCTTGACTTTCTCCTTATACATTTTGTTGTTCTCATAAGCTTGAAATCGAAACTTGTCGAGTTCATTCAATTGAAGCATCCTCTTCTTTCCAGCCGCATCCAAGTCTAGATTCAACTTCTTCAAAGCCAGTATGCTTTATGCTCGAGCTCCACAGGCAAATGACACCCTTTACCATAGACCAACTGAAACGACGACATTCCCAAAGGAGTTTTGTAAACTGTTCTATAAGCCCAAACAACTTCATCAAGCTTCAAAGACCAATCTTTCCTTGATGGGTACACTACTTTCTCCAAAATGTGCTTGATCTCTCTATTAGATACCTTAGCTTGACCATTCGTCTGAGGATGATAAGCCGTAGAAATGCGATGATTCACATTTTACCTTTTCATCACAGCAGTGAACTTGCGATTGCAAAAAAGCGACCCCTCATCACTGATTACGACTCTTGGAGTTCCAAACCTTGTGAATATCTACTTGTGAATAAAATTAAGCACCACTTTCACATCATTCGTTGGCAATGCCTTAACTTCAACCCATTTCGACACGTAATCCACCGCCAACAAGATATATTGATTGTTACAAGATGAGACAAATGGCCCCATGAAGTCAATTCCCCAAACATCGAAGACCTCAACCTCGAGAAGAACATTAAGAGGCATCTCATACCTCTTATACATATTACCCATACGTTGACATCGATCACATTTCAAAATGAACTGGTGAACATCTTTAAACAATGTCGGCCAAAAGAACCCTGCTTGAAGAACACGAGCTGCTGTCTTTTCTCCACCATAATGTCCTCCATAAGCCGTTGAGTGAAAATCTCGTAAGATCCCCCCCATTTTGCTGTAAGGAATACATATCCTGATGATTTGGTCAGCACCTTATCGAAAAAGAAACAACTCATCCCACATATACCACTTTACTTCATGTAGAAACTTCTTCCTTTGAGCATAAGATAAGTCGGGAGGCCTGATATTACTCACAAGGTAGTTTACAATGTCTGCAAACCACGGTTTTTCCTCTTGCACTCATAACAGCTATTCATCAAGAAAAGACTCATTTATCAATCTATTGTCCACTGAAGTAGCATTAGGGTTTTCTAAACGAGATAGATGATCAGCGACTTTATTTTCAGTCCCCTTTCTGTCCTTGATCTCTAATTTAAAATCTTGAATTAAAAGAACCCATCTAATTAATCTAGGCTTCAAGTCCTTCTTTAAGACGAGATATCGAATTGCAGCGTGATCAGTGAAAACTGTCACCTTAGTCCCAAGTAAATAAGATCAAAATTTCTCAAAGCCATAGACAATAGCCAAAAGTTCTTTCTCCGTAGTAGTATAATTCAGTTTAGCACCATTTAGGGTCTTATTACGTAGTAGACCACATGAAATATGTTGTTCTTCCTCTGCCCAAGAACTGCTCCCACTACATAGTCGCTTGCATCGCACATCATCTCAAAAGGTTCTATCCAATCAGGTGCAGTTATGACCGGTGTCGTGATTAAACTCTTCTTCAATGTCTCAAAAGATGCAAGGAACTCATCATCAAATTTGAAAGGAACATCTTTCTCTAGCAAACTGCACAATGGCTTTGAAATTTTCGAGAAGTCTTTGATGAAACGCCTATAGAAACCCGCATGACCAAGAAAACTGTGAATTCCCTTAACAGAAATGGGTGAAGGAAGATTCTCAATGACCCCCACCTTGGCCTTGTCCAGCTCTAGACCCTTACTAGAAACCTTGTGCCCGAGAATAATGCCATGACGCACCATAAAGTGACATTTCTCCTAATTGAGAACCAGATTGGTCTCAACACACCTTTTGAGAACATGTCCAAGATTTTGCAAGCATTCATCAAAAGAATTTCCAAAGACTGAGAAGTCGTCCATGAACACCTCCACATTCTGTCCAATCATGTCAGAAAAGATGGCCATCATACATCTCTGAAATGTGGTTGGCGCACCATACAGTCCAAAAGAAACTCGTCTGAAGGCGAAAGTACCAAATGGACAAGTGAAGGTTATTTTCTCCTGATCTTCTGGAGCGATACAAATTTAATTATAACCCAAATAACCATCCAAAAGACAGTAGTACACATGAAAACCCTCCACCCCGTGACTGTTCTAGTAGGAATAAACTCATTCTTCTCATTTTCTACCACTGTAATATCACCCTTCTTTGGCATACATTGAACCAGGCTTACCCATGAACTGTCAGATATAGGATAGATGATTCATGCATCTAGCCACTTAAGAATTTCTTTCTTCACTACTTTCTTCATGACTGGATTAAGTCTTCTTTGCTGCTCGACCGTAGGCTTGATACCTTCCTCTAGCAGAATTTTGTGCATGCAGTAAGAAGGGTCGATTCCCTTTATATCTGCTATAGTCCAGCCAATTGCCGATTTGAACTCTCTCAGAATTCTCAGAAGCTTTTCCTCATCACTACCTGAAAGGTCATATGCAATAATAACAGGCAGAGTAAATGCATCACCTAAAAACGCATACCTCAAATGCTCAGGTAAAGGATTAAGCTCAAGAGTAGGAGCTTCCTCAATAGATGGCTTAAGGCGTTTAGTAGCTTTGTTCAATTCCTTTATTCCAAGAGATTCAAAAGGCATATCAATCTTCCTTTTCCAGGGAGAAGCATTCAAATACTGCAATTGTTCTTCACCTCCGTCATTTTCACTATCTGAATTCCCCAATGAGGCTTTTTCTAAGGCATCGGACTTTAGCAATTGATCAAGTTCTGATGTGACCATCGAATCGACCAACTCCACTTTAAAGCACTCCTCATTATCAGTAGGAAATTTCAGTAGGACCTTAGCGGTTGTTAGGATGATAGGTAGCTGGCACAGGTTGTTGCGATTGCTGAAAGTTGCTCACGAACTGAGCTGATTCACTAGGAATTGCGCACTGATCAGTCTCATGGGCACCAGCACAAAGCTCACAGACACTAGTGATTTGATTAGCTCCATATTTAGCTAAAGTGTCCACCTTCATCGTTAAAGCCTTAAGTTGGGCAACGATAGCAGTTGTTGCGTCCAACTCCAGAATTCCTGTGACTTTTCCCTGAGTCAGTCTCTGGGAAGGATTCTGGTACTCATTAGCAGCCATCAGTTCAATAAGTTCATAAGCTTCATCGTAGCTCTTAGCCCACAAGGCTCCTCCTGATGCTGCATCAAGCATGGGTCTAGAAGTAGCACCCAATCCATTTTAAAAATAGTTGATAATCATTCAATCAGGAATGCCATGGTGTGGGCATTTCTTTAGCATCTCCTTATATCGATCCCAAGCCTCACACAGAGATTCTCCTGTTTGCTGAGCAAACTGGGTAAGAGCATTCCTGATTGCAGCAGTCTTCGCCATGGAGAAGAATTTAGTGAGAAACTTTTGCGCGAAGTCCTCCCAAGTGGTGATAGACACTGCTGGTAGAGAGTGTAACCACCACTTAGCTTTGTCTCTCAGAGAGAATGGGAAGAGGCGTAGCTTGATAGCATCTTTAGTCACATCATTAAACTTGAAGGTATCACAGATCTCGACGAAATCCCTGATGTGCATGTTGGGGTCTTCAGTAGGATAACCCCCAAACTGAACTGAGTTCTGTATCATCTGAATCATGCTTGACTTGATCTCAAAGGTGTTAGCCCTAATGGCTGGTCTGATGATGCTTGACTGAATGTCATTAATCTTAGGCTGAGAATAGTCCATCAAAGCCTTATGATTTTCTGCTTGATCACCCATCTCTACTAAAGCTGGTTCTTCAACTTTCTCTTCTTCTTCTACCTTCTTTTCTTCCTCGAAAACTTCCTTACGAACTACCATAACTTCTTCCTCGGCTTTATCCAGTGTTCTCTAACACGTACGCGAACGCGTATGCATACACCCTCGCTAGAGTACCTGAAATAAGACAAGGAACAAATAAGTAACAATATCCGAGTCAATGAACTTTAACGAACACTGATGGAAAGCACATAAACTATAAATTAACACTGCAGTCCCCGGCAGCGGCGCCAAAAACTTGTTAGTCGCTAAACACGCGCTAAAAATACACGCAAGTATACGAGTTCGCAAGTAGTATAGAATCTTTTCTAGTTCGTTCCCACAGAGACTGTATTGGTTAACTAATTAATTCATGCACTTAAGCAACAATGTATGGTTATTATTCAATGCTAAGACGATAACAAATTGAGGTTGTTTATAACTAAGAATTAACTAACAATTATAACTACAAGATTAATATTGACTGAATTAATATATATGACAAATATGGGATTCTAACATCATTAAATACTTCATTCAATAGCCTTATTATTCTTAACCTTAGCATGAAATGGTGATGACACTAATCTGACAACATGAAACTGATAAACGCTAACTTTTGTTGTATGAGTACCATACTACCAGACATCCACAAAAGAGATAGAAGCTGAATAGACACCAATTATATTAAGACCCTATATGTCTATAGAATTTGACAATATAACGGTTTAAGCACAAGTTATCTATCTTGATTACATAGGGCAAGTAGGATGGTTAAAATTACCTACGAATCATGCATAACAAATACGTGAACCAATGTTAGCATGGCAAGTTCTAAATCCTTAAATTCACTGTCACTTCATTAAGAATTAACACACTATCTTATAAGTTCGTGACGCTCATAAGACGAATACGATCAACCAATACTAGGATATCATACAATCACCACATACTAAGGCATCAAACAATTTAACTAAAGAAATTCATAAATAAATCCGCTAGAACCCCACGATAACGATTAGCCCATCATCGGACTCATCATCAACGTGGGTTCCGATGAAAGCATGATATAACAAACGTAGTTTTTATAACGAATAAATAAAACCAAGTACAAAACAAGATTAAGGTTCACAAGTAAGAAAACTAGCATTCAAATACAACTTAAAACAAAGATTCACAAGTAAAAACAAGATCTTCTTCGTCTTCGTTGAATCGTGCTAAAATGGTCTTCTTACGGCTCTCCTTAATATGTCTCTGGCTTGATATAGCTTGATATATTATTAAAAATGACCTAGAGATGTTTATATAGTAGCCATTATCAGCATAGAACCCCAGAAAATCAGTCTTCTATTCAAAACAGGAATTTTGAAACCAGACTTGGCGCGGCCGCGCGCTTGATCAGCGCGGGTGCGCTGGCTTTCTGTACTTCGGGCGCTGCCGCGCGCTTGATCAGCACGGGCACGCTAGGCTTTTTCCAGAATTTATTTTCCTCATTTTTCTTGCAGCTTCGAGCCGGCTTTCAATGAGCTTTTATTCCAACACCACCTTGACACCAAATTAGCACCAAAACAATGCTAATTCACCTGATTACCTAGATAATGCCTGAAATGCAAAAACACTCGAAAACACGTTAAAACACTTAACAACTTGAGTACAAATGCATCAACTCAAAGCTAATTAGAGCATAATAAAGTCTCATAAATGCCACTCAACAACCAGCGGATCAGAATTTTGCTGGTGGGACGCAGTAGGAAAGGAAGGCAGCTTGGAGAGCTCAGTTGGGAGAGGAGGCTGCTCCGTCGCAGCAGGAATAGGAGGAAGCGGGAGCAGAGGTTGGAGCTGGTTTGAGTACGACACAGTTGTTGGTGAGAATGCATAGCTGTATGAACAGTTACATGATAACTCAATACGATAACAACACTAGAATAGGACAGGTTAATAATACTACATCTACACAAGAAATCAGGAAGAATGAAGACAAGGTAAATACAAAGAATCATGAGATTAGAAGAAGGCTGGAAGTCTGTCTACAGGTCACTGAAAGAAGTTCATTAATATGATCATGCCTCAGTGAAGAACAAAGGTTAAAGACTTTCAGGGTTTCAGAAATGTTGAAGATTCAGTATATAAGTGCTACCGGAAGATTTCAGTGTATTGGCATTGATTGAAGATATACAGTGTTCGAAGCATAGGAATCTGAAGAATTTAAGACAGAGTATAGACAGAGGTTAATGAAGATGTTGTCTAAAGTACCAGAAAGGATTCCAGTGAAAGTACAATTGTTTATTAACAGTCAGTGTTCGAAGCGATAAAGTTGAAGCAAGCTTAACAATTTGATCAAGGCCATAATACGAAGACCTGAATCGGGGTTAGTCGTCTGTGAACCAGACCAGTTGCACTAGGTGTCAACAGCTCGTGAAAGGAATTTGAGTATTATTTATAGAAGAATTGTTAAGTTAAGGAACGTACTTGGATTGAACGTTTATCTATTAAAGTACGAGAAGAGGTGCGCTGGGTATACAACTAAACAGCTAAAGGGACTGGCGAAGCTCAAAGTTTAATTGGTAAATTAAATAAATTTATTTAGTGGACTTTAATATAATTTATTTAATAAACTTAAAATTATTTATCTTATAAACTTTAAATAAGTTTATTTTATAAATCTAAATTAGTTTATTTATATAAGTTATATTGTAGTTTATTTTATAAATTAATTTAGCTACAATTTAAACATAAAAAGAAAAAGAAAGAAAACAAAAAGAAAACAAAAGAAAAAAGAAAACAAAAAGAAAACAAAAGAAAAGAAAAAAAAAATTAAAAAGGAAAAAGAAAAAGAAAAGGAAACAAATATATAATCAAAGGAAACAAAAAATGTACAGGTTGGTTTTTGATTAACCAAGTACATATACATGTACTGGTTAATAACCTTTCGCCACAGAGAGATTCCCCCTCCCCCCTTGTCGCCACACAAGTTGTAAGTTAGTTTTGGTTTATTTTTTTACTAGTACACTCCTGTTGCCACAGAGAAGCTATAAAATAAATCAAGGAAAATCAACCTCCTGTGTTTCTTGTCGCCACAGAAAAAATTGTACTCCTTGTCGCCATAGAAGCTCCTCTCTCCTTAGCCACGCATTATTGGATATAAAGTCTACACTTTGCAGCAGATCCGTAGTGGTTCTGTTTATCTTCTTCTCCAACAAAAAGAGAGCTGATAAAACAAGAAGCGGAGATTTATAGAGAAGCTCCGACACCTTAAATATCCATTTAACTTCTCACCAAAGTAACGTTATAATGCCCAATTTAACTCTTGTATATTCATAGGGGCATTATAATCGTTACCCGATAATTAAATCCTAGTACAAACAAAAGCTAGATCATTGTATAGGATTCAATTTGTAAATCTTTGTAGTAGCTAGGAACTTTGTTGTTCTTAGATTGTAGCCGGTTAATTTATTTACCGGAGTGTAACAACACCCTCGAGGGTTTATATACGAATATATATTTCCCCGAATATCTTGTGTTCCTTATTTTTATCATTCCAAATACTATTCCTCTCAAGAACACGAGACCACTGACCGAACACTAAATATTTTATCTGCTTAAGATTCGAAAGAATTTTTTAAATTAGTGATTATTGTATTCAACCCCCCCCCCCCCTTCTACGATAATTCGGGACCTAACAGCAGTAGAGGCGTCTAGCGAGGAGGATGGATGTTATGCATGATATTCATAGTCGGTTTATACGTGATCTCACCCAGACACTTGGGACTGCATTCAGAGCCACCGGTGTTGATATCCAGTGGCCAGTATTTGGTGAGGACTGCGTGTATCCACCTCTAGACACGCCTGACACTCTACCCGTTGAAGGTGATGATCCTGATTCAGAGTAGGTTTTCCTGATTCCTTACTATTACCTTCACTGAGGTCAGTGAGTATTTAAAGTTTGGGGTAGTAGTTGAAGGAATATGTTTTGTGTGAGTCGCATATAGTTTGCATATTCATGTTAGTTTAGTGCATATAGTTGCATATTTTTCCATGTAGTAGGTTTTGCATATTTTTCCATGTAGTAGTTTTTGCATATTTTTCCATGTAGTAGTTTTTTTATTTTTGGTAGTTTTTATGATAGTTTGTTCATGTAGTTTCATGCATTTGCATAATAATATGATCCCTTAGATGATTTTGCCGATTGATTTGTGATATTGATGCTAGTGTAGTGATGTCGTATTTCGTGATGTTAGGTCTTATTGAATTGATTTGCATGCTAGAGACAATTGTATTTCACTAAGTCTTATAGATTGTTAATGTACTAGATCATGGTCATGGTTTGTTTGTTGTCAAGGTTTAATCATTTATTTATATTTAGAATTTAGGATATTTTCTTAATAATAAATTAACATGGATATTTTAAAATTGGAGAAAATTGGATTTCATTGATAGTTGTGTGGCCAGGTGTCAAATAGCGAGATAGAGCGAAACGCACTTGTTCATAAATTTCTAAAAAAAAAAGAAAAAAAAAAGAAAAAAAAGAGAAAAAAAAAGGAAAGAAAAAATATATATTTAAGTGTTATGTATAATTGATCACGAGTGGGCTCTTTAGTACTCGAGTTATTAAGTTCTTAGGGGACTTTGTGCCTAGTGACCTAAGACTATTATAGTCTGGGATCCGCTAAACTAACGCTAGCTACATGGGTATTATTGTATAAGTCTTTTGTGGACCTCACTCATTGCACGGTCAAATAAGCATATTTGTATTGTTTTGTTGTGAATAAAAGCGTGAATCCATGTAAACTCTGATATAAGAATTGAAGTGTTATGAGTTATTTTGAGTCTAGCTTTTATTTTTATTTATAACCTTGCGATTGCTTTGATGAGTAGTGAGTCATGATTATTGATCTAGTTGCGATAGTATATCTGTAAGCAGTTACACACACGCACGTCTCTGGTTTGTAGATTGATTTGTGAGGTTTGATTGATCTTTATGCGAATAACTGTATTTGTTGAGATGTTGCTTGTTGATTGGTTTAGTTATTCTATGGGGATCGTTGCATTCATTTAGTTGCGTTCATGCATTTTTATTTCTTGTTCTTTGAGTCTGTTTATGCTTGAGAACAAGCATCGATTCAAGTTTGGGGGTATGTTGAGTGGCATTTATGACACTTTATTACGCTCCGTAAAGCGTTGAATTAGTATATTTGTACTCAAGTTGTTGGTGTTTTAATGTATTTTCTAGTGTTTTTGCATTTTCAGGCATTATCCGGATAATTAGGTGAATTAGCATTATTTTGGTGCTAATTTGGTGTTAAGGTGGTGTTGGAATAAAAGCTCTGGAAAGCCGGCTCAAATTAGCAAGGAAAAAGAAGAAGTCAGATTTTTATTCAGGAGGTCAGCGCGCCCACGCTGTGATAGCGCGTGCCCGCGCTGTGATAGCGCGCGCCTGCGCTGTGATAGAGCGCCCCCGCGCCCAAAGTCCATAAGCTCAGCGCGCCCGCACTGGTCAAGCGTGCGGCCGCGCCAGGTCAAGAAAAAATAATTCTGATTCTATTGGGCTTTTGATCCAGAAGACTTCTACTCTGCATGGGGCTGCTATATATACATAATTAAGCTCATTTTTTAGGAAGATACATACGAGAGCACAAGAAGAAGGCATAAGTAGACCGTTTTAGCACAATTCAACCAAGGCGAAGAAGATCTAGTTTTAACTTGTGATTCTTTGTTTAAGTTGTAACGTTGGATGCTAGTTTTCTTATTCTTGAACCTATACTCTTGTTTTGTACTTTGTTTATTATTCATTTATAAAGACTACGTTTATTATACCATACTTTTATCGGAACCCACATTGATGATGAGTTCGATTATGGGTTAATCGTTATCGTGGGTATCTAACGGATTTATTTATGGATTTCTTTAGCTGAATTGTTTCGATGCCTTAGTGTGTGGTGATTGTATGATAACCTAGCATTGGTTGTGCGTATTCGTCTTATGAACGTCGCGAACTTATAAGATAGCGTGTTAATTCTTAATAAAGCGAAAGTGAATTTAGGGATTTAGAACTTGTCATGCTAGCATAGGTTCATGTGTTATTGTTATGCATGATTCGTAGGTAATTTTAACCATCTTACTTGCCCTATGTAATCATGATAGATAACTTGTGCATTAAACCGTTATGTTTCCAAATTCTACATATAGGGTCTCAATATAATTGGTGTCTGTTCAGCTTCTATCTCTTTTGTGGATGTCTAGCAGTATGTTATTCGTGCAACGAAAATTGGCGTTTAGCAGTTTCGTGTTATCTGATTAGTGTCATCGCCATTACATGCTAAGGCTAAAACGAAAAGGCTATTGAATGAAGTATCTAATGAATTTAGAATCTCATGTTTGTCATATATATTAATTCAATAATTCTTATTCTCATAGTTATAATTGTTAGTTTAATTCTTAGTTATAAAAAATCTCAAATTGTTAATCGTCTTAGCAGTGGATAATAACCATATTATTGTTGCATAAGTGCATATTCTTAAATTAACCAAAGAGTCTCTGTGGGAACGAATTTGATCTAAATCTTATACTACTTGCGAACGGGTATAATTGCGTGTATTTTAGCGCGTGTTTAGCGACTAACAGGTAGCCGGCTATAGCATCTATCAATTGATCAATGCTCGACAAAGGGTAATTATCTTTCGCACAGGCCTTATTTATGTCCGTGTAGTCTACACACTCCATTTATTGTTTGTTTTTTTTACCACTACCACATTAGCGAGCCAATCAGGGTATTCAATTTCCTCAATGAACTTGGCTTCCAACAACTTCTCAACTTCAGCTTCGATAACCTTTTGTCGCTCTAAGAAAAAGGTCCTCTTCTTCTGCCTTACGAGCTTAGCCTCAGGCTTCGGATTAAATCAATGCTTAGCCGTCTTTGAATCTAACCCGGATATGTCTTGGGGGCCCCATGCGAAGATGTCATGGTATTGCCTTACCACGGCTATACTTTTTCTTTCAGGCCATGTTCCATATTTTTCCCTTTACAGACCATCTTTCCCGAACATCCAGCATAGAGCTCGACCTTTTCTACTTCGGACGCAGGTTCGACAATTGGGCAAGACAGGTCGGCCCAAAATTTCTCCAACTCAATATTCAACAACTGTTTATTACCGCTCGGTTCGGCTTTCGAACGCCTTCTTTTCCCATTTAAGTCATTTTCCTCATATTCATTGTCTCTGTCGAGATTCTCAAGCATAATAATCCTTGTTATCTTCTGGTCCCCTCTCATCTCCCCAACTTTTTTTCCGTGGGAAATTTCAGCTTGAGATGTGGTATTGACTTTACGGCTTCAAAAACGGATATGAATGATCGCCCAAGAAGTGTGTTATAAGGGAGCTCGACCCTCACTGTAATAACCCCAAAATTTTTCAACTTTTTTGTAACCCTTGTGAATAGTGTTTTTTAATGAATGAGAAAACTTTTCACGCCACACTATGTAGGGATTCTGTTATGGATATTCTGGGATATTATTAGTACTCTATGAAGTATATAAGTGTATGTAAAGATCGTCAGAATCCAATTCCGAACACTTTGGTTTTTCCCGGAAATCCACAAGATACGGAGAGAATTGAGTATAAGGTAACAGGATAAAAAGGATTTAAATTAAAGGATTATAATAGAGGATCATAAAAAGGAATATAATGTATTGAGAAAGGTTAAGGGAACCTAAGTAATAAGATCCCGGGTGTGATCCTTCAAACGATAAACGAGAACGAAAGTTAAGCGAACCGTATAACAGATCAGCGGTCATTAGGCAAACGATTAGGAAGTTAATCAAAGGGATTAGCGGGAAGGATGTCATCCAACCAATAGAAAGAGGACAAGGAAGGGAGGATGACATCATGAGGATGACATAAGCATGACATGGGAAGGAAGGAGGTGTGGTAGCTTTGTAACCACACAATTTCAAGGGCAAGAAAGTAATTGACTAAATCAAATACAAAACAAGTCAACCAAGCCAAGTAAAAATCATTCTCATCAAAAATCAAAAGCAACCAAGGCATGAGTTCTTCATTTGCTCTCGGCTTTTAGCTTTTTTTAAAGGAATAAAATTTCAAAACTCAAGATCCAAGCCTCCTAAATTGGTAAGATAATTCCCTAATCATCTTCATGCTTAGTTAGGACTATATCATGAGTTTAAGCCATTAATTCTTTCTCAATCTTCTTCATTTAATCAAAGAAGAAGACAATGAATAGTGTTTTCAAGTTTTTTAACTTGAACTTTTCTTGGTTTTCTTGAAGATCCAAGCATTCTTAAGACTTCTCCAAGCTTCTTAAGGCTTCCTAGCTCCACCCACCACTTCAAGGAAGGTATACCATCTCCAAACCCTAGATTCCTATATATTATAAGATGATTTTGATTAGTGGGTTGATATTGTAGCTTGTTGTTATGATTTAGAGTTTGGGATTTGGAATGGTAGTGAAATGGAATGGTAATTGTTGTGGTTTTGATTTAAAGGAACTTAAGTATGATTAAAGTTAAGTTTAAGCATAAGTATGAATGATTAAATTGAATTGGTTGGGGTTGTTATGATGTGATAAGGATGGATGTTGGTTGTATGTTGGATTTGAGGTTGGTTTGTGGTTGGTTTTGTATGGTTTAAAATTTGGAAATCGCGTAAACATAGCCGTCGTAACGTCCGATTTTCTTTGGACTGTTTTTGTGCATAGCATTAGGACCCGAGAACCCCCTGCTAGATTATGACCACTGCCATGATTAGATAGCTCATGTTACGAGCTTCGTTTTGATATGTAGTTCGTTCGATTCCGATGCACGGTTTAGGAGAAACGACCGTTTCAAGTAACGGCGTTTCGCGAACGAAACTTTTTCCCTCGCCTTACTTTGAAACATAGGTTAAAGACCAAAAAGGGTTAATTAATGTATGAAACATTTATGGTAAGTGTGTTAGGCAGTTGGTAAGACATTCGCGAAGGAATCGCTTTAAAACTCGTAAAGGTTAAATTATTAAAAATGGTGGAGCCGAGGGTACCCGAGTGACTTAAGCGAATCGGTGAGCGCAAAACAAGCGTTAGAGTCTAAGTTAGTTAAAGTATAGGTTTACAAGTGATTTTGGTTTAATTCCAACTTACTTGTTGTTTATAGGTTATCAGACTCGTCCCGAGCCTTTCTCACCCCCAAGTCGCTCAGGCAAGTATTCTATCCGTTATATTGTTGTTGTGATGAATATATGTATTTGCATTATCTTGCGATAGATGCATGTTGGTTAATTAGCAAAATCTTGCGATATATTGTAGCATGTGATATGGTATATATATGCATGCCTGTTTCATATTTTTGAAATATATATCTGTTGGTTCAGTTGATAATACCTATGCTAGAGGATAGCGGTATCTTGCATATACCCTTAGTATAGGGACCCAAAGGTGAAAATATTTTCTAAAACCGGGAGTCGAGGATCCCGAGTAGATTTTGTATATATATGGATATGGATATATATATATATATATATATTTATATATATATATGGTTATAGTTTTTCCAAACTATTAATCGAATAAGGTTTATTCGATAACTTTAACTTTATTTTATTATTGAATATTATTTTGAATATTCATTCGAGGACTTATGACTCTTTTATATTATTTATTGAATATTATTTCGAATATTATTCGAAGGCGTATGACTCCGTTTATTTTATTAATAAATATTATTTTGAATATTCATTCGAGGACTTATGACTCTTTTATATTATTTATTGAATATTATTTCGAATATTATTCGAAGGCGTATGACTCCGTTTATTTTATTAATAAATATTATTTTGAATATTCATTCGAGGACTTATGACTCCTTTTACTTTATTAATGAATATTATTTTGAATATTATTCGAAGGCTTATGACTCCTTTTATTCTATTATTTGAATATTATTTGAATATTCATTCGAGGGCTTATGACTCAGTTTATATTATTTAATGAATATTATTTGAATATTCATTTGAGGATCTATGACTCCGATTATTTGCTGAGATATATTCTTTATTTTATTAAAGAATAAGGTGTTAATAATCAAACTTATTTTCGATTATTCAAATAAAGATAATACTTTCATATAAGTATATCTTTGGTTATTTAATACTCGTTTCAAGTATAAGTTTTAATAATTCTACTTCAATTATTTTTATAAAGATTATTCTTATGGGAATATTATTTAAATAATAATATTCAGTCATTTTCTAAATATTCTGGGGACTGATTTACTTCATTAAATCAGCTTTACTCCAAACACTCTATAAAGTGTTTTCGAGTCTTCAAAATGATTTTCAAAAGTTAGAGCGGATCCCAAAACTCAATTTTATATTTAAGATCTTCCTTTTTAAGGGGATTTAAATACTCGCTTAAAACCTGAGGGATCCGGCTCTGTGGTGTATTTTATATTCGCAACAAGGTTGCAGTTTTGGTAAATGAATTGATTACTTACCCAACGTTCGGGAAGTAAGTCCATCTATTGAGTCGGCATAAGCAACATGGGCTCAGTGGGCGTCCATGATAGTGTAAGTGGCTCAGTGGGAGTCCATCAAATGCATAAGTGGCTGAGTGGCAGTCCAGCATAAGGTCCTAATTATGACCAGGGTGATGACCAGTGGGGAATTCGTCCATCTACTAGTAGAAAAGGTTACTAATGGGTATCTTTGCCTGATCAGCAAGATATCTGGTTTATGCCAAAGGTTTTCTTTTCCTTCCAAATTTATTGGATATTGCAACTCTGTTCATACTTCACATAACAGAGGTTCCAGGAAATGTTTTAGAGATATATATATGTGGATATATATATCGGGACTAAATAAAGTATCTCATAACTTTTTTTTCATTCAATAATATTTCAAAGATTGAATCTATTCAAGTCTCAACTTGTGGTCTCATCTATGGGATGTTTTTCTTAAAACTTATAATACTTTGAACGGTGGTAGTTCACGTAGCTTTATAAATGATATAAGTGTGGTGAAGTATTGGTAACTTCATTCCTTGTTTTTACATTATATCTAGTAAGTAATTATCTTACACACGATAAAGATTCTAGTGAGCATCCATTTAGATACTTATATTATTGTTATCACTATGTATTATCTTGCGAGCTGTAAGGCTCACTCTTGCTTTATTTCTTCATCACACAACAACAGTTAGGAGAGATGGCCAGACTCCAGCAGACCCAGCGCAAGCGCGTGGGAAGCGCCCCGCGTCTTCCCGATGATGTTGTGGCTGCTATAGCTGCAGAGGTAGATCCATTGTAGTTCAGACCATCTACTTTTGAGAATCAAATTATGTATAATTATAACTTGTGGCAGATAATGGCAATTAACTGTAAATTATCAAGTAATCATTTTGGGTTGTAATAATTTTAAATTGTGGATTCAAAGACTTGTACTTATTTCAATTTCATCTCTGAGACTATAACGGGTTGTGGTGTGTGTTAGTGTGGGGTCACAGCATGAGGTTATTTATTATTAATTAAGTGAAGTGATATTGTGGAAAGAA